>NC_134204.1:62584937-63240354 GCF_964188355.1 Buteo buteo
AACATCTGACAGCAGTTCAAAAGATTGCATTTTAATTTTTGCTATTTTTATACTATGTTATTTGTTTATCTTAATAAAGTTATCTGCTTAATGTTGAACTGATTCTTAAATCAGAAGTTTAGGTCTGGTATTTTGTAAATTTGAAATCTCTTAAGTATATACAAAGAGTTTTTTCACATTAGAAAACTTTGTTATTTGCAGTCATTAATTTGTTGAATAAAGTTTGGGAAAAATTCTTATCCTCTTCTCAGAAGTAAGTTGAGTGGAGGAGGGAGTGGGTGTTTTTATTTGTTGAAGAAACATGTTCATGTAAGCCTCTTGCAAGACATAAAGGGAAAAAAGCCCTTGGAGATTAAAAGCCAAGATCCTATCTTTATGTCTGTCTTAGTGATTTTGGTCTTATGAAACCTATGTTAATTAAGAGCACTGCATTTGCATCTCTTTACTTGGAGAGTGATGATAAGGCTGGTCACTCACTAAATTTCAGAGTTTGCTTCCTGAGACAGAACTAACATTCAAAGCCATCCTAGTTTAGTTGTAGCAGTTTCTATAAAAAGTACTTTGTAGATTGTCATAAATTATTTTTAAAGTCTCCTAACTTCTGGACACAAGTGTAACTTGGAGGAGCGAGTGGCTGTGGAGCAGCCCTGCAGAAAGGGATCTGGGTGCTGGTTGACAGCAGGCTCAACATGAATCAGCAGTGTGCCCTGGCAGCCAAGAGGGCAAACCACATCCTGGGGAGCACCAAACACAGGATAACCAGCCGGGCAAAGGAGGTGATTATCCTGCTTTATTTAGCACTGGTGCAGCCTCATCTTGAATACCGTGTGCAGTTCTGGGCCCCACAATTTAAGAAGGATGTGAAGGTCCTTGAGTGCATCCAGAGGAGGGCAACAAATCTGATGGAAGGGCTGGAAGGCATGTCCTGTAAGGAGCGGCTGAAGACTTTGGGTTTGTCTAGTTTGGAGAAAAGGAGGCTGAGGGGTGACCCCATTGCTCTCTACAGCTTCCTGAGGAGGGGAAGTGGAGAGGGAGGTGCTGAGCTCTTCTCCCTGGGATCCAGTGACAGGACACATGGGAATGGGTCAAAGCTGTACCAGGGGAGGTTTAGACTGGACATGAGGAAGCATTTCTTTACGGGGAGGGTGGTCAAACACTGGAACAGGCTTCCTAGAGAGGTGGTTGATGCCCCAAGCCTGTCAGTGTTTAAGAGGCATTTGCACTGTGCCCTCAATAACATGCTTTAACTTTTGGTCAGCCCTGAAGGGGTCAGGCAGTTGGACTAGGTGATGGTTGTAGGTCCCTTCCAACTGAAATATTCTAGTCTAGTCTAGTCTTAGGGAAATGAAGCCAGGCTCAGCATGGGAAACAGAATACTTCAGAAATTGTATCACTGGGTAAAAGTTGTGTCACTGGTGGTTTTCTTGGCATCAATAAGAACTATCATATGAGGAAGTAATTTTCATAATCATCTGTGGTATTTAGACATGCCTAGCATTACGTGAAATACTGAGTTCAAGCAGATAACTTGGGTCAGGAAGGTCCCAAATAATTTAAATGGGTAATACGGAATAAGCAGTTATAAAGCAAGTTCTACAAGCTATGTGTTTTCTATTCAGTGATGAAAACTTGGGGAATTGAACAAACTATGAGGAAATGCTTAATAGAAGAAATGGAGAAGTTAGAGGGTTGCCTCCAAAAGCAGGAGGCAACAAATTTTTCTCAAGAATTCACTGTAAATTGTGTAACGTATTCTTCAGTATTAGGAATCAATTACCTTGAATATACATAGTTCCAGTGGCTTGATATATCACTGTAAGGGTAGTCTTTTTTTTCTGTCATATCTAGGTTTTAAAATTACTTGCTTTAATTTAAGGAGTGCTTAGTGCTTATCAAAATTTGCTTAAGACAAAGATTGTGCTGGGGTCCCACTAGTATTCCCTCCACTTACGAGTCTGTGGAAGCAGATTTAAGTCGAGCTTTAGGTTTCTTTAATGTAAAAATATTTTATTGCTTTAAAAAAAACATTGTTAGAAGAAGATCTGTTTGAAAGCTTTGGTTGTCTCATTCAGGACTACAAAGACTGTGTTCAATAGAATAATGCAAAAAAAAAATATAAAGGAATATTCTTTTCCAGGCACAGTGAAATAATGGTCTGTGAAAATGTGTGTCTCCAGAGTTGAAATAAATAAGGAAGTGACTATATGGGAGGTTTGTTATTGATAAACAAATGTGGAGACAGCAAATATTCAGAAATTGCCTCTGTTATTGAAAATGCTGAAAAATATGTAGATGAAAAGATAAATGCAGTTCTGGGAAATTATTTGAAAAACTGCTATCATAAGCATTGGGAAATGTCTAATAGATCACTATATGCATTGACAACTTTATACTTTAGTGCTGATATTTACAAAAATAAAAGATTCTAAAGCAAACCAAGGAAGAAATGTTTTTTTTCTGTCTGAAACATTAGTATACGCTGAAGAGTTGCATGTTTTCTCAGAGGAGGATTGTTGCTTCATTTGGAAAAAAAACAGAAAAGCAAAAACCCTGGTACTCCCTGTTTTTTTTTTTACTTTTAAAATTTCCTGAAATCAAATGCTGTAATACTCTAGTGAGGTTATAATACAGGAAATTATAACACCTCTGAAACCAAGCTTCTTGGCTTTTCCTGGGACCTTGCATGTCCTCTCTTTAATCCCAACCTATAAGCTCTTTGTCGACTCCTCATCTGTTCCTAGGCAGAGCTCCATGCTCTCCAGCTGCTCTGTCATATAAAGGGGAACTCCCTCTCCCTGTTTTCTTGGTCTGTCTTTCCTAAGAGCCTGTATCTCTCCATTGCAACACTCCAGTCATGGGAGCCATCCCACCATGCCTCCATGATCCCAGCAAGATCGTAGCCCTGCAACTGCACACAGGTCTCTAACTCGCTATGTGTATTCCCTATGCTGCATGCAGTAGTATACAGGGACTTGAGCATGGCACCCCAGCATGTTGAGTTCCTGGAGAGGATTTGGGGGGATTTTTCCACAGAGGTGCCTTGTAGGAACCTCCTTGCCCACATGCAGGTGCTGGAGGTGACCCCAGCCAACCCCATTTTGTTTACTTTGTGATCCCTTCTTGTCACACTATGCCATGCCCTTTGCTCAGCAATCTCATCCACTGCTCTCTCAGGACTGTGGGTCACCCTCTTCCTCCCCTGTGTTTCCTAGTTTAAAGCTTTCCCAATGAGGTCAGCCATCCTATTGGCAAAAATAGTTTTACCCTGCTTAGTAAGGTGCTTCCCATCTCCCAAGCAGACAGTGGTCTGCAAACAGGGTCCCATGGTTGTAGAACCCAGAACCCTGTCACCAACAACAGCTCCACAGCTACTTATTGACCTGTACTGTCAGTGCCCTCCTCCCCTGCCCTTTCCCCTCGCTGACAGGATTGAGGAGGACACCACCTGGGCCTCCATGACCTTGATGGCTGCATTCAGAGCTCTGTAGTCACTTTGATATTGTCCAGGTTTCCCCTGGCAGTGTCATTGGTACCCACATTTATTATAACATTGCCTCTGGTGTTTTTCCCTATATTTACCCACGCCCAGAAATTTGTGTGGTTTTGCTTCTTGCACTTCCTGAACTACAGAGGCAGTTATGTGATTTATTGACATATGTTCTTGTCCTCCAAGTTTCTCTGGCATTGTTAGTCATAGTTTTATTTATGTATAAAGATTTTCTTCCCCACTGTTACTCATGTGTAGATCTTCAGATTGCCACTCTAATTATCGTTTTGTTTGTCCTGTAATTCTGCTGCTTTTCTGTTTCCACAGTTCTAGCATATTTAAGGCTTCTCACTGTTTCTATTGGCAGTCAGGTGTGTCTCTGCCTGCTTTTTAAACTAAATCAATTTCATTGTCAAAACCTGAACTTTCGTAATAGAATGATATTCTCCTTTGTCAGATGGACGTTATCTTTATTAGTGTTTCTTCATGGGACAGCATTCTCTGTGCACTGAAGCCAAAGGTCACGTTTCAATGCCAGGAGTTCTAAATCCAGAAAGTTAATTCATCTGTTGTGAGCTAAGCCTTTACAACGATCTCTATTCCCTCTTTTATGAACACTTTGTCATAACTTCTTAATGGCTGAAGGTCATACCTGTTGGTATCACTGAAGTTACCAAGAGTGAGAGGCAAGGGGCAGTCCTTCATGAAATATCGTAACATCGGACTCCAGACAGACTTTTTCTGATATTTATGAAAATTGGACAAGAAATTCTTTCTAATTGTAGACATTCCAAAATGTGCCTAACTGACAGATTTATGTTGTTTTCACAAACTATTCAGTATTTCAGTTATGCCTCCTCAAAAAACAATTATGATACTTACTGTCTTTTAAGAGCAAACACTTAAAAATGCAAAAATTTGAGAGCGCATCTCAGGCATGAACACATGCTTAGATGTTGGCAAGTTTTTAGCTTTCTGTGTCTTCTCGAGTTTTTATTCTTTAATTTTTTTTTCTTCTTTCATGTCCTCAAAGGTCCCAAAGAAACAAATCAAATAAAAACAAAGCAAACTTAAGAACAAAGAGCTTAATAACTGATACTAAAGGGAGGTCTTCTAGGCAGTTTTTCTTACCATTGTTGCAAAGCAACACTGAGAGGAAAAAATACAATCTTTCTGTAGAATGGGATGTCATTGGTATAGGGTTTTGTCTGAGTTGAAAGGCTGATTGTTACATTCGCAATGAAATAAGTTCAGGGCTTATGGTAGCATGTATCCATTGAAGTATACTGTTGAGCTTTTTTGCTAGCAGCTGATTTACAATGTAGACATGAAGAGGTAATTTCTTACTGCATTCAGTTTCAAATTCTTTGTAACATATTTCTGTAGTTAACCAATCCATAATGTTTGTTTTGATCTTGACGGGAAAGCTTTGGATTTCATTTTAGTCAAACCTGAGATTTTTACTGTATGTTGTTTCTCTTTGAAAAGAATAGATCTTTAAGAAAATTATTTTGTCCTTTGGGCATTTCCTTGCCCATAAGATTTAGCTGAAGGGCTGTAACTAAAGCAGCTTAACTGGAATTTGCAGAAACAACAACAGTAGATGTAGGCCTCAGTCATTAGTGTAACCTATGCTATCGTGAAGCTGGATTTGAAATTTGAACAGCTAAGCTTGTACCAAATCTTGGCTTGAGTCTTAAATGTCACACTACAGGTAACCTTCAGGAGGTAGATCCTTGTCCTGTGTGAATTTGTGGGTGCTTTACGCTGTATTCCACAGAGGCAGAATTTTGTTGTTTGAATAATACATCAAAATCTATAATGCCAATTTGAAGACCTCACAAGTGTTAAATTTTATTGAAATCAGTGATAACTAAATGTAGTGAACAATATAAGGGGATATGAGCCTTGACTTAAAATTTTTGACCAACTAGGAGAAGTTGTATGGAGGTAAAAACCTGAACTCTTCAGTATGGTTATTTCTTTTTAATCCAAAATATGTATGAAAATTTTCTGTATTTGTAATACTTATTTTCTGAAAGTCAGTTTCTTTGAGGCAATTGCACTGTACATAGAATCATAGAATGGTTTGGGTTGGAAGGGACTTTAAAGACCATCTAGCTCCAACCCCCCTGCCATGGGCAGGGATACTTTCCACTACATCAGGTTGCTCAAAGCCCCATCCAACCTGGCGTTGAATGCTTCCAGGAATGGGGCATCCACAACCTCTCTGAGCAGCCTGTTCCAGTGCCTCACCACTATCACAGTCAAGAACTTCTTCCTTAGATCTAATCTAAATCTACCCTCTTTCAGTTAAAAGCTGTTACCCCTTGTCTGATCACTACATGCCCTTGTAAAAAGTCCCTCTCGGGCTTTCTTGTAGGCCCTCTTTAGGTGCTGGAAGGCTGCTGTAAGGTCTCCCCGGAGCCTTCTCTTCTCCACACTGAACAACCCCAACTCTCTTGGCCTGTATTCATAGCAGAGGTGCTCAGCCCTCTGAGCAGAGGGGAAGAATCGCCTCCTATGACCTGCTGGCCACACTTCTTTTGAGGCAGCCCAGGATACGGTTGGCTTTCTGGGCTGCAGACACACACTGCCAGGTTGTGTTGAGCTTCTCATCAACCAGCACCCCCACGTCCTGCTCAGGGCTGCCCTCAATCCACTCATTGTCCAGCCCGTATTTGTGCTTGCGATTGCCCCAACCCATGTGCAAGACCTTGCACTTGGCCTTGTTGAACTTCATGATGTTCGGACGGGCCCACCTCTCAAGCCTGTCAGGGTCCCTCTGGATGGCAACCCTTCCCTCCAGCATGTCAACTGCACCACACAGCTTGGTGTTGTCGGCAAAGTTGCTGAGGGAGCACTCAATCCCACTGTCTGTGTCCCTGACAAAGATGTTAAACAGCGCCGGTCCCAGTACCGACCCCTGAGGAATGCCACTTGTCACTGGTCTCCACTTGGACATTGAGCTGTTGACTGCAGCTCTTTGAGTGCGACTGTCCAGCCAATTCCTTATCCAGCAAGTGGTCCATCTGTCAAATACATGTCTCTCTCTTAAATAAGCATCATACTGATGCTTATTTTAAAAAAAAATGAAGTGAACACTATGACCTGAAATTTTTCTCAGTTGCTCTCAGCTGGTTGTCCTGTCCAGTTTCTGTTCTTCCATTCTAGGTGAATATTAGGCTACAAGAGACTAATACTTATGATTGTAAGAACTTTGGAGTAGCAAATCTGCCTTTTTAATAGAAAATAACCTAAACCATTTTTTCTGAATGGCTCTGTTGTACTCTAGTAAAATCTTAAAAGAGTTTTTATTAGAAATTGAAGTACTCGACTCTAGAATGTTTTAAAAAGAATGCCAGCCTTTACTTCGCAAATGTCAAACTTTCATAATTGAATTTTGCAAGCTTCATAATACTATCTATGGCGTGACATATTGTATACACAGTCAGGTTCTATAAACATGAAACAGTTTTGTCAACAACTGATGGCAATAGAATTATAATTAGATCTGTTTATGAAATTCATTATACAGATGAAGAAAATTGGATGTTTTCCTCTGTGCTAATTGATATGTAGAACAACTGTGTACTCTGCCTCACTGCATTTTGCTGCTTTAAAAAATAGATTACAATATGGAAATAATACTGTAGCTGTGTTGTATTAATTATAGATCCAAAGGCTGTATTTAAAAGTTGAGTGTATGTGATAATTTGATTTATTTTGCAATTAGTTGAGGTGTTCTGCTGAGGAATAATGTATGGCAAAGGAATTTAGTTGTCAAGGCAGATGAGAAAATGGGATAGTTTAGCCATGAATGAGGTTTCTGAAATAGAGATGGCATTGATAAGTGTCTAGTTATATATCATTTTTAATGTAAATTTTCAGTTTAGTTTAACTGCTGAAGGCTATTTCTTGTTGTCCATAGGTCAGAAGCCTATACTGATGGTACACGGTATAATTTGACATACGCTGATTTTTGCTAAGCTGAAAGCTGATAGGGGATGTATTTTCAAGACATGCATGGAGAAGTTGCAGGTTTTAAGCTCTTAAATGATGATATATGGAGATAATTTTGGATTACGTAATCTAGGGCATGTTCGAGTAGGAGTGGCCAAACATACAATGAACCCAAGAAATAATCCAGCATTTCTCCCTCTGCTAGCACCTTGTCTCCCTCTTCCTGTTTCCCTGGCCATTGTATCTCCCAAGGGAATGGGCCAGGGCAAGCAAAACTTGGCGCTTCCAGCTCTGACTTCCAGCTGCCTTGTCCTCTCCTCTTTCATCCGATCCCTAGACTGTAACTACTACTTGACCTCTTCCCCTCCTAACCTTCTTCAGTCACCTTCTGTTATTTCTCTATGTTCACATTCTCCAGAAAGACCTTATAGTGTATATGTCCTGGTGTGCAGGCGACCAGGCTGACACTGTAGCCTACTGTATTTAGAAACTAAGTATGTATGATACTTCAGTTTATTCTGAAATTAGTTGAGGTGTTCTGCTGAAGAATAATGTGTATAGAGAATGAATTTAGTCCTTGAGACAGATGTGAAAATGGGATTGTATACCATCCCATTATATTGGTACACTGGTGTCAGACATGCACATGTTTGGTGGTATCGTAACTTCTGGGATGTTATTCTGGGTGTGATGTGTTGGATTTTTATTTTTCCTCTAAATGTTCTATATTTAATTTAGAAATAAATAATGCAGTGTTTTTATGTTTGGGGGAAATAAAAAAAATTACAGTCTTCCCATGAAGTTTTGATTGTTTGCCAAGGATAAAACCTGTTATGTCTGACAAAAGTTTTAGAGAGAGTTGACTTTGTTGTATCTTGAAAACAGTTTTACAGAAATGTTTAAAGTGGATTGTTTCATTCATACCTAAATGAAAAATACTTCTCTGGTGACAGCTCTGGAGATGTGTTTTGTCTTTGTTGTGCAGAATAACTTTGTTCATTTAGCTAAACTATAGTGTAAGAAGTCGGTTCCTTCCACATATAAAATTAGGTCAGCAGTTAGATTGTTTTCAGTTAAATGACAGACATAATACACTTTTAAAGTAATTTGTATTACTCTGTGTTTAAAATGTAGCTGATGGTGGTGAGGTAGCAAATGTCTAGAGAGCCCTATGAGGAGAAACACATAGGCAGCTCTCTCAACTTCATGGTAATTTGTTACCTAGGGAGTTCCCCGAGTCAGAAGTGCTGTCTCTCTTAGTTCTTAGTTGCTCTTAAAGATTTTCTTGTTGTGTACACATGTCCATTCACTATTAAACCACATAAGTTTTTCATGCTTACGATAACTTTGACCAAAAGATTGCATAGGTTACGTGCAAGCTAGTTGAAGAAGAATGTCCTTTAACAAAGTATATACTATTTCCATATAATGCCTTACAGTGATTACATTGAAAGAGGTTGGGAAGAGGTTGTTAACTGTGTGTCCCGTCTCACATGTTGCTCCTCAGTTTCCTGGTGCTTCAGGAGTTCTCATTTTAGTCATTCCTTCTGGATTCCATGTGTTTCTTACCTTTCTGATGCTTGATGCCTTCTCTAAACCTTTTTCATTTCAAGTATGTCCTCCTTGAGGTGAAAGAACTGTGTACTTTTTCATGTGGATTTAGTCAGTGGCATAATAACGCTGTGTATTCCTTTGCTAATTAACATCTTTGTTCAGCAGCTGCTGAATACTGAATTAAGATTTCCATCAATCTTTCTGAACTAACCCCAAGATCTCATTCCTGAGTGCATTCAATAACAATAGATTACTAAGCTTGAATAGTTTTTTCCCCATATGCATCTCTATAAATGTTGACACTATAATTTACCATTTTGTAATTTAATCAGTACATCTTAAGGTTTTTTCCCAGTTCTTCACATTTGGTTCCCCTATTTGCTTCCCTCGGACACTGTCTTCATCATCATCTTTATCACCTCATGTATCAGGACCCAACTGATATGCCTGGGGCACTCCATTGAGTGCCTACTTCCACCTGTAAAAACTAGTCATAATATTTCATCTAAAACTTTCTGAAGTTCCTTTAAAGTTCCAAAGCTAAACACCATCCAGTCCTCATAGTTTCTTTTTATTTCATTTATTCTCTAACCTCTCCTTCTGACACCTCAGAAGAGAGAGACTCATGGACTCTTTCACAGAGACATTTCAGCCTGGAAATCTCTGAAGGTCTTTCTTAGTGAACACAGATACAAAAAAATCTTGTTTTCTTTTCCTACCAGCTCCTTTTATATAGTGACTGTCCTTTCCATCTTCTGACAAGCTTGCTGACTCCAATGTATATGAAAGAGGGTTTGTTACTGTTTTACAAGTTTTTCCCTCAGCTTTTTTTGGATGTGCTTTAACATGTTTCTGTACTTTAATTTATTGGAGTTCACTGTCCTTTGTGTATTCCTCATATGACACAATTTCAGCTTTTCAAGGTCTGCTGTCAAGCTTCTGTTCTGCCTTTGAACTGGTGTTGTCAGCATGAAATTGACAACTTCTAGTCTCTAACAGTGTAGAGCTGAGATTCTAGAGCCAACCTCCAGATCATGATACCGACAGTGCTAAGGAAATGTTAAGTTGTAGTAGAGAAGCTGCCCATTTTGTAGTTGTAGTAGAGAAGCTGGAGCAGTAGTGAGAGTTCAGCTGCTCACATATAGACTGCACCATTGCTTTATTGGGAAGAGATGCAGTAAATTTTTGCTCGCAAGAAATGACAGATTTTTAATGAATCATGGATCTGACCTAGTAGGACATCTCTTTCTCCATTAAAAACTGTGTATTTGCTCTGAGGCAAATAAAAGATTAGCTTTGTGATAGTCATGTGTATGAGTTTTGTTCTTTATTCTTCATAGTTATTTTTATGCCTGTGTAGATAGTGGTTTTCAAATACTTTTAGGTAAAGAATTCTCACATTTCTGCTCAAAGAAAATATAACAGTTTTTTCTTACTTAATCTTTTAATTAGAAAACCAAGACATTTGGTCTTACTAATGACCTTAAAATGGTCAGATTTTACCTTCTTCAGAGAAGTACCATGAAAAAACTACTGTAGAAAAAGGTGCAGGCTTGTAAATCTACTAGATTCATGTCATCTGTGAGTTTGTATACTTTTAAATCACCATGTGCATTTTTCTTTTTTTGTTTTCTCTTAGGAAAGGAGACTGAGAAAGCCAAAGATCGGTGTGATAAAGCCACTATGAAGCTTCATATGTTGCATAATCAGTATGTGTTGGCACTGAAAGGAGCACAGTTACATCAGCACCAATATTATGATACTACACTTCCTCTGTTACTTGATTCACTACAGAAAATGCAAGAAGAAATGATTAAAGCCCTGTAAGACATATTCTTATGTAGTTTTAACTTGCAGAATTTTATACATGTAGTATTCTAATGAATTTTTAGGATTATTTGAACATAATAAACTGTGATTAATTAACTGTATATCAAGGGATAACGAAAAAAGATGTTTTCATCATTCAATTGACAATAATTGTGCATAGAAAAGCCTATCCAAATAATGCAGAGAGTAGTTTTTAGTGGTTACTTAAACATTCTAGCAAGACACCATCTTCTAATAAAACTGTAAAATCTTACAGATTAACTACAGTGTTTATGGCTGAGCTTGTGCTTTGTCCTTCAGCTGCTATACTATGGCAAGTTTGTTGCCTCTCTGGTAGCCTTATTTTTATGAAATTCCACCAGCAACAAATTTGGTTTAAACTGGCCAACTGTCTTGAAAGTCGTTGTGGAGGAGGGCCAAGCAGATGCATGGTTAATCATATGTGTGGGAGAAGTAACAGGATCATATAAACCTGATCTCACTGTAAGGAATACAACCTTAAAAATACAATTACCTTTTTCCTGAAAGGTCATTTTTTACCTCATTACAGATGTGCAAACTGATGATGTCTGAGAACAGACAATGAGAAATTTAAGCCCTCTTTTCTGGTTTGTAACCACCATGCTGCCCCTTTGTCTTTCCTGAAGAACAGGAATTGGTTCGGGAATCCATTCTGTAGGTCTTTTTCTGGGGTGTTATTTAAGTCACTTAGCCTAAAAGAAAGGGCAGTTACTTTTTTTTGTAGTTATTGTTCATTTAGATGTGAGGCACTCTTCTTTAACTCATTTTCTTACCTTCTCTGAAGTCTACGTTCATCTTGACTTCAGCACATAGGAGGTGAGGGAGAGTTGGGGATTTCATGCTTTACATGCTTATGTGGTACAGACACCATTAACTGCCCTATGCAGAATCATATTAATTCCTTTGATTCTGGTGCAGGTATTGAAATGAAGTAGACCTTTGTAGTAGTCTCTGTACAGTCCTTTTAATCTTAATTTTGTATGTAAAAATCACAGCAAAAGGCTACAGTTAAATTTGTGTGCTGTAATTAAGGTGATTTTTCAGAATTGTAAGCTATGATAATTCACTGAAGAATTTTATGATTGAATGAGAAGCTATTGAACCTGCTCACCTTTGCTATGTCTGGAGTAAAAACCTGTAAAAAATTATTTTTGTCTCTACATAGACATTTTTTGTGACATCTGAATGTATTGGAAAATTAGTCCTTTCTAGTATTTTTGGTATACAAAAAGAGATGGTGACTTCAGGTGTACAGCTTGGTGTGGCCATCTCTGTGAATCATACTTCCTTTATAATCCTGATTTTGCCGATGAACTTGTTCGGTAAACTTGAAGAAGTGTAGATTAACATTGCTAGTAGTTGAGGGGGGGTGTTGGTGGGTTTTGTTTGGTTGGTTGGTTGGTTTTTTTGGAATTGACATAGATTACCTTTGTCTTCAATATGGCATTGCTGTAGTTGACATACACCTATCTTTTCACCACACTCTTTGAACTATTTCCTGGAACCTTTTCACACATGTTGTTCACGGGCAAGGCAAGATTCAATGCCTTCCCTTGTCTGTTTTCTCCTCAGAAAAAGCATTGAAAAAATCCAATCACATAACTTTTTTTACAGAGTAAACATAACTTGAGATCTTATCTAGGAAAAATCTATTGATGCTTTTTTCTCTTCATGTTCCTCTGGGCTGGCCAAAATTAATCAGTATTTTTAGAAAGCTCACCATGCTTCAGAGCCTGGCAAGCTATCAAGTTTGTCAAAGACAAAAATGAAATAGGAAATTGTTTTGAGTGTTCATTTATGGAAAGCTATAAGTTAAAGAGAATAGGAGGGTGTTCTAAGGATGTGTCACTGGATGCTATTAAGAGTAGTGGCACAATATCACCTATTCTTTTACCATTCACTATTCACTTGTTTTTTCCCACTCTCAGAAGCAGGTAAAGACAAGCCTGGATGGCTTGTACTTTCTTACAGGAAATTGTTGCTTGATTTTGTTTCTTCTTGTAAATATACGCTAACTTGTGATTTATACTTATCTTTGTCTGAATGACAAATCATAAAATAAATATATGAAAGAAGATAGTTAAAAGAATAAAGAAAGCCTGTTTTTAGAGGAAATGCACACTATTTTGTGACTTGTTTTGCCTTGTACCAGAATATAATTGTTTTGTCAGTCAGAACATAAAAAGCTTTAGTGTAGGCTATAACAAACATGATAAGTCCTTTGTAAAGAAGAGCGTTACCAATGAGCTGTATACATTCTTTTTCCTTGTAATCTCTACAGTTTTTAGTTTAGCTAACCTGTGTGTAGATGCACTGAAATCAATACAAGCAGCATGGTCTTAGAGACTTCTCACTCATAGCCAATCTGTAAAGAAAAGGCCACAGTTGATCCGTTACTTCTTTGAGTAACATACTGTCTTATTTTTCCCTTTTTAGCCAGTTGCAACAAGAGTTTGTAGAAACAGCAAATTGAAAGTTTGAAGCATCTTCAATGCCATCTATGCCTTCAGTGCCATGTTATACACTTGAATTTTTTTTCCTCTCTAGAAAAGGAATCTTGGATGAGTATAGCCAGATCACCAGTCTTGTAACAGAAGAGATTGTGAATGTCCATAAAGAGATCCAGACCTCAGTTGAACAGATAGACCCTAACTCTGAGTATAATGACTTCATAGATACTCACAGGTATACATTTTCATCTTAGTGTGCATGTTCACGTTTCTTCTTTGAGAAAAACCCTGCATTAAACTGCAACACTGCTTAAGTGATCAGAGTTGAATTTGTTTCTGTTTGATTCCTTTTACATTGTTACTTGTAAAGCTTTATCCTAGTTTGAAAATTGTTCTACTTGCATGTACAGAAAGCTGACTGAAAGTCAGGTTTTTAACCTGACTGTTTCTTTAACCATCCATTCATCTTTTTGGCTGAGTCTAGAAAAACAAAATTCCAGTTACTGTTATTACATATGAAGACCCATAACTTTGGTGGTGACAGCAGACTGTACATGACAGTCCAGATTCAGTGTGAGCTAATTTACTGTTTATTTGGATGCAGTTTGCTTTCTGGGCTAAATTAAGTTTCTATGCTTTACTTCTCTTATTGTCCAAATTCTAGTTTAAAGTGAATTCTAAGTACCTCTGTATACTCTGCAGTTATTCCAGGTTGAGCAGTGCCTGAGACTACAGAGTATGCAGATAATGCAAGAAGGTTTTTTACTTTAAAAATGAACTGTATTTGCCTTTTATTGAAATGTAACTCTGTATTAGTATGTACAGAAAAAGTCCTAAGACTTCTTGCATTACCTTTTTTGTTGTTGTGTGTGAATTGATAATTGTCACGTGCAGGTTTATAACAGGATCGGCTAAGAGTGGACCCATTCACATTGATAACCCTTGAGAACCTTGGTTATGCTGTGATCTTGATTCAAAGAATTGTATGCCATTTTATTATCTGTTATGATTTTAAGACTATTTTTTTTATTCAAAGGAAAAAGAATATGTATCCAGTCGCTACCTTTCCTTTTATTTCATATGTAATTTTAACTATATATTCCAGTTATTAAAATAATTCAAAACATAATGATTTGCTTTATGATCTACTCAAAGATATGTGTTAATTTTGAAAATATAACATTTATTTACTAAATTAGGTCATCAGAAGTTGTTGAACAAGAAATAGAGTTTGATACGTCTTTACTAGAAGAAAATGAAAACCTTCAAGCTAACGAGATCATGTGGAATAATCTAACAGCAGAAAGTTTACAAGTCACGTAAGTCTTTCTTTACAAACCTTTTATCCTTTGGAAGTGCTGTTATACATTGTATCTAGGCTCACTCGGATCGTTGCATAGCTGTGTCCTCATTTTTAAGGTCCAGTTTCTAAAAATAACATTTTCACGCTATAGGCTCTTTCCCGTGCTGGTTCTGTTGTTCCTTTGCACAAAATAATCCTCCCCAGTTCCCCCAAACACTTGCCAGCATTTTCAATATATGTTCCTCTCCTTGGAATTTAATTTATACAATGCCCCAAATCCATCATGAATCCTCCTTGGAAACATACTGATTCATCTTCACAAAAGTGCTTCCCCATTCAGTACTCTAGGAAAAATACTGAAATCTTTTGATGAAACTACAGAGTACAGTGATATAGTCAGTGATTTAAATTGCCGTGCAGA
Organism: Buteo buteo; assembly: GCF_964188355.1. Taxonomy (NCBI): domain Eukaryota; kingdom Metazoa; phylum Chordata; class Aves; order Accipitriformes; family Accipitridae; genus Buteo; species Buteo buteo. The sequence goes on from NC_134204.1 coordinate 62,599,967, forward strand.
AAATTTTCATGAATATATTAATTTTTGCTTGTTTTGTAAGTGTTTGCTTTCATTTTCCAAAGGAAATTCTTATTCATTATTATAACCTTTAAAATACATTCATTTACTAACACAGGTGTAGCTGTTGTATTGCATTTCATGGAGCTTTTAGCTATTCAAGGTGATAAACTACCTCTCTATGTATTTCATTAATATATTGCCTAGTTAAATCTTTTCATTACTTTTACCAACTTCACCTTTAATCATTTGTTACTGGGGAACAAATCTCCTGCTGAGTTTATTATGTTCTTGTTATATTATCAGCCTCAACTTTTGACATAAAGTGGTCCGAAGCAGTCACTTGTGAGATTACAACTATTAAGTGTACATTTAAATTTTCTTGTATTGATCATAGCAATTTAAAATGGAGAATTCAGAATTTCATTGGTTGATGATGTTTTTGTTGTCTCTACTGTATTTCAGCCTGTGTTTGACTTATTTGAAGTTTTTTTTCCTTTAGAAAGCATAACTGATCCAAATAAGATATCAGTGGTGTGTTGTGGGTTTTTTTTAAGCTTTTTAAAAATTTTCATCTGTTTAATCAAACTAGGATGCTTATTTCTTGTATGTTTTTCTGAAACCAAAATTGTAGTGAGTCTTAATAGCAGTGAGGTATTTTAAACGTAAACACATGGCAGTGACTTCTGCAGATTATTCTAATCCCTGTGTTTTCTCAACGTGACAGTCTCCAGATAAATTCCTTTTCAAGGTCAGTAATCATCCTCTCTTTTTTCCTGTGCAATCTGATTACTGTTTGTAAATTTATTCCTTAATAGGTATTGAAATAACCTTTTTCATATGAAGTTTTAGACTCCTTTGTCAGCCTCCTTGTCCTGAAGCGGTTTCATCTGTTTTATGAAAGGATCCCTCTATAATTAAAGGCCCTCTCTTCCATTTAAACATGTTTCTATTTATAATACATTCTGCATAATTACTAAATTGAGATTAGTCCTGCTTAAACTGTGTAAATGTTGTACATCTAAATATAGTTCAGCATGGTAACAGGAAAAATATATATATCAAATCTCCCTTTTCAATAAAGTATTACAATTTTTCAAAGATTCTGCCTTCCATAGTTCAACAAGAGAAAGAACTTCTTGTTTCGCTTGTCTTCTGTATCCCATTGTTTAGAAATAAGACATCAGCATGTCTAAGTGAAAGAGATGAAATACTGCTTTTCTAGTAAATTATTCTGATAAAATACATATTTGTGTTTAGAAATGTGTCTGCGTATTTGCCTACATATATACATTTTCAATACAATTTCGAGTGTGTCATGTTACAAATCTTATATTCACCCACTTTAAATTCCTCTGTGAATTTCAGCGTGAAATTTTATGGTGTGATATTATTTTTGGAACAGCAATCAAATAGCTCTTTTAAGTGTTGCTGTCTTTAAGGTGTTTGCTTTCTGGTATAGATTTAGGACTCTGAGCAAAAAACTTTAAGTGTATTAGGTCAGACCAAAGATTGACCTAATAAACTTTCTTCTCTCTTACATTAGCCAACAGAGAAAAGCCTAGGGAGGAGAACAAGAATAGGATGATCATGCAGTGCTGTTTCCTCAGAATGATCTCTCAACCTCCCATAATTTTCAGCTTAGAAATGTTTTGAGACAGATGCAGTATTTGTTTATAGTAGCCTTAGAGGTATTTTGTCATAGCCTTAGAGATATTTTTCTTTTGTGAATTTGTCCAGTCAGTTTCAGTATGTACAAGTTTCTGTTGTCCACAGAATTTTTGGTCAAGGAATTCCAGGGATGAACTTCATATTATGTGAACCTGCTGCTACTTAGTTTCATTTTATGGCTCTTAAACTCTTGTTTTGAAAGAGAACAGGAGCAATCTATTCCCTACCACCTATGATATTGTAAACTTCTGTCTTACTCCTACTCTGTGATCTCTTTTTCAGAGCCATCTTTAGCTTTAGTCTGTCCTTCCACAAAACTTACTCACATCCTTTATCAAGCTTGTCATCTTTATTTGAATGTTTTCAAGGTTACTGTATCGGTATTGAGATGAATGACCAGAATTGCACAGGTAATCCTGATGCATAGTTTAGAGAGAGGCGTACTGAGGTTTCCTGTGTTCTTGTTCTGCTTTATTTTTAAAAAATCCTAGACAATCTTTCTGTTTGATTTTCTGACCACTGCAGTGTTTCAAGCCAGTGTTTTCATGGAATCATCTACTTTAATTCCAAGATGTCATTTCTGAGTGGTAATAGTCAGCTTCGAGCCATTCACTACATAAATAAAGCTTTGGATTGTTTTTCCTCCTGTGTATTTGGCTATTTCAACATGCATTGAAATTAGTCTTCTAAATGACAGTCCAGTTATTGAGTATCATAAGGTCCAGAATAATCCTTTTGTATTCTTCACGTTCAGCCCCTTTGCCCTACCTCAAATGACATTGTACAGTCAGCATTGTTTTTCACTTTTTAAACTGTCCTTTTATTTGGATTATTATGAACATATTAAGCAATGAAAATTTTTGTGAAGCTCTACTAGCTCCTGGCACTGTAAAAACTGTTTATTTTTATCTTATTTGTCCTTTTTTTTATATTGCTTTTTAGTGTGGGTGAGAACCCTTCCTTTTAGGAGTGCTTAGTTCTCTGTAACTGCCTTTGCTCATATACCTTGTTAACTGCATTTTAGGTATATTTTGTTACAGTCTTGCTTTAAAACCACTACAGCGAAAAAAAACCCACAAGTATTTGCATCCACTTACTATGTATGACTAGAAATTCACAAATAAGATAAGTGTATTATATCCTTTATCCATAGATGATGACTTTTTAAAAATCCATTCTGTATGTGCTGAAACAACAGAAATTTGACTGTTGATCTTTAGTATTGAGATCATGGCCTTGCATCTTCAAAGTACTATGTCATGTTTCTGCAGAGGAGAACTACCTTCAGATCTACCAAATATAATAAATTTAGTACACATAGTGGATTTATTTCACAGACTTTTAGTAGATTCAAAGTTGTGTATTGATTCAGAATCAATAATTTTTGGTTGAATCAGTAGTTAATTATTGAGTACGTGAGAGAAAAATGACAGCTTTACATACATTACTGTTTAAAGGTTTTCATAAAATATATTTTAAGGAAATACAATGAGAAATCTGGCTCACTTTTACATTTTTAAGTAAGTTTACATTTATGAATAAAGTTTTGACAGAGGGACATAGTTAAAAGTCAGTGTTGACTAGATAACCTTTCTAAATAATGAGAGAGGTATGGTGTCTCCTGATAAATGTTGATGACTGTCACTAATATTGAGATACTCTGAAAAGCATAAGAGAATAAAAGTTTATACTTTGAAGATGCATGCATTAAAAACTCAGAGGAGGCAACCAGAATGAAGTAAGTGTTGATCAGTGGGCATATGAATTAATATCCAAATTACTTTAAAAAAATCTTCTGAAATATAAGTTCTGTAAGCACAAGCATTTATTTTTACTGATATTTGAGGCAGAATCATGCTAATGACTAAAGAAATATGAAAGGCAGCTTTCCAGGTAGCCAGAACCTAGTTTGAAGATGTTTGCTTTCTAGGTCGTTTTTGGTCTTATTTTATGTGTTCTCACACCATTGAAACCTGACAACTTGGGATTGTGTGGTTGTTAAAGCTAATAAGGATTATAGTGACTAACTGGTTAGTAATAAAAACCTTTTTGTAAACTAATTTTATCCAGGAGGCAAATACAAGGCCATAAGAAACTTCCTTTGACAAACCACAACCAGGATGATACAAGGCAGATGCAGAGATGTCAGTTCTAGCCAGTTTGGATGAAAATTATTGTTTAAAAGAAAACATAGAGCTTGAATACAAGGAGACAAGCCAGTTTAGTGTGTATATGGGTGCTTTGGTTTTTTTTTTTCTCTAAGATAAACACAAACATCCTAAAGTATCTCAGATGTTTTAAAGAACTACATCAACTTCCTGTTTCAATCTGGTGCTGCAATATAAAACCTGATATTTTTGAAATCTGGTGCTGCAATATAAAATGTGATATTTTTGAAATGGTGAAATAGTTTAATATGTTGTTTCTACATGTATACACTCATACCTTCCAGTGATGAACAACCTTATTAATTTGGTTTTAATTTCTTGAATGTTGGTGCTTGATCATTACATGTAACATCTGCTTCCTGTAAATCAATTGTTAAGCCAATACAATGTTGATTAAAATTTTGATTAGAAAACTGATCAAAAAAGCAGTATCTGCAGTTACAAAATTGGTAATTACTTTTTCAGCAAGGTATGAAAAGAAAAAAAGTTAGTTGATATTAAATTGGAGGCCCAGTGTTAGAAAATAGTCATTTCTGAGAAGTTCGGCATACAGATTTTGATAACTTAAAAACAATAAAAATGTTTATTAAAAGGGAGCTGTGGGGATATTACTTTGAGAGAAATGTTTTAAGTATTTCCCTTATCTCGAAATAAACACATGCAAATGCTTGTTCCTTTGGGAAATAAACTTTTATCGTTCACTATATGGCTTTTTTATAGTAATTTAAGTGTTCCAAGATAAGATCCAGGACTGTCTGAATAAAGAATATATTTAATCAACATTGTATAAAATATATCAGGAGGAGAGAGAACTAATTCAATGTTTAGAATCAAATAATTCAGTTTGATATATATGGACATGGAATTGTGGCTCCTAGATATCTACAGTCCATGTAAATTACTCTCAGTTGACCTTCTCTGCCACTCCCCAATCTGGAATGATTTTGGGCAATATATCTCTGTGGTGATAAGTACTATATGTATTTTGCTTTTTTTCCACTCTTCAATAAATTTTTAGTTGAAATTGGGCTTGAAAATACAGGGGAAGCAGAGTAAGATAGTTAAAGGATAGATGAATGCTGAGAAGGAAGTGAGGTATGCATATTTATTTATTTATTTATTTATTTAAACAATTTTTCTCAATTTTCAAATTGCTTGAAGTCAACAAATATACTTTGATACACATTTTAGAAATCATCATTATGTGAGCTGTTTTTCTGCATTGTTCAGAGTGCAAATGTTATTGTACATTTGGTGACTTTTTGGTTACTAGAATGTTTGCCAGCATAATTGCAGTGTCAGTAATGGTTTTAATATGCAATAAGCTCTTCTCTGTTAGTATTGAGTGTTATTGTACAAGTTTTATCTTTCCTTTGAATTAACCATTACCAAAGGTTGTGAGGCTTTAAAAAAGTTAATTGTAGGGACAAATATACAGATCACTCTTGTAAGAGAAGTGTCAACTTGTATTTTTGTTATTTCTAGAAATGAATACAGCCGAGCTACTGATTCTGTGTGTTTATTTAACATGTACTTCAGGAGTTGGAAGGCTTTTGTCTTTCATAAAGCATCTCATGAATTAGCAATATATTAGGAAGGCATTAATTCACAGAACTCATCACATGTTCTGGAAAATAATTTCTTGATAGGAGAGCCTGTAGGCAGCAGATCATTCTGTAACCTTGTATGTAGACAGAGCCTAGTATGGGATCTGTAATAATATGGGTTAATAACATAATATAAAGGTATATCTACAAAAAAAAGATCACCAAGCACTGAGTAAGATAATTTAAAGAGTAATGCTCCTTTTCATCTTCAGGAGAAAAAATACAATGTTCCGATTGTGTATTCACAACATGGGTTTCTGAACTCTATGTCTTACAGGTTAAAAACAGTAATAGAAGAACTGATTCAGACACAGCAAACCCTTTTGAGCAAAGAGGAACTTGTGTTGGAACTGGAGAAAAAAATAGAAGAGTCATCTAAGACTTGTGAAAAGAAGTCTGAGTAAGTCAAAATGAAATTTCAAAATATAATAATTTGAGGGAAAAGCATCTATAATGCAATTCCTAAGACTTACATAAGAAATAACCTCCACTAATCTTTTTCTGCTTTTGTGAGAAGTGATTGTTTTGAAAAACAAGAAGTTAGTTTTCCATCTGTAAAATAACCCCTTACACTGCAGACCCTAATTCATTGAAGAACTAAGCAGCTCCATTAGTTTAATATAATTGTCATAGTGTTGGGATGGCTCACGAAGTGGACCTTTGATTAGTATTATAACTTCAGATTGGTGGAGGAAGAGGAGTTCAGATTGCCTCTCTGTTTGATGAAGTTCATTGTGTAGAAATAATTTTGTGAAAGACTCATGTGCAAGACATGTAGTCTTTCTTATGCAATAATATGTTTGGAACTCATCAGGTTAAGTTAATTTTTCATTGCATTTTCTTTACAAAACTGAATGTAGTTCTGATACCCTGTAGTACTGCATAGTAAATAATGAAGGTGAGGGATTAATGAGTGTTTTACAGTGCCATAAATAAAACATTATAATAAAGAATCATTCTTGGGCAAGATCTTTAGGTTTTTTTCTACCTCTGATAAGAAAAGAAGTTCACATCCCAGTCTAAACTGAAGTTAATACAACAGATAAAGAAACCTTCTGTCTGTAGTGATGTTTTTCTGATTCTTGTTGCAATCAATCATAACCTTACAAATTTGGTCATAAATACGAGTTTACAGTTGTCGTACAGTTAACCTCAGCCAGCAACTAAGCACCATGCAGCTGCTCACTCACTCCCCCCCACCCCAGTGGGATGGGGGAGAAAATCAGGAAAAGAAGTAAAACTCGTGGGTTGAGATAAGAACGGTTTAATAGAACAGAAAAGAAGAAACTAATAATGATAACGATAACACTAATAAAATGGTAACAGTAATAATAAAAGGATTGGAATATACAAATGATGCACAGTGCAATTGCTCACCACCCACACTGATCGACGCCCAGTTAGTCCCCAAGTGGGGGATCCCCCTGCCCCCATTCCCCGCTAGTTTCTATACTAGATGTGACATCACATGGTATGGAATACCCCGTTAGCCAGTTTGGGTCAGGTGCCCTGGCTGTGTCCTGTGCCACCTTCTTGTGCCCCTCCAGCTTTATCGCTGGCTGGGCATGAGAAGCTGAAAAATCCTTGACCATAGTCTAAACACTACTGAGCAACAACTGAAAACATCAGTGTTATCAACATTCTTCTCATGCTGAACTCAAAACATAGCACCGTACCAGCTACTAGGAAGACAGTTAACTCTATCCCAGCTGAAACCAGGACAACAATACCAGTGAATTGGAATGTAAGTCTTCAGGTAATCCTGTCTTCATTCACTAAAGAAGTCTAGAAGCTCTTTGTTGAAGGGATCTTGTCACTTGATGCATTGGATAGTATTTCATTCAAATCCAAAACTTTATATATGTATATGATATCAGTGTTTTGATTAGGTACTTTCCTATTCTTTCTTTGGTGAAGTTCACATGTACTTACAGTATATTTTCCAATTTTCTGGTTCTTGACCTACCTTCTTTGCTGCATGTTACTTAAAGGATAAACTGTATTTGAACTAGATGAGTTTGATGGTGGGTTTGTTTTTTTGTTTTTCTTCCTTCAGTATTCTTTTAATATCAGTTCTGTCTCTCTGAAAATAGTTCAGACCATCTCTGTGGTTCTTGCTGTGGGTCGGCTCCTTTGACTGAGCCCGTAGCAGATGTTTGTGGTGTTGAGGAGATATTTCAGTTCAGACTACACCAGTACCTGTAGGGTCTTATTAAAAGGCATGAAATCTCACTTAGATTTCTAGTTGTAAGATAAAAGTTTCCTTGAAATCACCCCAGTTCTGATTTGTCATTGGTCATGGTTCCTCCAACAGACACTGTTTTCACCTTTTTACTGCAGTACAGAGTGATCAGGATGTTTTTGCATGTAGTTATGGTCCCTAGAAGATCTCATCCTACTGTTGCATGATCTTGACTGCTGTCATAGCATATGGCACTGGCCTCAATGCTGAAAGGCCAGGTGAAAGGTAAAGGTAGTTGAGCAATAAATGAAACCATGCCTGTTGAGCCAGAGGTCATTCTGTTGATGCAATGCAAATCAATTGTCAGGAAAGAAAATGAGGAGGTCCACTCCAAATGCTCTAGACCCTATGTTACTGTTGAGCCTCACCCAGGGTGCTGAGCTTCGCCCTTCAGTGCTGAGGAAATCTCCTTGTCTGCTTTATCTGGGCAAAAATGATGATAAAAGTCTGCAAAATCATTTTCTGTCTCTTCAGTTGAATCAGTTTGGACTTCAGCTCTCTCCCTACTTCTTTCTGACAGCTTCAGTATCACAAGTTCTGAGCTGTTTACTGACTTTGCAGTGGCAGTCTGAGTTGGGGCATGAAAGCATTTCTTGGTGTCTAATTCTGGCAACACTACAAATTGATCTTTGCACTTACTGTATTTTTCATTAGGGCATGTGCAGAAGTGTATCTCCAGGCCTCTGATTTTGTGTTCCTTCTCAATATTTAGCTGTATTGGTACTATTATCCTGGCACCAATATCCCTTCCCACCTTCAAATGATGGTATTTTTTTTACTGTCTCTCGTGGTATACTCCTTGAGAAGCTGGTGTCTCATGGCTCAGACAGATGTACTCTTTGCTGGGTGAAAAACTGGCTGGATGGCCGAGCCCAGAGGGTTGTGGTGAATAGGGTGAAATCCAGGTGGCGGCGGGTCACAAGTGGTGTTCCCCATGGCTCGGTGTTGGGCCCCGTTCTGTTTAATATCTTTATCAGTGATCTGGATGAGGGGATTGAGTGCACCCTCAGCAAGTTTGCAGATGACACCAAGTTGGGAGGCAGGGTCGATCTGCTTGAGGGTAAGAAGGTTCTACAGAGGGATCTGGACAGGCTGGATGGATGAGCTGAGAATGAGGTTCAACAAGGCCAAGTGCCGGGTCCTGCACTTGGGTCATGACAACCCCATGCAGCGCTACAGGCTTGGGGAAGGGTGGCTGGAAAGCTGCCCAGCAGAAAAAGACCTCGGGGTGCTGGCTGACAGCCAGCTAAATATGAGCCAGCAGTGTGTCTGGGTGGCCAAGCAGGCCAACAGCATCCTGGCCTGTATCAGCAATAGTGTGGCCAGCAGGAGCAGAGCAGTGATCACCCCTCTGTACTCAGCACTGGTGAGGCCGCACCTCGAGTGCTGTGTTCAGTTTTGGGCCTCTCACTACAGGAAAGACACTGAGGTGCCGGAGTGTGTCCAGAGAAGGGCAACCAAGTTGGTGAGTGGCCTGGAGCACAGGTCTTATGAGGAGTGGCTGAAGGAACGGGGGCTGTTTAGTCTAGAAAAGAGGAGGCTGAGGGGAGACCTTATGGCTCTCTACAACTATCTGAAAGGAGGTTGAAGTGAGGTGGGTGCTGGTCTCTTCTGTCAGGTGGCTGGAGATAGGATGAGAGGAAATGGCCTCAAGTTGCAGCAGGGGAGGTTTAGATTGGATATTAGGAAAAATTTCTTTACTGAAAGGGTTGTCAGGCATTGGAACAGGCTGCCCAGGGAAGTGGTTGAGTCACCATCCCTGGAGGTGTTCAAAAAGTGTGTAGACAAGGCACTTCAGAACATGGCTGAGTGGGAATGGTTGATGGTTGGACTTGAAGATCTTGAAAGTCTTTTCCAACCTAAATGATTCTATGATTCTATGATATCACCTGCAACACAGAGAGTGTTTTAATTTTATTTTATTTATATATGTGTATGTCAAGCATACCATTTGCGCTCCTGACATGATAGCATATTACATATTTGGGTTTCGATTCAGTTCACCTTTTTACCACTTCGCAACCTGTTGCCCTGCTTTGGTCTTGCAGGGCTTCTCCACACAAGATCTCACTCTTTGAGGCTGCTAGTAGCTCTTTCTGGCCAAAGGGACTATAAAGTTTATACTCATGCAAACCATAGGCAAACAATTCTATAGATTCTAATTCCTCATGCATAGGTGGGATGGGGAGCATTTTGTGTTGGATTTGGGCAAACGAATTAGGTGTTAATCTGTTTTGCCACACAGGAAGGAGAATAGCTGGTTACTTTTAACTTGCAGGGTATGTCTTATCTCCGGATCATGATGAGTTGAAACCATTCAGTGTTTGGGATGTTGTCATTCTAGCCAATGTGTATTCACCAAAGCCCTGCTGATGCTGGAAGGCCATTATTTTCACAGGCTGATCCCTTTGCTCTCGGGTAATGGGGGCCAGGTTAAAGAACAGTATCTTGATGATGATGACAGGATAATTGTTCATTTCTTTGTTGGATGCTTTTAAATGTGTGCAGTCTCATGCCAAACTTCAGTTATAGGTCCTCTGATTCTGTCTTCATACATCATACTTACCGTTTTTACATGAGTGATCGTTCTGCTGATTGTATGGAGTTCTGTTCTTTGGTGACTTAGTACAATGTTCATCTATAGGGATATGATTTTTATCTTTTCCTACCAATAAGAATTTTATGACAGATGGTTCCCTTATCACTTTGGAACCTGTTTGATTAGTCATTTGTCTCAGCATAGGTTTGTGAGGGAACAGTCTCAGTATCAATGACTTTTAAATTTCTTTTTTTCTCCAAGGGTAAGGCTTGCAGGAGGGTCTGTCTTCCAGGGATTGTCCTGAAGATACAGAGTGACATAATACTGTGATTTTTCTTTATACTGTCCTCATTCTTCATAGTTCTGGTCCCTCTACCTCCTTCATCTGTTCTTGCAGACTGTTAGGACTCTGCATCTCATTATAGACTACATGTCACTGGGCTCCAATTAAGTGCTTTTAAGGGTGTCTGTATTGTACTGTGGATGGTTCTGTCTCTTAGGCAGCTTCTGTCCATCTTTGGTATTGGCGGTTCCTGGGGATAGTAGAGTCATCTAGGTGCCTGTAGATGTTCTAAGTGGTCTGCTTGTCCTTCAATAATGCATGAATTATGTCTGTCTTGCAATATTCAGGGGTATGAGGGATATTCAGAGGAGAACCATAAAAACATGCAGAAGGCAAGAAAATTTGCTTTTAGCTCCTTGTAGAGTTCAATTTATTTAGCTTCATAAGAATTTCTGCAGTCCAGAAATACTTACGCAGTAGAGGACCTTTCAGTCTAGAAGAGACAACACATATCTCTAACTTGACACCAGACAAATTTATACTGGATGTAAGGTGAGTTTAACAGTGCAAATTATTATTACAACAATTATGTGGTTTGCAGTGGATTTCTTATCACTGGAAATCATAACCTAAAAATGTATTTCTTCTCTAAAGGATGGGGAGCCTTAGTGTTTATAACTTCAATCAAAAGTGGATGAAAATAGTAGTTTCATATATATTTATTACAACATGATTTTTGTGATAGACTGAGAAAAGAGAATGACAAAGTAGGTGTTTGCTTGCCTTGTCGTGTAGCTTTGAAATGAAACAAAGTATGTATTTTAAATCATGTATATTTTTTGATTGATTGCTGTTTTTCTCTGCAGTATTGTCCTCCTGCTGAGCCAAAAGCAAGCGCTGGAAGAACTTAAACAAACAGTTCAGCAATTGAGGTGCTCTGAGGCAAAATTTGCAGCCCAGAAAGAACTCCTGGAACAAAAGGTTCAAGAGAATGATGGGAAAGAGCCACCACCTGTAGTGAATTATGAAGAAGATGCCAGATCAGTGACTTCTATGGTAAGTTTCACATCTGTTTTACTGAATTTTGCAGCCTTGCTATTGTACTTTAGTCCTGGGATCGGAGTCTCAAGATATTTACAGGGATGACTGAAGTGAATAAACTTCACTTTGCATTTGTGAAGATTTGTTTAGAAAAAGAGTTCAATTGTGTGATTTTTATATTTTTTTTTAGGTTGCAATAACTTGTAACACCCTATGTATATCTGTGGATTTGGTTTGGTCTTCTGGAAACTTGATGCTTAGATTCTTATTAGACTGTTTTATAATCAAAAGTATAAATCCTTAAATAGATTTAATAAACATGACTGAATAGCTATTGTTAATTTCACTGGCTGTGTTGAAGAAATACATTCACAGTTGTAGACAGAAAACTAGCAGTAAAAGCTGTTGGAATCACTGCACACATTGTGTAATTGAGAAATTAATTTTATGTATTGTAACTACTGTTTTCTTTAAACAGAAACAAACACTGGTTTCACTGCAACTATTTTTAAATGTTTACATGCTCTTAATAATCAAAAAGAACTTTTTGTGCTGTGATGAGACCCCATGTAATTTAAATAAGTACTTTGCTAATATTTTGTGTGACTTTTCTCAATTGGATGCAGCTATGTGTAGAGATAGTAGGCCACATAAAAAAGCAAACAAACAGTACCTGTTTACTAAAGGGACAAGCAGTAGTGTTTGCTTTTATGGATCAGGTTTGAAATACACAAGATGCTTGTGACTTGTTTTCTTTAGAGGTTTAGCCTACCATTTCTTCTGGCCCACAGAGCAGTAGCTCAGTGAAATGGTAATGAAGTTGTTTCTGAGAGGAATGCTTTTGTTTTCTTTATCTATTTGTGGAACCAGGTTTGTTTTTTTCCATTCCCATTCTACACTTAATTGTCAGTATTCTCTTGTTTATACTACTGCTGTACAAAGTTTACAAGGCACTAGCAGGTGGTTGCCATTTTCACTGGTACAAAACATTATTTTACAAAGCTTGTATTCTTGTCACGATCTAGGAGGGGTTGGTAAAGCACAAAAAGATGGAGAAGGAGAAAGGATGGATCAGGATAATGATTGTGAAAGATTAGGAGGCTTGCAATCTTTTGGGGGTAGGCTATCTTGTTTGTTATTTCATGTAATATCCTGTAGTAGTGTTAGTGAATATTGTCTGTAAGGGTTAGTTGAGATGATGAGTCTAATCATGAGATTAGACTCAATTAGATTGTTTATTCCACCTCAGTTCAAGATTCTGAAATTCTGTCTTCTGGTGTCCAAATGTCTCTTTCAATGTGTGGGAGAAAATAATCCTTGTGTCTATGTACAATGCACAGTGAAGAACTCTGACCGCTTGATTTCTTTGGAATAAAAGGTATCCATGATAATTTATCTTTTTTTTGTCAGAGAAAGTACATGCTGAGATTTCTAGAACGATGCAAGAAATGCATTTTTACATAACTTAAATGTGCTGAGAGTAAGAAAAATGTTGCTGTTTAGGCTTCAGAGGATTTAGTCTTATAATTTGTATGCACCATGAAAAATAACGGAATATGTCTTAAGTGCTGGGTGATTTCCATTGAGTAAGTTATTTAAGACAGGCTAATACTACTTAAGTCTTGCTTAACTATTAAGTTGATATCCTGTTCTAGTAAAATTGACTCAAAAGCGGTAGATACAACTGCAGTCTAAATTAAACTTTTTTCAAGTTGCTGTACCTTGAGAGAGCAGTCTTGATTGTATCTCAGGATGCAAAAATAGTACACTGAAGGGCTGTTTGTATAAATAAGCATTCTGGTGATTTTTGTAATGGGATTTTTTTTTTAGTAAAACTCCTTAAAATTACGCAGCTGCTAAATGATCAGAAAATAAATGTTCTTGCTGCTGGTTGTTCATCCTGGTATCATTCAAGAGGATCATTGTTTCTTCAGCTATAAATCTGTTCAGGCTTCTCATCTGTATCTAAAAGCAGTTCATCTAAATGTTGTCTGATACTACATTTGAATATGTTTATTTACCTCTCTTCAGAAATTTTACAAATTCTTCTCCTAAGAATGACAAAATCATAATTGGCTTGTGTTGTGAGCATGCATATGAAGTAAATTCTCATGTATTCAGTCACAAGTGGGTTTTTTTTGGTAATTTAAAATAAAAAAGATGATATGCAAAAGAACTTTGTCAAGTTTCATGTCTCTAAGTATTTATATGGTATCATAAATATAGACAATTTCATAGTGGTATAGTTCGCAAATTGTTTTGTTTTCTGTCTCTTAGATCAGGTAACAGTAGAATAGAATACTTACAAGGAATGAAATTCTGAAATGCCATTTGGTGTGTTTTTATAGACAGTGTTATGTTACGTGTATGTTATAATTTCCTTTGTTTCCGTGTTCTTTTTGCCTTTGTTAACTGTAGGAAGTTTCATATTTTGTTAGTGTGTTCAATATGGTTTGGTTTGGTCAATATATTTTACTGTTTGTAATAGGTTAGCTGTGTATTGGTGTTCATGTACACATTTTAAGAAAAAAAGGAAATTACTGAATGGTTCTGTTCTGTTCAATCATGATAGCATAGCAAGGAGTTAAAAAAATTCTATTTTTGGCCATTTCTGAGCATTGCGTTTAACAATTTTGGCATCATATGTGGAAAAATAAAGCGTATTTTCCTGTTTCTAGCATTCATACCATTCTACTGAAATAACCATGCAAGACAGAGATAATTTTAATGCTGAAGGTGCTAAAAGTTTAAAATAATGTCTTTGAGCCCCTTAGAGTTATGCAGTTATGATACTACACGCTGTGCAATCGGGAGAATCTTAGTTAACTTTTTTCTTCCATACTTAAAAGTAAGGAGATAGATACTAAGAAAAAGCTGGTTATTCCTTGTAAACATCTGGGTTTTTTGCCAAAATGTTGTAGTATCCGAATTATATATTATGTTACTTTACAAAAATTAACCAGTAACTGGAAGCTTGAACTAACTTTTCAGTGTTTAGATGTTCAGTCAATGGATATATGGCCTGTCATCTGTCCTAAGATACATATGATATTCTTGCTATTGATATGATCAACAGAGCATGGCAGTAGTCCACCATAATTAAAATAAAGAAAACAACAACAACAAAACTTTTATATGTCTAATGATCTGATTAGAAATAAAAACATCAGGAATATTTGGAATATTGCAGTGCCAGTTAACCATTTACTCAGGTAATTAAGTACAATGATGCTGGTCTGCATTTCATAGTAAGACTTTAAAATCACAGCATCAGTATTGGCTTGGATATTTTTACAGAATAGGAAAACTTCAGAGAGTGCTTAAGCCTGGCAATAGATTTTGTTAATATAAAATAGTAATTCATTTTGTTTAGCAGTAATACAATGAAATCTGTATGCAACTTTTAATATGTCTTCTCCTTTTTCCTTACATTGTAAAACCAAATATTATAAAGGTGCAAACCCATTATTTTTAAGAATATGTATTTAAAACTATATGGTTTTCTCGCTATAGAAATGTTTCATATACATTTATTTTGCGTACTGCAGCATTGTATTGGAACCATTGTTAAAACTGAGACTTGGTATGCAGGCTCTGCAATACTTGAAAGACTTGTCAGCAGGTGGAGCTCAGTGCCAGATGACTAGTTATGACTGTATAATCAAAATTTTTCATCATTACATATGTTTAAAAATGGCATATGAGACACAGAAATGGGAGGAAAAAATGTGTGTTCTCATTTATCTAACATCTAAATAATGTGAAATGGTAGTTTGGTTTGGTTTTGTCCTGATTTTTTTGAGGCTTTTTTACAAATAATAAAATACAACTGTAATGTAGAAAGACCCTAATGAGTGGTCTTCAACATCATGTAAGCCAACTAAAATAACTGTGAAGCTATACTGCCAATGGAGCAACAGTACAAAGTCACTGTTCTTTCTCCATATGCTCCTTAAAGGACTTCCAGTCCAGCTTGGTTGTCAGGATGGAAGGCTCTGGAGCGCAGATGTGTCAAGAAGGAGACTGTAATGTTTCTGGTAACATGAACTCATGAAAGGTGCACAGGACAGAAGGAAGCTGGACCATCATGGTATCATGATACAGCCAGTGGCATGGATCTAACTATTAATGCACCATTCCAGGAGAGTCCCATGCTTAAAACTGTACACATTTGGGTATTAATAAGAGATTTTACATTTCTGAATTCCAATTTTATTCTGTGGTAGCAGAATTATCTGAAAAGAAAAATATAAAAGTTCAGTGCATATCTAATTTTTTTTACTATTTGTCATTCCTTTTTAAAAGGCTTCAGAGATCCTATTCTCAGTGATTGCCTTAAAAGTAAGATAAGCCAGCTTTTAGTGAAGAGTGTGGTAAATAGAAAAAAAAAAGTTCTCAGTGGTTTTGGAAGAAAAAATATTAAGTGCCTGAAACAGTGCTAAAGTGCTAGCGTCATTTTTTGTAAATTATTCTAAAAGTACCTTTTTATTTTCCTAATGTGAATGCTTTATATTTCCATCCCTGCTTTCTAGAATCCATGTACTCAGTGCTCCTTCTAATAGCATGATCAACAAACCAATAGTCTTAGAGTCTTCCTCTGCAGGTTTCAGTCAGATGTTTTCAGGATTCTCACTAAAATCATAATTGACAAATTTAATCAATTTGTAAGTTTGAAATTTTTTAAAGTCAGTTACATAGGTATGAAAGAGCATTTACAGGAGTTGGTTCTGTGATTAAAGATGCTTCATTAAATGCATTTTAGATGATGTATCATAAGCCCTGAAACATAATCTTCTGAGAGATGTACTTACACTCTAGGGGGTGTCCTTTTCCCATACTGTCTCAGGCTACATAGGATCTTTATTTTCAAACAGATGCAGGGAACAGCTTCTGTGACAGCCCATTGCAGCAGTAGCAGAAAGCTTGATGGTAGAGACAAAATTGTTATTTTTTTTCTTACTGTCTCAGAAGAACTGAGGCATTCCTATGCTTTGTAATGCATTGCCAAATAGCTCCCTTGTTTATCTGTCCATGTAAGTAATTCTCTACTAATTTGTGGCTCAAGACATTTATTTAAAACCAAGATTATATGAGTTCATGTATTATATAGTGGTAGGGGAGCCCTTCACAGTTATTTGATTTATATATTTATAAACCTTGTAGACTTTAATTGTGCTATTCCAAGATTTTAAGTTTCTCGTCAATAGAAACAGGGCCAAAGTAAGTCTGTGCAGCATTGGTATCCTTATCCTTTCTCTTATTTTTGTCTCAGCATAGGAAACACTGCCAGTGCAGTTATGTTGTAGAAATTGTGCCTATTAATTCATAACAGACTTGGAAATAAACAGTTGTATTTGTGGGATGCCTAGACAACTGAAGTTCAACTAAGTGATCTTTGCTTTGGGCCACTTTCCAAACTTGCTGGCTGGGACCTGTGTTTCTGGCTTACAACCAGAACTTAACATGGAGCAAAATTGCTCCAAATGTCAGATGCTTCTAGGAAGTGTGCAGGGTGAACTCTGTTCGTCTTGCTCTCAGAGTATGTTCTAGCTTCTGTTTCTTCTCTTTGTAAATCTTACTTGCGTGACAAGCATATATCAGAGGAAAGACTATCCAAAAGGAGATACTAAGGTAACAGACAGGTAAACTCAGTCATACTTTGTCCTGCATGGGTATTACTGACTGATCCAGAATTTACAAGATGGGAGGTCAATGGAGCTGTCAAGGCTCTTTCCAGTGAACATGCTTAAAAACTTCTGAAGTAAAAGATTAACCTGACAGTAATCTTTTCATAGACTAAGGCTCAGAATTATGTATTTGTTAAGGGTAGCATGTTATCTATTGGAAAGTGTTGAGCAATAACCTAGTCTTGGGGAAAGGTGAAATTGGAAGTGTGAACAAACTTTGAGAGGAATTGAGGGAGGTTGCTCGTTCAGAGTAAACAAAACTCTCAGAATATTTTAAGTGCAGAATTAGTTTACCCTCTGCGTATGAAGGATAAGTATGTATACTTATCTTGAACTGACAAAAATATTTCAAAAGCTTTCAGTTTTCCTTGAGGAAGAAAGCTTCATCATAGTAGTGTTGCCGCATTGCGTACCCACTAGGGATTTGTTATTTCAGTCAAAATCTTCTCTGTGAATTAGGAAAGCTTCACTCAGAAGTTTCCCTTTGAACAGAAATCACACACTGGTATCCAGCGTATGTTTCAATATGTGTTGGAATGTTTCTCTGTGTGCTGGGAGGAAAGTAGTAATTCTCTTCCAGAATTATCACCATTCGCTTCTTGCATCTTTTTCATAGCAATGGGACCAAATTAGTGTGATTATTAACTTCTCATAGCCTCTAGGCAACACACAGGAAGTAATGTAATAGAATTTGGCTGCTCTATATCGTGTCTCTCCTTTTCTTTTTTTCTTTTTTAAGTGGCTGGTTAAAAATACCCTTGTTCTTGAAGGCAATTATTGTGCTTCTAAAAGTCTTAAAATTTATGGTTTTAATCTAGTGGCACTGGTAGTTTATCGCCAGATTTGAAGTGTATCATTTATGCTTTGCTTTGAGGCTTCTGCTATTTTCTGCCATGTGGGGAAGCTCTTACTGCTACAGATTGAGAAACCAGAATGGCAATCTAATCCATTTTTCAGAGCACTACCCTTATGATAGAGAACAGATCATTTTTTGTTCTCCTTTTTACTTTTCACTGTTTGTGATCTTTAACAGTGGGGTAAATGAAACAGTGTATTTCAGATATCACTGTTGTTTTTTTTTTTACTTTGGGTCACCCTGCAGTAAGATAGATGCAAAACATTTCTGGTCAACTTGGGATCCAGGTGCCTGAACATCAACACTAATGCCATTTTTAGATTCCTTAAGGTATCCTGCCTGACATCAGGCTGTGACTCATGTCTGCCAGTCCCATATAGATGTCTTGGATAACCTAACCCATACAGAGTACTAGATATTAATATCCAAACAGGTGAAGCCCACTTTCCAACAGACACTTTGAAGTTTTTTGCTTGAAAAAGTCTTTAATGGTAGGAAAAGTGAAAGTCCCGTGTGAGATTTGATAGTCACTGTAATCCAGTCAAAAAAATTCCAGGATTACTTATCTCACATTCTTTTTAGGTAGGTACAGAAACAGGCCACAGGAAAGTTATCTTTATTGGGCTGTAGTGTTAGGGTAGTGTGAGAAAGACAATGACATTTGCATGAAGATAATACGAGATATCCAGGAGTTTCTGAAACTAATGTCCTCATCCTGAGAAGAAGGAAAGCTTGGACTATCACAGCCAAGATACATGGAAATGTGTCATTCTTGAAAAATGATTGAAGGCCTTTAGTTTTGGGGCACTATTGAACTCTGATGACTTACTTCTATTTTTAATCAAATAACATTAGTGATCTGTAAGATTGTGTGTGTCAAAAGCAGGTTTGTTTTCTGGAAGTGACTGCAGAATTTTTCTGCAAGCAAAGTAATTTTTTTAATTGCAGAAAGCAAGAGTTCATTGTCTGGAAACTAGGTTATAGATCTGTACAACTAAAAAAAAAAAAGAAACAAGAAACCTATATTAAGGATAGAGTAGCTAAGAATTACTTGCTTGCCTCTGAGTTTTCCTTAGTCTCACTCAGTTCCTTTAATAAAAGACACCTACTGAAAAAAAAAAAAAAAAAAAAAGTAGGAAAAGATATGTCCTCTTCCAGAAAGTGTTATGATTCTTTTGGCTGGAGAGAAAGCAGAGGAGGTTGTTCTGGGGAAAAAAGTTCAAATCTAACATCTGTGAGATGCTGAATTTAGATCATCTCTTTACCAGGTGCTCCTAACGTGCTCTTTGGTTCCTAATCAGCATTTACTTGAGCAAGTAAAATTCTTAGTCAAATAATTTCTTTTATATTAACTCTTTTAGGGAGTTCTTAAAACCAGTTGGAACAGGTATTTCATTTGACTTCTTAGTAACATTTGGCAGCTGTATTAAGTTTCATAAACATGACATTTTGAGAGAAATGAGATGACAGATATTTCCTGTCTCAGTGTATCACAGGAGCTTGTCATATATGTGAATCAAATTACAGGGAGAAAGTCTCAATATCTTTCTTTGAGATTTGATTGCACTTTAAAATCTCCTCACGTAGGCAGTATCCAGAGATATGGTAGGAGGTAAGTCCTGAGTGGTTGTTAGGGTGCAGCAAGAGCCAGCTGCTCAAAGAGGAGAGGTGATCTAGGAGATGAGGGTGACCCCAGGCTGGGCAGTGCCCTCACTGATGGGGTGCCATCCCACCGGGTCGGAGCACAGTGGCAGAGCCAGATGTTAACAGAGTCCATGGGCAGCTCCAGAGACAGCAGAGCAGTGAATCAGGTCCAGAGTCCGGCTAGGAGTCCAGTCAGGAGCAAAAGGAAAAGGGGTCAGAGACAGGGCTGAAGACAAGGCTGTAACATGGGTCCAAGGTCTGTCTGGGATACAGGACCAAACATAGGACTGGAGAAAGCTACAACATACGTATGAAGGATCCATCCCGGAGGCAGGGCTGGAGACAAAGCTGGAGACGGGTACCTATGATACAGCTCAGGCCAGGAATTGGTGTCCAGGGGAGAGCTGAAATGGGGCTGGTGGGCACATGGGCAGGGGTAGTGTGAATCTCCAAGTGAGACTGGTCAGGGCCACTGAAGCCTGTTGGTGCCCTCAGGACACTAATATTCTGATAGGCACTTGCTTGCTGAATGAAAGGACTGCTTTAATTTGTTGCTCTGTAGATCAGTTGAATGAGAGGCTAAGCAAATGGAGCCAACTTGACAATTTCAAGATGCATGTGCTGTTTTACAGGTTGTCAGTATAATTCCGTCAGAGAGATTTCCATGAGACTGTGGCTTTGCCTTTATCAATACAGATTGCCACAGTGACGTGTTGGGTGCTAAATCAAAGCATAAATAGTGTAATCAAGAAAAATACAGGATACAAGTGATATAGCCTGAGAATTTAAAGAATTAGGAGCTATATCTGCTAATGTTTGGTTTTGATGTGCCTCAGAATTACTTGTTTTATTTCCAGATCTTGGCTTCAAGTACTAAGATGAAATAAAATCCCTCAATGTTTGGGTTTATAAGTAATATAAACTCCTGTCATTCCCCCTTTAGATTAAATTTACCAAGTTTTGCCAAAACTTTGTGACAGTGTGGACTTTCACGAAGGCTAACATAACTGACATTTTCTCACTTTGGAAACATGTATTTAGCATTTACTTAGTGACTGATAAAAATGAAAACAAAGAACTGTAGGTAGGAGAGAGAGAAATGGAAAACTTGAATACATTGGTGCAGGAGGGCTAAAATGAGATGCTTGACAATTTCAGTATCGTGGTAACCTGAAGTTTTCATCTTCTGTGCTAGCAGCTCTCTAGAGCAGTTGAACTTGTTAATTGTTATAATGAATTCATTCTGGGTGAGCAGAGAATGTTGCAATATAGAAGAAGCTGATGTGACTGAGCAGGGATTACACTGACGTGACCATATACCATTGTACTAAAACAGGATGTGAATTTTGTGTTACTTTTAAGTGAGGGAAGATATATTCAGAGAGTTCTGCTAAAAAGAAAAAGTTTAAAAGTAACTTCTGTGTTCAAAAAAAACCCAACCACTTTTAGCTACACAGGTCTCTGGTTAGTCTGAAAGAGAAGCCCGAATCCTCAAGAACAATGAAGATTCAGAACAGTTGATATAAATTCAATGTTCTTAGATTAACTAGTTTGCTGTAAAAGTTAGTTGCTATTATAGTATAAAGGGGAGATGTTGTTACCTCTATGGGGGGGCACAAAAGGACAAACTTGGAGATGGGAATTGTGAGCATTTCCTAACTAACAGGATCTTGTTACAGTGTAATTGTGCTTGTTTAGTGATCGTTGATGCAAGTTCCAGGCTGCAGTAATATGTGACAACTACATAAATACCATTAATGGAGGGATGATTTGTCTTCGAGTAATTTTTGTATGGGGCAATGAAGTAGCTTTTTGAAAAATGTGACTGTTTTCTTCTAAGGCCGTTCTTGTTGGGGGAACATCCTCTTTAAAGTCACTAATGTGGTTAGGAAAGCTCTACTGAGAGCCACTGTGGTAGTATCCCAAGCTGTGTCTGTGTATTAGAAGGTTTTGGTCCACTTCAGGTGCTTGCTGCTTTTGTGTAGTTGATCTGTTCAGTCTGTGGGATTTATATATATCATTTGTAAATTAACACTGTTTATATGGAGCATTGTATCTATGCTTTGACCTTGGCATTAAAGTGTGTCAGGTACAGTGTGATAATGAAAGGTAGCTTTATAATATGTGATGAAAATTAGTGAGGAAATAAGGATTTTCAACCAAGATGACTGAAGTATCATTGCAGTTACTTTCTTCTATATACTTATTAAGAATTTGACGCAGTGAGCCATATATAACTATATTCATAATCTGTAGAAATTATTGATTCTTTTGGGGCGGTGTGTGTGAAAGAAGTTTCTTCTGTAACAGAGAAGGCGGGTCTTTGATTTGACAAGCAGCTTGAGGATGCTTAATAGGTACAGGACTGAACTTTGAGGAGAACTTCCTCTGAACTTTGAGGAGAGACCCCTTGGTTGGACGGTCCCCTTTTAATAAGTAATGGCTGAAACATGTGGAAGACTCCTCCTGTTGACCACTGAGCATAACAACTGAAAGTCTTTTTGTAATTCTGCAGGAGAAATGCTACCTAATTTATTTTGCCTCACTGTACTAGATACAATTTATGAGCTTCACCTTGGATAGGATTGAAATCTGTTACTTTCTGGTACCATTACTGAGACTTGCACACTAAGTCTTTTCTTCTTGATGACTGTATTTTCAGAATAGTCTTGTTTGTGTTTATGATTTATACAGCTGTGATCTGAGGTATGACGTGAGTTCAGTGAACCATAGGCTTTACTCAGAGTAGAATTTGAACACTGCCTATTTTCTGGGTTTGCATTTTTGTTCTTGTGTTGTTTAAATTGGCAGATACTTGTGGTGTTTACTTAAAGTGTAAAAATGTCTAACACTATGTTGGTTTGCTCTTTTCCCTTATTTGAGAAAGTAGTGGGTATTTGTGTATTATGCATGTCTGTTCTGAACAAAAATGTTAGTATATTTCCAGTAGTTATGCCAGTATATATTATTTATAGAAATAAAAGCTTAATTTTAAATTGGCACTCTACATATATTACTCATTAAGCCTACCTTAGATATGCTGCTAAAGTTATGTGTTGCATCTCTTACAAAGTTGCTGTATCATTTTATCTATTAATATGCAAACTCATTTTATTAATAAACTCATACAGGGATCTGTGAAAACCAAAAGCAAACATCACGTTCTGACAGTGCTAGCTGTCAAACAGAAATACCTCATCAAATTTGAATCTAGTCGTACTACAAAATATTTCTGGTTATGAAAGGATCAGTTTTATTCTTTAATACAGCTAGCGTAAATGTGGATCTGGCTAAGAACCTGTTGTGTCCCGTCTGACTGCAGCTGTTCAGCGTTAACTCTGTGAAGCTTCGTTTTACTGTAATAAAACAAATGCGTCTTCTCACAACGTTATTTTCAGAACAGGATGCATTTGCCAGTCCATATTTAATAATGCTATTTATTGGGGGAAGAAAAAGGCTTTACATCCTGTCAGATCACATAACAGTGCATTTCATGTCACTTGGTGTAGCATTTCCCAGGGTGGCTTTGTTAAAGCCAGTCAATGAGTCATAAGAGGGATCTTCATTGGTAGGTGCTAGTTTTTGGGTGGCGGCAATGTGGAGAGGGCAGAATCCAACAAAGGTTACCTTAAACCAGTCAGAACAGTATGATAATAAACTTAAGCACCTCTGGTGAATTCATGTAGTGGGTGGCTGGGGAGCCCAGATTCTTCACAGGCCTCTAGGAACTTCCTTTAAGGTTAGGGGAAAACTTGGGGGTTCCCCCCCACCAATGGAGTACTGTCTTCTGTAGGTTGTCTTCTGCTACAGTTGGGTTGCAAGTCCCTGCCTACAGCCTGGGAGTCTGCAGCTATCGAATATTTAGTTCTTGGTGTCTTCTGAACCCTGAAAGGACTTACAGTTACTTGTGGATTTCAAGGTCATGCAATATAAAGAGGATGGTTTTGTCCTCTGCTCCTTCCTCACATGTTGACTTCTAGCAACTGTTCCCCTAGCAGCTGTTGGCACTTCATGGTATAACTGCTTCAATGCCTCTAATCCTTTTCCAGGCACCAGACTTTCTTGGGCTTAAATGCCTCAGATCTGGGCTCCACCACTACATTTGTCAGACGCATTTCTTTAGCAGGCATTACTGTGTGTATCTGTGACTAAAAAGCAACCAAATCCAAACTACAGCTTTTAAAATATATATTTAATGAGATCTGGAAAGACTGTATATCATTCCTTCTGTTACTGAGTAATGAATTCTAATTAAAGTAATTGAACTGTATGCTAAGCATAGTCACTAACAGCATGCTGTATTCAGTTCATGCTATGTTTATAAATACAGTATTTGATATCTTTTGGGCTGCGTAACCCCCAGTTGGCACAGTGCTCTGCTTTGTTGGCTGATGCACAGACTACTTGCTCCCGTTGCTTCAGTTTTCACTTTATGCAGCTGGTACAGCATCCAGTTAGTTGCTTCAGTTGTCTGTCCTTGTCTTCTCCTTTGGATACAAAATGCTGAACTCTAAAGAGATGCAGTCCTTCTTAGAAAATCTCCTTTTGGAGGGAACCTTTGCTTGAGCTGAGGTCAGGTGAAACTTTATTTTCAGTATCTCTAGGAGGAAACCCCAAACTGTTCTCACTGACCCCTTACCTTTGTTCTGTATTCCCTGTATTTTTCTGGAGTGTCTTTTGACTAGCCTCCATGGCAGCAATAATTAACCTGCTCGTAGCTCATAGCTGTAATTTTTCTCTTTGCTGCCTTCTAATCACCCTCCTACAAACTGCCAGGCAGATTTGCTGTATGAGATCATGTTTCATCAGGATACTGATGCTGTTATAGTCAGTGGGACCAGAAAAACTTTGCCTGTGCAGATCAGGAATAAAGAATTGAAAACAGTTCATGCTTTGTACCTTGCTGAAATGTGGCTTGGCTTCCTATCTGGAATTTTTAAGGTTTAAAATAACCAGAACACAGGTTTTTGCTAGTAATGAGAAAAGAAGAACAGTTTGTGTTTCTCAGTCTGCAGGGTATGTAAGTATACATAGATTTGTGGCAAGCCTATTACTGTTATTTTAAATTTGTATTTAGTAAAGATAATTTCCAGTTCCAGGTGGCATTCTTTGGCATGTACACTGCTCTCCAGGGATTCACCAGCATGCTTCTGGTAGCTGTGGGTAATCTTCATCGTTGCCTTACTTTAGATACTGACCATTGCAGAGACCGTTAAGAACTGAGTTTTTTTTACCATTTCATGCAACGCTTTTTATGTTCAACATTCCAGGTCCTCACATAAAAATGCCTGGAAGTTGTGTTTATATCTGCTTAATCTGCTGAGTTCATTGTGTAGTGCACTGTATGTGTAGTTTGATGCTTCAGCCACCTGCACTGTGAAATTGTTCATGCCTCATGTGAAATGTAGCCTAGAGGTTCTTCACCTGTGGCTTTGTATTATTAGCCCATATAGCCAACTTTCACCAAATGTTTCCTCTGTTAAAACGGCTCTGTTTTGATGGCTCTCAAACATGGGTCAGCAGGGATAACTCTACCTCTTTTTATTAGGTCAGTGGTTGAAATGAAGTTCTATTAGTCCTTAAGTAATATTTATCAGTTTGAAGAGTTATATGTTAACTTCTTTAAAAGTTAAGCTATCTACTGGCCACCTAAAACTTTACCATTCAGTTGAGGAAGTGCTATTACAGAATATTGTCATTTGTTAACAAGTGCCAAAACCACTGTCTGCCATTATACTTTTTGTGGAAAAATGAGTGTATGAAAACTTCAGGGTGAAGAATATATTTTCTACACTAACGTCCAGCTTTGGTGGAGCAAAACTGATCAGTTGATGTTTTATCACATTTTAGTCAAATAGAGATGAAGTTTTCCAAATACTAGTAATGCAGCATAACATGTGTGTATTTAAAAGAAATCCATTTCTTCCATTACCTTATCAAGAATTTTCTTTCTAGCTCAGGTTTCAGGTTTTGGTTTTTAACTTGAAAGGGGAATGGCAAGATCAATCTGTGTGTATCTGTGTGTATGCATGTATATTACCAGTTTTAAAACATATTTCACATTGAAGACTTCATTGCTTCAAATGAGAGCTATAGGGTTGATCTTGATTACAACTGTGGGGCAGCAGTTCTAGTGTTACAGGATGTCTCTGTTCTTCTGTAGAATTTGGGTCATGCACGCCTGAAACTATTTCAGCTGGATGTATACAGTAATAAAGTACAGAATAAAACTAGCTTCTTTGCATCAAAAATGCTCATAAGAATTGTTAACTTTAAATGATTTGTGGATGCACGTGTATTTCTAACTAATAAAGCATGTGCTTTTCATAGCCATCTGACAAACTGTAATATCTAGATGATGGTAATATAAAATTCCCTCACAGTTGGTTTGCTTTGCATGTTTTGTGATCTCTTAACATTTTTTCTCTAACGTATTTTGAGCTTTATGTTGTTTTTAAATTTATGGTTATATTCTTGAAATTTCAAGTCACATTCATGAAATCTCACTGATTCACTGATTGCTTGTTCTGGTGTTGCTAGTATATGTAACTGCCAAACCATAAATGCTGGTTTCTAGGCTAAAAAATTATATCTGGCTTAGGAAGATGAAAATGTTTGGAAACAGGGAGATTATCTGAAGAAATGTAATACATTCCCATTCGATTTGCATACTCTTTACCTCACATCCATCCTTGTCTGTGGTTCAGGTTGTTTTGGTCACTCCTTGCCTGGACAGCAGCAGTAGTTCATTCACTGCTCTTTGACTTGTTATGTTCTTGGTTTTCTCAAACAGCAGCACAGCCTGAATGTTGAGCAAGAAGTTGTCCTGGCAGATGGTTACTTTGACTGGCAACTGGTTCATCATCTTGGTTTTTTTGATGATGAACTGCCAGAGAATGTGAGAAGATGTAGGTTTTCTTGCTTTTGTGAACATTAGGTACTGCAGTACAACTAGGAGCACTCAGTGCAGTCTGTTTTATATTCTTCCGTTGCAATGTCATGAGCTTACACAAAATTATAGGAAGAGAGGCCTTGTGTTTATGTTTGGCGATCTCTTACTGTAATGTGGCAATAATAACCAAGGAGGAGAAGGACTATGTTATGACCAGGTACTTCCCTTTCAGCTGTAGCAAGTGCTATGCAAGATGAAATTTGATCATTTTTGATTACGTGAGTAGTAAAGTGATAGTGTAAAAATTAATAAAATATTTGTACATTTAGTTAATAATAGTATTATTGATTAATAACAGTGCTCTTGTAATCGATGAAACAGTTCATATCTGAACCAGCCTGAGCTTTTTGTAGGTCGGAAGCCTTCTTTTTCCCTGTTACATGTTTCCCCAGTTATATAAGGTAATGGCATTTAAACTTCATTTATTAAAAATATGTATTCATTCTAAATTTGGCTCTAAGCGTTCAGAATTCTGAACTGATTTCTTAAATTGCCTTTATTGAAATCAATTCTCCTTTATTTTGCATCACTTTGCAGTCAGTGGATTGAGGTGTGTTAGGATTTAGTGGTGTACAGATATATTCATTAAGCAAAGAAGAAATTCCTTACTGAATTTCAGGGGCCTCTCTATCTGCCTTGCAAAAGCCTTTGTCTCGCTACTTTTTCCTTTCACAGGAAGGAAAGGATCTCAGTGCCTCAGCTTAGGTGCAGCACATTAGTCATCTTCTTCTCTAGAGCACAGTTGACATTCTTGATGATAATTAGGTGAAATCAAAATCCTATCTTCTTTAAAAATAAAAAGGCTGTTTAGTATATAATAATTAAAATGTACCATGTCTCTGGAAACATTATTGCTAGCCCCCATTAAGAGGTACTTTACTTCCTTAAAGACCTCTAATACATATTTGTGTGTTTGGAAGATTTACTAATCATTTCAAAGATGAAGGTGACATTTCCCTGACATTTCATATATAGCTTGAAAAATTGGTCCTCTGAAATTTTAATTAAAACAGAAAACATAGTGCAGACAACTTAACTGTACATTCTGTTCTGATAGTCATTCGAAAAGAAAGCAAAGGGTCAATCATAGTATTCATGCTCCTTTTTTAAAAATTAACTTATTTCCAGAGTGTTTGCTGACATCTGAGGCTTTCCTAAGTCTGCCAAAGGCTTTCAGGTTTTTGTCTCCAACTAGTTCACCAATCTCTTGTTTAATGCTCGCTCTTGCTGCTGTTCCCCTGAGCAAAAAAATTACTTTCCAACCTGTGTTGCACCTTCAAGTTTCTGGTATGTAAGTAATCATAGGCACATAAGTAATCACAAGAGCAGAGAACTGTATTTGGAAATAAAACAAATATTTTTTGATAGTAAGCTGAGTGAATTCCTTGACTTATTATAAATTATACATATTATTTCTAACAGTCTTTTTTTTAATGTTAGCGTCATATTGTGTAATTACAGTCCTGCAGACCAGACTGTAGTAACAGTACTTGATTTCACATATACCAGTAATGAACTCTCACTCAAATAAGGTCTAAATGTTCCTGAAGATATCAGGTCACTATTTACTTAGTGATCAAAACCAAAAAATATGCTAGAAATTTTCAGGAAATGAACAAAGAATAGAGAAAAAAACATTACATCACTGTATAAATTGATGTGCACCTGCTTCCCAAATGCCACAGAACTGCAGAATAATTTAAACTGGAAGAGATCTCAGGGAGGCCATTTGGTCCCACTTCTTGCTCAGAGCTGGGTCATCTTTGATGTTTTATCAGGCTGTACAGTGCCTTGTTGCAGTTGAGGTTGTAGCAGCTCCAGTGATGGAAGTCTCTCTGGGCAACCTGTTTCAGTGTTTGATCAGTGTCCTCCTTGAGGTTTTTGTTTTTGTTTTTTGTTTTTTTTTTTTGTTATCTAACTGGCATTTTTTGTGATGCAAATTGTCTGTTGCTGCTTGTTCTTTTGCTGTGTACCACATAGAAGAGACTGGCTCCGTGTAACCACTTTTATTTTCAGCTCCCTAAATTACAAAATTGGTGTAGGAGAATTCAGAAAGGCAAAATAATTCTCAGATATGTCGAGGAGCTTCTGTAGAATTAGTGAATAAGTTGATTGGGCTTTTCAGACTTGAAGAAGCACACTAAAGGGGAATGTGATAAAGATGTATACAATGTGTTGAGTGTTGAGTGGCGTAGAGAAAGTGAGTAGGGAATAATGGTTGTTCACTCTCTCTTCAGAAGCAAGAAGTAGGGGCCATCAAATAACTACAGTAGGCAAACGATTCAAAGCAAGCAGATAAACGTGTTGTTCAAAAACATGTAATCGAGTTGTGCGACTCATTGCTACAGCAGTGGGTTGTAATAGTGCATATAGATTCAGAAAGCAGCTGAAAAAATTTATGGATGGAAAATCCTTCCATGACTGTTACATGTAGAAACATTGCATCTTACACTGCTAAGGCAGATCTTGTACCCCAGGTCTTCACAGGACAAAGATAGGCTCTGAAGAATTACCATTCTCCTTTTCTTACAGGCCATTAGGCCACTGGCATGGCCTGGGATGTATCTTTGGTCTAAGACAAAATAGATGTTCTTAAATTTCACACCAGTAAATCTTGTTTTTCATGCTACCCCCTGCAATTCAGAAGGCAGAACATTAATTTACATCCAGTGTAGTGTTTACAATATCTGTACATCAATTATGTGTTATTTCTTCTGCTCTGGAAGGTGTTACTTGTGTTTAAAACAGAAAATGTTACCTTATCAAAAAATGATTTGTGAATAGCTGTGACATTTAACTGGTTTCACTGTGTACTTGAGATATTTATAATTAGCTTTGAATGTTTTAATTTTTAATAACTCTATGTTACATCTTCATGACTCTGCACAGTGCTGCTCCCAGTTTTAGATATCTACAATAACAAACTAAGAAAATGCATATTATAATTCCTGGGAAGGTGCTCCGAAGGTAGATGATCTGCTCAGCTCAAACAGTCAGCTCATATTCAGCTGGCAACTCGTTCCGTGTGTGAGTGCCATGTTAATAATTTAAAATACCCTGGTTTTTTTTGGTAAAGATAGCATGATTCTTTATCTGGTTTTCTACGTGTGGTCTTTCTGAGATACCCAGTTCTGTCATTGATGAGGAAAAAATTAAAAAACCCCACCTTTTACAGTATGAGATTAGTCTTATTTCTGAAATCAAATCAGAGACTTCAGGGACATCAGGCATGTTCTACTGTATGTTCAGGTTTTAATATACATCAGCATTTACATCTCCCTTAATATGTGCTAATACCTATAAAACAGACCCACAGAAGATTTTGTGGTTAGTATATCCACTCATCAATAGGCAGGCTGGACTTACTGTCATAGTCTTAAGTTTACTACATGTTTTTGGGGCCTCTCCTAAATAACTTTTAATCTCCACTGCTGAAGTGACTAATGCAGAGGATCATTTTCAGAAAATTATTTTCTCTAAAGCTTGTTTGAAGAATTCTTGCTTATTAATCACAAAACTCCACTCTCATGCCAGACATCTATAGCTTTCTAAAAGCAAAAATTTTCATTGTTGTCCCCATTATCTAAATTTGAAGTCTTAAGATGAATGTCGTTCTTGCACCTTTTTCATCAGGGAAATCATATCTTCAAACCCAAAATGAAGCTAGCATTCACTTTACGAAAAGGAGAGCATCTTAATTGCTCTGGCAGACACTGTCTGGTATGGGGTTTTTTATCTGTAAGTTCACTGAACATATCATTTGCAATAATGACCAGGAATTCCTTCCTTCTGGTTTTATATTGGAGCTCTTATACTGTACTGAAATAGTTTTCATCAAAATCTCTGAGGACTAGTTCCCTAGCCAAATCTCTGAAACAGTACTATCATGCTCATCATTTAGATATCACTGATTATGTTCTTCTAATTGAAATCTCCTTTTCTTCTGACAGTGTTTTCTCTTTCAGTTGGAGAGTCCTCATCATATTTCTTCTAAATTTCCTGTGAAGGTTCTCTAATTTCATTTGCAAGCCCACATTCAACTTCTGTGTTGATGCTGATGGTTTGTATCTGACTCATTAGACGGTGTTTCTTTGAATGGAATAGTATTAATTTATTGGCCTATTTATATCGCCTATATCTACATGTCTGGCTAGTGTTTTTAGCAATATTCAATATATGCTGCATTGTCCATTGTCCCTCTTATTGCTAATCTTCCACTTTTTGATCAGTGGAGACAGTGTTATTATTTGCCTGTCCCTCAGAACCATTAATTCCGTTTTATCTTTGATCTCTTTCTAGTTTCTTGCTTCCTTGCTTTTCTAAAAAGAGTAGAGATTATTTTTCTTTTGTAATAACATCTAAGATACAGCCTTTTTTCTACATTTATACAGCGAATAAGCTCTTTTGGGCTTTTACATTACGCAGTTCAATTTAAGCAAAATCTTTTGCCCCGTGGCTTTGTCTTGCTCACGTTCATTCAAAATACCATTGTGAATATGATTGTTAGGCCGGTCATTTTGATTGTGTCACACTTCTGTGTTTACTGTATTATTTTTCATGTACTCTGAGATCTGCGGTTATTTTGCACAGTGACAGAACTGTATGTCTGGCTGTCCTGGTTTCTGCTGGGATAGAGTTAATTTTCTTCTAGTAGCTGGTATAGTGTTATGTTCTGGGTTCAGTATGATAATAATGTTGATAACACACGCATGTTTTCAGTTGTTGCTAAGTAGTGTTTATACTAAGTCAAGGATTTTTCAGCTTCTCGTGCCCAGCCATGAATAAGACTGGAGAGGCAGAAGAAGTTGGGAGGGGACACAGCCAGGACGGCTGACCCAAACTGGCTGAAGGGATATTCCATACCATGAGACATCACACCCGGTATATAAAATGGGAGGAGTTGGCCAGGGTGGGGCGGATCGCTGCTTAGGAACTAGCTGGGCATTGGTCAGCAAGTGGTGAGCAGTTGCATTGTGCATCGCTTGTTTTGTATATTCCAATTCTTTTATTATTATTGTTATTGTTATTGTCATATTATTATTATCATCATCATCATAATTTTCTTCCTTTCTGTCCTATTAAACTGTCCTTATGTCAACCTGTGGCAGAAAAAGACCTAACTGCAAGGTTCAAGCAAATGATTTATTTGAACTTTACTTACAGACTTAACACGCCACTATTGCAGGTTCTACAAATACAATGGAGGAATGCACTATTGCAATTTTTAAGGCAAGAGTAGTACACTATTACAACCACAATCAATTCACAGACAACCACAAGCACACACATGTTTACAAACTTAAAGCATAAACAATATTCACCTACCCCTCCAGGTAAGGGTTCTCAATCCCAGTGAAGCTACCTCGACCAGCGTCCCGATCAAAGGGGGGGAAAGGGTTTCGTTCACATGCCAACTGTATAGTCAGAGAAGTGACTCCCCCATTTCGAACCTGAATCTTAGCGGTTTTGTCCCCTGACTCGTAGAATGGTGTGTATGACTATGTCTTAGTGGATTATGATATATGTCTAAATGGATTATGTATATCTGAGTGGAGTTTCCCCTTATCTTTCCTTTGCTGGTCTGTGATTGTTTAAATACACCAGGTTGTCATTTGAAACTGAAGCTGAAACCCTCCAGTTGTTTTTTTTTTTTTTAATCTTGCTTCCTCAGGCAACTGAATAGTAGTTGGATTGAGACTCAGGGCATACCATTTTTTAAGGGATTTCAAGGCTCAGTTTGGTTCTTTGAATGGTGCAGCCACCGCCCTGTTTAGTTTAGGGTTTATCAGACAACCTGGGGCTAAGTTGTCTACACAGCTCCCTAAGAGTCATCTCTGCAGAGGGACAGGGCCTGAAGGCAATCCAAGGCTGGGTCGCTTTTGTAACCCCCAATGTGTCCCCTGTGTGCACTAGACATGGTGAAACTCGTTTGTGAACTATGAGCTGGACAATCCACACACAACCCACGAGTTTTACTTTCTTTTTTCCTGATTCTCTACCCCATCCCACTGCAGGGGGAGTGAGTGAGTGGCTAATGGGGCTTTGTTGCGAGTTGGGGTTAAACCATGCCACTGGCTGTTGTGGTTTAACACCAGCCAGCAACTAAGCACCACGCAGCCGCTCACTCACTCCCCCCCACCCCAGTGGGATGGGGGAGAAAATCGGGAAAAGAAGTAAAACTCGTGGGTTGAGATAAGAACGGTTTAATAGAACAGAAAAGAAGAAACTAATAATGATAACGATAACACTAATAAAATGGTAACAGTAATAATAAAAGGATTGGAATGTACAAATGATGCGCAGTGCAATTGCTTGCCACCCGCCGACCAACACCCAGCTAGTCCCCAAGCGGCGATTCCCTGCCCCCCTCTTCCCAGTTCCTATACTAGATGGGACGTCCCATGGTATGGAATATCCCGTTTGCCAGTTGGGGTCAGCTGCCCTGGCTGTGTCCTGTGCCAACTTCTTGTGCTGCTCCAGCTTTCTCGCTGGCTGGGCATGAGAAGCTGAAAAATCCTTGACTATAGTCTAAACACTACTGAGCAACAACTGAAAATATCAGTGTATTATCAACATTCTTCGCATACTGAACTCAAAACAGCACTGTACCAGCTACTAGGAAGACAGTTAACTCTATCCCAGCTGAAACCAGGACACTGGCGAAAGGGAGGTTTTTGTCCACAAGACCCTAACAGTTGTGGTGCATGACATAGAATGTAAATTCTAGTGGAAAATCCATTAAAATGGACAGGAACTCATGTTGTACAAGATCCCCCAAAGTGAACGTACAAAACAAAAAAGCGTGACTTTCTGTGTATCATATATAAAGATGCACCTGAGGGAATCCTCAAGCAAAATAGGGAGTGCTTCACTTGCGGTTTTCAGGTGGCCTGAATCCTGTGCTTCTTTGGGGATTTTTTTGCTTTATTTTTCCTCTCTGCGTCTTGTCAGAAGAGAAAAATGGAAAGTAAAATTAAGAGTGCCAGAGTGCTTGTCTTCTGCTGTGACATGTCTTGAAAAGAGCTGAGGTAATTGTTTCAAGTATTAAAAAGGAAAAAGAGAACTGGAACGAAAAGGCTGGCTAGGTGTATACAACTGGGAACAGGGTTTCAGCATTCCTTGTTTTGTGACAGAAGGGTTATAACACTGCTGCATCCAAAACCGGTTGCTTGTAAGATATGACAGAGCGCTCTAATCTGATGGTTAGAAGTAGTTACTGTCAAATAGTTTCTCAATAAAAGAGTTATTTGTCTTAGTAAATCCTTTCTATATTATTTGGAAATAAAAGCAATAGTGCTTTGCATTATTTACCAAAGAGGATAATGACAGGAAGTCTCACCTGTAAAACAGCTGTTTGTATTCCATATAGAAGTTCATCAGTCCTGTATCATTCCAGGGTACGTAGTTGGATTTTCAGCAGTTTGCTAGGTGTAATTGTCCAATGGATAGAAAATTCATGACCTATTCTAAGTGTCAGTCCCAAGTCTGGTGGAGATTCATTTTAATGTATTCTGGAAAGTGATTAGAAATATGGTTAGTCCCAAAAGGGAAATATCAGTCAATGCATTTTTCATAACTCCTTGTATGATGTGCTCTCATGCCACAGGTACATTTAAGCAGAGTAAAAGAAGTAGATTAAAAATGTTCTCTAATGATAGTATATATTTTCATACATATATGGCTTCTTAATGGTAAACTACAATTTATTCTACAGTAATTCAGTTACTGCATAAAATATTATAGCCCACAGAGAGTTTGGTGGTTTTTTTTTCTCTAATGAAATTGGTGTAGTATAAAATAAAGGAAGTGACAAATCATGCTACCATTTTGCTAATATCTCTGGAATTAATTAATTTAAACCAAAATGAAACTGAATCAGCTAATATGTTTCAGTAGCTGCATCGTGTATGCTAGCAAGCATACTACTCCATAATGCTCTCTACAGCATCCCTGATGCAGAACTCCTAATTCCTTTCCAGTGTCCTTCTCAGGTTTGTTAGTCAAATAGTAATGTGTCTTATGAGTTTGTCTGAAGTGTATGTGGTGACTACATAGCCAGCATGGTTGTGCTGCTTGGTCAGATGTTTGTTGTTTATTAGAATTAGTATTGTGTGAAATTATAATGAACTTTTCTTCCTGAGGACACAGAGAGTCTCTGCTCTCTGTTAGCTTCCTTCAGAAATTTTAAATAACATAATAACCTGAGATAATCCTTTCATCTACTAAGTCCTTTGCTAAATTGTGAGCGCCTTGGCTGAGAGATTCAAAATTTAATGTGGCTAGGGTGGAGATCACTGAAAGACAGCTCTGATGTGTATTTCCTTTTGATTTGGAAAGCAAACTTAAAATAATACCCTCATTTAGCTAGTAAGACTGTACACATACATACATACATACAAATGTGTATATCTCTCTAAAAAAGAGTGGATGGGCTGTTCTGGGTTGTATTGTTATATTAGTTTAGGTAAACATTTATACCTAATATGCATAAAAAAACCTCTTTGCACTGGTGAATATACTATTCTCAGTGAGAACTGGTTTCCTGCAAGATCTAATGGGTCCTTCTAAGGTGGTCTGCGGCTGGGCAATGGCAAAAAAAATTCTGTAAAAGTCCACTGTTGCTGGTCTTCAGTTATTCAGGTTGCCCTAAAAATGCTTCGAATAAATAAACTCAGTACAGGCTACAGTTGTGTTTGTTATGTGTTTGATAATGCCTGCTCTGCATACTTATGAGTCTTCATTGCTGTAAGATACAGAGTAGTTTCAGTATGTCAGAGGGAAAGTGCTGTGTAAATACTAAGCAGTGTTTATAAATGTATTGCAGTTTGAATAGGTCATGCAGTACATTTTGAACAAAGCCGAAGTTTATCCCTTAAATCTGCATTTTAATACTCATTCTATTTAATGTGACTGTTAGCCTCTATATAATATTTGGTGGTACTTATCAAAGTCCTCTGATGGCCCAGTCCCTGAGTCTTTTTTCTGGTACTTCCAGTCAAAAGAATCTCCTCTTGTTAAAAACATTTTTCAAAAAGGAGAAACTGGTGAATGTAGAACTTTACTTGTAGTTTGATGTTGTCATTAGATAAGCACACTATTAGTATAAGATAGAAAGAAAACTCCTGAATTTCTTTAGGGGAAGCATAGTAGAATTCATGCATCTTTTGGTAACTTGTTTTTTCCTGTCATATAAGAAGTGTACATTGAATTGCAGGTAAATCTCATGGCTCATTTCTCATGTGAGAAATATGTGGATCACCCCACACTCAGCATGCAAGCAAAATGAGACTCTGTGTCTCCCTATTCTTAATGACTTGGCTTTTTTTTGTTTGTAGCCAGTTTAATTCATCAATATTATAAAAATAAAAATCAGGACTCTGCACAGAGTTTTTTATTTTAAGAAAATTAGTTGGCATACAATATTACTTAAGTCTGATAAAAGGAATATACTTGGGTCTGATAAAAGGAATCAAGGAAGTGGGCACATAGTTAATGAGTATTTCAGTGACCAGTAAACTCCCTATTAGTGTTTTGACTATTTGACTGGTTTTTGCACTGTTTTGTCACAGCATACAAATTAAGGCACATTGCAGAATTTTGCTACCAAATAAATAAACTTATTTTACTAAGACAATGTTTAACCTATATCCTGTAAACTAAATGGTATTTAGGAGTCATTTTCAAACACTGGTATACTCTGTATACAGAATGAATAGATTTTGTTGCTTATTCGGAAGTCCTGGAATAAACCAAAGCTGCATTTATTACAATATCAGATTTTCAGTTTCTTCAGTCAAGGCTGTACATCCAAAACTTAGAAGCAATTTTTCTTTGTAAGATTAGCAAACAGTTGTAGTCTGTCTCCATTATCAGTTTCTTACAGTTTAGGTAAGCTATAGCTAATTAGAATGAGATTGTTAATGTGTGGTCTCACTGCTTCAGGTTTAATTACTTTGCAAATACTCAGTAAAATATCTTGGCTGTTTCTGAGGGTGATTTACAAGAAATAAACTCAGTTTGTCAGTGTTAAAAATATGGGGTTTGTATTTTTTTAAAGATTCTTTGATATTAAATTTGAGAGCTGATGGTAAGTCAGAGTTTAAGAAATATATTATGAGCACCTTGGAATTTAAATTGACTTACCTTGAACTAGAGGTGCGTAAAGGCCGTTTCAGTGTTCCAGTTAGAGCCCTCTTCTTAAAGAATTTAAAATGCAGATGCTGGCTGCACCTATGGTTTATGGTAGTGCCAGAAAACAAATGGATCTTGTAACTTGCACTGGTTGGTATTTACACGTCATGTATTTTTAGAGAAGAACATGTTAATAAAAGGAAAAAAAAACCCCATGTATTAAATAAGGATAATATACATATGTATTTTTGTTTTACTGTGTGGGCTTTTTTTTATTATATGGTTCCAAATCAATGTCCTTTTAAAATAATAGGTATTTTAGAAGAACTGAGAATTATGTCTTTTGTTTTTAGGGTGCAAAAGAATTTCAGTTCTCCTTACAGTTAACAATAGTGTTACTTAAACTAATTGTACGAAATATTTAAGGAATTACAGAATTTGTCATCAGTTAAATTGATACGAGGTAGCTCAATCCCACTGATGTTGATGCTTACTGTTTTTTTTCAGTAGAGGCTCAGCCCCTATCTTTTAAATAAAAAAACTCCAGGAGTCTACATTCCACATTCTCTAGTAATTCAATTATTGTACCAATTTGCTAATTTTCATTGGAGATACTACTTTTTCTCCTAGGACAAGAAGGACAAAGTCTCAAGATTTGACACTATACGTCATTCCATCGCTGGAATTATAAGGTCTCCAAAATCCATGTTGGGCTCATCGTCGGTAAGTGGTATCAATACTGCGTTGTTGTACCACATACTGTTATTTTTACAGCTTAAGTAGGAATTTTTTCTGAAGCATCATGCATTTCCATCTACATGGATAAAAATTACATTAAAATAATGTTACAAAAATGCTGTTCTGATTGATAAGCAGACATGGTAATATCGTGGCATAATAGTATTGTCAGTACAACTTGTTGCACTTCAGGAAAAAAATAACTTGTATGTTCTTTGCAGGTCCCAGGCTCGTGCTATACTTTTAAGAGTACTCTTCCCAGTGAGTCTGATTTACTGAAAATACAGTGTAGTATGATATTCTGTATTAGGTCATATGGTCATGCATGTTTTGCCCATTGTTGCAATAATTATATTCCCCATATCTGTTACAAAGCACCAGTATATAAGCATATTATTAGTAGTAGTATTACTACTAATGCTACTACTACTTCCTCAATACCTGGTACTATTTAAGTAATCAGGTATTACACATCTTGCTTCAATCCCCACTGAAAATGGTTGTTGAGAATCTCTTACTTTTAGTTGGGTTTTGTTCAGGTTCCTTAATGGATGGAGAAACTTTTGTTTCTTTTGCTTTTGTATTACCTCTGATCGATTTCATATAGAAGCTTGCAAGACTAATTAGAATTCTTGAGCACCTACTTAGTGAGGTGTCAGATTTTACTTGAAGACCTTCCTCCTGAAGTGGAACATGTGATCATCCTAACCCTCCCAACAACAAAAAACCCCATAAAACCCAACACTCCCTCTGCAAAACTCAAACAAACAAAAAAAGCTGGGCAGAATTTTTAAAGCTTTTTAAAACTGC
Source organism: Buteo buteo (assembly GCF_964188355.1). Taxonomy (NCBI): domain Eukaryota; kingdom Metazoa; phylum Chordata; class Aves; order Accipitriformes; family Accipitridae; genus Buteo; species Buteo buteo. The sequence goes on from NC_134204.1 coordinate 62,638,333, forward strand.
CTTTTAATTGTGATCTTGTCACTGAAACATTAGCTCAAAATAGCATTTTTGGGAAAACTTTAGAATGAATGGGACTTCTATACTTCTATTTTATGCTGCAGGATTGCATCCAAAGACCCATTAAAGAAACTTTAAGCTAAACAATATTCAAAATGTGTGGAAGAGATTACAATTGCATATATATGTATACATATATGTGTATATACATGTGTATACATAGGAAAATTGTACATAGTGATAAAGGAATGGAATAATACGTATGATAATGAGATAAAATTAGGACAGGAAGGCTTTTCCTATGAAAAATGTGGAAGTTGCACGACATATTTGAAAAGTAGTCGGAAAAACCCTGCTAAAATATTAAAGTATCCCTGGAGATAAAAAAAAATCTCCACATTATCATTATCTTTGGTTTATAAAACTTATAATTGATGTAAAAATGCAACATTTCATAATAAAAGCATATTAAAACGTAAATTGCTATGACCTCTGTTCTTTGTGTAGATGAGACATAGCCTTCAACTTTGTCTATTTGTATATGTTATACAACTTGCTATGATTCTTTTTAAAAAATAACAACACTACCTAAAACTGCTTCAGAGAAAAATTGGAAGAGAAAAAAATTTCAAGAAGAGTATCAAGATAAAATATTGAAGATGAAATCAGGGGAAGTCAATGTCAAAATTTTCATTGGCTTTAATTAAAGTGTCATGTTAAGTAACCGATGTGCCTCATTTGATTTTCATTACAATCTATATCACTATTAATTCCATGGAAGTTGATGTAAACCTGGGTGTAGATATATGGTAGGTAGGCTTGCTGAAGCCTTGGAATATGTTTGGGAGAAGTAAGATCGGAACTGGGTCACCTGAGGCAGGAAGTAAAATCTGAGTAACAAATGTACTCTCTTGATTACCTATCATTTAAATAAACTTCAAAGTCAGAATATATAAACCTATCAATTTTCAGTTTTGCTTTGTGTTTTAATTTAGCAATTTCTTGTGTGTTAGAAAAGCTAACCATGCATATACAGCTAAAATTTGCTTCCCGAATTCGTAATTAGCTCTTAATGTGGTCAGCTGCTCAGCTTTTTCCTGCTGACAATTACATAACTATGCTTATTGCTAAATATATAAACTGGCACTTAAAACTTATTATCCATCAATGAAGTATGCTAAGAGATTACTGAAGTTGTATTAAAAAATAATAATAACATACATAAAAGAATTTGCTATTTTTTTAAATAGACCAATACAAAAAAAGGTCTTGAAGCAGAGCAAGAGAAGGACTGGTACTGATCCTCTGATGGAGTATAGTCTAAAAATGTGATGTTAACTACCTGTTTTTATATTATATGTTTTTAAGTATATTGAAACTTTAAAAGTGGAGCCATATTTTGGTTTAAATGTAGTGCTATTCTAAAAACACTGTCCCATATTTAATTGGTGGGAGAAGTTGAATTTTGTGTGTAGTTAGAGAAAACAAATTTTTTTTCTGTCATCTGAAGAAATTCATAGAGAAACCCTGTACTTCCAAAAGCAGCCAGGACTTTAACTGTTACGTATGTGTTGGAACTTAAATGCTTTACATGTTCTCAGAATGAGAAGGTAAAGGGTAATATAGGGAAAAAGTATATAGTTTGAAGAGGAAACAGCAAGGTTAGGGATTCAGGTGGCTTCTCCTGGACAAAATGCAAGCCAGTTTTCTATAATAGCAAGAGACATGAGTTTAATCGAATGAGGAGAGAAAATACAAGAAAAGGGACAATTTTCATGTACCTGTAATGCAGTGCTATGAATGAACTGAATGAAGAGTCTGAATGAATTGCATCATGAATGCCAGCCTCTGCCCTTCTGCCTATTTTTTTCTTGCCACTGAGGCATTTGAACTTGTTACAGATATCTGTTATTGTTTATAGGATTACCTTTTTATTGTTTGTAGGATAATAAGTGGAATTGATGTTGGTTTCATATGGTATATTAGCATGTGGGAATGAGTCAGGTACACTTAGGCTAAAGGCAGGATATTCCACAGGGAATCCTCTCAAATTATCAACCTACATTTATTGCTTTACTTTCTTATCTGTGTCTGTGCCCCTCTTTTACACTGGGAGAGAAAAAATGTCTTGACAAAATGTTTTGTTTGCTTGAAGATGGAAAATAAGGAAGTATGCAAAGTTTGAGCTCAGAATATATGTGAAAATACAATATTGAGTAAGCTATTAGTTTAATAAAATTTCATTCCCATTATTATTTTCTTTTCATTGACAGCATAAGTACAGGAATAATATGTCATCTTTTGGAATTAGAAATAATACATTTCTGTTTGCTCAGTTTTTCTCTTGAATAAGGGCAGCAGCTGGGGACTGCTTCATTCTACTGTTGGAGGAAAACTGCTGTCTCAATGGATTGTTAAATAGGGAGAGAGAAGGGGGCTCAGACTAAGTGAAGAGGACAGTACTGCGTCGATGAGGAGCATGATGAAGTATATGAGGGCATTTCCCTCCTCTCAGAAGGAAAAGTGTGATGAAATTTATAAAGGCACACACCCTCCCACCTGCCCCGCCTCCAAATAACCCATGAGCAAAATATGGCAATAAATGGAAATCTTGAAGGAAAAAGAGAAGGAAAAAAAAAAAAAGAGAGGGCTTGGGAGGGAGGGCAGAAATTCAACAGTATGAGTTCCTTCTGTTTGATTTTGTTAATTGTTTATTTTTAGCTTCCACTCCAATTAAGAACAAAAATCTTAGAAAAATATTTCTGGATTTAAGCTGTTGAATCACTAAGTGCCTCTGTAAGTGTGTACATACAAATGAGCAACAGATCTCATCCCCCAAGTGAAACTGTAAAACATTGAATTGCATCTTGTTTTTTCAGGTATCTTAATAGTCATATTAAGTTGCTTAATGATATTTAAACTCAGTAGAGTTTAAAGAAAAAAGGCGGGAATTTATTTTTGTGCTAGTAGCTTTTTTTCCTCTACCTTCCTTAAAGACTAACCTTTCTTGTGTTTAAACCATTTAATTCTAACTGGGAAATGCTGTAGAAACATTAGCACTAAGTGATGTAAACTGAGTTGAAATCTATATTAAAATGAATGCATATCTTGCACTTGTACGGTTCTTTCTTGGCTTTTGGCTATTTTTTCTTTAAAAGCCAGTGAGGGTGAAAATTGTATCATACAGAAAATACATTGAAGTCAGAAGACTTGTTCATAAAAATAATGCAATTTTAATAACAATCAAAACGTGAATAATTATGACTTTTTTCATCAGAGAAACCACCTTGATTATGATTGCCCCACAGTATATGACAAAAGTAGAGGTATGTGTAAGGTAGGAGACAATCAGCAGAGGATACTTGTGGAATTTTCATTGTTTCCTTCTAAAGCAATAAATACTAGGTTGACCAAATTCAAAAGAAAGTGGAAGATTGCTGTTAGTGTCATAAACAATGCCACAGTTGGCAATGTCTAAAATGCTCTGTTGTTCTTCCATAAGCTCTTTCTCTGTCATAAAGGCTTTTAAGATATTTTATTCTGGGATGTGATCATGGTTCTCTGAACAGTGACTCAGACTTGACCCAGTTCAAACATAAGCAGGAGTTATTATTTGGTGGCTTCCTCTTCAGTAAGCTATAAAATGAGTCTCATGTCATATTTTTTATTTTTTTTTAACCTTCCTTTGTGAAGACCATAAACTAGTTTATTGACCTTGAACTGTCCTTTTATGCTTAGAAACATTTCCTCTCAAGTAGAAATGTGTTTTGGTGGCAAAGGCTTTGCTGCTCTGAACCCGTTAACATTTCCTGATAGCATAGCAGAGGTCTGGGTTTTCTGTCAAGTCAAAATTGGCATCTTTGAACAATAAATGTTCAAGTAAATAACATTGTCTAACATCCTGAAAGCTATTTTTTCTTTTAGGAATTTCTGAAAGAGAATGACTTAGTGTCATTTAACAGTGGTAGACAGCTCTGATCTCAGATGTATTTAACTGTTGATGAACTTGAAATATATGACTGCCTTTGTGGCCAAACAGTATCTTGGGCTTTTAGTAGTTCACTGTGCTGATAAACACAGGACCTTGGAGTACATCTTTTGCTCCTAAAAACTCTGACTATGCACTTTATTTTCAAGCTGTTGTTATTTCTTACATAGTCCTTCCTAGCTCTGAATCTGTAATAGAGGAAAATCTGTAATAAAGCATACTTGCTCTTTCTAGTGATGAGTCTATTGGTTACAGTGTTGGCCTCAAATCTTATGTCTGAAATTATCCTTCATACCAGCCCAGGGCTCTAGATCCCAGTGTTGTTGTCTGAGAATATGAGGCTCTGTCAGGCTCTTAAATATGTCCTCCAGTTTTCCATCAGAATCCTGGACTAAATTAGACCTTTTGAGGTATAACTTAGAAAGGCAGCCAGGAACCCACAGACAAAGGCATTTTTTATACCAGAAACTTTACTGTGAAAGTGCTAAAGAATTACAGATATTTGGAAACAGGAAGTTCTGAGTAGATTCCCTTTCTTGGGTCTACTCATTACCACTCTGAGAGTCTGAGGTTATTCCTAGTGTTTTTTGGCTAGGTAAGTCATCTTAACCTAAATATCTCCCCGGGAAGACCTTAAATGTGCAGATAGCCTCCACCACGCCCATAGCTGCACCATGTCAAATTTTTCCCTTGCATGCACCAATTGAGTGTTTCCGTTCTCTTTCCCCATCCTCATAGGGGAAATATCCTATCATCTTTGATGATACAAAGAAAAACCTGTTTTTTATCAGGGCAGAGTGGTGGGGGAGGTTAATTCAGAATTGCATGCTTTGTATCTGTTGGATTGTGCTTAATTGAGTTGTGGGTCTTCATGATGTTATCTAAAAGGCAGTTCAGCAGGCTTGCCTGGGACACATGCACCTATCTGTTCAACTCACGATACACTATGCACTCTGTTATTTTGTTCAGAGCTTTACCACTCTGGCAGTAAGAATTTCTATGAGCTCTGGCACTAACGGTTTTGAATGACATACAGCTTAAGTAAGGGCTTGTTTGTATAGACATAACAAATAAATCTGAAGTGGTCATTAAACAAAATACAAAGTTTTCCTCAGTGTTTTCTTAAACAATGTAAGCTTGTTAAAATTAGTATGTGAAAATGTAGGTTAAAACTCATTAACTTCCTTTTATGGCCAGCGAAAATAATTTCTTACAATCTTTGTGCCTTCAGAAACTCTATGCTAAAGTTCATACTTTATACCAAGGTGTATATATTGTGCTACAGTGTAAATGCTAGGAAAAATGTCTCATAGAGCTATTAATTGATGTGGGATGCAATTGGTAAATTCTGTGAAAACAGTTTATCCAATTCAAATGCTTTGTATAAATCAATTTCTTGTGTTCTTCCGCCCGAGAAGTTTCTGTCTTTATAAAGAAATGGTTCATTTTGAGTCGTTGTTACTAGCACGTCAGAATGTGTGAGAAAGTTTGTCGATATGGCTTAGGAAAAGTAGCAGGCCAAATGAAATATATTACATACTTTGGTGGACGTTTCCATAAAATTCTGCTTTTTATATATTAATTTTTTAGGTAATAGAAAAGAAGGTGACCAGTATGCCTTTTGTGTAAATGTAAGAGCGTTGATTTTGTGTGTTAATAGAAACACATAATTTAGATACAGAAATAGAAATTATTGTTATCATGCTTTTCGTGTAAAAGTAAATTCTAAAAATGTACTATTATAGTAACATTTTTCTTCAATATTTTTCCCAAGTTCTTTGATGTAATTTCAACCACTGAGAAACCATTGGCTGAGCAAGACTGGTATCATGGTGCAATTCCAAGAATAGAAGCCCAGGAGTTGTTAAAACAGCAAGGAGACTTCTTGGTGCGAGAGAGCCACGGGAAACCTGGTGAATATGTCCTTTCTGTGTTTTCAGATGGACAACGGAGACACTTTATCATACAATATGCTGATGTACGTCTCTGATATAGTACTGAATATTCAATGTTAGGAAGTTTATAATTTCAGCTAAACAATTTAGGATCTACATAATTTGCTATGGTAAATCGCTTTAGCCTTTATATGAAAATGTGAAAGTTGTTGGGAATATTTCCATCAGTGCTGAAATCAGGGGAAAGGTCATTTGGGGAAACAAAAGAAAAATATGAAGTGTGACATTATTCAACATATTTTATCTTATATTGAAAAGCCAAGATATTTCTGTAAATATTTTGAAATCCCGAACTTGTTACTACTAATTTATGCACATACATTTATTTATTTTTCAGTCCATTTTCATAGTTGGTGCTAATTAGGCAGGCTACTCTTAATTTAGACTGTAAAGATTCCATTGAATCTTCCTGAAAAATGGAAACATTCACAGAGAAGAAAATAATCTGTGTTGGTTTCTATACAGTTGGGAATTGAAGTCCCTGCTGCAGTACAAATGCTTATGTTCTTTTTAGCCCTATGGATATTGTTTTGTTCAGTATAATACAAACACTTCTGGATGTTGCACAGCATATATGCTTATAAGGAACAGAATTGATCCCCTTGTTGCTCTAACTTAGGAAAAATTGGTCATTTTAAACAGTATGTTAATTTTTATGTGCCTTTATCCAATGTATTTCTTTGTATTTTTCTTAATGCGTTACTTGGGTTTTTTAATGTATGCATTTTTCTTTTTATCTTTCAGAATTTCAAACTCATTCAAAATATGACAGGTCTCATAACATTACTAGAAATTCTTCTTGAAGTATGACATAGCAGCAAATCATTCTCAGTTTTGATTAAGTAATGCTGCCAAAACATATTTCAGTCTCTTGTAATAAAATCTCCCACATACAGAAAAATACATAAATTTAATCGCATAACGATGTTCACACTGAGGGAATTTCCTTGTCTAAATCCCCAGCTGATGTCGCATGCCTGGGGGAAGTCAACATTGTGTGCCTGGTTTATGTCTTTTTAATGAGAGGCAGTGATATTTTTCAAACTTCGTAGATGTTGGAAAGCTTCTGCTTGATCAGTGATTATGGACACTTGTCCAGCTGCAGTTTTCATTAATTCTCACCTAGAGTTTTCCTTGTAGAAGGGAACCTTACACAAAGTCAGTGTTTATTTTATTTTGATTTTATGACCTTAAAGTATTTTGATTTGTCAGAGTGCTGAATGAGAAAATAAGAGCAATAAAATTACCTGTACCTGGACACACAGAGTCTTACAAGATGCTTTGAGCTCCCTGATCTGACCCCGTAGAAATAAATGCGTATTGTATACTTGGTGTGGCTGAAGTAATTTCGTGTAAATCATTGTATGTGGCAAGTAGATCTTCAAAAAATGTAGATTGGACTTTCAAGTCAGATAAAATAGAGGGTTTTTTTTTTAAGTATTACTATGAGGCCTACCTGTAAGCTGACTTTTTTGTATTGTTTTTTCCACAAAAAAAAAATTCAAAAAGCTATCTTTACTTTCATAATTTCACTACTTTCTCTTAGGAATTACATTTGAAATGTAAGACTGATATTGATTAATATTGCATAGCTTGGACAGTCCGAACATCTTCATGTCACTAGATCTGTCTGCTTGTACATTTAGTGATCAGACATTATGTTCATCTGCTCTTGGGATTCATTTGTGGCAGATTTTCTTGACAATCATGGAAGTTAAAACTTATTTTCTTAAAGAAATGCAGGACTTCTTATATACTTCTATGGGGTGAATTTTCTGCATTTATTGTGGAAAAAGCATTGATTGTAAAAAGACAAAAAGCTTTTAGAGCTCTAAAAGGAGTTAGTAGATGGTGGGTCTGTTACGGTCATATAACAAGAGGGATTGTATTCATGAACTTTTTGGTAGGGAAGTTTGAGGAGAGTTTGGTGCAAGGGATTTGTTTGTTTGTTTACATTGGTATGAACAATGTGAAATCAGGTCTCTGACTGGTCAAATCACACTCTTGGATCACTGACAGGAGACCAAACTTGGTCTCCATATAAAGATTTTCTTCTGAATGAAATAATGGAAGGGCAGAGGGGGACATACACCTGTTGTAACAGTGGTCCTTTAATTGCATAAGTGTTCTCTCTCTGGTTTTACCATTATTTTGAAGGCTAATAAAACTAGGTGTGTGATAAATGAGTTCACCGTTCAGCTTTAAGCATCCAAATTAACTGCTGTCATTCAAGGCTACTGTTGTTTCTCACTGCTGCTTATTTGAGGCTGTGCTATTTTCAAATTGTTGTTAGTGATCTTAATGGTCAGGGTCCTGTGTAAATGCACAGAATCAAAGAAGACTGTCTGCCCTGAAGGTCTTGCATAGATGGCAGCAGATGGGCGCACGGCTGGGTCTGGGATGAGGACATATAATAGGCAATACTGGTTGTTGTGCTAGGGAGAGTCCGAGGACATCAGGTTTTTTGGATCATCGGCACAGAAAGGAGCTTATTTGAAAGGAATGGGAACTAGTGTTACTGGTCATAGCTGAGTCACTACTTAATAAGTGAATGAAGTTAAACAACAAAATAAACAACAAAAAGTATTCAGAGTATGAAAACGTTTTTATGATAGCCAGGAATGTTAAAAATGTGACATGCGCAAGCTGTCTTTACCAACAGCGATAACAGATTTCAGGAAGTTAATCCTTTAACCCGTAAGGAAGAGAAATTTGCAATGCATTGTGCAAGGAATTTAACCCTGGGGGCTAGAAAGACAGAAGTCTGCATGCCAGTGGTAGAGGTTTTCATTGCCCAGTTGTGTAAATGAGCTTGAATCACCGTCTGTGCTTTGAGTTTTTTTAATTGCAGTACTTGTTTACTGTTGCCATTGTTAGGCTGGCTTATGGCAGTTCCTCTCTTGTGGGAAGAATTCTCTAACTGTAGATGCTGAGTCTTGTATAGGCACAAGACTTTATCCTGTTTCACAATCAGCTGCAGTGTATAATTTAAGACATTCAGGAGGAATGAAGACAGAATGTCTTCTTTATTACTTTTTTTCCCCGTCAAGTGTATGGGCAAAGATAAGTAATGAAAATATTTTTCCCCCTTAACACCTGAAAGAATGATATGTCACAGCAGTCATTGCTGAGAAAATGTTATGTGCTACTAAGAAAATATTCAGATATTTAATTGTTTCTGTTGTGTTCAATTATGTATATAAAAAGAAATAAATTCATGAAGTGGGGCCAGGGCGGGGGAGGGGGAATTTTGTCTTGCCCAGCTTCTGTATGAATTATATACATGACTTGCCTTTAGTTTTAGCCACTGTAGAAACTTCTGGTATTAAAGACCAATCATGCATCTTACACCCTGTGCCAGAGATTTATTAATGTTATCAAACATTGTAAATGCAGTAAGATCTGAGTACAATAATGTTACTTATCTCCTGTTTATTTTATTGTCAGATGTTTATTTTTTAGTTTGTTTCTGTAATTCTTAGAACTTTAAGTAATTAGGAAGTTAGTGTTGTTTTTTCTGGTTTAGAATATTTTTATTTCACTCTGTCAGAGTTTTGAATTTAACTGTCCTATCTCTTTAAATTAAGAGTTTAAAGAAATAGTTTATCATGTTGCCTTAAATGAGTGATGCGGTAACTTTACATTTATTAATTATCATCTTCCTAACTATCATTCCATTTAATTAAGTAGAAATGCTATTAAATACATCAGGAAAGAAATCTAATTCTGTAAAAGCAAACCTTTCTTTGTTTTGTTACTAGTGAAGGAAGCTTGGTGATGCACTTTTGTAGTTTCTTGTTCAAAATATTCTTATAGAGAAACTATTATTTCCTTTTACCTCCATACAGAATCAGTATCGTTTTGAAGGAACTGGGTTTCCAACTATTCCTCAGCTCATAGAACATCATTACACAACAAAGCAAGTTATTACAAAGAAATCAGGTGTTGTTCTGCTGAATCCTGTTGTGAAGGTAATGCATACATTCCAAGAACTCTATTTAACTGAAAAGAATTTTGGGGGGTTGTATTGTTATTTAAAATAGTTCCTACGCAACTTCTCAGAAGATTTTTCATTCTTGCGTGTTTTGTGGCTCTCTTTTTCTGACCTTTTTTGACCTTCTCTGCTCTGTGCAACAAATTCATTTAAAATAATGCTGCATCCCGATTCTTATAATAAGTCTTTGCTATCTTAAAAGAATGGTGTTCAACATCTCACAAAAAATCCTCCTTCTTTTCTTTTTGGTTTCCCATTTGGATTTCACTACTAAGTAATTGAAAGTAGTAGTTCATTGCCCCTAAAATTGTGATGAAGAAATTTTTTTTCATAAAATGGTGTTCTTTAAGTGGTAAAGTTCTCATGAAATTTGGAAGAGTTATGACAACTCCATTTTTGTCTCTATTTTATATCTCAGAAATAAGTTACACAGACATGGAAAAAGGTATTGTCATTCCAGCATCATTGCAAATTTGAAATAAAAATTCCCTTTTTAATGAGTAAGCTATTGCAGAAGGTCTGTCAAGAGGGAAATGAAAAGGGATGGAAGTATTAAACTATATTGCTGTTTAGAAAGCTTAAGAGTCTCCTTGACTTCTTCCAGTAGTTTTGCAGTTAGTATCTACTGAGTTGATACTTCATTCATAAGCCAACTCTTTTCCACCTAAATCTTTGCATTTTAACTATGAGTAAGCCATTTGTTCCTGATTTTTTTTTTTTAAAAGACTAGTTTCAAGCATGTGTAAAGCACCTTCTGTGTTCTACAAAATTTTAGGAAACATAACAATTTATATTTCAGAGTTAGATTCCTACTCCAAGGTCCTAGTTCTTTTCTTCTAATAATACGAAGAAATTAAAGTCTGTTCCCTATCTCAAAATTAATGTGATTTTTTCACACTTATCTGTGCTTACCTGTTTTGTGTGATTTTTAAATGTAAAGAATGGGTCTTTGTAATTACATCTTACAGGTTAATGTCTTGCTGATTACCAAATTAACACTTTATTGGACATAAAATATTGCTTAAATTCATTGCAGAACATATGAGACAGCTTAGGACATTATTTTTGATGTGTGAATAATTGTATTTTGATATATACTGCTTAAGCTAAAAATAAAGGGCTGTCAAACTCAAAATGAAAACTTTTTGTAGCTGTTTGCAAATTTTTGTCTTTTATAATACCCTGCTTGTTTTAAGTGTTTAATGCTTTTTCTGTTTCCTGGCTTTTTTTCTGACTTTGTATAATGTACATACTCTGAGAGCGGCCCTGTTTTAGCAAATGTAAAATTATAGTACAGTATGTTACTATATACCAAATGATAACGGAACTTAAGGTTGAACAGGGAAACATCAACTAGAAAGCATCATCTTTTCATTCTCTGTTGTTTACGTTGAAGACAGGGAGTTCCCATATTCCTGACATCTTTGTTTCATTTTGCTATCTTTTTTTTAAATAAAGTTTTAATTTATGCATAGTTTTGTCTAACTATGTATAGTCAAAGAATTTTTCCAGTACCTATACTATGGAAGATATATGGTCCCAAATTACTTTACTGATCATTTCTCAGTTACTGTACTTGATCTCATGGCCTTTGAGGTGTAAATGCACAAATGGATAGTCTAATCATCATCCCTTGATGATAAGCATGCAGACATGTATGACTGTGTGGTGGGTCTTTCCAGGACTTGAATCCATACCACTATCACTACATTCAGATGTGTCATAACCTCCTTACAAAGTGATGGAGGTCAATTTTAAAGATAGACTTTTTTGCTTTTCTGCTGCCACTGGGTGCAATGTCATGGGCCCACTCCTTTCTGGAGTTCTTGATTTGAGTTAGTCTTAGTATTAACTAAAATTAGTGGAAATATTCGTATTTCCTCTAGGATCATGCTAGTTTTATGACCATTTGGTAGTTGATTTGAGCTGCAGTGCAAAAGTACTTTGACTACTCAGGTTTCCCAAAGTGCTGCAAATAATCACCATCTATCCATAAAATCCAATCATACAGGCTCCATTTATTTCGTCTTATGACTGACTTTGTGCTGGTGTGTGTCAGTCTTAATATTCAAGAATATTTCCTTTAGGGTTGATGAACTTTTCAGCTTTCATTCTGATAGGTTATGTAAGGTAATGGAAAGACGAGTACTGGGTGACAGGAAACTTTATTGTATAGGTTTTTTTAAATATACGTATTACATATATTGTATATAGGCTTTCAAGAATTTATGAAATACGACCTGAGTGTCTGATAGCTACTTATTCTTTGTGTAAGCTAAAACCAATGTGTAGTATGCTTTGTGCTTCATGACCAGCAATTTGAACCAAGTAAGACAGCATTGAAAAGGGTGTTAGCTAGATGATTTAAATTGCTTCAGAGCAGCTATTTTAAAAAATATTTAAATTGTTTTGTTTTGTAATACCGTTTGGTCTGAGCTATGATTTTATGATTATTTTAGTTCTCCCATCTGATAAAAACTGGTTGGAAAAAAGTATTTCAGAACTGAGAAAAAGAGCTTTCCTTTTTAATTTGCATGGAGCTCTGGCTTTGATATGGGGAAGTGCAGATATTTTAAGTTATTTTCAGAAACAGCATATGCACTCTGACACCTAGTGTTGGGGGTATTTTATGCATCATGTGCTATTATCAGAATATCTTTGATCATTTCCTTAAAATTCATTTGACATCTGCAAAGACTGCTTTTTCTTTGTTTGTATTATAGCTGCAAAGCTGTCTTTGACATTTCATGCAATCTGTAATCTTTTTATGCAAATAGTTGTCCCTGTAATAACCTGTTTAGAAAGTGAAAGTTAAATATGACAGAGAACAGAAAAAAAATTATGCTAAATCGTTTGTTTTTGCTTTCCTTCCTTCCCACAGTCATTCATCCCCCTTTACCATATTAGTAAAATTAGCGTTCACCTTCTGTGTCGATGCCCTTGAAAGAACAATCTTAATTGTGTCACAAAAGGCCTGTCCCACATCCCATTTCATGTAGACCAAATCTGCCTGCTTGGAATTCTAATGATGCTGTAGTAATAGAATTTAAATTAGAAAAACTGAGGGCATTAAAAAGATATCTGCAAGTGATTTCTTTAATGGAAAAGTATCTCATATTTATTTATAATATTTTAGAAAAAATGGACATTATGTTCTTCAATTTACTATTGATGGAATGACTCGTACATAAAGCCCCTGAGTAACTTCAATGCATACCCAAGGACTTTATTAGGACAAATGCCATTTTAACAGTGTTCTTTGACCTCATGTTGTGGAGGTTTTAAAATTTTCTGAAATACATTTTTTACATTTAAGAAATCTGTATTAAGTTGTGGATATGCTTCAGTTTGACTACTAGAAAAGAGAATCATTGAGGAAATAAGGAATACCATTTTTATTTTGATATATCTGTATTAATCTTTTCACTTGGATCAGAAATATATCTTTGAAGCAAATCTGCCCAGTGCCACTTAGGATGCTATGCTTCTTCCATCATTGAACAGTCTCCTAGGATTCAAACTTCACTCCTTTCAGCTGAAACAAAATAGGAAGATGCACAACTGCTGATGGGAGGGATTTCAGTCTTCAAAACCAGGAGACATCTAGTCTGAAGCAATGCTTTTCCCCCAAAATGTATTTTTCAGGTCCTCAGCACCAACTGTTTCACTCTGCAGACCTGCTACTTTTTCACTAATGCTAATGTAGTCCAAGTCTTTGGATCGTCTGTAGTAAATTCAGATTCTGAGCTCATGAACAAAAATTAACTGCTATTTTGTCAGATGAGTTAGGCTATGTATTTGTTGCCAGTAACTTTCATTTTAAAATTCTGGATCTATTTTGATGTGATATGGTCTCAAACATGTGGAAAAATGATGAACTGTAAATAATGTTGAGTGTGATGAATGAAAAGTGTTAAAAAAAGATGTCTTTCTTAGTAGTGGTTCTAATGTTGATGAATAAGTTTGCAAATGACATGAGAATTCTGTGTGGATCTGATGCTGTCTTGCAAGATACGAGTATGTTAATGAGTAAGACATGGAAAGAAATGATGAAGAAATATAAATTTAAGTGAGAACATAAAGGTAGAGATTCTTTACAAGAAAATGCACTCTTAAAAATCTGACATGACCCTAATTTTTCAGTCACTGAACCAATTTGAGCTGTAGTTTGTATTTAGAAGTCTTTGAGCTCGTCTTTCAAAGACAGAAAGCGTAAATAATCTATCTGCGCCATGTTGCAGCTTCCTAGCAGTATCACAGAACTAATACTTTCTCCTTTAGCAATTAGTTAACATACACTTAGCCATGCAAAACTAACCAAAAGTTGTTCTCCTGGTTTTTGGCTCCCCTTAGTGTTGACTGGTTTTGCAGGCGTTTGGTTTGGTTTTGCTTTATTTTAGAAAAACAAGCTGAAGTTCACTGTTGTAGACAACATATGTGCTCATGGTGCAGGTGGTGTGTATTTCTCAGGCCCGCAAGGATGGCATGGAGGAATTGAAGGAGGTTGCTAAATAGCCTCAATTTCAGACAAGCCTTCTTAGGCCTGTCATGTCCCAGTTTCTCAGGGCGACGCCTCAGGTTTGCCGATTCCCAGGTCAGGATTAAGGTGAAACAACACCAGGGATCCTTTAAGTCACAAAATTCCATTTTTATTTGCTCACAACAAGAATCGGCATGCTCACCACCAAAATCGGTATGCTCACCACAAAATCGGCACGAAACCATGTCAGTAAGCGATGTAACGTGTGCTAACCGTGCATCACCAGACATGTACCACAGGCCTTGCTTATCTGGGAATCAGTTCAGGGAGGACCACAAGGAGAGCCCTCCCGCTGAGTCAGGAGGTTCAGAGCGGACCCCCTTGCTTTCTGGACTCCGTCTCAGAGAGGAGCCCGGGGCGGCTGGACCCGCTCCGAGTCCCAGACTTGGTCAACGGTTTGTGCCTAAAGGGATGAGGTGTAGGGATGGATTATGGAAAAGGAAAAGGGAGAGAGAGAGAGGGAGAGAAGAGAAAGATTTCGCCGGCCCTGGGCCCAGCGTTGGTCTCGTCGGCCCGCGGGCGTGGGCACGTGGGGCTCCAGTTCGTGCCCTTGTTATCATCTTTTCCCCTCCTTGGGGCGGGCACCCGAACTCCTCAGGCCCGTTAGGTGTCCTGATCGGTTTGTGAGCCTTTGGGCTTGGGGGTCGCCTGGGGAGCAACCTCCCCCTCCCTGGAGAAGTGATCTTTTGCCATGCACGGTGAGCTGCCCTGCTCAGCCTACCCAAAGCGGCGTTCTCGGAACAGGGAGCTGCGCACCCTCCGGCACGGCCTCCCCCTCCTGCTGCTGGTGCCCGGTGCTGATCGGCTGCTTCTCACCTGCCGCTCCTTGCTGGGCTGAGTTAGTCCTCAAGCAGAACTTGCCCCAGCACGCTGTTTGAGACGCTAACGCTTTCAGTCTCTCACAAGGCCTGCTAAGAGAAGTTGAAGAGAAGCAGAAACTTAGCAAGGAGACTTTCAAGTTTGTCGCAAAGTAGTCCTGTCACTCAATTAGAGATTCTCATCTTGTGACAGGAAAGAATTAAGATGCTGAAAAGGGAGACAACTGAAGGAAAGGTGCTGCCTTTTAGGAAGATCATCTTTCATTTATTTGACCTGAGGACAGGTCTTTAGGAGCAGAAATCTCAGCTGAAAGGAAGAAGCAGGCTATAGCAGTGAGCCATTCAGTTACTGCAATTTGTAGGTTTGTAGCTCCAAAAAGGATCCCACTGTGAATTACCTGCATGGTACCCATGCATCTGGCCAGGCTTGTAGGAATGCTGAGAAGCACCTGGTGGTTGTGGTCTCTGTGTGTTAATTTTTGGCCCAAAGCTGTAATTCCCTTGAGCATGATTAAAGTCTTGATACATGCATTTTTAAGTGTTAAAATACATCTTTTATTTTCTTTAAGGAAATTAAATCCACAATGAGAAGTGAGGATCTGTAATACGTAAAAGATGTACTTACAGAAAATGACTATATTTATTGCATAAGCATGAAATTAATCTTTTGCCACTTATTTGCCATTCAGTATTATTGTGATCACACAGAAGGCCTGATTCGTATGTCAGTGAAATTAACAGTATTTTTTTTAGGATATTTTAGGCAGATTTTAGGTAGGTTCTTTAGTTTAATTCTGGAATCTAAAGAAAAGCCTGCAGCTATTGATATTTTATAACATACTTTTGTATCTTAATATTAGAGATGCATTTCAGTTATGTTCCTATTTCCTCAGAATTTAGACGTGTTACAGGATTTGCTTTTAAGTTTTTTTTAGCAGAGGGGGTGTTGCGTTAAAGCATAACATAGTTTGGCAGAAAATAAACCCCCTTGCATTCCAGCTTGTCCTCGGATGTCCTAGGGGCTGGGGGTGGCTAGGTTTAAATTCTGAGTGATGTCCTATTCAACACTGTAAGTCCTGTTGCGTTCAATATGTTGAGCTATCACGATGACGGATGTACTAAAGCATAGTGTGCTCTCAGCTTAGCCGCGTTCAACACATGAGAATTACCAGACTTAGGGAGTTTGGTTGCGTTAACGAACTATGACTAGATTAATGAGCAGCGCAGTTTATTAAAGTGACAGTACAGGTTCTTTTGGATTGCTGGTGATAAATAGACTGTCTGCAAAGCCATGCAAATAATAATACAGTCGACTGTAAGCACACTAAATTATGGAAAAACTCTTTAGAGATTTCTAATTTTCCTGGGGAAGCACTCGGTATAACCGAGGGTTTGTATCTTACCCAACAGGCGTCCCTATGGTGTGGAAGAGAGGTTCAGCCCGTCAACTGATCCCAGGAGTCAGCGATGTCCTCCCAACTTGTCTATGATGGTGTCTTCCTTAGCGTTCCTCCTCTCTTAAGCCCTTTTATATTTACTTATTTTTTAGGTGGAGCTTGACTGACTCTAGTCATACATACCTTTATTATGATTGGTGTAAAATCTCCTTGCTTTACTTTTAAAGGTATATGCTAGAGAAAATTCAAAGTGCATGCTCAGTGAGGGGTGGTTGCACCTTGCAGGTGGGTAGCTTTTGGGATGGAGGTGTGTTTTGGTATGTTAATGAGATTATAATGAGCAAAGTTCCATGTCAGTACTCCAGAATGGGGCACTTATAAATCAGAAGTAGGGCAGTAGGTTGACAGAGCCCCCCATTATTTCACCTCCTTGCTTAAGTGGATTCAGTGCAGGGACCTTCCATTCTTGTTGCTATCATTCCAGTTCCCCATCCCTGTGATGATATCACAGAGCCTGGCCATGGTGTCTCCACTCCACTCCACCCTCCATGTTGTTCCTCTTAGAGTCAGCACACCAAGCTCCCCTGGTGTTGCTAACATCTAAGGTTGCAGGTTATGTTGCTTTGGGAATTATTATGGAATAGATTTTGTGTACATCCACTGCATTCCACTCTGGAGATTTACCTTCCCTTAAGAGGAGGACACACAATAAGTCACTTCCAGCAATCGTTCCACAGAGGTTTGCAATATTTCTGTCAGGTAACAAAAAGAATACATCCTCCATAATCATGGCCTGTACTTGTCAAGGCATTGCATCCCAATGAGAAAAGGGAAAAAGGAGAGTCATTTTCTCTTTGTGCTAACGAAGTATTAAACCAAACTTATGTATAATTTCAGTTATCTTGACAACTTTTAAAATCTAGAGGATTTTTTTCTCAAAAAATCTCTTAAAAATATGTTGTAATAATGGAGGCACATAAGGCTACCAGAACAGAGAGTAACAAAGATTCTTTTATATCCAGTGATCAAAGTCTTCTGTAACTGTTCTTTAAAGGCCATGGCATTAAAAATGTGCTCTAATGAATGTTTCTGGTTTAGTCTTGTCTTTATGGTATTTTTTCCATGATCAGGTTTAGAATAAAATTGGAAGATAACACTCTTAAAGCATGTAAGCTTTCGCTACACTCAAACCTAGAGAAAAGTGTATTTTATCAAGTATATGAATTTAATTTTAGCAAAAAAAGTGTCATTTTTAAGAAAAATCCCTGTCCTAGAAATATTAAATGGGCACCTCAGCTGCATGTGTATTCCTGCTTCCTGTACATTCATATAAAAAATTAGAGAATGCCATATTGCTATGTGGGGTGCAAATTGAGCAAAAGGAATTATCTCAAACACAACTGAAACAGTAGGAAGTAGGAAAAAGAATTCAAATTTATGAAGCAGGAGATGGCAGTAAGCCATTCTTTCTAAAAAATAAAAAAAGTATGTTGTTAGGAGGAAAAAAAGTATTAAATGGAAGATTTCAGAGGAAGGTGCTTTTGACAAAAACTGATAAATAGGAGAATAAACTACTTCAAATAAAGCATCCTTCAGCAAAGATTTTTTGGATTTACCAGATTTTATTGCTAACATTTTGTATATACATGTGAAAATCAAAGGATCAACTGTGTTCTGTAGTATTCTGGGTGTAAGTCATACCTTTATGTTGTAAAGCCCCACTTGTAAAAACTGGGGCTTTGCACTGTGGCTTTTCAGTGTCTTTATCAGATGTTAATGTAGCACAATAATAAAATCTTATAAGAATTGGGTAGGATTGCAGTAGTAAATTCCTTTTCTGCTGAAGTAACATCCTGGTTTTTTTATGGATTCTGACTGCTTCACCAGATATGGAATTCCAGTGTTCTGTAATAATTATTTTTTATAAACTTGTAAGTTTGTGTAGGTGTCTAATTATATTGTTCTTGTTGTTTTCACTAGTGCAGTCAGTGTGACTTTAATACAAATGTTTTGATTTTGCAGTATTTTTGTAGGATGTGGCTGACAAATATAAAACCTTACTTGAGCATAGGCTCTCCCACGTCAAAAAATACAGCACAGATTAAGAGTAAGTCTGTGCTCTTAAATACCTTTGTAGAATTAGAGTTACGCACAATGAGGTACTGTGAAGTAGGTTGTGATTGCCTCCAACTATTTTAGCCTCTGCCAGCGTAAGTAGAACAAAATGTTAAAAAGGAGTGAAATGTTGTAAAGAGGAACCAGGGAGAGTGGACCTCTATTGGTTATCAGTGAATTAAAAGTCAAAGCTACTGTAAATTTTAAAATAGTCATGAGATTGTAACTTTTTCCACAATGATACTGCAGCAGAAATTCATAGAGCATTTTTCCTCTCTCTAAGGAAAATAAGATAATTGGTGTGTTATCTTTATATGTGTTTTACCAGAGGTGAATAATAGCATATGGTCAGAAACATATTGTCCACACCTTGCAAATTATTCTGGAAGAAAGAAGAGACATTATTCCTTAGTGTTTTGAAACAACTTTTTATTTAGAGGCTCAAAAGAATGGCCAAGAAATGTTTCTAATTCTGATGATGAAGAGATGATTAATATGGACAAATTCTTTCTACAGATCAGCTAAAGACATACATAGTATGCAAGCTAGGCTTTTTGCTTTTCTTTTCCTTTTATAACGTGAACAGAACATAACAGGAAAACACAGCATTGTTGGCAAAGGTGCTAGTAAGAAATACAACATGCATTTTGATTCCATTTTATTTTTTCAGGCCTTCATCTTTGTATCTGACGTTGTATAGGTACTTAAACTTACTAAAAGAAAAGTCGTCTTAATTTAGCTACAGATTTTAAATGCAGATTTATGGTTTGGCATGGGTTTTTGTTGTTGTTGTTAATTAGGAATGTAATTTTATATAAGTTTTATCAATAAATATTTATGTTGAAATAGCTTACCCTGTGTGCAACATAAAAATCTGCCAGATGCTTAAGCAGCGTGTCATTGTGTTTCTACTTGGGCAGAGGAAAAGTCCTGAGCAGTTGTTTTTCCTGCCACTAGAGCTGTTAAAGTTGTTTCTTATAGTAAATTAATGCTTAGGTTGACATTGTTAAGGCTGAACCATTTTGGTATTAAATGCTTACTACCTCCCTCATGTAAGTAGATTAGTTTGTGTGGAGCTTCATGTGATTTCAGCAAATCAGGTGTCTGCTATAGTAGGTGGCTCCTTTGGAATTTGTACTGGTTTACATACATGTATCTTCACAGATTATCTCAGAACCACCTGAGGTTTCCACCAGTATATACTGGAAGAATAGAATAATGATAGTTACATGGCTTGCAAACTAAAAATGCTGGATATAAATTGGACCAGCAATTCCAGTATCTATATCACAAACATAACACGTTATTCAGAGCAAGTATGTTTTCTCTCGGGAAGATCACCCTAACCTAACGTAAAAAGATCCTGCAGTGCTTTGGAGCCAGCACATGTGTTCATGTGGAATGGTAGGATGTGCATGTGCTTCATGGATTCCCATCAAAGTAATTTCCAAGAAACTTGCATGGAAATTGATGGCATCACAGCAAACTTCTTTTTCTTGTGGATTTCCTGGGTAGGAGAGAATAAGAAAATAGATGTCTCTTCTTTCTATAGCTGCAAACTTTAGTGTACCTACACCTTCCATGGAGTTGCTAGCAAATATGTACCACTACTCTTTAGCATGTCATTGTGTTCTTTAGATGCAAACTGTCTTCTGTATTGACATATATGGAAGGAAACCTCATGAATATGTAGTTTTCACTTTTATACATGTGTGTGTGTTGCTGTGTGTAGAAGGGAGGTGGACTTACAGCTTGTCTGTTTTAAGCGTTATGAAGCATCTTACTCTTGAGTTAGATTTCATACACGGACCACCAAGAATAAACATATCTAAAGCTTACTACTAAAATAAACATTATGGTGATCAAAACATGTTTAGTAGTGTATGTTAAGACTGGAAGTTGTTTTCTCTATGTGTACCATATACGTCTGTTTGCTTCCATAACGGGCAGCCTAATGTTAAGCTTTAAACATGGAGCATGAAAGTAGGTCAAGTTGAAACTGAGTTTTGAAGTGAAGGAGTGTGTCCTGTTATTAACCACTCCAGACGTGGAATGATCTTGTGTAAATGTGGAAAACATCATAAAAATAATTGATTCTGTATTGACATGTCACAGTGGTAAATTTGTATTCATTTTTAGTGGTCCATTTAGTTTTGGGCTTTATTTTCCAGCAGGACTTTAAAGAACAGATTGATTCCTTTAGATGTTTATGTGTGTGTGTTTTATTTATTTTATTAAGAAAAGATAGTTGGATAATACAAACTGCAGGACAGACTTTTTAATTAAAGAATAGGAGTTTAAGGGTGTGAGTTATGCACAAATCTCTAGTGCATGTTGGTTTTTGGCATAGGGCAGATCATTTTTGGTAGAAGATTCCCTTGAGCTGGATTCCTATCTACAGTATTTTTCAGTAAGTGGAGCAAGTCATGGATGTACATGAAATACTTTAGGAGTCCTCCAACAAAAACCTCTATAAGCACAATTTATTCTTATCACAGCTATTCTGATTACGGTATGTATATGTTAAAATGTGCATATGTTACCATAGATTTTAAGAGGCTGTTTTAAAGAAACAGTCTTAACAAGCTTTGGAAGTTAAAGGTTATTGTATCTGATCCTGAGAGAAATTATTTGCTAGTAACTGGGGCTCTTGTCAGTGTACTGTCCATTGTGTGTCCATAAGGTTCCTCAGATGGTTGAGCTGTGGGGCTTTTTTGTCCTAGCCTTCTGTACATAGTGTGTATGCATGTCACCTTCCCCATGTTCTTTGCTTGGGGAATACTGGGTACATATGCTTTCCTTTCTTCGGTGTTCTTTCCAAACCTTTGGTTGCTGGAGTCTCCAATAGAGCAAAAAGTAAGCTGCAAGTAATATGTGTATAAGGATGCGAGAGCCCCCCCAAAAACTACCAGTAAATGTTGCTGTATAGTGTTTATTTTTATACCTGTTGCACTGCAAGTGATTTCAAAGTGAGTAGTTCAGTTGGAAATAGCTCTTGAATTCCTAAATAAATAGCTACTGTTTATGAGACAAAACAAGCTCTTCCATAAGTATCTACAATGACATAGGGCTTGTTACAGATGCATGTGGATCTCCAGGAGCTATCTTGTAGTTGCTGCCAAAAATACAATTACTCTTTCAGAATTGCTTGCACTTAAGTTTCTTGGCAGTTCATCACAGAGATATTATATTATTCTACAAGATCAAGCCACAAAAGAATTAAACTTATTTGGTGAAGCCCATTGTTTCTGACATTTCAGCTGTGGAGAAGCAAAGACTACACAAAGAAGAAGCTACATGCTAAGAAGGGTAGGGCTTTTCTTGCATTAGGTACATGTAATAGTGCCTGAATTCTCAAGAAGATGGATCTGTTTGAGAGGTATTTAAATGTTGGTTAAGGAGGAATTAAGGGGCCAAATTAGGTAGGACTTCAGAATGCCTTATTTACATAGTAAATACTGTATTTAGTGTACTATTTAGGGTAGTGCATGGATCTCATCATCAGTTCATAATGAAGTAACTGCTGTTACTATCTCTGTCTTTCAGTCAGTTGGAATCCTAAAATGGTTGCCAGTGATTTACATAGTGTATCCACTGTGATTACTAAGCTGAAGATCACCCCCAGAGGGTGGTGATCAGTGGCACAAGTCTAGCTGGAGGCCAGTGACTACTGGTGTACCCCACGGGTCAATAACTGGGTGCAATCCTGTTTAACATCTTCATTAATGAACTAGATGTTGGGGCAGAATGCACCCAAATTTGCTGATGACACGGAACTGGGAGGAGGGGCTGATAGACCAGAGGGTCCTCCTGCTGTCCAGAGGGACCTGAACAGGTTGGAGAAATGGGCTGACAGGAACCTCATGAAGTTCAACAAGAGGAAGTGCAAAGTCCTGCACCCGGGGAGGAACAACCCCAGGCACCAGTGCGTGCTGGGGGCTGCCCAACTGGAAAGCAGCTTTTCAGAAAAGACCTTGGGAGTCCTGGTGGACACCAAATTGAACACACAGCAGCAACATGCACTTGCAGCAAAGAAGGAAGAATCCTGGACTTCATTAAACAAAGTATTGCCAGCAAGTCAAGGAAGATGATCTGTCCCCTCTGCTCAGCGCTGGTGAGGCCACACCTGGAGTACTGTGTGCAGTGCTGGGCTCTCCAGTACAAGAGAGACATGGACGCTCTGGAGAGAATCCCATGAAGGGCCAGCAAGATGATGAAGGGACTGGAGCAGCTCTCGCATGAGGACAGGCTGAGGGAGCTGGGACTGTTCAGCCTGGAGAAGAGAAGGCTTGGGGGGATCTCATCAATGCATATAAACACCTGCAGGGAGGGTGCCAAGAGGACAGAGCCAGGCTCTTTTCAGTGGTGCCCAGTGACAGGACCAGAGGCAGTGGGCACAGACTGTGAGGGTGACTGAGCACTGGCATAGGTTTCCCAGAGAGGTGGTGGAGTCTCCCTCCTTGGAAGTATTCACAAGCCATCTGGACATGGCCCTGGGCACCCAGCTCCAGGTGGCCCTGCTTGAGCAGGGGCTTGGACCAGGTGACATCCAGAGGTCCTTGCAGACCTCAGCCATTCTGTGATTCTGTGAAGGCACATTGAAGGACTAGATCTGTGTGAGGGTAAGGTGCTTGTGAAATTTTAAACACTGCTTTCAATGGATTTCTCTTTACAAATGAACGAAGTAAAAAGGGTGATTCTTTCTAAGTTAGAGTGTTTTACAGAATGGCTGGCAGAAAAACTTGTAGACTTACAGTACTTTTCAAGTAACAAAAGCAAGGTAAAGAAGTTAAATGGTAGACATAGATGTTTTTCCCCTATCTCACTGTGTTCATGTTTTAAATTAAAAAGAATGAATAGTAAGTTTGTTTGCATAATTATAGGCCTGTTTGTTCAAAAGGAGTTCTGAGACATTGAGGAGGACACTGCATGATTAATTCTCAGACTTTTGCATTTTAGAAGAAGATACAAAAGATACAGTAGGGTGCAACAAAGAGTAGATTGCTGTAGACCACATAGGAAAATTTTGGTAAGCTAAAGTCATTAGTATTGGAGAAAAAAAAATATTTGCTGAATGCAGCATTCAGAAGAGTACATGAGTAATAATAGAAGCTCCTCATATTTAGCAGAGCCACTTGGTATGTGTGTACACTTTCCCTCTGTGTGTCCTTCATTGACTGGCTCTTTTTCTGCCACCAGAGATTTCCCAGCACTTTTGCTATTCTGAATAATGAGTTAGTGGTATGTGAGAAGCTAGCAATGTCTTGTTAAAGAACAATGTGTATCTGATGTAAAAATGCTTCATTTAAACTATTGGCATTTGTGTAATATTGTATGACTTCTGATTCAGAGCCATCATCTGTCTCGCTTGGAAAGCAGGCGGAGTTTGCTGGTACTCATGCTGAAAAAAAATCTCATAAATTCATAAATTAAGGCCGCAGTTTCATGTTATAGCTGAGTCAAGTGAACAGGTTGCTGGTGCCAGAAAGGTGTGTATGTGTGGGAGGGGTGGGTGTTCTCACTTCCTCTTCCTTTCTAAATGGCTTTGCCTTTTTCCTGCTCTTTCCCAATAACAAATTAAGCTAATAGTTTAATTCAAATTTTGCCAGGTTAATTCTATTCCATTTCAGTGGTTTTAACATGTTATTTGAAGACTATGAAAGCCACTGCAAGATGAGCAGATGTGGCTAGGAAGGGATAGGATGAAGGATCTTAGGCTTTTGTTTTGAACAGAATAATAACTTGGTGGAAGCTCTAATGTGGAACAGCAGCTTTGTGAAACGTATTCCATACTAACCACTATAATTTAGAAATTATTTTGGAAGGACTGTTGGATATATAAAGGAACATTCATGCAGAGAGTATACTGTAGTGTGTGGATGTTGCCAAAAGAATGAGTTAAATGTTTTATTTCCTGGGGAAAAGAAACCATCTAACTAGAAATGGCTGGATGTTTTGAAGTTAAGTCAGGATGGGACTAAGTATGTGGCTAAGTATCTCACATAGTTCAAGGAGACTCTCTTGGACATATTTATATTAATCTGTAGTCCCCCAACCCCAGCTGTGCATACCTCTTCCTGCACATGGGTGGAAGTAAAAATGTGTGCATATGTGAAAATATTTTAGCCTATTTTAACCATTTCAGTGTATTTATTTATGCATGCATAATATGACTGTGCCTTTGCATTCCTCTCTCTGAATCATACAGAATGTTTAAATGAAAAACTACGTTATCACACAGTTTTGTTTGCCTTTGAGCGTACAGAAGACTGTCACTGTTTTAGATGCTGTATCTGATAAAGGACAGATAATTTCTCTGTTTGCATATATTTGGTTAATAGCTGATTCAGAGTACTTTGGTTTGGGAGCTGAATTTACTGTATTAAATACAGAGGAATGTTATAAGTTTCCTTAATGTGTTTGAAATATAATGGTTTTGACATAAACTTGACTTTCCGGTATTAAGGATTTCACATTCTATGTCTTGTTCCTTCTCAGTTTTGGTTTTTTTTCTCCTTTATTTTTCTTTATTTCTTGTATTTTTCCTGAAAGATCCTTAGCATCTTTCTAGTCCTTTGATGAAGGGAAATACTGCACATCCTTCTCAAAAAAAGTGAAGAAAAATGGTTTTGTATGTTGACTTCTACAGTTATTTTGTCTATTGATCTTCAAGAAAGAATACTCGAAGAAAAGCCGTGCAGTTAATCTGAGGTCACTTCTGCAGTTTATATGCTGCTGCACAGTAGCTTTTGCAAATCTTAGTTCAACTCTCTTGGTTTATGGCCATTTAGAATTTGGCTTAGCAGAAAGGTTGAACTTCACAGTGGGTTTTTATGGAACAATAACAAGTCAGATGAAATAGTACTTTTTCCAAGGAGGTAAACCTACCTGCACTATTATTCTGTTATACAACTCACATTGAGTTTCATCCGGGTGGATTAATACAGTGGTGATAATAATGCAAAACAGCTTCTATAACAATTTTTACAGCTCATGAATCTTTATTCTGAAATAGTTTTAAAGAAGTTGTCAGTGGCATTTTTCAAACCCCTTCTTGTAAAACTCGCTTGTTCTTATGAAAAATCTTTTCCACTAGCTACCTTTATTTCTGTACTTAATCTGAAGGCCTTGAAACACATAGTTTATGATTCATGAAATTGATATGCACATTAGGTCTACTGGCATAGGTGGTGTCAAAAATAGTACTTCTCTAAGAAGATCGTTTCTCATTTCCACATTGATAGACCATTCCACTTGTACACAACTGTTAACTTTCTTGTTTTTTCTTTGGTTCATCAACTTCTGATAAGTGATATTTTAATACACCTGTGATGAAAAATTATCTGCAATTATGATTTTCTTAGCCATTAAAAAGAATCTTACTCTAATTATCCTTAATACTGAAAATGAAAGATTGACTTTCCATTTTTGTTGTTGTAGAAAAATTGCTCTTAGCTGCAGTAATTCATACTATTGATATTTTCTATTTCATTTGAAAGGAGAGCAAATACTACTTTCCAAGATACTTTTCTGAATACAACTTGAAGACACAGGCATAATGCATGTTTATGCACCATACTCATGAGATGCTGACAATATCCCTCTATTTTATGGGGGGTGTTAGAGGAATGCTAATGAAAAATTTACTGGGCTGGGGGAAAGGGGAGGGATATTTAGCCTTTTGGTAAATTCTCTATGCTGTGTTCAGATAGATACTTAGGTTGAGAAGTCTTATGTTTTCAGTTCTCTTAACGCAATATGTTTTGCTTTCGGTTGAGTCATTTTGGTGTTCCCTAAATCAACTAAGATTTCCAATTTCTAGAGGGTTTTAGCCTTTTTGCTTTCATTACTGTATTGGGTCTGGCTGAGATGGAGTTAATACTCCCCACAGCAGCCCTCATAGCACTGTGCCCTGCATCAGTAGCTAGAAAGGTGTTGATAGCACACCAGTGTTTTGGCTACTGCTGAGCAGTGCTGGCACAGCATCAAGGCTGTCTCCCCAACATTTTTGCCCTCCCCTCAATGGCAGGCTGGGGCAGGGCAAGATCTTGGGAGGGGACACAATCAGGACAGCTGACCTAAACTAACCAAACAGATATTCCATACCATATGACGTCAGCTCAGATATAAAAGCTAAGTAAAGGGAGACAGAGGGGGGGCATTTTGTCTTCCGGAGCAACCACTACGCGTACTGAAGCCCTGCTTCCCGAGAAGTGGCTAGACATCGCCTGCTGATGGGAAGTAGAGAATAACATCATTTGTTTTTTTTCTTTGCTTTTGCACGCGCGACCTTTGCTATCACTGTATTAAACTGTCCTTATCTTGACCCACGAGCCTTCTGTTATATTTTCTTCCCCCCCAGCTGAGGAGGGGGAGTGATAGAGCGGCTTTGGTGGGCACCTGGCATCCAACCAGGGTCAACCCACCACAGTCCTTTTTGGCGCCCAATGTGGGGCTCGACAACGGCAGTTTTGCATTAAGCGTTCTATAGCTAGTTATTAAGTGGCAAGCTCCTGTGCAGGTCACCGAGCTTGTTAGCTGCTTGCGTATCTCTAGCTTGCTGAGTTTGGGAACATGTTAATGCAAATAATGGCTGCGTGCTTTGTCCTGGCACTGATGGCTCTGTTGTGCTGTGGGAGCTATCTTGTGGGGAGAACGAAGGAACGTGGGAACGTGCTAATACAAATAATGTCTATGTGTTTTGTCCTGGCGCTGATGGCTTTACTGTGTTGTGGGAGCTATCTTGTGGAGGAGATGAGAGAACACATCTCCCTCTCCCTACCAGGCATTGATGTGAATGGTTTTATTATGCAGGCTCCCGAGGTCCTTGTTCACCCTTATGTGAGCTGTTTAATACTAATAATTAATACTGGTGGCATATTATGGGTATTGTGGAATCTGGTCTCATCCTGGTATAAGAGAAGGCAAGTTTTAGGTGAGGCAATACTGAAATGTGCCCTCAAGCGACCGGTCCCTGGGTGGCAGGGTATATGGAAGGATTTGGGCAGATTCCTAGGACAGTTATCACCTCCCATAACCTGGGACTTTACATCTGAACAGGCAAGTAACCCTGGCAAACTGACACGCCACCTGATAGAAGGGTGCCTTGCTTATCCCAATGAAAACCAGCAGCTTCTTGCACTGTACTGGGGCCTGGCCTATGCCTACCGAGCCATAGTTCAACACTGTCAGAGGACCATGGTTGAGGCAGGGACCCAGACTGTATCTGAGGACACCATGCTCGAGATAGGGACCCAAACAACAACAACTACATCTACTGTTAAGATGAAAGCAGTGGCAGACTTTGCCATAGATCCTACCTTCGTTAGTGTGATGGCATCTGGATTTATGATTTTAATGTGGTCTCAACTAGCTAAAGTAATGTGACAGAGAACATGAGGTAAGTAGATAACAGTGATGATAACATAGAAGTCTTATTTACTCATACTGCGATGGAACCTTATCAGGATTTGTTCACTCTTCCTCTTTTACAAGTCTTGCTTTGGAGTCTGGGTAAGAATCTTGGTTTTGTTTGATCAAACTCTGACACTGAATACAAGGACAGGTGGCATTTTCATTTTATCCCTTTTTCTCTCTCCTATTAGAAATGGTAGGATTTTAAAAACCAAGTGTTTAAGCTGAGGCTCATAAATTCTTATCTAATTCCCCAAATGTCTGTTTTTAAAATGTTTAGTATCTAATTGCCCTACTGCTGGTTGTTAATTTGAAAAAGTACCATTTTAGAGTTCTTCATGATTGAAATTGTTAACAAAAATTATAGAAAAATAATGCTAGGGGAATTTGAGCACCAAGTATTCGTTCTGGGTTATGTTTTCCATTTTATTGAAAGCTGTTATAATTTACTGCAACTAATTTGTAAGCCTTCTTCCTGGCATAATAATTTGTGATTTCTTTCATGTGGTTTTTGCTAATGAAGGGAGATAGGCAGGAGGAAAACTGCACTTCAGACTTGAGCTTACATGCTTGGAAGAAATTTAGGCTAATAGTGATAACATTTCAGTCTCATAGCTCAGAAAAAATAAAATGAGGTTGCATCTTGTACAGTGGCCATCTGCTGTTCACACTGTGGCCTCAGTGGCCTTGCACACAACTCCAGTACCTGCATCTCCACTGAAGAAAGGACCGAGGCACAATTGATGCCCTGCTGATTGCTCAAGGCTGGAAACTTATCTTGGTCCAGGGAACCATGAAACTTACTAACATCTTCTCATGTCTGGAATACTTTATTTTACAAATAAAAACAGAAAATTCTGATTATTTTTGAAGTATTCTTTTTCTCAGTTGAAGGTTTTATTTGTTTAATTACTGGTTTGTTGGGGGGGGGGGTGTAAGTTACAGTTAACTCTTGAAATAACTCTCCTCTTTGAAAATGCTTATCTTTGTTGAAAACAAACAAGTATCCTGGATAGCTGCAGAAAGTCTGCAAAGGTACTCATTACCAAACTTCTGTTTATATAAAGCTTCAGTATGGTGACTGTTGGCTAGTACCTGACCATTGGGGAAGGGTAGCAGTGTTGAGGCTGACCAAGTTCTCCACTGTGTGAACTGCCCAGCTGACAACTTTTTTCTCAGTGTTTGGCCAACTGATCTAGCAGTATCTCCAAAGGTTAGATACAGTAATAGGACTCCAAACATGTTATTAGTAAACAGCTAGCTCAGTAAGGGCCCTGAGAGCATGCTCCCTCCTGGCCAGGGCTCCGGACCAACATGGTATGATAATGCAGCTGCTGCCCCTTCCAGCCAGTGACTTTGAGGTGAGGGCCCCAGGCAGGGCCGAACCCCGTCCCACGGGAGCCGCTTTCGGCTGCGGCTTTACTGCTCAGCCGCAGCCAAGCCCCGGCTCCTGCTGCCTCGCAGCCCTGCCTGTGCCTGGCCGCACGCCCCCTTCGCCCGCTCCTGGGCCCTGACCGCGGGCCGGCTTGTCACTACGAACCTGCCCACCGGCCCTGGGGCTGTGTCTGATGCTGGTTCCCCTCGCTGGCCTTCACCCTGGCCCCAATCAACAGGCTGACTTCCCAGCTTGACCCTGGACCCGCTTTATCTCTGCAGACTTGGCTGATCTGTACTTGGGGCTGCCCCCCTGGCCTGCCCTGCTCCCTCATGGAGGGCAGTGGGGGGCGTCCTGGCTGGCGAGCCTCAGCCCTGCTGGCCAAGGGTCCCCTGCGGATGCTCAGCCCCAGGGAGCAATCAGCCCTCACTACACAGTGTCGGTCCAGCTGCCCAATAACTAATGAGGAAGAATAAGCAGGGAACAGTAACACCATTGAACAAATCAGGTGGGAGGATGTTGCTTCAGAAGACAGTAATGCCTTTCCCAGCCAGGGAACAAGGAACCCCTTTCCCTGCTGTGGAAACAACTGTGTACTAACTGGAGCAGTCTCAGTAGGGTTCTTGCTCGTCTTTCATTTTCCTCCCAAGAAGTGTCCACCTTGAGGTGGTTCCTTCCTATCCTTTATGTGTCTTGTCATTCCCCTGGTATTCTTCCATAGAGAATCTTGAAAGCATGCTTTTGCCAAGTAACTCCTCATGTCTGATAAAGGGTTATCTCCCAAGAGGCACTGAAGCTCTATCTGAGCTGAGCTAAGTTAGTTACTGTGCTTGGCTAAGAAGTATGGCATTGATATAATTCAGTTTCCCCTCCTGGGGGAAACCAGAGGACATAAATAAAGTAGAACGTGGTAAAGTTTTTGGATTTCATAAGTAATTCCATTTGGAAATAAGGTATATCATTAAGATAACAAACACATGTGCTCAAGCACTGATTTCTGTAAGTGGATTTGTCTGAAGTGCTTAGTCTGTGGTCCAAGATTAACGATAGAAAAATCTGAACAAGCATGGGGTAAAGAGAAATTTGTAGTGGTATTACAAGAAGATGGCTACATCATAAGCAGGTTCCTTCTGGGGGGAATAGTAATGGCATTAATAATCTCAAGAGTTCTGTCCTCCTGTCTCATTCAGATTAGTTTATGATTAGGTATGGAAATGTGGTGGATTTGCTCTATTTGATTTAGAAGCAACTCTGTTGAAATGAAAATTCTGAGACTTGGACTAATGGGCATTACAATGTCTGTTTACCTACACTAAAGATTATTTTTTATTTCCCATTTTGCTGTCACATTTCTTTTGTAACTTTCAGTATCTTTTGCATGCATGATTAATCTGTAGAGTAATAACATTTAACAACTGGAGAAATACTTGCATTCTATTCACAATCAGAATTAAGCACTTACAGAAGATCATGAAGTTTATGATCACACAGAAAAAAGACATGACTTTATTTCTAACTTTTGTTTATGATATGCTGCTATGCATCCATTCCTTTGTGTGCTTAATTGATTTATTTAATTATTGGCAGCTATCCAAAAATATTGAATGATGACATATGCAACTCAGTGCAATTTGAACAAAATTAGTGAGACAACATACTTGCAGTAGAAACAGTCTTGTCCTTGTTACTGTCCACCTTGCCGTGCTGTTCAGATTATAGTTTATTAATTAAAGGTAATTATCTGAACAGTGACATTGTGATTTGAAACAGTATTTAAATGGATATCTAACACTTTTCAAATTAGAAAATTGGGTTTGTTTCTTTCTTAATGCCAGAATTGTACACTGGTATGATATAGATGACAGCATCTCTTCTCTTAGATTCTTTTTTACTGTCTGCTGAAGAACCTACTTTGGTGCAGTTTAACAGGGGTTATATCACTCCACAAGTGCCTTAAAATACTAGATAAAACAGTAATGCACGTGAAGGTCCAGCCTTTTTTAACTTAATAGTTCTACTTGAAATGCTTTCTTCAACTTGACTAGTGCTGTGGGACAGAGGGACCATCTGCAGCTTCAGAGTTGAATTCACAGACAGACTTAGGGACCATAGTTGAAAGAGCTTCACTACCATCACAAAACCAAAGCCCCGAGTTGGGTTTCCAGCCTCTCTTCTCAATGCACGAGGAGTTATGTACTTTAGGAGGAAATTACAGTCTTAGGAGAAAATTACAGGCTTAGCTAGTGCTAGGGCTTAGGCACTTCTCTCTGCAGAGGGTTTATAGTGTTAAATGTGTCCTGCAGCACCTGAACTTTTTCTCCTCTTTCAAAAAGTAATCTCAAGTGAATTCATTTCCTTTTCAAACAGAGAAATGGAATGTAGTATGAAGGCTGCCATCTTTTTGTCCAGAAGCTCAATGATAACGCACAAAGTGAAGGCTATATAAGAGGCAGGGTAAGGAGGGGAGGAAAGTTGTGTTTTGGTACTTCCTAGTGTGAAAAAAATTACCGTTTTCATAGTCCTTAAGGCTTTCACTAAACCTGAGAGAGAGAAACCAGGAGGAGGGAGTGTAACAGAAAAGCTTATGGGTGAGGGAAGAGAAATTAGATAGATAGATAGAAGTTCTGGGTTACAATTTCTGTTCTGTTAGTAGTGTTACAGTATGTATCTTCTGCTAATCTCACATGGATTGTCAGCCAAATATCCCTGGTGTCAGGTTCCATTGTAACTGCACAAGTTAAAAGACTAAATGAATGATGAGAAGTACGATCAAAAAGAATGCAGTATGCCAAGAGTTGCCTCATTTTCTTTAGCTGTCTGCTTTTGAGGTCTGTGCAGGTGGTGCCTGATGAGTAGGGAAAGAACAGTTTTGAAGAGATTCCAGCTAGAGGCAGAAAGAATCACTGAAGCAGCACCTGCCTCCTTTTCAGTCTGCTGGCTCAGCCGGGTAGCCACAGGAGTGACACATATGATGAGTCTTCTAAATTTAAGATGTATTTTGTATACCTGCAAAAGTAATTAAAGATTTCCATTCACAGAAAACTGTCATAACAGCAAACTGTCAATTTATGTACCATTGAGATGAATATTCACTTATTGATACCTTGTGAAGCTGATATTAGTGGGGCAGCACAATTTACATATGCTCATCAATAAAGATTTCTTTTCTAAACCAACAACAAGAACTTCAGTAACAAAGCTGATCAGACTTTGAATAATCCTTTGGTTGTGAAAAACCTGGCAGAACCATGATAATTTAATGAACAGGTTACACTAGTTTAATAAATGACTGAAAGTTTCCATAAAGAGAAGAGTACAGGCAGTGATTAATGTATTGATACAGTGATAACAAATCCTTCAACAGATCATTTGATTCCAGTTTATGGTGCCATTTTCTTTAATTAGTCCTCTGAAGGATTATGCATTAGATTTTGTCTTCATAAACAAGCCTCTGAAATGCCATGTTGTCAATATTTTCAAAAAGTCATTCACTGAAGTACTGAATCCTTGGAATTAAGTGGTAAAAAATCCATTAAATTTTAATTCTATAACTTTTTCGCTTTTACAGCACTTAGTTCAATGTTTGAAACCATTGTGTTAATAACTCTAAGTAGTCATTTTTGTGGGTTTTTTCTTTACAGCTTTCATTGCAAATTGTTTTCTTAAACTTGAGTTTTACTGGTAGGGAAAGTGTGCAGTTTGATGGCACTTTCTACCTGTTTGTAGTGTAACAGCTTCTGAATGAGGCATCCCATCGACAAAAAAATACCTAGAAAATCTTCAATTAACAGAACATTTACGATTTTTAGCAAAATCAAAAGGAGGAGATGAAGGACATATCTTACTTACGATGTCTGATCAGTGAGGCAGTAGTTTAATCAAGAATCTTGTTTGTAGGAGAAGAATCAATTGATGGTTATTGAGAATTTCCTCACAAGTCTCCCAGTGCCCCACCCAGGGAAAAGGAATGGCAAAGCGTGGATCCCATCATACAACATGGTGGTGTGGTACAGGAATTCATGTGATGGGGCTGACCAGAATTGTGTGCTGGAAGTTAGGTTGAATAAAGGCATTCATAGAGTCTCTAGAATGTACATTGAGCACAGCTTGCAAGAGCAATGGTCTGTGTGATTTTGTGACATTATATGTGAGAAAAAAAGCATAAAAATGGCACCACCACCCCTTTTTTTTTCTGTGCTGCATTCATGTCAGTCAAAAAATGTGGAGGATAGTAATGAGTAGACACCTTCCCAGCAAGCTGCACTGTGCAGCATAATTCTTCTGTAGTCCTTTCATTCTTTCAGTTACCCAGCACCTCTCTGGATTACCTGCTGAATGGTTTTCTGCTTGCAAAAAGAGGGAGACATAGTCAGTACAAGCCTCCACCTTCCTTAGGAGTTGACAGCAGACTTTACTGGTTGTGTAGGTGAAATGAAATAGTGCTGATTCACAGTGCTGCCTGTTAAAGATTTAGCCCCCATCTGAAGAAGAATAATTTTCACAGTTTGGAAAATATATATATGTATTTCACCTTCTTTTAAGATGATCTCAAGCTTTATCTTACAAAAAGGTCCTTTATGAAGCATTGTATTCAGGTTGTACTTATTGTTCTGTACTAGAGATGTAGAATTCAGTCATAGCAGGGGACAGATAGGTATGATTTTTAAAATGGCTTTCTTACCTAGGGAGTCAAAATTTCCCTTTTTTATTATCTTTATCACTAATAACTAAAAATAATATTATATATTCTATATTTTCTTTTAAATTTGAAAATGTGTTAAAGGCAGTGATGACTGTTGCAATGCCTTCTGTTAGGAATCACTCTTCGGCAGAAAATTTTTTCATGTAATACCTGGTTCTCAGCAGTTAACAGGGCTTGACCTGGCAAATTTCAGGCAAGTTGCTCCTATAACAAGAGAGCAAATTCCCAGCACAACGTCCTTGCTGCTAAATTGGAGAGAGATGGGTTTGATGGATAGGGAATAGGCTGGATGGATACATCCAAAGAATTATAGTCAATGGCTCAATGCCCAAATGGAGATCAGTAACGAGTGGTGTCCCCTCAGGGGTCTGTATTGGGGCTGGTAGTGTTTGATATCGTTATTAATGACATAGTGGGATTGAGTGCACTCAGCAAGTTTGCAAATGACACCAAACTGAGTGGTGCAGTTGATACTCTAGACAGAAGGTATGCCATCTAGAGGGACCTAGATGGACCTTAACAGACTTGAGGAGAAGGCCCATGTGAACCTCATGAAGGTCAACAAGACCAAGTGCAAGGTCCTGTGCCTGCATTGGGCCAATGCCCAGTATCAAGACAGACTGGGGGTTGAAGGGATTGAGAGCAGCCCTGTAGAGAAGGACTTGGGGGTACTGGTGGATGAAAAATTGGGCATGAGCCAGCAATGTGTGTTTGCAGCCCAGAAAGCCAACCGTATCCTGGGTTGCATCAAAAGAAGTGTGGCCAGCAGGGTGAGGGAGGTGGTTCTGCCCCTCTACTCTGCTTTCATGAGACCCCTCCCTGGAGCACCGTGTCCAGGTCTGGTATCCCCAGTGCAAGACAGACATGGACCTGTTAGAACAGGTCCAGAGGAGGGTCACAAAAATTATCAGAGGGCTGGCACACCTCTGCTATTGAAGACGGGCTGAGAGAGTTGGGGTTGTTCACCTTGAAGAAGTGAAAGCCTTAAGGAGACCTTATTGTAGTCTTTCAATATTTAAAGGGGACTTACAAGAAAGACAGAGAGAGACTTCTTGCCACGGCCTATAGTGAAAGGACAAGGGGAAACAGTTTTAAACTGAATTAGGGTAGGTTTAGATGGGATACAAGGAAGAAATTTTTTACAGTGTGGGTGGCGAGACCCTGGACAGGTTGCCCAGGGAAGTTGTGGATGCCCCATCATTGGAAGTGTTCAAGGTCAGGATGGATGGGGTTTTGAGCAACCTGGTCTAGTGAAAGATGTCCCTGCCCATGGCAGGGGGGTTGGACTAGATGATCTTTAAAGGTCTCTTCTAACCCAAACCATTCTCTGAGTCTGTGGTCTATGGAAATAGAATAGTTTTTCTCTGTCTTTGAATCACAGTCTCATTTAGGTTGGAAGTGTATTCTTGAGATTCTCTAGTGCAACCCCACTACTCAGGCAGGTTCAACTACTGTGGGTTTCCCAGGACTGTGTCCAGTTGAGGTTTGAATGTCTCCACAGATGAAGACTCCGAAATCTCTCTGGGTAATCTGTTCTGGTGTTTGACCACCCCCTCACTAAAAATATGTTTCCTCATGTTCAGAACAAATTTCCTGTTTTCTGGTTTGTGCCCATTGCCTCTTGTCCTGTCACTGAGCACCACTGAGAAAACTCTGGCTCCCTTTTCTTCATTCCCTGCCATGAGCTATTTCTACACGTTGTAAAGATCCCATTTTGCACCAGGAGGTGCTCTTATGATCCCAGTATGAAAGGCACTCAGATTCTGTAAGGTATCATTTAAAATACTGTCTATTAGAGCTAACACTGTAAGGAGAGAATAGTATAGGCAGTCTTGCATCCCTTTAGACAGTGGGAGCCCCAGGTGGTGTAGCATTGAATGGGCCACTGATCCACATGCAGCATGCGGGGCAGTCCCTGCCTGTAGCAGAGATTCTCACATTTTGGTCATTCGAGCTATAACAGAACTTTCTTCCGAGGAAACAACTCTGTTCGTTATTTCTACTGGCAAACAGAAAGGATGTCCACATGAGAACTTCTCAGAGCACTTGCAGATAAAGGCAAGGCCACGCAAGTGGCGTAGTCGCTGGTACCCCGTGGGAGCTGCCTGAGGGCTCTGTTGCCATGTGCTGCCCGAGTTCATCCTGCAGCCAAGGGAGTTTTGCCACGCAACCCAGGCTTGGGCTCACTCCAGTTCGCTGTTGTGTGGATCACTAACACTTTGAGGTACAACAGTCTTCCATTGAGGATCACTGCAGGTCCTCCATGGTCCAGAAAACCTGGTAATCTGATTTATTAGGTGTACTTCAAAGCCAGTGTGCTTGGCTTGGTTTTCTGTGAGCTTTAATGAAAAGTTATTTAATGAGTTGGCATGTGCTTGTTTAGATATTTGCCTTTTTTATTTAGTAATAAACAATGTTTAGGACCTTACCACTAACATGAGGAGCAGTAATAGTGTTTGTGAGGTAATAGATAGATGAGGTGCTAACAGAGAAATGGGAAAATAGTAAATATGGGTTAGACATGAAATATCCTACTTGTAACATTTTAGCTAAGTATTTATTAAATATGTCTGTGTAGCAAGGAGTTATAATTATTTTTTATATGTCTTTAGGCTGTCGCTCAGTATTTGTAGTGTTGGTCATCAACACTGAACAGATACTTTAACTGGCATTTGTTACTTTTTTTTTTCAAGTAGTTGCCTGTAATATTTTAAACTACCACACAAGATGTAAAAGATGCAAATATGTGTCTTGTTAATAAGTAGAAAAATGAGTTCTTTTTCATGTACACTGAGGAGAAAAATGTTTTTTTTGATCTAGCAATAAGTTATTTCATATAGTAAAATTAAGTTTTCTTATCTGATTTTGACTCAGGTAATTGTTAAAAACAGAGTGCTAGATATCATTTCCAGAGCTTGTGTGAAAATTTGCATAGTGCTGTATTTACATACATGCTGTCATGTTGTAGGCTTAATCTTCTGATAGAAATTTGCTATATGGTATATTCGATATTTTATTGTATAGAAAGTTTTTTAAACTCTGTTTTATAAACACTTAGATTTAAAACTTCCTGGCATGCTTTTGATTGAGCGATCTGAATATAATGCTTCTTTAGCTCCATTTCTGCTGAAATGTATCTTAATAGAAACTGTATCTCACATATTTGTACAGACTGACAATTCTGTTTTCCTTTTCTTTCCATAGGATAAGAAATGGGTTCTCAATCATGAAGATGTCACACTGGGAGAATTACTGGGCAAAGTAAGTAATCAAGTGAGCTAAATAACATTTAAATAAGTATATATTAATCATTAAGCCTATATATTTCCTATTTGCCTTATCGTTTAAATTACTGTGGCATGCAATTTTTATATCATTTTACTTTAATACACAAGACAGCATTGTGCTTTAAAAAAATGTAAATCACATTTACTGGTAAATTATATAACATGTGTGCTGAAAGTCTTTAACTAGCATTTTTTCTTTTGGAAGGCTTTTAAGCTAACTAGATTTCTATAAAGCATGATGTGGCTGGTTTACTTTGTGTGGCCTTACAAAAAGTGTTGCAAAATATAAATAAAAACATAAACATTTATATTTTTTATATAAAATTATGTATAAAAATTTAATATAAGATTATTAAATCAGTGTTGAAATAAATGTTTGTTGCTTTTGTATGATTTACTGAATGTTAGGTAACTTCACAATCGTATATGTAATAAATTAATTCTTGTATAGTGTAGTTTATATCACAAATTCTGCTTAGGAGCTGTAAGTCTTTAAAATCAGGTAAGCCCTGTACCTCACTTACATTTTTAGCACCTTTGAACCTACAAAAACAGTTGCAAGTGCCACTCTGGACACAATGTTCCAAAAGATTTCCCAAAACCAAAAAAATAGGCTAAAATTGGGAGGAGACAAATGAAAGCAATAGTTGCCTTCTTACTATGATACATACTAAAAGAATTGATAAACTGTTCAAGAAATGGTGGAATTAAATACTGACAGAAAATACTGTTACCCAGGATAAAATCTCTTTGGCAGCATAAGATGACAAAAAGTATTATCTACTGGTAGGCAGAGCTCTGTCTGCATAAAATACAGGTGCTGTGACAGCTTCACATTCTTAAAGAGAATAGTATCAAGGGAGAAAAATAAAGTTGTTTCAGGCATTAAAAAAGCTCAGTCATGCTAAAAATAAATATGAATTAGCCTTGATGAGTAAAGACAGTTAAAGCAATCTGAGAATTTATTAATTTAGTAAACTGAATTGACAAGTGCATTGCATGTTTTTGGCACAAAGCATTTTTAACATTCAGTAAAGACAACTTAGTACTTAAAAGTGATTATAGAAGAATATGTTCTTTAAAAAATATAGGTTAAAAACTTTATTGGAACACAGTATAAATCTGTTATGCATCCAATTCTAAAAAGGTATAGTCAAACTAGAAAAGGTAAGAGTGACAGGACCATCAGCAACCATATGACAAAATGTTAAATAAACTACAGCTGTTCACCATGGAAGTGAGGAATCTGAGGGTCTATAAAATCTTGAGTGGCCTGGAAAAGATGAGGAGGAAAATAATGAAAGTTTAATGCATAAAGGGATGCAAACTTTAGAAAAGAGAAAGATTTTCCTTCACCTCAGGAGTGAATGGTCTGTTTATTTACTCAGTATTAATTCTATAATACCCCACAAAATGAAAGTTATATGAAAGGAACATGTTATATTAAAAATCATGTCTCTAATAATAATTGAATATTTTAAATAAAGAAAATAAGCTTTTTCAATACTTAAATAGTCCTTAAGGTGGGTTCAGCTTTCACTGTTAAATACTTCTGACCAGAAGACTAGAGGAAAAGTGTGTTGGGAGTGACTCAGCTTCTTACCTTTGGGTACCTTGTGCCATTTTAGATATTGGAGGTAGTCCTGGCTTTAGAAGTGCTCTTTTAGAACGGCAGATTGCTGCCACAGATCCTATGCCTTGCTTGCCAGCTATATTTTCCTTACCCTAGGGTATGTAAAATAATACTGGAAACCTGTGTTTAGGCCTAAATTTCTTCCCTTGTTACTAACAGCACATTACTATTTTCCATCTTTTTTCCTTTTTCTGTCTTCTTCCTTTGGCAATACTGTATTCAAATGAATGATGTAATGAAATCTTCATCATGCAGGAAAGGAAAGAATACATTTCCAGCAGAGTTTGTTGGTTTTTGAAGTCATGTGCAGCCCCAGATACCAGGACACAGAAGTGGAATTCATATGGAAATTTATCAGACATAGATTTAAAACTGAGTTTTATTTATTCTTCGGAAAATACAAAACCTAACTAAAAGTACGGGATCGTCAGTTTTCATTCTTTTTCTTCTCTTGGGTTTTTTCACCTACACCAGTGTTTTGTTATATACCCCACAATTTCCTTCTTCCTTCGATTTGTGTCCTAATTAATTTTTCTTTGTTTTTATTTAAGTAAAAAATACATCTGATGGAGATTATTCTATGGTCTTTATTATT
Source organism: Buteo buteo (assembly GCF_964188355.1). Lineage (NCBI taxonomy): Eukaryota > Metazoa > Chordata > Aves > Accipitriformes > Accipitridae > Buteo > Buteo buteo. The sequence goes on from NC_134204.1 coordinate 62,678,143, forward strand.
TCAGTTTTCTTCTATGAAAGGTAAAAAAATAAACAACTTACCCTGGGGGTGTGTTGTTGAAGACCTAAAATATCTGATTGTAGAAGGAGCTGCTTCCTAAAGTCTTGTCCAAATGTGAGGCCTTACATACTTGCCTTTATAGAGCTGCACTGACCTTAGCTTTTAAAAATATCGCAGATCACATAACTTTTTCAGGGCAGACACAACCATACCTTTTTTTTGCTGTGGTTTTAATTTATGATCAAAATTAATATTCAGTGTTTTCATTTTTCTTATTTTGCATATTTTCTTTATGTGAGAATGTTCATGTTATTATGATGTGTTTTCTCCCAGTTTCAAAGATCATCTTTTGGTCTCTTACAGAGTGCAAGTTAAAAGTTACTGATAAAATACAATAGTGTGAAAATGAAAGAGTACAGGAGTAAGAATAAAAAAAAAAAAGTACTGCTATCAGTGTCTGTTGACTTTACTCAGAGGTTTTATGAGAAAATTATAATTACACAATTAACGGGTTTTTTTCTCTTTCAGAAAGGTTAAAGTAGAACTCATATGCTGTGTCCATATATTAGATGTACTATGTCTGTGTGAACTACATTGTGTGAGGGGCAGATACTGGAAGAAAACCTCTTTTGGCTTCATAAACACATTTCAAAAGTTCTGTTCCAGTTACATTAGCTGTCTGCATTATTTTTCTGGGGATTTGTGAAGATTTTGCTTACTTAGAATATTTTTTTCCCCAATTTCAGGGTAATTTTGGTGAGGTGTATAAGGGAACATTAAAGGATAAAACTCCTGTTGCTGTAAAAACTTGTAAAGAAGATCTTCCTCAGGAACTGAAAATAAAATTCCTGTCAGAAGCCAGGTAGGTTCTCTAAATTTAATTGAAAGATATACTTGTGGATTTTTTTTTTGAGTTTTATTACTAGATGGATTTACAAAATCTGACCTTCAGAAAAATTCAAATATGCAGTAGTCAAACTTTTTCCTTCTCTCTCTCCCTCAGTACATTCCACAACTGTTGCCCTGGTAACTAAACACAGGCATTTTTAATGTGTGAATGCAATAGCATCTGCACTTGCTGAAACTACCTCTTTGTCAAAGCAAGTTATGCCTATGAAACACAACTTTGTTGTTGTAAGTGCTTCCATTTAGAACTTCTTCTGAGATGTGCCATGAGGATTGCTATAAGAAGACTGGAAGATGCTGTTAATTTAAATGTGATTATAGCAGTCATGAATCCTACCTTACATGCATGACTAATAGAGCTGATCAAACGTGGCTAGGTTACTGTATAAACCCAGTTTAGTAATTTCCTCTTTGTAAGAAGAGTTCACTCCAATAGAGGTATTTTATGCTGTGTCAGGCAGCATATGATTGCACACTTATTTTTCAAATGACAATCATGCCACAATATGCTACAATTCTGAATGTAGGCTGATGTAGATAGGTCGATTCTGAGACCTCAGGGTAGAGGGGTGTATTGAGATAATTTCACAGTTGTTTAAATTAACTTGCTGCCTCTTGCTAAGAAGCTTCATATGTTTTCATTTTCACTCCCAAACTAGTATGATCAATATGGAGAAGTAAAAGATACTATCTACATTTAGAGACTGAAGATCAGCCACCGTTATCTATTGAATAATTTTAAACAGCTCATAACTTGGCAACTGCAGAGATGTTTCATTTGTTAAGCAGTCTGCAAATAATGGAGTAGTGTTAGTCTGGGGGGAAAAAAAAAAAAAGTGTTCTCACTAAATATGTATGTACCAGGTAGGTTAGTATTTTATTCTTGATCCTAGGAGAAAAAGGAGAAGGAGGAGATCCTTTAAGTCAGCAAATAGTAGAAGGAACATTTAAGTTACAATGTCTCTGTAGAATTCTTCCTTGCCCTTCATTTCACTTATAAATCATAGCATGCTGTTTTAGACTGCAAATATTCTTATTAAAGTACTATGTAACAAGATGTAAATGTTTTCATTTAATTCCCAAAATTAAAATTGCTGTCTTTATATTAATCTAAAACTTATTGTATTAATTAATCTCTTAAGGTAAAATTGGAATGAGTGTGCTTTTGAGAAGTGCAGCAGGGAAGTGTAGAGGCATGCTGTGCATGCTTTTTTTGATGTAGCTCTGCTTCAGGTCCATCACTGAAATGCTGTTTAATTACAAGAGTTCTTGAGAAACTGCAAACCTGTCAGGGCATTTTTCAGTTATATAAACAAATGTTATGTAGACAAATGGTAAAATTATGGTAAGAATAATACAGTGTTCAATCTTGATTTATTAGTTAATTGGTATGCCCTTTGTTTCAAACAGAATTATGATTGATCTGTTACATTGATTTTTTTTCTTTATGATAACAGTAATGACATGTTCCATTAAAATAACAGTAAGGGTTTAAGATATTTTCATACAATATTTAATCAGTTTGTAAATAAAGTTTATTAATATAATAAACTTACTGTGTGTTTTGCAGAATACTCAAACAGTATGATCATCCTAATATTGTAAAACTTATAGGAGTTTGCACACAACGACAACCTATTTATATTGTTATGGAACTTGTTCCAGGTAATTTTTTTCCTTTTTTTTGCAGCAAGCTTTCATAAGTATTGTTTCCATAATGTAAAATGTATTGTTTTCTATTTGTCTTTATCTGTGTTCTTATGACTGATCTCAAAAGTGACCTGTGTTGCGAATCTTTGGAAATATTAGGTTCTGCTAGCTTTGGAATGGAGTGAGCTCCACAAATCTGTTGTGAGTTTTTCTGTAGCCATTCAAGACAACAGAATTTGCTGAACTTAGCTCTATCTTCATTTACCTCCTGACAAGATATTACATGGTACGTCCTTTAACAACAGAGTTATGTAGTGATGTCAAGATACTTGTATTTAAAGTAATTTCACACCTGGGTAATGTTTCAATTTTAATAACTCAGATTTTAGTAATCTTTGGTAATATAAGAGGTTTTTTCTTTACCAAAATATATCATTTAGTTTATGGGTTGCTATTAATTTATTTTTGGAATCTTGAGCTGATGTTATTCATCAATGGCTGGAGAGAATTTCAGATTGTTGGGATGATATCAGCTTTTGGGCAATTTTACCTTTTTGTTGGTTTTCTCAGCAGCTGGAAAATGGGGGGTTTGGTAGCCTCCAGTACTGCTTAATATGCAACAGTGTATTTGTTTTATATACCACTGGATTTGTCTTCAAAATTATACAGCAAGCTGTTTTAAGAGCTGTTTCATTCATGAAGACTTAGGTTGTTTGTAGTTCTTGAGTACTGGCTTTAGTACAAGAGCACTGATGAAATCTTTGACCTATTGGAATTTTCTGCCTTTATTCAATTAGTTTATATTAGATTATTTTATTTGTACGTATGATTAACTTCATTAAAATGGAGGCTAAAAGCAGTGTCCTGTGTTTTAAGGCATACTTTGGTAATCAGCTTCTCCAGACATCTCTGAAGATAAAAATAAATCCTGATCTTTTAACACCTTTATCATTCTGGTTCAGGGTTTTCAGAGCCTAGGACAAGTTGTTGAAACATACTAATACAATTCAAGGAGGAATTAGTGGGCACCTTTCTCTGATTCTCATACCTATTTTGCAGTCCGAGTCTATCCAAAAATTCTTCTGTCTCCTGGCTTTAAATTTGCAAGAAACTTCTTAATTCTTATCCTGTTTTGCTGCTCCATAAATCCTCTGGCTAGCTTCCGTGCTTGCCTGCCCGCCCTCATAAACACTGTACTATGATCAAGCCATCACATTTTTCCGTATTCTTTTACACCTTGGCTGACACACCATGAAACTGACCAAATCAGCTAGAAATGATGAGGATGCCAACTCTGAAGAAGTTGGCAGAGGAAAGACAAAACACTTACTTAGATCAGTTCAGAGAAGCTGTGATTCTGATATTACTGGTTTTCTGTTTTCTAATGGCAAGTTTGGATGAGATTACTGAAAATAATAATTAGTGCTCTGATTTGGTATTTAATGCTGCCGTTTGAAGAATGGAGTAGTGGTAGGCTTGTTGACGTGCACTCAACGCTTAACTTTCTCAGTACCTGCTTTGTCTGTGTTGTCTTAAATGGGTTCATGCTTGAAGGTGTTTAAGCAGTTTAACTCTGACATTCTTTTTAATAACTAAAAGTGACATGTTTTAGCTTAGAATTGTATTCTGTAAATGTATGGCTGAGAAGGCATGTAATCAATAAATGTCTGACAGGTTTTTCCCTGAGGAAAAAATTAGAAACATCTCCATAAAATATGGAATTTCTCTTGTGTTTTCTGAGTTCTGTTTAATGTTTGAACTTTTTCTACTGGTTTTATATCCCAAATACGTATAGTCTGTACACTTGCTATGTCTTTTGAGACCACTATGGTGTGGCTCAGTAGCAGCTAGTTCTGCTTTTCATTCCAGATTCAGATTTCAATTCAGATTCTTAATTTGTTCACGTATTAAAAATGTATTTTGAGACTTAGCACTTTATGTGGAGAGGTGCTACTCTGTTAGTGATTCTGTCATAAACTGTCTCTGCAGAGAAATCTTTTTCCTCTGTTGCAAATGTAAATGGGATTAAAAACTGTGCATCTGGATAAAGTAATCAGTGAAAACAATAGAGAAGGTGGCAGATGCATATTTAAGCATCTGTGCATCTATTGTTACATGCAAAAATAACCCAGATGTTGCCAAGAGATAACAGGGAAATAAAGCAAGTTGTCAAAGACAATTATCCTTGGTAAGTAGATCCCTCTTCTTGGTGTGTGTGTTAACATAACAAGTGACACATGTCCTAGAGTAAGAATTACACTGATAAAGAAATTTCAAGATGGGTGATGTAGCAGGGATTAACTGAAATAATAAATAGGTAGCAGACCATGTTGGAGATTCATAGGCAAAGTGAAAAGGTAGATGAGAAATTATATATGTTAATTAAAAAGAACTGTCATTTACTTTCTATTCACTTATTTGCTGTTGGTCATACTGCTCTCACTGTCTATGTCCACCCAGTGTCAATCCATCATAGATCACTCCAGTACAGAAAGACTTGATTATCATTTTCACAATTTACCACCTGTCAAAAAATGAGGAAAATATCTTAATGTAATGCATATCTGTATGATATAAATCCTCTTTAAGGTATGCATATGTGGAAAAATACATCCTATCTCCCTGCCATTGGCTGGGTTGCTAGGGGCCCGGTCTCTTCTCAGTCTTGTCCTGCAGGTCTTTCTGCAGGAACCTCTACAGGTGGGAAGGGAAGGAACATCCTGTAAGCAGAATGTGGCATCTTTTTCTAGAGTTAGTTGGGACAAGGTTACTCTAGTCCTTCTAGCTTCTTGGACGACATCTAATGAGAAAAACAGTCCTTTAAACTGAGAAAGGAGAAGGCTTGAAAAGACAGAACTTGTCTTAAACGTGTTCATGCTTGAACACAAAAACTTACAGTTTTTGTTACTGTAACCGTATTTTTATGATGATACCATTGATGATGACGAACTTAGGATGCTTTATCCACCAGATTGAAAAAATAGGAGTAAGAGTCTTAATGATTTTTAAAAATTAAGCTGCGCGTGATTCTTATATTTTAACAAAGATGTGTTTTACAGTTGTCTAACAAAATATGCCCAATGACCATCACAACATAAGCTTCTTTCTTGCATTTTAAAGAACATTTATCAGGCAACTTGCATTTTAATATAGTAAAAAAGCTACTGGAATATTTTTTAAAGAGCTGAGTGCTCTTGTTTTCCAGGTAAGCAACTGGTACTATTGCCCAAGACATATAATAAATAATTTCTCTGAATACAGAGGAGCTTATTTTGCCAACTGTTTATTCTTTGTGACACACATACCACAAATAAAAATCTCAGTAAGTTGTGGTGGCTACCTCCTAATAAGAAACCCCAATCAGTATTCTAAAGAGCATTATTTGGGAGGTGTGTGCTTCTGTTTTGTGTAGGACAGTATTTATTTATTGTATAATTTAGATTTATTATTGCTTTCTAAAAGCCATTATTCTAATTGATAAAAAACAAACTAATTAAAATATTCTCTATCATATATTAACAGAAGCTAAAATGCATGCAGCAACAATATCCTTCATATATACTTGGAAAGTTACATGTATAGAAGGGATGTGACATAAAACTGCTGTTCAGGAATTTAGAATCAGAGTTACCGAAAAATAAAATTAATTATTTTGGAATCCTAAGCAAATTGTTCTGCCTCTGCTCCCCTCAACTTCCCCAAATTGCTAAGATAGCCATTGAAATTGAGTCAATGAGTCAATTTTTTTTTCTTATAAATATTTTATATATTTGAAAGTTAACAGAGTTCTATAGAAAAATCTTACTTGCAGGCTTAAGTTATGCTAGCTAGCTGCTGTGAAAAAGCAATTTAGCAAAGCAAGTGGTTTCAAAATGTTGATTTGTGGTTGCATAATGGATAAATTTGTAATAAACTTTAAAGCACTCTTGCAAATAATTAATTTTATTCTTTTTTACCTAAATGACATTGAAATACTAACTAAAAATTACTAGTGCCCAGATCCTTACAAGGACCCAATGCTGAAGTTGCTGTGTGGCTTCTCAACTGCCATGTAATAAAAATTAACCTGAATTTTACAGTGGCAAAGTTTTTTGTCTGTGAATTTTTTAGTAGACTAGGAACACAGAAAACAACTCTCTTCGGAAATGATCTTTGTTACAACATTTTGTTAATGGAGAACTTCTTATAGAGTTTTCCTCATCTTGTTAGTTATGACTTTTTCTCTGTGACAACTGTAGTTACTGCTTTGAAAATACTAAGACTGCTAGAAAGATAGAAAATTTGAGGAGCGCAATACCCATGCATTTATATGCTGATTTTTTGCATGCATTTTGTGTTCCTGATAGAAATTGGACTTCTGTTTCTTTTTTGCTGTACACTTACCTTTGCTCATATTTTCCGATTTCATATTGCTAGCTTCTACTCTTCACATTCTATTAGGACTCTTTATTTAGGATGGGCCTGAACAATGTATTATGTGCATGGCTTCTGCACTTGAGTGGTAAGTCAGATGTGCTGGTTTCTAGGTACAGACCCTCAAGTATTCTCAGCTCCCTGGGCACGTGGTGTGATGTCTTGAGCCAGAGAACACATGGTGTGACATCCAGAATTAGTGTAATTTCTTGTAGAGTTCTCTGCACAGTGAGCCACACCATCTAATTTGTTGAGCATTTGCTGATCTTCTGCGTAGCATATGCACAGTAAGTAGGATGCATCCAGTGGAAGACTGTGTTCTAATAGTAAGCTGTTATTCAGGTAAGGATCCTGTAAACTTGGTTTATGACCCCGGGCTTTACCTTGCAGCAATACTTGGAGAGAATACAGCGTGTAAATTCTCCCTACTGATTCTGACTCCAGTGAGGCTACTGAATAAAGAAAAAGAGTATTTGACTGCCAGTTTCTTCTTCTGTCTCCACTGCCCAGGAGCATATTTCAGATGCTGTGTTAGCACATAGGTGATAAGAACTCCATGCCAAAAAGGCATGTTTTATTTTACAATACAGTGAAGTGAATCTTGCTGTAATTGCAGTATCATGCAGTGAGTTTTAAATCCTGCATTGAAGGAATAGAAATTATTCAGATCAGCTCCAGGAGAAGCAGAGTACAACTCTCAAGCAGATGTATACTGCCCAAGTACTTTCAAAAGTTCTGCTTAGAAAAATTATAATATTGGAACCTGTTAGTATTATGAAGAACTCTGATAATCATATAGGTTGCTATTCTTCCTTTTTTTTGTACTACTTTATATTGAAATTTTGGCTAAGATGGTTTGATAAGGTTTGTTGCAAAGGTGGTATTTGATGGAGTTGTCTTTTCTGGTATCTTCTGATCTAAAAATATGAATACTGCATTATTTCATAATGTAATACAGTTAACTTGTTAATAATCTGTTGTGATACATTTAGAGTATTCAGGTTATCCTAAGAAAGACAGAAGAAGTTCAAGTGAGAATTGCTAATGAATTGCAGGAAAAGAAACCCCGTATGTTGTGATTTGAAAAATGCTTGATGTTAGTATAGAGCCATGAGTTTGTATTGTCATATGGACTTGACCAAACTGATTGAAAAGTAGTGTGGTAAAGGTGGGATACTGGTCTTAAAATTGTTCGGTGAGGGTTGCTGCATATTCGAGACTGTGAATGTAGTCCTTCACCACAGGAATTTGGTAAAGCAGATAAGCCTTTGTCAGGGATGGTTGCCAAAATGAGGAACAGCAGAACTTTGTGTAAAAGTATGGTTTGTAGTACAGTGTAAGGAAGCATGTAACTTTCTGTGATGCCACATCAGTCTAAAAAACTGAGCATTTTACTCTCTTTTCTGGGTTATTTTATTCATTTTTCTTTGCTCTATGCCTGTTTTCCCCACGGTTTTTTTGTGCTTTATCCTGTGTTGTTGACCTTAAAGCTGAAGAAGGGGAGGTAATTATGAGGAGATGCTTTGGTATTCAGAACAGGAAAAGAACGATTTGCTGGTGTCTCTTAAGGCCACACAGGGCATAAAGGAGTTTTCATAACAGTTCATTTTTAGCAAATTCAGATGATGATCAGAGAGACTGCCTGGAACACTGCTAGCATTATCTGTAAGCTGGCCAGAGTCCAGACTGATAACCTGAGACAAATGGATGCTGGATTTTGATAGGGTGTAGAGAAGATTATCAGGAAAATGGTGAAGGGCTTGACAAAACCTGCTTCCTGTTCTTTTCTCCTTTCCGAGTGAACTCAGCATCTTTTCTTGGAAAAAGACAGGAAAAGAAGAAACGAGAATACCCTTCTCTTTTGCCTTTCCTCACTATATCTTTCTGGTCCCAACTTCTCTCTTAGTGATCATGGAACTTATTATCATATTTCTACTTGGAGAATAAGGGATTTTAATTCACTGAAACACTCCAGGTCACTTAACTGTGTTTTCAGCTGCTCTTAATTTATCATGCAGTCTCCCATATAGTCAAAAACACATTGCGGGAGTCCCTTTAAACTTTGAATGTTTTTTTCTCTTGCTAGGTTTAGGGGAGAAAACAAATCCAAATGTAATCTGTAAGATGCAAAAAGCAATCCCAAGCCACAAAATTCTTTCTGCTTCTTTATGTTCATTTCAATCAACTTGAATTTTAGCTTGCCCTGAAAGGAGAATTTAATCTAGAGATTGGAACTTGGCATGTTCATGAACTGTGTGTTCTATAGCGGGGCGTTTTGAAGATAGGTATGTAATCCTGTGGTGCAGATACCACTTCATGCAACTATTTCAGCAGTTTATCTTGTAGAACCTTCAAAGGTACCTGTGTCCCTCCAGCAAAAAGAGTCTGCACAGGTTGTCAAGATAAACACCATCATCACGCCTGCACCAGCTCTCTCAGGAAGGATTTGTCCAATTGACAGTAGATGCAAAAATCTGTAGATGTTCCAATGATTGATTCAAGGTAGTAGAAGGAAACTTGCAGTCACATTTTTTGTGACCTAATCCTTTTAGCTGTTGGACTGTTTATTCACAAGCTGATAGCCTACTTTCTGTTTCAGGGTTTTATATATTTAAACATTTTTATAATCAACATATTTAAAATTACATCTCCAGAAATATTTTGAAATAATTTTCTTTTTGCTAAGTCAGGCATTCAAAAATAAGCAATTAGAGAATCTGGCTTATCTGTTGAGTCTCAATTTAGCTTCCTCTAGCATATATGTTATGATAATATAATAAATTATGAGGATATTACATATTAAAATATTATGAAAACTAGATCTCCTTTCTGTACCAGATCCTTACTTCATACAGTTCTGAACAGTTTTCCAGGAGTTGTTTCTTGTTTCCAAATCCATTCTGTGGCCATAGACCTTATTTAGTCTATTCTATCAGTGATCTGCTCTGAGTGTGGTTCCCACACCCCCTCCCCAGTGGGCATTTCTGGACATTTTTTATTCTAATACTAAATTTGATAATGGATACATGGTTGCAAAAAAAGCAACTCTCTACTTAACTGGACACAGAGTTTGTGTTCCTTGTTTTATTTAGGCTTATGCTGACATACATTAGAGTAGATTTGCTGAAGACTTGTAGCTGGAAACGGGTTGAGCTACGCTTGAAGTATGTGTATGCTATGGCTTACCTGAGCCTAAGGTTAGCCCTGCTGTCTCTGTGGTGCAGCTGTTTTCATACACAGTCCTGGAATGCTGATCGATGCTGAAAAAAATGTTAACTTTTAGTTTCACATTGTGTTATTCAGCTGCTGTGTTTTCTACTTTGTATCATGGGTTTTTTTCTGTTTCCTTCTTCTAGAGGTAGTGAGATCTCTACAGAGACCATTCAGGTTTTTCCGAATTGCTTCTCTTCAGAGATGCCTTAAAACTTTAGTAAAGCTTTGCATGATCTGCCGCATTGGTTGTATTGTGCATCCTCAGTAGCTGACTTTTGCCAGCAAATTTCAGACCTGTGTCCTATCTTACAGTCACATCCTGAATCTTTACTGCATGCTGTCAAAATCAGTGCAACCAAAAAATACCGGTCAGTCACATTATAGACAAATTCAAATTAGAGATAAGGTGCAGATTTTTAACAGTGATAGTAACTGTCTGGCTTTGTGTTCCATTCAATTCTTTTTTTGTCTAGTCAGATAAGTTATCTGGCTCAATAGCCAGCTGTTGCTAAATCAGATAAGTTATCTGGCTCAATACCCAGCTGTTGCTAAAGCCACCTTCTGTCTACCCTACTGTTTCTCTTCACACAAATATGTCCCCTGTCTGTTTCTCTAATTTTTGTGTCTTACTTTATCCTTTCCTCTTGCATTCAGCTAAGTTTCCAGCTTCCATTTTTCTTTGTCTCTGCTTCTCTGCAATGTGCCATGCTTCTGCCTCTGCCACCTCTCTCTTGTTGGGCACATCACCCTATGAACCAGACAGACACCCTCCCATGGATTCCTTCTCTCCATATATATGTCAAACTTCACCCTCTCCCTCCCAGCCCTCTTGTAGTACACATGAACATGCACTCATACAGACCCCATTTCTTCTTCCTCTCTTCCCTTCTTCTTAGTTTTGTACATTCATGTGTGCCTCTGCTGCCCTATTTGCTGCGTGGTTCTCAGCTGTGAGGATATTAGGAGAAGAGCGGGAACTGTCAGATTCCTTTGTTGGGGTGCAGGTGGTGGTGATTAAAAATTCCTTTTACCGTAGAGCTTCTCTATTTGATAAAACAAGACCAAAGCTCCACTATACATTTTTCTTTTATTGTAACATTTGAGACCAGAGTTTGATTTTATCTTTTCAAATATTTTAGGCTTTGATGATACTGTACTTTGTATCAAAATTATACAAAAATAAACCAGCAAGTAGATGAAACTAGAAAATCTGTTTGAAAACTAAATAAAAACAACCAAACATAAAAAGTCAGCAAAGTGTTTTGGTAGCTGCAAGAACTTCTGTATGCATCTTACTTCTTTAGTTTTATTTGTTCGTATTCCTTCACATTATTATTTTTGCTTTACCTAGAACAACTTTCAAGTTAAATATCTATTATTTAATGTGTCTGCATTTAAAAAATGTTCATTGTTTTTCTTTAGATTAAAAAAACCCTGTTCTTTATGTATGTTCTGTTTCACATGGGCTATCACGACTTTGGAATCCTTTTCAAGACTAGTGATTATTGTTTTTTAACCATAGTACAATTACAGGATTTAATGAAACAAAACTGAATGGAAGACTTCCTGGGGGAAGATGATTCTCCTTTTAGTTAATTTCTGAAGTAGGTTGTATCTACCCACTCATAGTCCTATGTCCTCATAGCCACAATACCAAAACAGAGTCCACGTAGTCTGGGCAGGATTATTTTGTGCAAGCACACAGGACAAGGGATGCTGGCTATTGATGTCTCGCTATGATTTCTGGTTTCTTCTTGAGAGATCATAGAATCATAGAATCATTTAAGTTGGAAAAGACCTTCAAGATCATCGAGTCCAACCATCAACCATGCCCACCAAACCATGTCCTGAAGTACCCCATCTACTTGCTTTTTTAATACCTCCAGGGATGATGACTCAACCACTTCCCAGGGCAGCCTATTCCAACATCTGACAAGCCTCTCAGTAAAAAAAAATTTTCCTAATATTTAACCTAAATCTCCCTTGCCTCAACTTGAGGCCATTTCCTCTCATCGTATCACTGGTTACTTGATAGAAGAGACCAGCACCCACCTCACTACAACCCCCTTTCAGGTAGTTGTAGAGAGCGATAAGGTCTCCCCTCAGCCTCGTTTTCTCCAGACTAAACAGCCCCAGCTCCCTCAGCTGCTCCTCATAACACTTATGCTCCAGGCCCCTCACCGACTTGGTTGCCCTGATGATCACAGATTTGGTTTTGAACAGGCTTTTATGCCATTTGGGAATAAGTAGTTAATGTGGTAGGATCGTTGGCTGCACACTGTAGCTTATTTGATCCACCTTATATCTAAGGCGAAGTTGCTAACCATTGTCAGTATTTTCCTCATGTTGAATATCACATGTCTATAGTCTGCCATCCTGTTAAAAGGAAGTGACATAGTACATATAATGTGTTGTAACCTTTGTCTCAACTTCATTTTATAGTAGTTATTGTGCTAGTGAGTCATGTCCTTTGTGGTCTACTCACAGGTCTTCTGCTAAAAAGTCATCTGCATTGCAGTCCCAGTGCAAGCAACATCTTCTCTGTGTTTACCTGTTTGTTGCTGTTTATCATGTCCTTGGCTGTCAATGCACGCCATTCTTTTAACTCTTGGGTTTTTCTTTGATCTTTTGTTTTCAAATACATGCATTTCCAATGATACTTCATTACTACTTTTGTTACTATTACTATAGCAAAACTTTGCATGATTATAACAACTTTTGTTTGCTTTGCTTAACAGAAAAAATGAAGTTCTACCTGGATTTCACATTACTACTCTGTAGGCAGTTGAAAAACCTTGGGCTTATTTACAGTTTCTGTTACTACCTATATAAAATTTAAAAAAAAAAAAAAAAAGTGAAAGCTCTGCACTGCATACATACAAATGATCCATTAGTTGAAAAGTGAAGGCACACTCTTTTAAGGAAAATGAGTGCTTCAGCATTTCTAAACCATTACATTTTTAATAGTTTGTCAAATAACTGCTTACTTTCTTAAAAAACTATCTTCTAGAATTGCTACAAATGCATGTTTACTATTTTAAATTCATAGTTTTAAGTAGATGTGTTTGGGTTCATTTTGTTGATAATGTATATGGGATTGAGATACTGGGCAATAAAGAAACTCTAAATTTCTTTCTGTACGTTAGACAAAAGAATGACCATATGAATCCTCAAATTTATAAATACTTAAATACAGGTGCAGATAAAGGTCATTTAAATAATATTATAATAGCTTGTAAAATAATTATGAATATTGAATCATGGAGCTCATCTCTGTTAGGTGACCATTAAGTGGTATGGCCAGAAGCATGCTGCATCTGCATGATTAATGTGTGTATAAATATAAGAACAATTAAGTGGACTCTTTAAACAAACTGCTACTTAACAAGACTGTTTAGTAAAGGAAATTCTCCCACTTTATTAAAACTTATATGTAAGTAATAATATATGTAATTCCATATCATTCTTAATAATTGCTATTATGTTAACACATTAATATTTGTATGATTATTGTTTATAACATTAATAAAATGGTGTGATACTATATAGATATAATATGTAAATAACGTATGTCTATATATCTAGATTTCAGTAAGGGGGAGACTTCCCACCATAATTTCAAAACTATATTTTAGTTATGTTCAGTGTCAATACTTATTATCAAAATAATGCCAAGAGTGCCTAGAACAGGTAGGTAGGTACCATTTTGGGCACCAGCGCAGGAGAATACTGAAGTATGTACTCACAGTTGATTGTAAATGCCATTAAAGTCAGACATTGCCATAATTAAATATTTTGTAAATGGATTTAACATATTTCAGTGCTGTTTCTTCTATTCTGATTTCTTCTCATAGATCACTGATAGTTTTTTTTTTCTCTTGCAAAACATTAGCTTACTTTGTGTGTGCCATTAAGTGAACTGTTATATTGCCATAAAATACTACTTAACATACAGCATAAAGTTTATGCTATAAACTATGGCCAACACTAGGAGATGCTGCTATGTGGTATTTTTGCCCTCTTAAAATTTCTGCATGTAATGAGAAATAGTTCACATTCACATGAAGGACTGTTTTCAGGAATCCAATTATAGCAGGGTACTCTCATAGAGCTTCTGCTTATGTATACATTTTATCATCTACTTGGTAAAATAATTCTATCATATTAGGCAGACACTCCAGTACTGTTATTTATCCTCCTGTAAACCCAAAACAGGCAGTCGATTTCTGCTTGGTGATAATACTCTAATTATTTCTGTAGTACTTAGAGTGGTTGGAGCAAACCTCATTTCCTGCTGCTGTTGTGTGCCATTAACTGGAGTAACAAGTAGCCCTGTAGAACACAATGGAAATTCCACATATAAGAGAAAGCATTACTTACTATTGTGTACTCATCTAGTTTTGTTTCAGTTGTTTCATAGCCTTAATTGGTCTGTTTATTTCATTTCTATCAACAGCTATTATATTGGAGATAATGCTTTGACACTATATGCTGCAAATAGTGAATTAGGGCGGTTTATATTTAAACTTGTTTTAAGAAGCACATTAAAATACTATGTAGCCCTCTATGCTGATGGGTTTTTAGTGAAATCCTCTTTAACTCAGCTTTGAAGGTATTCATGTGGATGCTTTCCTATGAAGATGAATAGCTGGAACATTGGCCACAGTAGACAGTAAAAGTCAGAATTTACTAGTAATTCTGTTAGTTAAAGGACAGACACTTAAGCCTATGTTGGTATCACAATGATGAGGATAATCAGATTTAACCTTAAGTTACATATCTTTCACAGAATGAGATGTATATCACTATGCTCTTCTATTTTGTCTGCAACTAATAGTGTTTTCAAATCAATGTTGAACAGAGTATTTAAAAGACATTTTTGTCATCTCTATGCAAGGACAGATACAAGAAAACAGAACTGCTAGTGAAAACATACCTTTGCTGACTTTTTTCACTATTGAGACTCTGAGACAGATTAAGATAATTTTAATAAAACTGTGTTTTGATGACAGGCATAAAATACACTGTATACAGCTCAAGTATACTGTGCTGGTTTTGCTCAAAACTCTAGAAGTTCATACCGTACATGCCAAACACTGAAAATTAGCAGGTCTAAATCACTTTCTGATGGTATGATTGCATTGGGAAGTTACAGGCTTCTGCTCTGCAAGTTTCACATACTCTGATGTAAGGAACTGAGCAGCTTTTAATCCTGTCCAGAAATGAACTGATGAAAATTAGGATCTTAATCTGATTGCCTGAGCATATTAGAAACAAATTTATAACATGTATTGTTTCTAAATTTTTTAATGGATATGGTTAGCTTTTCTTTTGATACCTTGTTATCTTTAATGGCTTATTATTTGAGAACAGATTTTTTACTGTTGATTGTGGAGAGCAGTAACTCATTTGTAGAAAGAGTTTATACAAATTGTGAGGAATATGAATTTAGACTCACACCAATGTTGTTATAATGCTTTTTATAAATAGACCTTTCTTATGTAGAACTTGTTCCTTCACTTTTAGTACGGCTGTGTGAGAAGGTATCTTGGTTTTTTTTTTGTGTATCAAACTGAGCTTATCTGTCTTTTCAGTTCTTCATGCAGTAAGTTGTTAGAAATTCTCAGTCTTCAATTTTGGAACATTGGTTGATCAAGGGTAGGGTTTTTTTAGGATGGTCTTATATGTTTTTTCTGTAAGCTTCCTTGATTTACTGTTCTCATTCAAGTAATGCCACAATTTGTCAAGATTGGAAGACTCACATTTATAAAGGCATATAATCATACTTACTAATTAAAAGATGATTCCTATGTACAGAGCAGTGAGTTCTCAATATATAAACAAAATTATTTTCATCAGCTTGTTTTTATGTGTTGGAGGGGGGAATTGCTTCAAAATTATTGTTAACTGTCTGCTATAACCAGAATAATTCTGTTTACATGTGTAAGAAATGACACATATTTCAATGGAGTGTTTATCTTCCTTCTCTCTGGCAATACCTATTTTTTGCCAGTTACCAGACTATGTCAGTAACCTCTCAGATTAAAGGAAAGGTGATTGTTACCCAGTCCAGTTTGCAATAGTATTCTGTTCTTTTAAGATTCATCAGAATTTAAAATTCAGTACCCCAAGATTCACCCAGTCAGGCTTTGGAGATTTAATGTGTGTAACTATCTTTTGTAAAACAGAAGGTATTTCAAACTGGCTTTAGAGTCAAGGGCATCCAGTCAGCTCTTGATTTTCCATCTGTGTGTTACCCAGCATGGGGCTAAAGGGCATTGTGGGCTCCCTGCATGCCAGCAGCACTATTGGTGTACTTGGGATACAGTATTTGCTTGCTTACCTGAGGGATTCTGGTTGGCCCAATATGAGAGCATTCACGGCTTTGTGAGTAAAAAAGGTCACTCACCTTTGCTTTCATCCTTGCACTTTAACAATGTGTTCTGGCAGTCTAATTTTAAATACATAGATGATCCATAGTTTTGGATTATGTGGTTGATACAAACCCTTTGTTACTCTTACAAATTGAAAATAGACTCTATATGCCCTAAACACATTCTGTTTTGCTGTTAAATGCACTGCTTTTTAAAAACTGCCAGAAATTTGTCACTGAAGAAAGAATGCATTGGATAATTTTATTCACCTATTTAATTAGAATCAGGACATTAAGAAAATTGGAGGTTCGTAACTAGTGATGTACCCCAGGGGTCAATACTGGGTCCAATACTGTTTCACTTCTTCATTAATGATCTGGATGGTGGGGCAGAGTGCACTCTCAGAATATTTGCTGATGACACAAAACTGGGAGGAAGGGCCGATACACCAGTACTGCTGCCATCCAGAGGGACCTGGACAGGTTGGAGAAGTGGGCTGACAGGAACATCAGGAAGTTCAACAAGGGGAAGTGCAAAGTGCTGCACCTGGGGAGGAACAACCCCAGGCACCAGTACATGCTGGGGGCTGCCCAGCTGGAAAGCAGCTTGGCAGATAAGGACCGGGGGGTCCTGGTGGACACCAAGTTGAACGCGCACCAGCAATGTGTCCTTGCAGCAAAGAGGGTTAATGGTATCCTGGACTGCATTAGAAGTGTTGCCAGCAGATCGAGGGAGGTGATTCTTCCCCTCTGCTCAGCACCGTTGAGGCTACTCTTGGAGTACAGTGTCCAGTTCCGGTCTCCCCAGTACAAGAGAGACGTGGACATACTGGAGAGAGTCCCACAAAGGGCCAGCAAGATGATGAAGGGACTGGAGCATCTCTTATATGAGGAAAGGCTGAGGGAGCTGGGACTGTTCAGCCTGGAGAAGAGAAGGCTTGGGGGACTCTCATCAATGCATATAAACACCTGCAGGGAGGGTGCCAAGAGGACAGAGCCAGGCTCTTGTCAGTGGTGCACAGTGACAGGACCAGAGGCAGTGGGCATGGACTGAAACACAGGACATTCCCTCTGAACATCAGGAAACACCCTTTCACTGTCAGGGTGACCAAGCTCTGACCCAGGTGGCCCAGGGAAGTTGTGGAATCTCCCTCCCTGGAGATATGCAAAAGCCATCTGGGAATGGCCCTGGGCACCCAGCTCTAGGTGATCCTGCTTGAGCAGGGCATTGGAGCAGATGACATCCAGAGGTCCCTGTCAACCTCAACTATTATATGATTCTGTGAAAATAGAGGGTTTTCTGGCTTTTCTGTAAAATTACTGTGTTTACAAAAAAAGGAATCAAGCAAAAATTGAATCAGTGGGTTTTATTTATGGTTTACCAGGTGTTTATTTTCTGGGAGTTTTCATTAAGGGACACCCTATAAAGCCATCATATCCAGATCATTTGTACTAAAAGCAAGATGAATAAACAAAGCAGTTGGCCGCTAAAGTGCTAATCCAGTTTACACTTACTCCAACTTAATATTTGAAGGGTATTGGAGTTACACTTCATAACCGCAGACTTTTTTCTTTAATATTCTCTTATTTTATTTCTTACACTATGAAATATAAATAGAAATGGCCTCCTAAGAAAATCCCATATGAAACTTTTAATATATAGTGTCTTCTCACACTGCTAAGAAAGGCAGTACATAAAATTGTGTAACAGTGTATTGTTTGCAAAGTTACAAGAAACAAAGACCGGAGCGATGGCTGGCTACACACTAGCAAATAAATACTCTGATGTGGAAAACTCCACCATGTTGATTTTTTGTCCTTGCCTGCAACAATAAAATATATTTTAGAAAAAAATCTTTATTAATAGAGTTATATCAATCAGAATGTGGCATTGCAGTGTTTATATAATGTCTCTTCTGCTTATCTTTGTTCTAAATCAGTTCTTCAGAAACTTTTTTTACAAACACAGATTCCCTTTTGGAAATCCTCCACGCTGACCCCTTCCCCTCCTCAGACAACAGGACAGCAACTTTGTTCCTCCAAGGAAGAAGCCTATGAAGTCACAGTAATAGTTGTTTATGTTCAACTGCCAGTGTCTAACACGCAGTTAACATTGCCCAAGAAGTAAAACACTTTGTTACCCCTCCAAACACATCAGTGTAGAATTTAAGAAACACCACTGCAAATGATCAATTAAAAATTAATTACTCTCATGTAACTAATAGGACCTAACCTCTTTATTCACAATTTTTATAAACACCTACAGCAACCATTCTGTTAGCAAAATATCAGCAAAATATAATTATCACAAATTATCAATTATTTTTGTCAACAATTTTCAAATAAGTCTGTATTTAATGTACACTGGTGAAGATTTTGGGTGTATCAAAAACATGGTGTGCAGCTCTCACTTTTAAGCACCTAGTATTTAAGGGGAGTTAGGGAAACCGCATTTTGAAAGGTGAGTTCCTTCCTTTTTCTTAGGCTAGCCTCAAACTGACAGGTTGGGGAGAGCATCTAATAGCTGCATTTTGTTCGGCCTCATACCCCTAATGAGAGATAAATGTGAGTATCCTGTCTGTTGTGTCTTACTGTCCATCTGTCTGTTTTTCTAGGAGGTGATTTCCTGTCCTTTTTAAGAAAAAAGAAGGATGAGCTAAAAACGAAACAGTTGGTAAAATTTTCATTAGATGCTGCTTCTGGTATGGCATATCTTGAATCTAAAAACTGTATACATAGGTAAGGAAGATTTTTTTTTTTTCTCACTATTGTAATTTGGATCATTGGAAATGCTAGCTCTTAAGTGTATATGGTGCTTATTATCAACAGGAGTGACCCCTACAATTTAAAAAAAAAGACTACACTTTTTCTGAAAGAAGGTCATTATTGCTTGTCTAATTCAAAACTGTTCTGTTCATTTGGGTAAAAATAAGTACTACATTATTTGATCTGTATAGTTTGTTGCTATTAATGCGAGTTAAAAATTATTTTTTTCACCATAATAATTTGCATTATAAGGAGCATAATTCGTGTGGTGACAATGTATCATGGCAAAAAGCAATCTGTGAGGCTTATAGCCTGTCTGAAATTTACACATACTTGCATGGCCAACAAAGAAGTTAAGTTACGTTTGATGTGTGTTTCAGAAGAATCCACTGGTTTCTCGTATAATAAAGGGAGAAAAACTAGAATTCTGTTATGTTAAAATATTAATTGCCTGGACTGCTTTCTCTAAAATATAGAAGATTATGAGGCATTATGCTCTTGGAGTACCTTATTTCTGTTCCTACCATTTCTTTTTGTTGTTTCTTATCCAGTTTGATTGTGCCATGGTGCTGCTTAGACTCAGTTTGTGTCAAAGGAGACGTACTTAATTTCCACCTATTTTTCTCTGAGAATATCACAGTATATACCCTGCTACAATGATATAGCTGAAATATGAGAAATAAACATGATGATAACCCATTTTACAGAAAAATTATGAAGAACCAAGTTTTCCTTTGTAATATTGATGACTTCCGCTTTGTGTTGTAGAACATTTGTAGGTGAACTGTGTGCCACTTCACTTACATAATCAGGCCATTTAATATTTAGCACTGTTCTGATGAATGCTGTTATTGGAGTCCTGAGTGGCATTTCTCTTAGATTTTTATCAACAGTGAATTGTTCAGCTGCAATCATGCAGGTCAAGGAGTAGGTTTGTCTTTTAAAACATTCTTTCAACAAAAGTAAGCTCAAAACCTATTTATAAAATCTTACAGTATTGTTGTAAGTGTCATTTATGTATCTTTTGCTCTTTTTTGTGTTCAACTTGATATAAGGAAGCTTAAATGGAATAGTAATCTTATGCTGTTTCCAAAACGTGGAAAATTGTTCTGAAACACTAATTGAAACAATTCTGCAAGATCATGATATATAAGAAACACAAACTTAAAAAACCTAACTCATGGCATAAAACTATGGAGTATTCCTTTGGGGAAATCCCAGACAAGTATTGTAGGCACCATGGGGAAAAATAGGATTAAGGTCCCAACATTCTGTCATGGTAGAATGTGTTTCAGCCTGGCTCTGTTTGCCAAGAAAATAACAGCATAAAAATCAGAGCAAGTAACAGCATTAGTGATTTACACTAGCCTCATAAATGCTCTGGTGTTTAATAATTTCTGTAACTGTCAGATCAATGTTAAATCAGAAATGCCTGTTTACAACTCCTGTGTTCTTAGAAAATAAAACCAAGGGGAAAAGTAATAGCCGAATAACTAAAACTTACTATTAT
Organism: Buteo buteo; assembly: GCF_964188355.1. Classification (NCBI taxonomy): domain Eukaryota; kingdom Metazoa; phylum Chordata; class Aves; order Accipitriformes; family Accipitridae; genus Buteo; species Buteo buteo. The sequence goes on from NC_134204.1 coordinate 62,698,974, forward strand.
TACTGTGTAATGTCTTAGCTGGTAATTGCAATTGCTGAAAAAGAATATGGTATTTATCCTTTAAATGCTAGTGCAATGCCTGCAAAATAAAAATTTTAGAAACAATTCTTTTTGGAGAAGTGCTCTCTCCACCCCCCCCCTTTTTTTTTTTTTTTTTTAACTCTGGAAAAAAGGGTATCCTTGCTCATATGTGTGGATTAGTACTGTTCTAACTACTGTAGATGACAGTGTGGCTTCAGTGTATCTCAGGGCTGGCAGTTAGCGGTGAATAGGAACAGCTATTCTTAAGGTGTGTTTGCAAAACTAATGGTGATTCAAAGAATGTATTTCAGTGAGAAGATATATGTAGCTATGTCTTACCACATGAAGATTTCATTGTTTCATTGTTTTCAGTTAGAAAGCTGAATACAAATGTCATATAGATCTCAAGTCAGGAAAAAGAGCTGTAATCTGATGTGCTTTGTTAGTGCCATAGACTTGCCAATGCACACAAGCCTGGGTTACACATACTATGGTACAAGTAGTGAGAAAAGTTCTTTCCCGCTATTTACTTTCTAACTTTCAAAATCTTCACAAAACATGTTTATTATTAACACAGATTGTCACAGGAGGTTATCAGAGAGCGCTACCACTTTGCTTAAAGGCAGAAACAAAATTTTTAGTAAACCTATCCTGAAGGAGACTACCGTTTTAAAGTGCAACCAAGCAAGCAAACAGTATCTTCAGTAAAACCGCTTATTTTTATGAAACACACAGGTTAATAAATCAAAATATGTATTTCCAGTATTACTTTACCAATCTTATTTTCTGGGATATTCAAGATTATTTTTGTATTTATGTGGTTGGCCATAATATGTGCTTACTATGTTTGTGAGATAATTCTTCTGAATTTGGTAGGTAAACGTAATGAAAATTTCTGGATCAGGACAACAACCAACTAAGTTTAGTGATTTTAGCAGTAATGATAGAGGGACTTCTGGGTGGGGCTTTTTGAGTTAGTAATACAGGTTAAATGGCAAATCCTTACTCTAAGAAAGTAGCCCATGAAGTTTTAAAAAGTGTTTTACCAAAGGCTAAACTGCATTTTAGTAGGATTAGCATACATAAAATCTTTCTAGGTCTATTCCCTGTTTGAGGAGTTTGAGCATTTATCCAGAATTTCTGGGCACCCTGGGGGATGGCTGGAGATACATTTGTCTGGAAACCCTGTGTGCCACAGGACCACAGAGCATCTGTTGCTTTGCTGGGTACTTTGAACCTGCTGCACACTAGCAGGTGCAACACTCTTGGTGCTGTGCTGCAGGTACACTAAAGAAGGGAATGACAGGCTAGTGGGGAAAAGTCAAACTGTCTCATGCTTTGTAAGCAAGCCTTTAGGTGTTCAGGACTTAGAACCCCACTAGAGTTTCAGCCCCGCCCTTGCCCAAGCACTGAAGGTGCAGCTATGTGACTGCATGGTCTGTACAAGGAATTTGGGAGCCCTTGTTCCCTCCTTTTTAGGTCAGGTAAGACAAATTAGTCAAGGGTAAGTTTAAAGTTGAGAGCATGTAGAATAGAATAGAACAATTTAATTCATTGTAAGAAGAAGTTTTAGCACTATGTAAAAAGATAGTATTTTTTTTGAAAGAACAATAAACTTGTTCTTTTTTGTCAGAAACTTCATCAACTGAAAGTGGTTCTCAGATTAAAAAAGGTAAGAAAATTAACTAGAGAGAAAGTGAACTAAGCAGCATAATGTTTTTTATTTTGTTTACAAGTCCATAGGCTTTGATTACTACTGCTTAAGAAGGATCAGTAATATATAATTAGAAATAGTCTATTATGTAGGTTGCAGCAAACCAGAATTGTTTTGCTTCATGCTATTGTTTTTCTGTAGTATTCTATTTGTTGTCTTAAAGATTTGTTCAGAATCCTCACATTTTTTTAGCAATTTAGGTGACCATAATTTAGTACCATATGTATTTGACTTGATGTTAATGTGAAACTAAAGGCTTCTCAGCAGTTTATTAAAATTTTTTCTTAATGCCACTTTGTAGTTGTAGCTGCACTAGCTATACTTAGCCTCTTTATTTTAAAATTCTATATAAATCTGTACTGGCTTTCTGAAATTGCTATTTGAGTCATACTTTGACTTAGCCTTTCAGTACTGAGGCCAGTGCAACAACTAATCTCCTCTTTTGTTTTCTATTTTTGTGTGTGCTATGGTGTTTCAGTAGGTGCAAATATAAAGTTAAAATTTGTCAGACTTAGAATGCTTAATGCATGTGAGTGATTATTTGATCGGCATTTTCATCTCCTGTAGCATCCAGATATCACTTGCTCTTTGCTCTCTCTTTGTTCTGTTAAAAGAGCAGAAATGAGTGGGCTTAATGAGAAAAAAAAAAAAGCTGCATGGAAAGATGTTATTAAAAGAAATAAGAAGAGTGGTTGAACATATACAGAACAATGTAGTCATTTCATCTCCATTTAATTAACGTGAGGTTGAAGAATTGTTTCTTGCTTTTCATTTTTACCATATGCTATTGTTTAGATAGTTCCATTTTTTCTGTTAATTAGAAATACAAGATAAGGAGGAAGATGTGAAAATTTCAGTTGGTTCAATAAGCATTTATGAGTGGTCTTCTTTTCCAGTATTTGATTTGCATGTGATGAATGCATTTTTACCATAATTTATTTTTAGTTTCCAAACCAGTCCTGTGGGAGTATAGGAGAGAAGCTGCAACTACCCGACTGAGAGAATTTGGACATGCCTATTGTTTGTTTTATTTTCCCCTCTCTTTACCACCATCATTTTGTAATGAAAATAATTAAAATTATGGTAGAATTCAGTTGGAAAAATATTTTAATACTGAGAGAAGCAATTATGTGTAGGAGTTCCTCTGTTTTTATCATTTGATGGTCAGTACAACCTTTCAAAATCAGAGACAGGTCTTTAAAATATTTCTGTGTGGAAAATTGTGTACAAGTAATACATATATAATTCTAACTGAAACTAGCAGAAATATTTTTCTTTTTTTCAGTTAGCTATTGTGCTCCTTGATAGTGTTCTGCACAGTTTGACTGCTTTACTTGAGAAGTAGATTGATTTTTACCTTGTTTAAGAGCTTTTACAAATACACTAAGAACCAGTTTATTTTTTTTTAATAATGTAATGTGAATCTCGTGAGGTTCAACAAGGCCAAGTGCAGCGTCCTGCACATGGGTCAGGGCAACCCCCGGTATCAATACAGGCTGAGAGATGAAGGGATTGAGAGCAGAGCAGAAGGACCTGAGGGTGATGGTGGATGAAAAGCTGGACATGAGCCGGCAATGTGCACTTGCAGCCCAGAAAGCTGATTGTATCCTGGGCTGCATCAAAAGAAGAGTTACCAGCAGGTTGAGAGAGGTGATTCTCCCCCTCTGCTTTGCTCTGGTGAGACCCCACCTGGAGTACTGTGTTCAGCTCTGGGGCCCCCAGCATAAGAAGGTCATGGACCTGTTGGATTGAGTCCAGAGGAGGGCCACAAAGACAATCAGAGAGCTGGAACACCTCTGCTATGAAAAAAGGCTGAGAGAGTTGGGGTTGTTCAGCCTGGAAAAGAGAAGGCTCTAGGGAGACCTTATTGTGGCCTTTCGCTATACGAAGAGGGCTTATAAGAAAGAGGGACAAATACTTTTTTACCTGTAGTGGCAGGTAGCAACAGGACAAGGGGCAATGGTTTTAAACTAAAAGAGGTTTATATTGAACATAAGGAAGAAGCTTTTTACAGTGAGGTTGGTGAGACCCTGGAACAGGTCGCCCAGAGAGGTTGTGGATCCCCCATCCCTGGAAGAGTTCAAAGCCAGGTTGGATGGGGCTTTGAGCAACCTGGTCTAGTGGAAATTGTCCCTGCCCATGGCAGGGGGGCTGGAACTAGAGGATCTGGAAGGTCCCTTCCAACGCAAACCATTCTGTGATTAAACAAATTTGAAGATGGAATATTAGGAGAGAGCTATAATAAAAGTTAGAATCTTAGAAGTGATCAATTAATAAACATTCCCTATGTCAGTTTTTCACTAAAGTTACCAGCAGTAGCCTTCAACTATGTATCTGCCAAATGTAGCGTAAAGTTGGTATTAGATTCAAATGACTTATTTTCAATATGTGCACTATGCGTGTGAGAAGATACGGACTATCTGCATTCAAGGCATTTTCCTTAGTCAAATTTTCCTTTGCAGTTATGTTCTGGAACTCTCCCATGTTCTGAATTAAAGAAGATGAGTTCATTTGTAAGGTGATCATGTTCTGTGGTCCAGCTCTTCCATTTTTAGTCATATTACTACTGCTTCTTTTTACCTTAGTTTTCTAGCCCTTACAAACCCCACATGAAATTAGAAGTTGCTGGTTTGGCTTCATGCTATGAAATCCTGGCTCTGTTGATGTTAATTCTGGATTTCTGTAGTTTTCATTAGATATATACCATTTATATTAATTACATATAAATTACTAGGAAATACTTGCTTCCCTGTTACTAATCAAGTTTACATGATCTACTCTGCTCCCAGAACTATTTTTCATCTTCAGTCTGGTAACCACTATTGTAAAGAATTTTGGGAAGAAGTGTCAGAACTCTTTCCTAACCATGAATGCCATAAGAACTATACTAAACAGTTAAGTTAGTCTTTCCTTTCCTGTGAATCTTCTGTTTCTTCCTGGGACAATAGTTCAGCTACCACAAAAAAGGTGAAAAGTGATCCTATTCAATTTAGCATAGGTGCTGTTTAGTTTAGTGTGTCAGTAGTGATTCAAGTCTCCTGGGAGCAAGAGAGTGATGGTTTAGCTTCAAAACCAAGCAGGTCTCCTTCCTAAGGAGAGGGAAGAACCTGCCTGCTTGATTTCTCTACCTAAATCCAGTGGAAGACAGGAGGTAAATACTTGTTTGTGCCTGCTTTTGGCTGGCTCCAACCAATTCAGTGCTCAGTGGAATGGCTGCTTTTTTTGTGTTCCGAAGTAGCTTATTCTCCTTGAGTACAACACATTTCTCTGAATACTGTGTTTCCTCCTGGGCAATTGCAATACCTAGGACCTCTATTGTAGTTTCTGTAATTTTCTGTGCTGGCGATGACTTATAAAGAAAGACTACATTTTGGTTGAATGAGTTTGCCTTTTCTGTAAACTAGGTGGACTGTAATGCAATGATTAATTTCCCATTATTAATTAGCTTTTTATGATTCATTCAGAACTGCATGTATAAAATTAAGTGATAACGTGAGATTCCATTGCTATAACTTTCTTTCACAGAAAATATTTAATCAATTATTGCTGAATCAAAAAAATTCTGTACTGTTGTGTCAATAATAATCATGCTTCAATGAATAAGTCTTTCAGAGAAATATTGTCAATAGTATAATTGAAATGCCACATAAATGTAATGAATAATCTTAATTTCAAGCCTTATTTGTAAGATGATATCTCTGCTTTATATAGAAGGATGTTTCCAAGCGTGTTTTTTACAATACGAACATTAGAAATACTTCCATTCTATTTAAAGTTAAAACCACAAATGGGAACTTTGATGAAGAACTGTTAGCTTCTGCAGGCCACTTCATATAGGTATGTTGTTAGTGTTAAAAAAAAAAAAGCCACCAAAATTTATTCTGTCATATCTATAAAATAATTTTTAGTCAAACTTTGAATTTGATTGGCACATTACAGTACCATGTATTGAGCTTTTATTTCTTAACATTGACGTGCTTTATGCAACCTTCTGTGATGCCTCTTGAATAGTAAGCTTTTTTCCACTAAAACCAGTATTTCCACTGACTATATTAGATACTGTGCAATTATAGCATTGCGGGTTTTATATGGGTTATTGATTATTTTTATTTGGTCTACTGCTCAGAAGAGGTACTAATGGAAGAACAATTACAAATGCATAGCATTTATTTGGACAAATTATCCAGATTGCAATTATACAGGAAGACTGCAGAAGCCCTCCTTCTCCCAGCTCTGTTGTGGGCAGCTGAAGATCTGACTGCTGACTGTTTCCAAAAAACTTAAGGTCAAAGAGCAGCTCTTGGGAGTCCTCTAAGCAAATTAAGGAAATGTTGACTGTTGCCAAAACAGTGCTGCTGCTTGTCTCACAGCGCTGCTTGGCACTCTGCTTTTAATGCAGGAAGGGAATGCTGCAGCTGTCTTAAGGCTGCGGTGTTTGCTGATACTCTGCTAATGCTGTACCAAGGCACTTGGAGTCTTCAGCCTGTCTCTGTGCTCCAAGGGTGCAATGCTGTTGAAGTAGTCAGCCTGCACAGGATCCTTTTTTCATCAGTAACCATTAAAACTGCATTCCAGACAATAAAGTAGGAGTAGCCTGCACATGGGTTGGGGCAATCCCAAGTACAAATACAGACTGGGGGATGAGTGAATTGAGAGCAACCCTGAAGAGAAGGACTTGGGTGTGTTGGTTGACGAGAAGCTCAATGTGACATGGCAGTGTGTGCTTGCAGCCCAGAAAGCCAACTGTATCCCGGGCTGCATCAAAAGAAGTGTGATCAGCAGGTTGAGGGAGGTGATTCTCCCCCTCTAATCTACTCTGCTTTCCTGAGACCCCACCTGGAGTACTGTGTTCAGCTTTGACACCCCCAACGTAAGAAGAATATGGACCTGTTGGAGCAAGTCCAGAGGAGGGACACAAAGGTGATCAGAGGGCTGGAGCATTTACCCTACAAAGACAGGCTGAGAGAGTTGGGGTTGTTCAGCCTGGAGAAGAGAACGCTCCAGGGAGACCTTACAGCAGCCTTCCAGTATGTAAAGGGGGCCTACAAGAAAGCCCGAGAGGGACTTTTTACAAGGGCATGTAGTGTTAGGAGAAGGGGTAATGCCTTTAAACTGAAAGAGAGTAGATTTAGATTGGATCTAAGGAAGAAGTTCTTGACTGTGAGGGTGGTGAGGCACTGGAACGGGTTGCCCAAAGAGGCTGTGGATGCCCCATCCCTGAAAGTGTTCAAGGCCAGGTTGGATGGGGCTTTGAGCAACCTGGTCTAGTGAAGGTGTGCCTGCCCATGGCCGGGGGAGGGTGGAACTAGAGGATCTGGAAGGTCCCTTCCAACCCAAACCGTTCTATGATTCTATGAACATTTATCAATATAAATGTGTCAGTGCTTTCAAATGCTCCAGGAAATTATTTTTGATAGTTTTCACACTGCTGTGTTTCTTCATAGTTTTGACACTAGTGTGTTTCTTCAAAATGTGGTATTCCCAACCCTAAAGTAACTAATACAGTGCTCTTCAACTGCTGTCATCTAGGAGGAGAGACAGGTGAACACTGCTACATTTCACTCCGCTTGCCATATAGGAATAGATTAGAGTATTATGTACCAGGTTTTAGCTTTTAAAAATAGATTTACAAGGGGTTTTTTTTCTGCAATTTGCAGTTGTCTCCACTGTCACATTGCTAAATGTGGTTTGATCCTAGGGAAATGGATTTACAATTAAAGTTGAATCAGTTTTGAATTGGTACTTCTGGTTGTCAGAAATGTTATTTGAGTAACATGATTATTTTGTTCTTTAATGAGCTTGTATGATTCTGATCTGAAAGTATTAAGGAAAAAAACAGTGAAAATGTTAAATATCCAAACTCATTAAATTAGATATTACAAATATTGTATACTTTAAGCTCATTATAATAAATTAGAGAGATTATTGAATTCTAAGTATGCTGTAATGTAAGAGGATATGAACTATGAAGAGCTGCTTCTGAATAAAAAGTGAGCTTCCTTCTAATCTATAATCTGTTTCCTTAAGCTATTGAATTCTGTCATGGCTGAATAACAAAAGATTTTAAAAGGGGGAGGAATACAATTTTTCCTTGCAAACTCTGTGTATTTGTTGTAGAGGTTGATACTGCTTTCCCATGTGTGCTTTATTTGAAATTCACCCCAACCTCTATTAAAAGCAAATTAGCGATCTCAGATTTAGCTCTGCCACAGCTGCAGAAGGCTTGTAATTAGAGTAACAGATGCATGGATTTGAATGGTTAGAGGATGATATAAGAAATGTCTGAATACATTTTTGTTTACTGTAAATCTCAACATATCATCCTATCTTAATAAGGCCATGCTGTCTTTCATATATTCCTGAATTATGCTCAGTGCAGTTCTGTTACCAGAGGTGTTAGTGGTCACAGTATGTAGGAAATTCATATTTGAATTGTGGTTTCCTAGTGTTATTGTGTTACATAATTAAGCAGTAGATTACACATATGATTTTATTAACCTAATGATCGGCACATTAATGATAGAACTGGAAGTTATGTTGTCTTTTTTTTTTTTTTTAAGAATAACATATTGCTTCATTCAGCTGCTGTTAGGACAGATTTTGTTTGTCATTGGGAATTTCAAGCACCAATTATTTCTACCATTTTCTACTCTTCTTTTTAAATATTAAATTCTAAGGCATCTATTAATACAAGTGCAAAACAAAGTTGTTTGTTAACTGTGGTCTTTCTGAGGGTAATATTAATAATTAATAGTTTCCAGAGGCCAGTTTACTGTAGGATATTAGATTCTGCTGTTTCTCAGTTTGGAATGGTGAAATTTCTTCATATGAAATAAATAAAGAGAAATTAACTTTTTCTTTCCATGATTGAATTTTCTTTTGATAAGGCAGTTATAACATTTCTTCTTATTTAGTTGAAATTTCCTTTAGGTTTCATCTTATATCTAACCAATACACAATCTGTGTATCAGCTGAATGGCTTCAGAGGTAATCCAGTATGATTAGCCAAAGATAGTTCTTTATATTGAAGTTTTGAAGTGTCTCTTAAAGGTTTCAAGGAGGTTGATATTTGCATTTTACGGTAAACTTTCCCTAGTGCTTCCTATTCAGCCTGTGCTTGAATATCATCCTTTATGTGTTCCCATAAAATGGCAAAAATACCCAGTTATTTCAGACCTCTGAGGTTTCAGTATGTCACTTTTCCTAGGATGATGATTTAAAATGTCATGTAGAATTAAACTAAAGATAGTAATAGATAAATTGTTTGGCATGTTACTGCAGAATTATTTGTAGATGTAGTTATTTAAAAAAAATGCAATGCCCATACTGACAATAAATTATTGTAATGAAAATACATGTAGTGATGGAATTCACCAATAACTGCTAATACAGAGGAAGCTGAAAATCTATTATTTTTCACAATAGCTAAAAATGTATATCAAGTTCCATTTTTGCTTTCTGTTTTGGTACATCTCATCTTTCAGTTAGCAGTTAGAGGTTAGATTTACCATTAGAAGGTAACTTCTTCATTCTGATCAACTGACTCTCTGTATTTTTAAGGAACCATGAGCGTTTCATGTATTTATGTATAATTTATATGTGACCTGAGACCTTAATTTAACACTTGCAGGTTTTGTGCTTCCGAAGGAAAATAATACAGCAGCCTTGATGAATGAAATCCTATGACTAGGGATGAGAGCAGAACAAAGTTTCCATTCATTCAGACTGCCCATGCCAGCCCACCCCAACTGATGTCTTGTCTTGTCCTGCCAAAGATTTCCTTAGATTTCAGGGCTTCCGTGGCCACTAGAGTTTCTTGGCCTCTGTGCTCTTGTCTTTTCATTAAAGAAACCATAATACATCGTTTACCATGTGGAAAGTGGAAATGACACTCACTGAATTTATATTGAATAGAAGTTATTATATTAACTGGGAATATCCTTTTGCCTCTTTCTGAACTGGTCTACGTTGAAATGAACAACCTTCCAGAGGCGGTATCTGTAGCTGAAAACATCTATCTTTTACTACCAAAACCCATTCTCATTTTCTTGAAAGTCCAGGGTACTAACTCAGGTTTTGTTACAGGGCAGGGCAGGGGGGAAGGTCATGGCTTGGGTTTTCCATTCAGTGCATTCATGAGCACACTGCCAGACCAAAGTTTACTTAATGTAACTTGATATGATTAATGAAAATAAGAGTAATAATATTGAATTAATAACATAAGTATTAGCATGGTATCCAAGTTCATTTGTAAATTAAATATTTTGCAGTATTAACTAATTTTAAAGAATTACATCCATATAATCCACATCCTTGTTCTAATGAATAGGTCAGTTTCCTTGTTCAAGAACCTCAATGCCTGAATGATAACATGACTCCAAATCACTGAGATATGAGCCCTATAATCAGAATATTTGGGGGGAGGGAGCTGTAGGAGTAGTTTACAGATGAGAGATGATGGTAACTCTCCAGGCATTTACCCAGTCATTTGTGTGAAGGAATGAGGCTGAACATGGATCTGGGTATCTGGGCACACAGAACGCAAAGATGATTTGGGATCACAAACGAAGGACATGAGAAATCCTTGCTAAGGAACATACGTTCTATACAAATATAAAAGGAAATGTGCCATTTTTAGGAGAATATTTTGTAAAAAAATGAACCTAAACACCCTTTTTAAAGTTCCTTTACTTTCTGATGGTCCAGGGCTTCTAGTTCTGAGATTTCATACCTTTCCTTTCCATTGTCCCTACCCTTCCAGGTTTTACTGCATAATTGGCTAAGATGTGAATGAGAAAAAAAATTTGCAAAAGGAAACTTTCTTAGGAAGGAAATATTATTTGTTCTTGTTACATCACAGATAAAGCACAACTGTTTACTAGCTAGCTGGTATTTCTGCTCTTACATGTTTGAGTGAGTAACAGTGAATCCATTCCCAGAAATCTCAGATAATTGTCTGGTCTTTCTGCCATGCTGAATTCATGTTTGGGTCCCAAGGCTCATCAGAGGGTCCAAAAGGACAACATAAAATATGTGTTCAGAATACTGTGAGATACTGTAGTAAAATATTCTATATGATGCGTATAGTTATGTGATCTGTTCTTTCAGAAGGGTATCTGTTTTATTCTTGTGAGACAGCTGTTCTTGTGTGTAAAACCAAAATAAAGTTCTTGCATTAGAAAACAGTGTTTTATAGACAGTGGGGAGAAAAGTTAAGTGTCAAAAGCTAATTATAGAATGGTTGGTATTTATTGTAAGAAATCAGAAGAAATTGTTAGGTTATAAACAATTCATAAGAAATTTCAGAGGAGGTTTAGATTTTTTTCTTGTTATAGAAGATGCATATTATGAAAAATATTTTTTTTTTTGCCTTTGTGGAGTTGAGTCAGTGTATCTTTTTCTTATGAGATATCCCTGATACAGAAAATTCACTCTTAGAAAATGAGTAAGTTTTGCTAGAAATAAAGCGAATGGGCTCAAAGGAAATGTAAGCAAATTTTCTCAGACTCCATCATTCTATTTAACAGGCTGTAGCATTTTGAGTGTTGTGGTATTGTGCTAGGGTTGTTTTTATTTAACTGCAGCACCACTTTCTTGTTGATTAATACTAGGAATTTAGAAGTATTATTCAGACAAAACAATTTGAATAACATCTTTCTAGAATAATAAATCTACTCACCTCATGAGAGTGACAGGCTCTCTCTCTAAGAAGTGAAAAGTAAAAAATGAGACTACAGGGTATTGAAACTAAGATAAAAATAACATACAGCTAGTGTTTGTGAAAGCTATTGTGGTGATCATAAAGTCATATAGCTTACCTACATAATATAATACTCTGTGTAATCTCATAGTCCTGTTGCAACAGAGAATAGTGGGTGAAATGTAATTACTTTCTGTGGTAAATGTAAAAAGTTTAGTGACATCTACTATTTAGAGAAATAACAAGCTTTAAGTTCACAGTCTGTGAATTTCTGTCTTGTTTTATGCAAGGTCAATAAAAGCATGTACTCTGGAACTATTGTCAAAGGACATAGTATATACTTTATGCAGAAGCAAGTACAGAAAAGAGAATATTATACTTTTGATATGTGTGCAACACGAATTAGGTTGCTATCATCTACACCATCTAGACATTTCTACCTCATATCTTCATTTTAGTTTCAGGGGATTCATTTTTAACAGTTCCACGTTCTCTTAGCTTTCATTACTTTCAACAAGAATTTTAATTTCTGTGACTTACTATTTCCTTTTTTTTTTTTAATTGAACAAGAAGTTCCAGTATGCTATCAGACATGTTTCTCTAGATTTGCTAGTTTGTGTAGACTTGTTTCTTTGACTAGGAAAATACGTAATTTGCAAATAACTTTGAAGTTCCCTAATGTCTTCCAGAGAGGAAAAATGCAACCTAATGTTGAATGATATAAAAATCTACACACTCTTTCGGGAATAGCTCTTTTACCCACTTTCTTGAAGTATCTATTTATTCCTGAAACAGTGTTTCTTGAATGGATTTAAAAGTGAAGTTTGGACAACATTGTAGCTTTAATAATAATAATTAGGATGAAATGGTAAGGTGTGAATCTGAAAGCATCAGGAGATATCAAGGGAAATCATTATTCAACCAAGGCTCCTAACCTCCCACTGAAATTAAATAGTAAATGAAAAGCTGCAACTTCTTACAGACAGATGAACTTCTATTCCATTCATTAGAAGTAAATTAATTTGCTGTTATCACTGGCTATCTTGTTATTTAAAATAAAATACTGGTTTGCTTGCCATCTTTGAAATAAGAATTTCACTATTAAATTGTAGTGAAAAACAAACTGATCCCACAGAACGAAGTCTTAAGTGCAGGAGACATTGCAAAACCAGTGTTTTGTTTACCTAAGTGCAGTAAATGCAACTTACCATGCTAAAATCAACAGAAAAATTGTCATTGAATTCAATTGGAAAAGAAGTAGGGCCTTAGATGATAATGACTGCTTTTGCTGTGCTTCAATACATGTTATTTAACAAGGTGTTGTAGTCATTGCCATGAAACTACAGCAGTAATTCTCCACACTGTATTTTGGAGTTCAAAGTTTCACATTAGAACTGCTCAGAAAGTTCAGACACCCCCTTGTGAGATACTCCCAGATACCAAGTACTTCACAACCAGGAGATGCATATAGTGGCTGACTATACCACTGGTGGTGTTTCCACAGAATTTTTGAATTGTCTTTGATAATCTGTACCAAAAAGAAAGATGGACTGCAGGACTTTGTTTTTGCAGTGGGTAAAGGAGGTGTTAGCGGTAGCTGATAAACAATGAATTATATGATAGGATAAAGCAAAAGCAGAAGATGATGGATTGGGGAGGAGAGGAAGAATGCAGTCAACTAAGTGCTAGTCACCTCAGAAATGAGGTACAAGGTCGTTCTTTGAGCATAGATCATTGACTAGAGGGTAAGCATGTGTGTCAATGTTTGTTTAGTAAAGCCAAAACATGCTTTCGCTTATACTGTTTTCTTTAGGATGTAGAACTTTTCCTGGTTTATTTCTTACAGCAGAAAATTGTAATTAGTGTTTCTAGAAAAGGGAATGTATGTTGCACTAAGATATAATGTATTGGTTCAATAATTTATTGGCTTCCTGATACCGATTCTTGACATTCCAAAGAGGAATATACCCCAGTTGTCTCAGACAGAAAACTACCTTCCTTTTAATAAATTCTTAGGCTGTATGTCAATGGTAATGAACAATAAATTCCCAAATTGCTTTCCAGAGAAAAATAAATATATTTTCCTTTTCTATTTTTTATACACACATATATATTTATATATGCATACTAAGTTACACCTGTTTTGTGGATTTGACAAAATGTTTATCCACTGTCTTTTTTCATATAGTACTAGTGATGATATACCTTACTCTAGTGTAGTTCTTCCCAGTGCCTCAGGAGATTTTTCAGAAGTCCCTCCAAGCTTTACATTGCTGTAGTTTTATCACTGAGGTATTAAATTCAGCGTAGATGTGTGGCTATGTGCATAGTGAAAAACAGAAGAAGGGAGAATGTAACAGGACTTTTAGTGTGCCTTCATGAAAGAAGTCTGTTTTAAAGTTCACGCAACTGAAACACATTTTGGTTTAGAGAATATATTATTTCTGCATGGTCATAGATGGCATATAGTTCTACATATCAAATAATGAAGAAAACGCTGTTTTCTAGCTTACTGTAGTCTTTCTTTGAGAGTCAAGACATTTTTCTCATAAAGCTGAGAGAAACTTAGGTGAAGTTATGCATGTTCAGCTCAGTTCAAAGATAAATTCAGTTCCAATAGGTACTGCTCACAAAAAGATTCTGAAAAAATTGAATGCATCTTAAAGGAATCACAGTTGCTGAGAATAAGTAAAATAGACAGTAAGCTAAGTGCATGTTACATTCTCTCACTTTTTGTCATTGCTCTGTAGTTCTCAGCCTCTTTCTATCTCATTTGGCAGAATTATAATGCAGGGATATGGTCTTATGAGACATTTTTATATCACTCTAAGTATTGATTGAAATAGGGACTTTCTCTTCAACAAAGGGTATTTCAAAATCCCTTATGCAAGGCGCTAGGCAGTGAAGAAAGCCTTATCGGCATGTTAACTAATTTGGAAGATTGAGGGAAATCATCAAGGTACATGGAGCTGTAAGAACTGTTGAATCAATGTTACAGTATTTTGTTGTTCACAGATTTAAGCTGAGTCACTCAAGCCTGACAGAAAAAAAGCTCCTGGCAAAGCTGTATGTCAGATACTTCATCAAGTCTCATGGGTTCTGGGAAATAAAAATAGACCAGTGAAATAAGGGCCATGTCCCAGTTTTAAAAAACTATATATAAGTGTTAGGATGGCAGAATAAGTAAAAATACTTGATTTGAAAGGCTTCCTGGTTTTGGAGTAATTTCTGGGCAGGATTTCGGAGATCAGTATGATGAGTAAGCTTACAAATGCTTAAACAAGTTTTCAAACTTTCCTGCTATTAATATTGCTTCTTAATAGTTAGTTGGTTATAAACATCTCCATTTCCATTCACTAACAAATGGATTGACTGTCCTTCCTCTTTGGTATCATAGACCTTCCTGACTTTTCATTCACTTCCAGGAAGCCACCCTTTCTTCCCATTATTGCTTGTGCAGACTGTCCTCTCTTGCACATGATTATCTGGACTAGTTTCTTATTCTCCTTGCAGGTCATGGATGGAATCATGAAGTCCCACTCCATCCTCATTTTCTTTTACTGAGACCACCCTTGACTCCCTTTCATATTGCAGATAAACCTTGTGGGAGCTAGCACAACTGCTTAGATAAAAAGCTAGTCATAGATATGAGTTTAATATCTCTCTAGCTTGAAATGATCAGGGGTTAGCATGTTCCTGAATGGAAATTCTGAATATCATAAACAGAGAGCAAAATTGAGATTACAGGATCTCCCATGCTGCTATTGTCTTATATTAGCTGAACTCAGGTGTGAAATAATATTATTGTGGTTACAGATTTATTTATTTATCCTGGTTATTTATTAATGTATTTTAATTTCAAAGGGTTTATTTAACTTCTTTGTATCATTATTCTTCTATAACACAGTTGGACTTCAGTTGTAAACTGAAAGTAGTTGTTTATAAGTTCGTAAGTAAATCACCATCCTTCCTACCACAAGAGAGCATTGTAACCTTCAGAGAGAGTCAGGCAAACAGAACTCTTAGGAGACTGTAGAAGTTACGGAAGGTTTTCTCTGTCGAAATATGAAGACATATTTTTTCCTTAAATGGGCAGTTGCTTTTTTTAACTATTAAGTAGCTATTAAATTGAAGTGCTTCAGCTTCCTTTTCAGGGGTATTTTATAGCAACTGATACAGTTTTTGGTAATCTTTTAGACTTGACAGTGAGCCAGTATTTTTCTATGATAGTTTTAACCTATTCTTTAAAACTACACAGTTCACCTCTACTGGTTTTTTGAGCCCCTTGCAGTAGATGTTGTCTAAACCTGGAGCTGGAAGGTAGAACAGTCATCAGGTACCATGGCATAACTCAAAAATGCTATGAGGATGAGCAGAAATAATGGGGATTCTTCGTAAGCAATAATAGCAGGGGCTCTGATGTGCCACTGTTGTGCTGCTGGCATTGGCATGGGATAGGGGAAAGGACAAAATGGTGCTCCCTAAAGAAGCCTGAAGTTGAGAAAGCCAAAATTTGTGTGATAGCTTTGTTGCACACAGTGTGGGACCATGTTTGGCACTTGAAACAAGACTACATCTAATGCCAAATAAATCTCTGTAACTGCATGTAATGGAAATCTGAGGAGCCTCAGCACCAGTTACTTCAGTCTGTTAATCTGTTTCTCTTGCACTGAGTTATTTGCTAATGTAGAGGTACCTGCTGGACACAATTCAAATCCCCATAGACTGTTACTAAATGCAGCTACTGATTTAATATTTAAAAAACACCTTGAAATATTGTTCAAGTATTTCCCTTAAGATTCTGGGCTATATACACAACTTTCATTTCACTGATGAATTGTATGCTTCCTTTATATCTGATACGTATATTCAAGACAAATTCATTTCATATCTAGTATATTGTATCATTTGTGTCTCTTTTGCAGAGATACTTAAAGAGGTGCAATAGTTGTCCATGTACTAGAAACAGGTAGAGAAAAGAAAAAATATGCCAGTCTGTAAGGGAGCAGAGAGATATACTGAACAGAACACTACCTGCGGCTCTGAACACTGATATTAGAAAGTGGCAAATAAAGTAGTAACTCAGAAAAAAGCAAAAGTATAGGCAAAACTGATGGACAGAGAAAACTGAATAATAAAAATGCAAAGGATAAGAAGTGCTTGATTTAAATTATCCAATAAAGGTAACAAATGGCATTATGAATAAAAGTAAGAAAGGTAAAATAGACTGATTATTGATTGATGTAATAAAAATATTTTGAAAACAGCTGAAAATTCTATTACTTATTGTCTGTATTTGTGTATATATGGATGGGAGTGCATAAAAGAAACGTGAGCCAATTTAGGCAAACCTAGCATTTAGATTTGATGAACGTGTTTCTTTTCTTATGATGCTAGTTGCCATAGTAGCTGTGGTTGCAGCTGACAAACATTAACTATATGCTTCTAAAGGAAGCTGATATTTTTATTTTTTATGGGAAAAGGGAATTTACTTTGTCCTGTCACCAAGACAATTCTTGGGTCCCACTTTTTTATGTGTCACTGCTCTGTTTTAATTCATATGCAGAGCAATTTTTCAGAATTTCTCTCAAGACACTGCATCTGCTTTTAGAAAAACTAAACAAAGTTGGAAAAAAGTATAGTCAAATGTTTTAACAAATGCAGCTTAAAAAACATAGTTGAAATCCTAATTCCATTAAGTTAGTTAACTTTACTAGAACCAGGATTTCATGCTGTGGCTCATATTTACAGGAAATAGCTAGTTAAGAAACAGGCATTGACTGTTTTTAACTATACACAAAGTACTTTTGGGTTTTTTTTTTTTATTTATATGTAGGAAGATTTGACTCACAATGCCAACTTAATTATCTGTTCATATTCCAGCATCATCTGTTCCAGACTTTATTCTCTGTAGTGAGCTAGAGAGTGGTCAGTTTCTTCCTGGGAGTTTGTTTTCATCAATAAATCCAGCTTTAATGATGGCTTAAGCTATCTGACTTAAAGTTGACTTGCATATCCAAGTGACATAGAACTTTAGTCCTGTGGAAATTGTGTATTGCAAAGACTATTCCACACACTTCACAGTGCAGCAGCCGCAGCTGCTGTTCACCCTTCTTTCCCCTAAATATTCCATATACTCTAGCTAAACATTTTTCACAGAAACAGAGGTCCAGGAGAAGCAAGCAAGTCTTTTCACCGGTAAGGTGATTATAAAGTCCAAAAAAGGCTAGAAGGGCAAAATTTAAAAGTAGAAATGCAAGAAGGCTGTCTCCAGATCTTTTGATTTGCAGCTTGATAGCTGCAGTCAGGGAAGGCTTCCTTTAATGTCAGTAGATGGTGGAAGTGATCTCAGGCTTTCCAATAGGACATCCCCCCCCACCACAGGATTATAAGCTTTAAAACACATGGAAGAAAAGATAATCAGAAGATTGCAAGGTGTACCATGGAAAGGAAGTCTCCGTATTCCAGTAGTTCTCTGGGTCACTTTGACAAATGCCCAGTTTCTGTAGTGAGAACCATCTATGAGAAAATGAAAGGGAAAGTGCTTCATGGGGTCATATGGAACTGTAGGATCAACTGAACTCTGAAAATTTATGAATTATCAATTCATTACAAATCAAAGGCCAAATTTTTACAGAGAAAAAAAATAAATAAAAAGGATTTTAAGTGAATGCACTACCATCTTCTACCTCGTCAGGTATAATAGGCTAAAATTTGATCTCTGGTCCCTATTAAAATTGCTGTTGTCCTTCTAAATGTCACAGGCATTGAACATAGTAGATAGTTGTGGAAGTGTTTATGGTTTTGTACATAAAAGCTAGTGCTGGGGTGAATGAAAAGAAGAATTCCTGTAACTTCTTCAGTTTATGATTCAGTTCTATTTCATTTCAATAGGTAGAGTTTAGAGCTTTTGTACATACATATACCTTTCATATTATGTTGAACTGCAATGCTAGGTGACATAATGCCTTGATAACCCAAAGGAGATAAACATTTTAAAATCATGCATGACAAGATTACCTAATATCCTTTCTAAATTACCTAGCCTATCTTTCTTTTTAGTTTAATATACATACCTCTATGAACTTGGTCTTACTCTTCTTACCTTTAAGAAACAGTAGTGAACGTTACTTATCTGATTCCACAGTGTGACTAACATACTTTTAAAGCTTATGGAGAAATACTGAAAACATATATTGTCATTTCCAGTTCATAGCTGTACTCTTCTTATTGTTCTGAATAATTTAATTTGTTATTTCTTTTGTTTCTTGCCTTATAAATAGCTTCATAATAGCAATAATACTCTGGACTTCCTGCTTTTAAGTTGTACTTACTTACTCGATTTTTGCCATTAGTGCTGCCCTTCCTTTTATCTTCTGTAATTTTTTTCCCATTGTTGTTTGTTTTGCTTTCTCTTACTGTGGAAGACCTAAGGCCTCTGCTGTTTATACATAGACTAATTGTAGGAAATGGTGCTAGTGAGCAGGAGAAAGTCAGGTTCCCAAGTCAAAGCTATAACTAATTATGATTACCTTTGATGATACTGTATTACTACAGTTACTTTGTCACAGTTAAAATTGCAGACATGCTTAGTTACAACAGTAGGGCAAAATATTTCTTACCTCCTTCTGTAACTCCTCTGTTCAGGAGTATGTAAACTTTTTACATTGGAAGAGAAGTCAGCAGAACTAAGCCATGTAGAGGAAAGGAACATTTGCTACCAGTAAAAACTGATAAGAAGTTACTGCTTTGCTTGGTGAGAGGAGCTATAGCAAACTTGCTGAGAGTGCACTTTGCCCTGTTATCAAGATCATTAATGAAGATGTTAAATAAGATTGAACCCAGTATTGACCCTTGGGGTGCACCAGTAGTTGCTGGCCTCCAACTAGACTTTGTGCCACTGACCAACTCCCTCTGGGACCACCCTTTCAGCCAGTTTTCAATCCACCTCACTGTCAGCTCATCCAGCCCTTCTTTCTGAGGATTTTACATCAGGCAGTCTTGAAAGCCTTACTTAGGCTACTGAGGTAGACAATATCCACTGCCCTCCCCTCATCTACCAAGCCAGTCATTTCATCATAGAAGGTGATCAGGTTGGTCAAGCATGACTTCCCCTTGGCAAATCCATGCTGACTACTCCTGATGACTTTCTTGTCCTTCATGTGCCTGGAAATTGTTTCCAGGATTAGCTGCTCCATCACCTTCTCGGGGATCAAGGTGAGGCTGGCCAGCCTGTAGTTCCCTGGATCCTCCTTGAAGACAGGAGTGACATTTGCTTTAGTCTAGTCCGCAGGCACTTCTCCCAGTCACCATGATGGATGAAAGATTATTGAGAGTGGCTTTGCAGTGACATCAGCCAACTCCCTCAGCTCTCATGGGTGCATCCCATCAGGGCCCGTGGACTTACATAAGTCCATTTTGCTGAAGTATTCCCTGACCAGATCCTTTTCCACCAAGTGCACATCTTCCTTGCTCCAGATTTTCTCCCTGGTCTCTGAGGCCTGGGATTCCTGAAGGCAGGTCTTGCTAGTTGACACTGAGGCGAAAGCGGCATTCATTCTGTCCCATCACCCCAGGCCCTTTGTTCACCCATCCTATTCATCACTCTGTCACAGCATGGCTGGTCATTCTCTTCCTCCTTTATTCCTAGCTGAAAGCTCTCCTTACCAGGTCAGCCATCCAATTCTCAAATCCAGCTTTGCCCCACCTAGCGAGGTGCATCCCATCTCTCCTGAGCAGACACTGATTTGTAAACATGGTCCCATGGTCATACAGCCCAAAACTCTGTTGCCAGCACCAGCTCCACAGCCAATTATTGACCTGTACTATCAGTGCCCTCCTCCTTATACCCTTTTCCCTCACCAGCAGGATTGAGGACACCACCTGGGCCCCCATGCCCTAGACTACTGCCCCCAGAGCTCTGTAGTCACTTTTGATACTCTCCAGGTAGCCTGTGGCAGTATCAGTCATGGCCACATGGAAGAACAACAAGAAGTAGCAGTCAGATGGTTGAAAAATCTTTGACAGTCCCTCCACAACATCCTGGATCAGGCCTACGGCAGACAGCAAACCTCTCAATGATAGGTCAGGTGAGCAGACAGGTTCCTCTGTCCCCCAGAGCAGGCAGTTGCCCATTACAGTCACTCACCACTTCTTCCTGGTGGTCTTGCATGGTTTAGGGTCAGGTGGCCCAGATCCTTTACTTGAAGGCACATCTGGCTTCTCTTCCACTTTGAGGGTGGTGACCATATTTTGTTGTTGTAAGCCCTTAGCTAGGGCAGGAGTATTCCTGTTGGAGGCAGAAGTCATGAGCTTCATCTTCTCCAGAGGCTGCCCTTACCTTAGTACTAGGGGTGGACACTGCTTACATCTCTACTGCAGCTGGAATCTGGGGCTCTTCAAGCTACTGTGTCTCAGAGAAGATCCTGTCTATCTCCCTTTTATCTTCTCTGGGGCTGTGTAGCCCGCTCGCTTCCTCCTGTAACTCCTCCACTTGGTGGCACAGCTCCTCCAGGACAGCACTGAAGGACAGAGGGACATCGCTCCTGGCATCAAAGAGTCCTTAGATGCACCCCGCAGCCTGGGACTTGGAGGGCTGCATCCACCATCCGAATCTCGGTCTGTCTGGAACCTTTTACCTTAAGAATTAAGGTATCTCTCTTGTCCAATAATATCAATGACCTTTTGAACATGTCTTGTTATTAAATATTTTAGATTAAGATCCAAAATAATTAAAATTAAAACCTCCATCTCTCAAGTTCCTGTTTCATCACCTCCTTGCAAATGATGCTGTGGGCAGCTCATGATGAGATCTTGGCAGTCTCTGATGTGCTACAAGGACTATATATGTTTGGCACACATTGAATCATTGATTGTCAGTACACACTTTCTGAACTTTCTGTAGGTTATGGTCAGTATTGTATTCAAGTTGACAGTGGAAATTCACAAAATTACAAGCATGTTGCTTGGCAGCTTTTTTAGAATTGTCTAGAGTTTTTAGTATTTATGCTGAGATTCCATAAATGGTATGCTTTTGGTAGCAGCAAAGTTCACACCAGCTCAATAGTTTGAATGGAGGGACTGCATTACAGTAAAGATGCAGTGGATACAAGCTTTGATGCAAATAATATAGGCAATGTAGCAGTGATTTAAAATTCAGACATCTGACTTTGTAGGAACCTACCTGTACCCAACTGGCAACATCTGTAGTACTGTACTGTACAGAAATGAGCAGTTTGTGTCATGAATTGCATTTGAAGTTTTGATGGTTTGCTCATTATTAAACTTATTTTAAAAGCTTTTTTCAAAAAAATCCTGCTCTCTGGTTATCAGTTACTAGATTAGCAGCTAGCAAGCAATTACCTGATATATTTTATTGTACAATACCAAAATGCCATGTTAAATTTGCCTATACCTGTTTCTGTTATAAGTGGAAAAAAATCTATACTTCAGACCTTTTTTATGAGATACAGACTTTGCATGTATGTGACTGGTTGAAAAAGTCATATTTTCATATATGATAAAATGAACAAATGCACTCATTCAGAAAATGAATGCTTCTTGGGGTCATCCCTACTTTGACTGCTACCTTTTTGTTGTGTACTATATACCTGATAGTATAATAACAGATTCCAGGGCATCTGACAATTCAAATGTTTATTTTAAATCAATAAGAAGTTGTATTAGCTTATTTAGTCCATCTCTTTGACACTGACATTGGTCTGTACACCTATTTAACTGGTTTTGTTTTTTTGAGTAACTGCATTAATAAAATACAAATTCTTAATTTTCCAAGGCAGCTTTCTCACAATCTAGTAGATAATGAGCTTTTATTTTGCAATGCTCAGTTTAATTCCATTACTTGTATTTAATCAGAGCCCGTACCTGTTTTGTTTCTCTTTCCTTTCCACACAATTGCATAGTAGTATTTGTATTTTACTGAATGTCTGTATTAAGGCTTACTTTTTCAAAATACAGTAATTTCTGTTTTACAGGTTAAGTGTAATTTTGTTGTTTCCAACAGACATTTCTCTATCCTTTCTTTCTTTCTTTCTTTCTTTCTTTCTTTCTTTCTTTCTTTTTATTTCTTTGCCCTTATTGTTGTTTGCAACAGCTCCTAATTTGATATCATCTGGAAATTTAATTAAATTGCTGTTTGACTTTTCCTTCAGATCACTAACAAAGCTGCTAAAAGAAAACAGGCAACTTCAGTGCGTTGCTATGTATTGTAACACTTTCTCTTTTAAGAAATTTTGTACCCACAATCTCTTTATGCAGGCACATTTTAGGAGTTTAGAAAATGATTAGCTAAACTTTGGTTATTTTATAACCTTTGCCCACAGTAAATGCTAAAATAAATGTAACACTAAATAGCAAAGAGGATCCTGTGTATCTACAGTGTAGTGCTAGGATGGTTTTATGTGTGGATATAGCTAGGTATAGTAAATCCATAGCTTTGCAATAGTTTTATAATAGTTAATTCTGTTCCTGTCTTTAGATTAAGCACAGGAAAGGATTTCCTGCACCTCCAACAAACTTCTGAGTCCCCAGAAGACATGGGAGCACTCCAGATCCATAGGCAATCAACACTATACATGAGTGAGCATGCTTCAACAGAGACAGATAACAGCCAGAGGCAGGGTAGCTTCTTCTACATACAGAAGTCTGGATTTTTGAGGGGAAGGACAGTCTTGTAACAGATGACTTCATGAGATAGCATGAAGTTTTAATAAGAGAAAAAGGATGGAGTTCAGTAGGTGATGAATTCAGAGCCCATGGGCTTATTAACATGTATTCCTTTACTCTTCCCAGCTATAAAATCTTACCACGATGAACATGCATGGACATGTCAGTTCTTCCAGTTTCCAAAAGCTATGGCAGTCCTGTCACATCTGCTGCTATCAATATGAGATGTAAACATGATCCTTAATCAGTGAACTGTCATCTCCTGTTTCCTCCACATTTCCTACTTCAGGTACCCCACCCAAACTGTCAAAATCCCATCACTTCCTTCTTCCTCTTGTGACCAAAAAAGTGCAGTTTTTTCTTCCACCTTTATGTTTTATTTTTGGGTAGGAAACCTATTGTAGATTTTAAGTAATAGCCTCAAAAAGGGGGAGAGCGGTTCAATTTATTTCCTAGTTTGTTAATTTATAGAAAATGAGTAGGTTATTTTATTCCTTGCAATTTCTAGATATAATTTTCTACCATATATTAGCCACATAAAATTTCTTATGTATTTCTGTAAGCTAACTGCAAATCTTACTTAGCTGTCTCGGACAAACAGTAAATTATTACTCATCTTCATTTTCATTCATCTTTGCTTTAGATTGTTTTATGGCAGTTACACAGCAGACTATTTTTAGAATACTGATATCTCTTAACATGCCAGTAATAATTTGTTGATAATTTTTTATTGAAAGTAGAGACATATTCTAAGGTACAAATTACAAAATGTTTTTCACTCTGATCAGAAAATTATGAATTAGTGAACTATTATTATGTATTTTTGTCAAACTGGTTTCCATTGCTATGAATGCATAGCTAGCATATGCTACCTGTGCCATCCATTTAAATTTTTTCCTTCTAAGAAACACTCACAGTGTAATAATATCTTTAAATTGTTGTTGATTCTTCTCTCTCTCTTTGTTACTGGTTTTCTTTATGACTTTCTCTTAAAAACTCAAGAGGTTGGAGGTTTTTACATATTCTAGCTACAAAGCTTAGGATTACAAACATAACCCTCCTGTCTAGCACTATTTGATTCTACTAGTTCTCTGCTCTGTCTTTTGCTCCTGAGTTGTAATGAGACCTGATTTATTTGGTTTCTTTCTTATTCCTTTTGTATTATTTTCATTAATATGAGGTCTCTTGTACCTTAATTATGCTTCATTTCTTTGTACCCTGATTATTAGCTTTTCATTTTTTAACTTCATTAAATAGTTTCTTGGGATCTAGTGCCTATATAATACTTTATCTGCTAAAAAACTATGAACTTTAGTCCATACTTATCTGTTACTTTTGAAATCTTAATCCATGCCTGTCTGGTAGGGGCAGAAGTAGATTTAGGTGGTAGGAATGCATTTAAAGCTAACTTGAACTATTCCAGAATACAACATTGTTGATGTTAGCTGTTGAAGAAGCAGTAGTGACTTAACTTGTCACCTGCCTCACCTGAACTTTGATATACACCAGCTGTAATTCTAACCTGAGAAGAGAGATGAAGATTTTTAAATATTTCCTTTTTTACTGAGACCTGAAAAGCCCTGCAAATACTATACTATTGTGCTAGTTCGTTTTATTCTAATGAAAAAGGGGGAAGAGACTAACCTGTATTAAAATTATGCTTATGAATTTCTTGGTTCCTTGGGCACTTGCAGTGGTTTTCATGTATTTCTTATGCTCTGCTTTTCATTATTAGTCTTCAACTGTTTTTTAAACTTAATGAAATACATAATAATATTAACACTAGACAATGGCTTTGTTTAATAAAATGAGAAATTTATTTTCTAAAACTCTTCATCATCAGAGAGTCAGCACTAGAAGCTACTCTGCTTTAGACTTTTTCTTTAAATTCAGCATGCAAGCTTTTCTGTCACTGATGTGTAATGGACAAATGAATATGATCTTTGACCATATCTGGTGTGCCTCTTCAGATGTTGCCAAGTTTGTAAACAAGGTAAAACCAATATGTAATGCCTCTGTACAGAGAAATCAATGATATTTTGACTACTGCTGCAGTTATTGCAGCAAGTTTTGTGTTATCACACAGGTTGAATAATGTCATGATACTATCACAAAAAAATATGCTTGGTAGTACAGTAGTATGGTCTATTGTTGTGTTTCATTTTAGTTGCTTCTGTAAATGATACAGTACTTGTGAAAATTTTTGCTTGAAAATGGTATTTGCCTTACTATGAATAGTGCAGTCTACTTGTATGACTGATTATGTTCTATAATGTTTCGATCAAAAACTTCAAGAGCATAGGATTGCTTGCATGGGATCCAGCAGTGGTATTATTCCTCTGTGTGTCACGTCATTAGGTATTTCTGCAAGGTGTTTTCCCTTTCCAGTTGCCCTAATATTGTAGGATCTCCATAAAGTTAATTATCATCCAGTCCTAGGGCTATCCAGGCCCTTAGTTTTCACTAAGGCTATCGCTAGGACTGCTTTTTGTAAATTTTTTTTCTAGAGTTCACTCTCATGGTGTAAACCATTACTCTATGAGAAGTGAAGTGGCTGGATAGGTTACTGTGCAGTCATACAAACTTAATTTGTAAAGGGCTTTCTCATGGCTATGAAATGTATGCTATGTAAATCTTTGATTCCCATAACTTTAGAACGGAAAAAACAGCTACCTCTAGAAGGTTGAGTATTAGTGTAAAATTGCAGAGAGTAATAATGTCCTCTGTTAAGTTATTCACATTGGACAAAGACAAGGTAAGCTTTCCTGCCAAACAAATGAAATAAATAGGCACACAGAAGAAATTGAATTGCAAACCTTTGTTTCAAGATAGAAATGAACTACTAGGGGGAAAAAAAAACATTAGCCATTTGTAAGTTTCGCATTTTGCTCAGCACATTACATGTAATCAGCAGTGCACAGGAAAAATGGGTTATAAAAATCTACAGGGATATCAATGCAAAAAGATGACTATTATAGACTAAAATTACTATGATGCAGTTTTCATCAAAATAATTGTTCAGAAAAATTCAGACAATAACTATCAAGTTCTAAAAAAGTTGAGAAAAAATGCAGATGAAAAACATTTAGATAGGAATGCTGATAGGAATGTTTCTGTCCCAGAAGGAGGCATTGTGAAGAAAACCTCAGACACAGGAAAAAACTGGGAGGAATAGATTATGCATCAATTTATTGCTTCATTTCCCTCTTCATAGTCTAGTGCTTTGATTATCTTCAGGAACTGCTCATTGTCTACTATGCCCATCTTTATCTCTTTTAAAATAGCTGGTACAGAAACCTTGTCATACTAGGAAAATGGAGGACACGTAGTAACTTACCTGAATAAAACTCAAAAGAAGATGAAAGTTTTATAATGTGTCAGTAGATCTGTATAGTCACTTCAGCCGTCTCTGGGCTGTAAACACTAAGTTTACAATTGCTTAATTTTCATCCATTGTTACCTCTGTAGGTGACAAGCACCATATAATGTGTGACAGCAACCTGGGTTTCTTCCTAGTAAAAATGTACCCAAAGCAGAAGGTGAGAAGGCTCCAAGATGCAGGAGTGACCTTGTCGTGCTTCAAGCAGGAGTCTGAATCAGCTCAACTCTCTTCTATATAGAATTACCAATCTTGTTATTTAAAAAAAAAATACAGCATCACTTAAAAATGCAAAACATTCAGAAAATAGGAAGCTTGGGTTTCTTTTTGTTCCTCTTTTATCTCCAAACTAATTACCAGTCTCTTCTTTACAGTCATCCATCTTAAACAGTTTCTTTTTTAATGAAAACAGAGATTCATACTTAATGCAGTTATTCAACTCCAAGAACTAGACTTCTTTATATCAAACACCAAGTATTAGGAAACCAAAACTACAACTGTGAGAAGTGATAACATTATATATATAGCATTTGTGCTTCCCTTTTGTACCTCCAAAGGGGCACCTTATGCCCTTTGAGGTATGAGTGATCTCTGTCATGGTCAAGAAGTAAAACAGAAAGTTTGACTCTGAAACATAAGCGTATTGGGGAAAGTATTCTGTTCAAAATCCTAAAGTCAGTACTGCTACTCCACTACAAAAATAATTAAATAATATATCTAACTTAATATGCCTAATATTTGTACCTACCTCAAAGTATACCTTACTGTAATTGTGTAGTTACTCATTAGCAATTGACCATTTTGCAGACTATAAAAATAAATATAATCCACTGATTCTCATACAATACTTGTTAATCAGAAATGACTGTACAATAAGTAAACTTTTAAGCTGGCATATCTTAATTTTATTTTCAAGTATGTGTATGTGAAGGCATTTGCAGTAATGAACACTGGTACAGAAAATGTGAATATATTTTTCTGTACAGCAGTTCATTAACAAGTTCCTTCTTGCTGTATTTGTACAGTCCAGGACAGCTGTCACTTTTTCAAAAAATGTAGTCATAGGAATGTAAATAGCATGAAGGTTTGTGGGGTGGGACTGAGGGTTAAGTTCTCTGCAAGTGGTGGTTTCTTTACTGAGCTGTACCCTCAACAGACAAAGCAATATGCTTTGTCCTTGTGAACCAGATGCATCCCACTCTGCAGTTCTGAGTGGGATGCTGTAGCTTTCCATTATCTACTACTGTGACCCTTGCCACAATCTATCACATATTGAGCAAAGCACTTTGAGAAAATCAGAAACATAGCAGTTACCAAGTACGTTTTTTGAGGGTGGGGATGGCAATAATAATGCATAGATGTTTGGAATTTTGAATAGGAACACTGTGATCCTCAACAGCACATTTATCCTTACAGCATTTTTAAAAACCCTTACAACTGCTCCTAGTATCTAAGGAGCATATTTTATATTTGAATATAGTTTTGTTATTTTGGAGAAATCTGACATGTATGAATAGATTCTTTGTTTGCCAACTTACCAACCAATTTTTAGTTAGACCATGTTACAGTGTATTAAAGTAATTTAGGTGCTTCAGCTTTATTGGGCTTTTATATTTTCTTTTGATTAATGTGATCTCACTAACCTTAGTTCACAGGAATATGTTCACCAAGTTGCTATAAAGCATTTTATGTGATAGCTCTTAGTATCATGACAATGAGAGTGAGCAGTGCAATGCAGACTATTTCTGGAATGTAGGATATGTTTACTCTTACAGGTGGAGGAAGTAAAGGTTCTGTGGAAAAAAGGCATTTTTAGATACAGTGCTTGTGTTCAGCTACTGAATACAATTATTTGGGGGTTTGTTACTTTCTTTATTTGGAGTTCTTTTTGCAAAAACTTTTAAGTCCATATGAAAATTGCAGAGTGCTTTAGAGGGAGTAGTTAAATGTCGCTAATGCTATGAAGTGGGAAAATTTACTCATTTTATAGTTGAGAAGAACTGAGCGGTATCCAAAACTATGGATAGCAAGCAGAACACCTTACCTTATTGAGAAAACACTACTACATCTAACTTGGGCTTTCTCTGGTTTCCTAGCACTGTTCATCTGTGAAGATGGACTTGCATTATATGAGGAACTGAGAGAAATGATTAGCATTGTAGTTAATATTGCTCCATTAGTATTCATAATGTGATAGCTTAAAATAATATGAAGAAATAAGTAAAACAAAGTGTAAAGGGGGAAGACAACATAGAATAAATGGAAAGATGTGCTTCTGACCCTCTAATATTTTCCTAGTCTCTTATTAGGCACATACTATTTGCTCTGTTCACCACATGTAGCAAAAGTAGCAGCATATGCATATCAAGAAAGTTCTGAAATAGGTGTGTTTTGATTTAGACACCACTGGAAATTGCCTCAGGTGTTTGAAGGAGATGTAGTCTGTTATGGTCCACGAAAAAGCACCAGTTTCACTTACATGCTTGCACCCACTTCTTTTTTGATCAGGTAATAGACTGTTTTCATTGAATTAAATGTGCAGAGGTTCTAAACTGATCCTGTTCACTAATTAATTATTTGCTTTTATCACCTAAGAGTATTTCAACTGCATGATCCAGGGAGGGGATATAAAATGACTAATTAGTTCAGTGAGGCAATCTGTCGTGCTGGTTTAGTAATGAGGAGTTTACTCTCTTCCTTTGATTTGCTTTAATTGGTGGAATTCCATTGAAATACTAGGTATTACTTGCTGTGTAGTTATTTTGGGGTAGTGGAATGAAGTAGGTAGGTGGTATAAGAGTGTCCTTAGAGAAAAGTTTATGAGGTTTATGTCTTTACTGACAGACATGAATCGAGGTGTAACAACTCCCAGCACAGAGAAATTGCCTCTACTTCCTCTTTAACTGGCTATTGGATTTTTAGCAAAAGTCTTGTGAGCTATCTCTTGCAGTTTCAGTATATTCAAGCCATATTAGTTATTCCTAGTCAATGCCCTGTTTGTGTTTATAAGAACTGTACAGCAGTGATTAAAAACAAAATTTCCAATTTGCATATTAATTTTTATTCCTTAGTGTTTGGGAGGAGGGTGCTTTGTTTCTAATAGCACTAGGAACTTACATAATCTTGGTATTAAATAGAGTCAGCTTTTCTTTTACTAAGAACTTGTTCTGTAGCAGCTCAATGTAATTTGTGCCCAATTTATACAGCTTTCACAATGTGAAATAAAGAATCTTTTCTTGGATTCTGTGTTAAATATAAATACTGATTTTATGGGATTACTGCAGCAAGTACCAAATGCTGTATGAGAAAAAAAAACAATGCCCCAAGCAGAGAAAGACCCCTAATACCATGCGACTATATCGGTACTTCTTGTGGATGTTAGCTTCCAGAAACATTAAGGAGAAGGAAGAGGAAACAAATAGAACATACTTTGGTTTTTAGGGAAAAGAAGACAAGTAGAGCACAGCTGATTTTGGTTTAAAAAAGGCCATCTAGAAATTGTCATGTTTTACTACATATATTTAACACTGACTTTATCTGTAATAAAGACTCCTCATAGTTGTTTTCGGTCATCAGCCCTATATATTTATATTTTCTTGTTTTCCCTTACTCATGTCATCTATCATCCATACTTGGATGAAACACCATTGTGTATATTTCATATGGAAAGTTAAGACGTAAAGGGTTTTTTAAAGCCACTTAACACTATTGTACTAGAGCTCTTTCCTTTTATCTGTAGCAAAGTGAAATGAATTAGAATCCTGGAAACTGGAAGAAAATCAAAGTTGTTAGTTATTAATTTAAAGCCATGGAAGTAATACTTTTTGATGCCCTTTTTTTTCAGATTCTGGCTATAAATTCTGTAATAAAACACAGTGACAAAAATGCATTTTTGGTAATTTTCTCTTGTATCTAGACTGAAAAATATGAACATCCTTTTAAAGAAGACTGTCAGACATGAGGAGAAACAGTGAAGGTGTTTGAAAAATATTGAAAAATCTTAACCAAACCCTCATAATAATAATAATAATTATCATCATCATCATCTTGATGTAGCTATAGCCTTCAGTGTAACAATGTTTTAAAAACTGCTTTTAAGTATGCAAATACATATAAGGGAATCTGGAAAATTCAGCAACAAATCACTTACTTAGGATATGAAACAGATGTAAAATGACAGCAGAAATACTAACAAGATACTGTAACTTTCAGGACATTTATAAGCCTGAGGAGTTAAATAATAAATGTTAGTCAAATAGACACTGTGAAGAAATTACAAGTAAGAGAACAGGGAAAAAAAGAACCTGAAAAATACATCTACAGTGGATGTAACTGCAGAATCTGAAGTGGCTGGTGGTGGAACAATGAGAATGAAATTGTACTCATACTGTTTCACCCCACTGGATGGCAAGTTATTAAAAGTGCAAAGTAACAGAACTTTTGGCAGAATTTAGCATGATTGTAAATATCACTGGATCTGCTAAACATTGTTGGTTTCTATGTACGTGAAGAACCAACTTGTCACAAGAATTGTGAAAAGAAAACTAAGTGCCTGAGAGAGGAATTACAAAAGTCCTTTAAAAAGGCTATGACTGAAGTGGAGAAAAGGGCGGGGGGGTGTGGGGGGGGGAATCACAAAAAAAGTATTTTCTAAATATGTCAGAGAGCCTGCCTTACACATGAGAAAGGAAAAGAGCAGATTTGCTTAAGTCAGAAGTAAACATATTAAGTGCTCAAAAGGCTTTATTAACACAAATGATGTATTAAAAGTAATACATAGTATTATAGCTTCAAAAATAGAGTTTTAGCTAGAAGCAGAAAAAAATATTAATACTGTGAGACTCATAACCAGCACTGCTACATTTACTTTGCTCTTTGTAGCTTTATTAGTAAGTTGTTTTATCATAATGCATCTTTTTCTATCTTATTGTTAATAGCTTGACACTCACTATTTCATAAAATTTTATTGATACTCTGTGGAAGTTAGCAATGAAAATACTTCTCTATTCGATACAAACTGAAACAAAAAGAAAGAAGCAATTTGCCTGGA
Organism: Buteo buteo; assembly: GCF_964188355.1. NCBI lineage: Eukaryota > Metazoa > Chordata > Aves > Accipitriformes > Accipitridae > Buteo > Buteo buteo. The sequence continues at coordinate 62,730,523 of NC_134204.1, forward strand.
AAGATTGATGGCAGACTTGACAGTTGTGTCCACCTGCACAAGTTGTGGGCCATTAGCTAACCACTGGCCCACGATTCCTCCCTTGACACTTGTGTGTGGCATGGTAGCTTGAATTGTATCATTCTGTGACCCGCTGCCAGCTAATAGACAGCTTGAAAACCACTGTTTCATGAAGCAAAGACATTGTGTGTCTGTGGTCTTTCAGAATATCTAGTGCTAATTTACATATAACCTGAACATATCCTGAGCAATCTTTACCAGCTTTCTCAAGTACCAGTTTGATTTTCATAGAAGTGTTTTTGTAAATTTTCAGTAATGATGAAAAACAATTCCTCTAGATGAGTCTGAAAGAAAAAGAAAACTGTCAGATACAAAACAGACAAAAATTATGTGAACTGAGTGTGATCTCTGTTTACAAGCATCATACTGTGTACTGTTTACAATATATATTCCCTAATAATCAGACTTATGTATGAGGAATAAATCTAAGACAACTCAGTATATAGCTTTTTCTTAATCTGACCCAGAACTTGTTCAAATGCTAGGTCAGACTCTGGTAGGAAGATGACTGTGATTTTAACGAACTCTGTAAATTTTCTTTGAGATATGACCTCATTACTTTTTCCACTCCTTATGTGCATCTGTCACAAAATCTAGACTATATTGAGTAAAACAATAAAAAAACTAACAACTAAAGTATGACTGGAACCTAAGCCATAAATTCCTGAAGTTTCATGGTGATACTTTTTACAGACTTGAGTATAAGCAGTAACAATTTGATTTTGGTTTGCAGCTCTCTTACTTTCACCAAACAATACCACATGCTAACATCTATGTAACGTAGTGCATATTGAGCTGATTTATACATTTGTGCTTATCTTCAGCTGGACACTGTAACTTCAGACTTGTTTTTAAGTGGTCCATCTTCTCTAACTGCAAGAATAACTGCATTTATATCACTGTAGCATGAAGCTCAAGAGCGATAAATATTCTTAGTGGCAGAAAAGTTGTGTGAGTCAAATACGTTAAAATTCTTGAATCAAGCTACAATATTTATGCTCAAACACAGGCTCTGTCTACATATCAAATAATGTACTGCAATATCAATAAGGATTAGTTGGTCAAAGGAATTGTAGATATATAAGCTTTAACATCCTTGTATGTGGCTCAAGACTTTTACTTTAGACTAAATATAGTTCAATCCTTTGTCATGAATGTCCCCACCATGCATAGAGTTTGAAGCTGTTTGTCATTGGTTCAGAGCCTTCTTACTGCATTAGCTGTAGAAACAAATTTTGTGCACACCATGGGCAGAGTTCTAGGTTAGTTTCTTCCAAGGGCAGTCTAGTTTGCATGCACCAAAATAAGTTTTTGAAACCAATGGATGTGCATTAAGTGCTCAGGGGATTCACTTCAAAACTATGCTACAGGTCCAATCCAAAACATTTAAGCTAGTATAGTTATTCTTGAATATCCACGTAAGACAAGCCATTTGTGAGCATATTAGCTATTTAAGCAGGAAACAAACATTGTAAATTTAGTTTAAAAATACTTTGCCCATGATGGTCCTGATGTTATAGATATAATTCTGTTGCTTAACATTTTTCCCCCTTCAAAAATTTCTTGTATTTTATTACATTAAGATGGGAATAATAATATATATTTTATTATGTAGTATTTTAATACATTGTGAAAACATTAAATGTAATATACTTATAGTATGTTAATAATATATTATTAGCATATATTATTATTCCAAATGTATGCTGTAGAGAAGGCACAGTAGGTCTTTATCAGGTATTACTACAGGCTGTCTCCTAATCTGTAAAAACATGTTTGAGATGGAGGGAGGGAAAGGAAGGCTGTTGATTTTCTGAACTTCTCATACATCACTGAGCCAAAATTCCTTTTCTCTGAGTAGCTTTTTGGTTTTGATGGAAATTCTAATGCTAACATAATATAAGCAGAGAGAAGGTGGAGCCAGTTCTCTGGGTTTCGTTGTCTTTCATTACTATGGGAACATGTTTCAGGGTGCTTCTTCAAATTCTGTTTCATTTTGCATAAAATCTGACTTATTAATCTGCGGGTTTATTTCTGTGACCTCAGAGGGCAGTTGTGGTCGGTTGACTTTGGCTGGCTGCCAGATGCCCAGCCAGCCCCTCTCTCACTCCCCCTCCTCAACAGGACAGGGGAGAAAATAAGACAGAAAACTCGAGGGTCAGGATAAAGACAGGGAGATCATTCACCAATTACTGTCACAGCAAAACATACTCAACTTGGGGAACATTAATTTAGTTTATTGCCAATTAAAATAGAGTTGGATGGTGAGAAATAAAGACAAAAACTGCAATACCTTTCCGCCACCCGTCCCATCTTCTGAGAGTCACCTTTACTCCTTCATTCCTGACTCCTCCACTTCCCCTGCCGAGGGGCACAGGGGGGATGGGGAATGGGGGTTGCAGTCAGTCCATAACAGCTCCTCTCTGCTGCTCCTTCTTCCTCATACTGGTCCCCTGCTCCAGTGTAGGTCCTTCCCAGGAGATACAGTCTTTCACAAGCTGCTCCAGCGTGGGTCCTTCCAAAGGCTGCAGGGGAATCTCTGCTGTAGTGCCTGGAGCACCTACAGCATCGCCAGCACCTCCTCCCTCCACTCCTTCGCTGACCTTGGTGTTCACAGGATAATTTTGCACAATATTTTTTTTCCTCTCTCACTCCCGTTTTCCACAACTGCTATGCAGCATTTTTACCCTTTCTTAAATTTGTTGTCTGAGAGGTGCCACCATCTTGGCTGAGGGGCTTAGCCATTTTAAATGGCTTTTAGTACTTTCAAATGTGTAAAATTATGTGGGTTTATTTCTTCTTCTTAGAGACCTGGCTGCAAGGAACTGCTTGGTAGGTGAAAGCAACATTTTGAAAATAAGCGATTTTGGAATGTCCCGGCAAGAGGATGATGGCGTGTACTCATCATCGGGCCTAAAGCAGATTCCTATCAAGTGGACTGCTCCAGAAGCTCTCAACTATGGTAAGGACATAGTTGTATATTCTTGGAGAAGAAAAAAATAAAAATCAAAAGGACCATAAGGAGCACCAGGACTACACTGAGGGCAATACTTGAGTATATACACATATTCCTAGTGCCCAGTTCAAATCCATAATATTTAAAATAATTTTAATATTTCAGTATTATTCAAGTTAAGTATAAAATACTGATTTGACTTCAAAAAGAATAAGGCAGCAACATCAAAATTGCTGTTATGCAGCAATAAGACAATGCTTTGGTTATGTTGCTGACTCATTCTAATAGACTACCTAGGCAGTCATGTAAATCATAATCATTAGCAAAATGAATGGCAAGTTCTGCATATTTATGGCAGTGATTGTTCTAGCACCTCTTTGAAAACAGTATTAAGTGTTAACATACTAGAACACTCTTAGATAAATCTTTGTACCGGAGAAGAGTACAGTCACTGATTTATATTTTTAACTGCTGCTTTTTTTAACCTGCATTTTTATATATTGCTAGGCTATTATATTGGGGGAGAAAATCCATTATTTCTGATTGAGGGAAGTGGTCTATACTACATGGGTAATAATTCCAGAACAGGGACAGAAGGTGCTATATTTGGCTTTTTAACTTAAATGAAACTAGAAAAATAAGTTCTTGTAAGTAAAGTGGTCTGTGAAGAAGCAGCATATTAAAGGAACGATGCCATGTTTTGGATGTAGTTCTCTTAACCAGTTCTTTAGTTGAGTACTTAGAAAAAACTTGAAGTGTCTATAAATATTTCTGCCATCTCTTAAAGCTTTTTTTTTTTATATCATACATTGGAAATCATTCGTTTGTGACTTATGATTGATAGCAAAATGCTTCATCTCATTAGCGCTTTTGCATGAGTTAATGCCATAACACAATAAAGCAGATCTTCTCTTTGGAAGGCTAATAATAAATTTAGTTACAGTAATTGATCCTGCATTATCAGTTATTCTAAGATGTGTTAGTGTTGCTAGCGTTCACTGGGGAACACGCTTTTCTATTTTGGGTGTTTGTTCCACGATAAAAGGTGTTTTGAATTTTTATTTTTGTTATTTCAGAAATGCATACAGTTTATTTGATATATAATGGAAGCCTATCCTTCATAGCCACATGCAGTCCAGCAGACTACATGAAATCAGGAAAGAGGCTTTTGTGACAGCACCTTCACTTTGTATTTTTGAGTCTTTTTTCTGCATAGTACAGGAGAGGAGAGGATAAATGATTAACATTTACTTATTTTGTGTTTCCTAAAATGTATACATACTGAAGCAGCAAGTGATTTTCTGTAGTGTTGGAAAATAAGCTCTCTCAAACATTTGTTAATGTGTTCAGCAGTCTAACATGCAACTTTCAAAATGTCGTAGAAGTTTTCTATGTGGTTTTGAAGGATCATTTTTTCCATTCCCTTGAACGATGTGAGTAAAAATAATTGTTCGTGTTTTTCTATTTACCATCCTAATAATATGGTCGTAAGTATTGCATTAATTTGTACAGGTAAGGCTGAAGGTATTTAAGGATATCAGAGTGGAATAGAACTAAATCTGCAATATTTCAAAACTAGTTGGCAACCACTGTCCATGTCAGTTCGTAATGGCAAGATTTAAGGACGGGAAGAAAAAGAGGGATAGTGTTGTTTGGTTATTACATGAATGATACAGTGCTTAAGAAACTATGTAAAAGGCCATTTTTTCAGTCATTTCTGGATTCACTGTATATGACAAATTAATAGCAGTCACAAAAAAATTTTTTAATTAAAAAGCCCGCAAGTTGTGAAGTCTAGAAACCAGATTAGGGCAAACGGAGGGGCTAGGGAGTTGTATCTGAAGTCATTAGTGAAATCCTGATGCTACTAGAGCTTGTGGGAGATTGAATCTTTGGTTCAGTAGGTGCTGTTCAGTGTCATTCCATACTGTTATTTTTGCTTGGAGCTATATGATTTCCATCACTTCCCAAAAGTGGAAAAAAATGTTTGAAAAGTTCCTAATAAAATCACATGTTTAGGCCAAGTGTAGGGTATTTTTGCTTCCTGTTCTCTGAAAATTAACATATACATTTAATATGCATTTTTTTCCAGTACCACATTTTTGAGTTGTTTGTCATGTTAATAAATCACTGTGGAGGGTTTTTTTTTGTGAATGAACAGGCCTTTTTTTTGCCCAGATAATGTCATAGTGGAAAAGATAATTAACGATGCAGAACTTGTACTTTCATTAAAAAAACCTAATCACCTATCTTGTATCTACTGAATGATTTCAATGAAAAATGTTAAATTACTGGATGCCAAACTCTGAAGAGAGTTGATACATAGACAAGAAAACTAATCTTACTGCAAACAGCATAGTGAATGTCCATAATTGCCATCTACAAGGCACACAAGCTGATGTAGTGCAGCTGGAAGTGATACTTGGTTTAACAGTAAACTGAACTTTCTGATGTCAGAACAGTTGTCATATCACCAAACTGTCACTGTAATTTACATGTATTTTCCTTTTTTTTAGTCAGAAGTGGCTTAGTTTGTTTTGTTTAATGATTAGAGATGAACAAATAATACATTCACAAGCATGTGTGTATTTTAAAGAATAAAGACACACATATACAATGTAACAGTATGGAACAAAGAAAAACAGTCATGAAAAATGTTGACAGTTATGTTGAAAATGTTTTTCTAAGATAGCATTTTCACAGATCCTTCTGCAAAGAGCTAGGACCCTTAACTTTCTGATGTGAATACGTCCTTCTTAATGTGAATCCATCAGAGACAATAGAAATATCTGCTCCAAGATCTATCTTTCTCCTATAATATAAAGCTTTCATTACACAAAGATGTTTGGAATTCAATTATCTATCAATTATCTATTTTGCTATCTCTGAAGCACAGTTGAGGACAATGGAACGAGCAGGCCAGATTTTATTTTTTTTTTCTTTAACTGATTGGGTGCCTCTGTTCTTCAGGGTCCAAATTAAACAAGTTGAAGCAACTATACTTTCATTTTCAGAGAACAGGTTCTCAAAGTGTGAAAACCAGGCCCTGTTTGCAGTTCCAAACTATGTTGATGGTAGCTCCTCTCAAAATACTCATTGTCATGCTATATTAGGGAACTGGGAAAGGTAATTTTTTAAAAAGTATCTTTTGAATTGAAAGTTATAATAAAAAAGGGAGGAAACTGACATTTTTCTGTCCTTTTATATTAAAAGAAAAAAAAACATTTGTACATTAAGAAGGAAGGCTATTCTTAACTTGCATGAAAAATAACTGACATGGTAAGGTCTGTCAAATTGTAGAACTTTAAGTTGGCTTATATTATTCCTAGGTATTGACCTTAAGGTAATATGTTTATTATTTGAAATACAGGAGACTATGATATCTGCAGAATGTATTATTAGTAGCTACAGCTTTGTTCTGCTTAAAGCTGTCCAATGTAACACTTTACAGAAAATTTGGGGCCATAATTATCTGAAACATTAATTTCTTTGTACATTAAGCCGAGGCTTTTCTCTCCTTTTCTTAGGGAGATACACATCTGAGAGTGATGTATGGAGCTTTGGAATCCTTTTGTGGGAGACCTTCAGTTTAGGAGTATGTCCGTACCCTGGAATGACCAACCAACAAGCACGAGAACAAGTCGAGAAAGGTAGTTATTCATAGGGAATGAAAGAAATACTGTATAGATCCATAAGGATGTAGTACATACAGTATAAAATAGCAAAGAAATAACATATGAGTTGTCCAGCAACTTTAGCAAAAATATTATGAGATTTTTTAATTGCTGAATCTAGCTTTCTGGGAGGGGTATTGTGATATATAGGTGTCTTGAAAAAAGGAATATACTGACCAGTATAGGTCAGAAGACTTACAGCATGCTGACTTTCATTATTGCAGAACTAAAAGGTGGGATGGAGAGGAAGGATTTACCGCTGTGCAAAGTAGAGGCTTGCCCAGAATGAATTATTTAAGATTATGCTAATGCAGGTATAAATATTCTAAACTGCCAGAATTAAAAATCTGTATCATTCCATCTTCTCTATTAAAGCACTTCAGGCAAAAATTTAGCAATTATGGTGGAGAATGGTAAGCTAGTTTAGCGTCGAAAGCCACATTTCTCTTTTACAAAATAATCAAAAGGCTCTTATTTAAAGTAGCAAATAACTGTGAGCAGGATTTCAGGACTTTGATTTATTTTCATCATCTTCAGCGGCGTTTCAGAACTGTTCCTCCTCTACATAGTACTACTGTGTAATTTATAAACAGGTTCTAAGCTAGTAAAACTGCTAAATGATTTTAAAAAAAACCCGAACAACTAATTTGCTAATTTATACAAATTGCCAGTGTTTGTTATAAGCACTGTAAATTACCATCAAAGTTTCTCCTTAAAAGGCCAAATCAAAAAATCCAATGATTTCCAGACCAGAGGAGTGTTTGTAAAAACAAGTCTTACTACCTAAGTAGTGAGATTCTGTTTTAATCGACTGAGAATAATAATCTCTTGCAACTGATAAAATTCAAACGTTTAGAAGTATGGTCATGCTTTTTCAGCTATTTATACTGTGGGGAAAATAGTCCTGTCATCTGTCAGCAATTCTTTTTCTTTTTTTTTTTTAATGGAATTTCCATTTCTTTTATCAGCCTGTTTTCTTGGTTTTCAGTATGTAATAGCTCTTCTGTTAGAATAGTCAGCTAAGACACTCCAGATTTTCTTCCTGATCATATCTATCTCAATTACTTAATCAGCAAGAGCCTTCAGTGAATTAAGTCACTTGAATGCTTGCTTTAAACCAGGTTAATTTCGATTCTAAATAACTATATAGAATCACTTCACTTTAAGGACAAAAAGTAGTTGCTGCTGTCACTGTTTTGAAGAACTAGTTTCTAGGGGAAACTTTGTGAAGGAAAGGATTTTTACATAGTTTTGTATTATCTTGACTCTAAGTGTCCTAGAGTCCAGCCGTCCTCCTTTGAAGTTACATGCATTAATCCGGCACCTAGAGCAGATGCATGCAATATAACAAAGGAAAAATATTACACATATTTACCTGTTGTATGAGGCCAGTGTCATTTATACTCTGCTTTAGAAAGAGAGATGCAGAGATACAGAGACCTGTGCAGTAAGTCTGGAGTCACGGAGCTCCATTTAGCTGTATAGTCCTATGTGCCAACTCACTTTATGGTCCACTGCCTATCATTTGTTCAGAGACCTACACAGGGTAAACAGTTCATAGAATCACAGAGTCACAGAATGACTGAGGTCTGTGAGAACCTTTGGATGTCATCTGGTCCAACCTTTCTGCTCAAGCAGGATCACCTAGAGCTGGGTGCCCAGGACCATTCCCAGATGGCTTTTGCATATCTCCAGGGAGGGAGATTCCACAACTTCCCTGGGCCACCTGGGTCAGAGCTTGGTCACCCTGACAGTGAAAGGGTGTTTCCTGATGTTCAGAGGGAACGTCCTGTGTTTCAGTCCATGCCCACTGCTTCTGGTCCTGTCACTGGGCACCACTGACAAGACCCTGGCTCTGTCCTCTTGGCACCCTCCCTGCAGGTGTTTATATGCATTGATGAGATCCCCCCAAGCCTTCTCTTCTCCAGGCTGAGCAGTCCCAGCTCTCTCAGCCTGTCCTCACAGGATTGATGCTCCAGTCCCTTCATCGTCTTGCTGGCCCTTCATGGGATTCTCTCCAGTGCTTTCTTGTACTGGGGATCCCAGCACTGGACACAGTACTCCAGGTGTGGCCTCACCAGTGCTGAGCAGAGGGGACAGATCATCACCCTCGACCTGCTGGTAAGACTTCTTTTAATGTAGCCCAGGATACTATTAGCCTTCTTTGCCACAAGGACACATTGCTGGTGCATGTTCAACCCTTGGTGTCCATGAGGATCCCCTTTCTGCTAGGCTGCTTTCCAGCTGGGCAGCCCCCAGCATGTACTGGTGCCTGGGGTTGTTCCTCCCCAGGTGCAGGACTTTGCAATTCCCCTTGTTAAACTGCATGAGGTTCCTGTCAGCCCATTTCTCCAACCTGTCTAGGTCCCTCTGGATGGCAGGAGGACCCTCTGGTGTATTGGCCCCTCCTCCGAGTTTGCTGTCATCTGCAGACTTCCTGGGAGTGCACTCTGCCCTGTTATCAAGATCATTAATGAAGATGTTAAATAAGATTGAACCCAGTATTGACCCTTGGGGTGCACCAGTAGTTGCTGGCCTCCAACTAGACTTTGTGCCACTGACCAACTCCCTCTGGGACCACCCTTTCAGCCAGTTTTCAGTCCACCTCACTGTCAGCTCATCCAGCCCTTCTTTCTGAGGATTTTACATCAGGCAGTCTCAAAAGCCTTACTTAGGCTACTGAGGTAGACAATATCCACTGCCCTCCCCTCATCTACCAAGCCAGTCATTTCATCATAGAAGGTGATCAGGTTGGTCAAGCATGACTTCCCCTTGGCAAATCCATGCTGACTACTCCTGATGACTTTCTTGTCCTTCATGTGCCTGGAAATTGTTTCCAGGATTAGCTGCTCCATCACCTTCTCAGGGATCAAGGTGAGGCTGGCCAGCCTGTAGTTCCCTGGATCCTCCTTGAAGACAGGAGTGACATTTGCTTTAGTCTAGTCCGCAGGCACTTCTCCCAGTCACCATGATGGATGAAAGATTATTGAGAGTGGCTTTGCAGTGACATCAGCCAACTCCCTCAGCTCTCATGGGTGCATCCCATCAGGGCCTGTGGACTTACATAAGTCCATTTTGCTGAAGTATTCCCTGACCAGATCCTTTTCCACCAAGTGCACATCTTCCTTGCTCCAGATTTTCTCCCTGGTCTCTGAGGCCTGGGATTCCTGAAGGCAGGTCTTGCTAGTTGACACTGAGGTGAAAGCGGCATTCGGTACCTCAGCCTTTTGCATGTCCTGTGTCACCAGGTGCCCTACCTCATTCAGCAGTAGCCCACATTGTCCCTAGACTTTCTTTCATCACCTGTATACTTGCAGAAGCCCTTCTTGTTGTCTTTGACATCCCTGGCCAGATTCAATCCCATTTGGGCTTTAGCTTTCCTAACTTCATCTCTGGATGCCCAGACGATGTTTCTGTATTCCTCCCACATTACCTGTTTTTGTGTTTGAATTTGTCCAGGCACTCCTTGTTCATCCATGCAGTCCTCCTGGCATTTTGCACAAATTCCTACTCATTGGGAAGTTGCCTTCATTGCTCTGAATACATCTCTTTGGTCCAGGGTATGGACGATATGCTGGAACAGCCACTTATCTGTCTTCTGAATGATTAGCTGCTAATTTACTTAACTGATTGCTCATTCTCCAGCTTATCACCAAGTCAGAGACCTCCTTCAGTTGATGGCAGCAGAGAGCTGTGGAAGGCCATTGCCTATGTTAGCAAACCAGAAGAGTAAGAGAGTTAAGATGATGGAAAATATAAAAGTTAAGAAAACAGGAGGGAGGAAGAATAAATGGATAAAATGCAAGTGGGAAGGGAACTTCTTAAGGATACAAAAGAAGGAAGAGGCATGAGAATACAAGTTGATCCATTTTGAGAAAGAGCAAAGAAATTTACTCCCCTCTTAATATTTATTATTGATTTCTTCAGTGGGGGAAAAATGGGAACAGGATTAAAACTTAGAGAGTAGCTACTTCCTAAGACAGGAAACAAATCTATGCAGGTTGCTGCCCTTAGGGATGACAAGTGTACTGACAATTTACCATGCCCAACTTAAATGTCATTGGTACCTGAGCTTTGATTAGTTTAATAATTATCTATCTTGTATAGGTTATGCATTGAAGACTTCCCTCATATTACCCTGAAGATCTTTTTTAGTGCAATGATCTTGAACTTCGCTTGTATCTTTTTAGATTTGTCAATATGCATCAGTTTTCAATGCTAAACATTTTCCCCCTTTTTTTGTGTACCAGGCTACCGAATGTCAGCACCGCAAAAATGTCCAGAAGAAATATATAAAATAATGCAGAGGTGCTGGGACTACAAACCAGAAAACCGGCCAAAATTCAGTGAGATTCAGAAAGAGCTGTCTTCAATCAAAAAGAAAGTGACATAGTGATAAACAAGTGCCAAACTCAATGTGTGGGACCTCATTTTCCAGTGAAGTATTTTTTTTCCCTCAAACACTACGCGTTTATACAACATTATTTGCAATATTCTTCTAGGATTACTTTGAAATGAATTGGGTTTTTTTATATACATGTGTACCATCTTGAATGATGCCTACACCTGCATTAAAGACATATACTGCGAAATGCTATATATCCAGTCACAGTAATATTGTCATTTAGGTTACATGTAAATAGAAAAGCACGTACTATAGATTTAAGGGACTGTGGCTTTTATCTGTTTTACAGCAAGTAACTGCTAGTGACATTTTTCAGAGGTTTTCTACTTTAAGCTGTGTTCTCACTCGGCTATCCCTGTCCCGAATGTCAACACCAGCAGCACTCTAATGTGGTGACTATCATACATGTTGACCTTAAAACTGAAGACAGTTTTGACAAGTATTTCAACTAGAAACTTTTATATTTTTTGAATTCTTTCTGCAACTGATATTTTTAAGTAATACTTTAAGGATGAAGGTCAGTTAGATTCTGGATGCAAATGTACTTACTGAACAGTGAAATCCAGAATTTTCTTGTGTAGAAAATTGAGTTACTTGTGCATTTCTTGCCATACTGTAGTAAATACTTCTGACTTTTGCTGTGATTTACTTAAGCCACACCTTTTCTTCCTAGAAATCCATCAGAATTCAGTAATATGTCTCCTTTACAATGACCTATGTTTGTTTAAGAAACAAAAAAAACAGTATCAAGTCTTGACTACACGTTAAGAAATACTGCAAATCATCTGCCTTCCAAAGAATATGTAAAAGCAGCAGGCATGTAAAAGCAGCAGGCCAACAGAAAGAGGTTTACAAATGACAGCAGCATAACAGCAGCAGATAACAAATATTGTTGATCTTAGAGGAGTTAAAGAATGTGAATTGCTTGATTTGCTTTTGATCTGGATTTGTTTCCTTAAATTGGTAATAAATCTCAGAATGCAGCTGGAGTCTACAAAAGTTTATGCTAAGCAAGAGTACATTCCATGCTTAGTGTCCAAAGAAAAATACTACTTTTGTATGGCATAAGGAAATTGTTCAAGAAACCAAAAAAAAGAAGTATGTTTAAAGCCTCTGACAGGCTGAGCAAGGCAGAGTAGAAATACTAACTTCTAACTTTTTTAAGTCATTGCAATCAGATTTCAAAAGACTGGGGACAGGCAAGTTTTAAATGCCACCAGGAGTAAAAACCTTGTATATATTAAAAAAATTCCACCAGGAAGAGTAAAAACTTACTAGATAGGGGGTGAGAGGAAAGGCACAGTTTGTTACTCTGGCTCTGGGTCCTCTTTGCAGCTGGAATTATTTTCCAGGGCCCTACATAGAAATAGGAACAAGTTACAGTATCCTGGTCTGAGTTCCAGAGTTAAGTTGCTTAAAATTTTTCAGTTCAAGGGATGCCTGTTGCTGCTAATGCAAGTAAGGAACAAGGATTGTAAGTAACACAGCATCTGGAATGTTAATTAGCCCTATATTTTTATTATTACAGTTGGATTGAGATGTAGTGAAGCCAGTGGCTACATTACATTTTTATTTCTGTTAAGGTGACTATTGTCCACAACATTTTTGCTCTCTGAAGTGCATTTATAGTAGTACTGAGTGGTAATGTTTAAGGGCTACGTGTGACCAAAATATCTGTTGTCTAGAAGAGTTTGTCTATTACATTGGAGTTAGAGTCCAAATAAAACAATGAATCATCATGCTGGAGCACATCACCTGCATTTGAGGTGGAACTGTCAGCATCCAGCTATAAGGAATGGTGAGTGCTTCTGGCATTTCTTAAGTGATTTTTTTTCTTGGAGCTAAGGAAGCTTATACATACCCATGAGACTATAGTGCTTGGAAGACTTGGTGGCATAAATTTAAACTTCCTTATAAGCATACTGGATATATTTACTTCTGTACTTCCAAGTAGCCCAAAGATATTTTTCAAGAGCAATGGGAAATATTCTTGTTAGTTTGTATGCTTTTAAGTAGTACACAAAGTTTGTGCCTTAATTTGCTAGTATGCTAATGCAAATGCAAGTGTACTAAGATTTAAGGAATGTTCCACAATCATTTGGAAAAATCCAAGGTTCTTCCAGCTGCAGGTACTTATGTATGCATCACTGAAGTGTGAAAGTAAGGATAACAGTGTCTCCTCTGTCAGCATTCATAGCTTCTCTGGAGAGTTAATATTCTTCTTCTACTACAGAGATAAACTGTTTCTTTGCTGTATGCCCTTTTGACAGCAAAGAAATACTGGTTTATTTTTATAAAATAAAATACTGTTTTATTTGTCTTAAATTAACCAGTCATCTTGACTCTCACAAAAAGATAAAAATTGTACTCATGTTTTATTCTGAAATAGTTAACATTCATAATTCATACCACACTTCTGTTTAAATTCAAAGACTTTTTAAAACACACGATTTCTACAGCAGCAAGAAAATTTATTATTATTCCTGAAGTAGGCATCAGGTCAGTTCAAAAATAATAACTCTCTGGGAGAGTACCAGAATAAGTTTATAGGTATAGAATAAATCTAAACACAGGTACATGTCTCTTCAATTATTTAAACTGTTTTCTTATCATTAATTTGGCAGTTTGTGGCAGAACTTGTTCATCATGTCTCACTTGTAATTATTGCAATTATGCAATTTAGGAAGTGGAATCCATACCTATAGATACTGTGTTTAAGTTTTTGTGAACTTCTCACAGGGGAGTTCACAAACAAACCTGCCATGAAATTTAAAAGAAAGATGTGGTATTCAAGAACCAAAGCCATCATATCTGCTTTCTATGGACTTCTGATGACTCAGTCTTACATTATTCATAGGTTAGCCAGATACTGGTCATTTGGCTCATGTACCGTGTTTATCCTAGAGAACCTACAAAACAGTTAAAACTCAGTCTCTTTTGCAAGTGTGGTCTTTCAGGTAGGTTCTTACACCAGCACTGTCCCAACAGGGCACCCCTGAGGGAATGCTCAATTTTTATACTGTTAAATAGAAGATGCTCTGAATATTCTTAAGGGTCAAAAGTAGAGGTACCTCAGCCTGTTACGTACGATTGAATTCAACAGGTTATCTGTTATTTTCATCTTTTTCCAAGGAATTGCATTTATCATTTTAAGAAAGACTGTTTTGAGGAAAAAAAATGCATTGTTAATTTATTATCAGTAGAAATTAAGCATGCATATTAGCTTCAGAGTTCAGTCATCAATGAAATCATGAGGATTCCTAAGCATTTCAATTTTATGGAAAGTAAAATAGTGAAAAGTGTCTTCTCTGACAACACACCTTGCTTCAGCACAGTGTGATCTTGTAGAGTCAGCATCCCACAAAGACATTCTCCTTGAAATGTACATTTTCATTAGTTTCTAATTAAACCAATGAACTAGTTTTTCATTTAGCAACTACAGTTATATTGCATTTCTTCTTAACAAAAATCTGCCTTTTTGCAGAGTTGCCTAATATTTATATTGGAAGTAGTTATTGGAGCATGCATCACCAGAAAGCTGTCAGTAAGAACTGCAGTTTGTAAAGTAAGCCTGATCTTCTTGATGAGAAACTGAAAACTGGTTAAGGAAATATTAGGTTATTCATACTTCAGTATTTTTTCATCTATGTCTTTGACCACCTGTTATGCTTCTTCAAATCCTACAAGCACATCACTAAAACTTAATGCACATCACTAAAACTATGAAATTATCCATTTGTTATCTCTTATAACTATTTAGTTATCCCTTTTGCACCCATTGTAGAGATTCTAAAGAAAAAAACTCTTTCTTGAGGTTACAGAGTAACCAACTCTCAGAAGCATTTAGAAATGTCTCCCCCATCCCCAAATTTTTCCAAATGTGCTGCTGCATGGGTATTAGCAATAGTGATTGACTACTAGCCCTGTTTCCATTATTCTTGCTGTCATATCCTCTAAATGGCAGTGCCACTGACTCACTTGAAACAGTGCAATATTTGAAGACATGAGTTAGTGTGTAAATAATGTCATCAAATACGATATTCAAGAGCAGTAGCTCTGAAAATGGTTGGTTGTCACAAATAATGATAACTCATTATAAAGATGGAATAAAAAGAAAGAGGCTCGAGAGAATCCACTTCCTATAACAGCTGTCCTGTTTGTAGGCAACAGAAAAGTTTGTTATGCCAGTGCACTTTGATTTGAAACATTTTTATGACTGAGCATAAAATAGTTTGCTATTAAAAGAAGAGTTCACCAATTAATTTTTTTTCCCTAAAGCACAAAAGGACATGTGATATTGTTGGAGGGATTCTTGCTAGGCAAGTCAGGATATGTGGAGGGAAGAATACGGAAGGAAGGATACCCTTACTACTAACCGAGGAACATATTTTTTCTTCTTAGAATCATATTCATGCAGTCCTTTTAGGAATACAGGACTTTAATTAGTAATTAGAAAGTACCAAGCAAGTCCAGTATTCCTGAAGTTCCAAACAGCCATGAGTTTTTAAGAGTAATATGGTAAATTTGGAACATCAACTCTATTAAAAATATTTTCTTCTAGTTTCCTTCTGCAGATTCACTGTAAAAAAAGCAGTCCTTAAACAATCATCAGTAACAACTTAGAAGAAAAATGCATCAAGCTTCTTTAAGAGTAACTTCAGGAAAAAATATTTTTTGTAATCTTGTACTAGAATTCCCCCAGGATAGCTTTCCTTTCTAAAAAACTGAAAAAATCTTACAAAGCTGAAAGCTTCAAGTTGAAACAGAAGAATCCTTTCACTTGTCACATTCTGAATGGTCTTTCAAGTATTGCCACAGTTTCCTGAAACTGATAATGCACATGTGATTTCCAGCTCTTACATACTTTTCAGCATTGCATATTAATGCATTATTAACACCCAACTTCACTTTCAGACCAAGGAAGGAAAGACTCCCTCACGGAACAGTCCAGCAAGTTCTGCCTGGTAGTTCCCACATTTTCCTTAACTTCCACATTGAGTTATCAGAGTCATTGTGTTCATTATAATAAGCACCACATAGAACAGGAGCTGGAAGCTAGACATTGTCTTTAAATCAGCAGCTAATCCCCCAACATTTCACAGCTTTGACTCTAGAAGCCAACTTGGTTTTGGTTCTCTGTCAAATAAGGAAAAGCCATTTCTGTATTTCAGCCTTACTACTAATCTAAAAAACAGGAAGGTTCAGAGATATATTTGCTGTTACCTCCACCAATAACTGTAAGTTAGCCTTAAGTCCATGTTATGTCACTCTGTCTCTTTGACATAAAATTCTGACTGGAGTGTATGTCCAGGTATAGAACTTGGGTGTTAACTCTGAGTTGTTTCATTTTCAGGAAGTTGTATATTATTAGCTGTTTTAGAACACCATTTTATCAGACATTGACTAGGCAGGACTTAAATTAGAATGTTCAGATGGTTTGGGGTTTTTTTCTGTGAGATGAAGGACTAATTAGATTGTTAGCTACAGGCATTGTTATTTTGCAGCTGTTTCAGATTATAGCTATGAGAGGGTCATTCATTTATAGATCTCAGATTATGTATGCCTTTTCTAAATCAAAAACTGTTAGCCACACTTACAAAAAATGGATAAATAAAGCCTTCAAATATAGTTGACAGAGGTCATAAAGTGAAAACACAGAAGAGCCATGAACTCCATTCTTTCTTCCTCTATCCTACCAGAATTGAATGCTTTGTAAATAAAACTTGTAATAACTGGATTTGTGTTTATAGATAAATATGACCTGTGAACCACTATGATAACCTAGGACTCACATTGCTACTAGCAAAGAAGGCTTGGAAAAAAGCGTTCCTAAATTGCTACTATTTGGAGTTGTCATCTAGTTTTAGAACTATAAATGTTTATAGATAAGTACATAACTTAAGTTTTCTGTGTACAGTAAGAGAGACAGTGCATGCTTCTCCATTGAAACCCTTCACCAATTTAAGGCAACTATGCTTTTTGAAAGAAAAATCAGATTGATCAGTGATTCATTCTCGATTACACATGTTGAAAGTATGAGCCAGAAGTTTCCACCACTAAAAAAAAAGATCCACACTACTGTCTTTGTATACAGTCAGCTGAGTCTTTCTGAACATATAAAGAATTCTGTAATTGTTAAATGCAGTAGTAATACAGAATTGTTGGATTACTGATATGTAAACTAATTCACTCTGATCTTTTGCTTCAATTCCTAAAGAATCTTTCTGCTCTTTAAAAAGGGCTGCAGTAAGCTTACAGTTCTAGCTGAGCTCTGCTGTAATAATCTAGCCTGTTGCATCTCCCAAACATTTCCTAATTATGATGGCTCCATGTACCACAAATGGTGCCCTTCCACTTACTTCCAAAAAGTTACTCTTGTGACAGAAAAGTTCAAATATATCCCTGCTTATTTTTGACTCAAAAATATTGTAGTGATGTTATAACTTGATACCTGTGGCAGTGTGTTTGTATGGAAATTGAAGTAACTTTGGATCAAGGTGAAGTACATTGTCCAGATCATGTTTTTAATCAAGTTAAAAACCCTAAATATATCATGAATTGTCCACATTGTAAAAGACATCAGAAAAACAACATTCCTGACTTCCTGTTTACAATACAGAGCATCCTGCTTCTACTAGGGAACAATATAAAGGTAAATACATTCCTTGGAAAAGGAATGATTTTGCTGTCAGACCAGACCCAAACAATATCTTTAAAAGCAGTGACTTAATTCCAACTAAGCCTCGTTGTAAACTTCCTTCTTCTGAACAGACCTTTCCAAACAGTGTTAATTTTCATTACTGTCATCCATTTTGCTGTTGGAAATTTGACTTCTGTCATCACATAACATCACATAACATTTACTTATACTGATAATTATAACCCCCCACCACCATTAAGTGCTGAGACTTGCAGCTTCAGAAGATAAGCATTGCTAAGTTAGTAAAAGTCTACAGGGAACTGATCTTTCACTAGGTGTCTGAGTTGATATGCCTTAATACATTTTAAATGTCACTAAAGTAATTGTTTCAATTAAAACCTGTTATACAGTTTGAACAGCAGTATTCCTTGCTCAAGATATCTCTGCAATAGTAATATTTGTATTTGGCTTGAACTCAATAGGAAGGTAGAACTGCACCTTCCCTCCTCTCTAGTTTATCAGGGAAGGGAACTGCTGAGTTCAAGTAGCCAGTTCAGGTGCTGTCAGCGATCCTGATACGTAGCGTGGATGCAGCCAGGACGCCATAGAGAAGGCCTTGCAGTCTGCGTGGCCCCTCTTTATAATATGCCTGCACTCGCTATGAGTCACTAATAAATCCACCAGAGACTGGAAGTTTCCTATATATCTGAGTGTGGCTAATTCCTTAAATCACCTAAAGTTGTAGTGCTTAAGGAGAAATAGTGAATTTTTTTTCTTTGTCATGAAATGCAGAAATGCAATATGCAATGGGGATTCTCTGCATTATTTTCCTTCCTTCCACCTCCTACTTGGTTATGGCATAGATTCAAAGTCTTCAGTAGATTGAACAACTAGAATAAATGTATCTGTTTCTGCTGTTAATTGTATCATTACCTGTAACTGACAAGTTAACTTGTTTTTTCCACCAAGCTTCCCACCTAATTTTCACTAAAATGCTAAAAACATGTAATAGGAAAAAAGTCATGATACAGGCTCATCACACAGGACACAAAAGGCAGGCAGACTCCTACAAAGAAATTTTGAGGACTGAAACCCAACAATAAACATCTATCTCGTCCCTTCTGTTAAAGGAGTGTGTAGTTACATGCATGTTCAAATGACTACCAGAGATGAAACTTGGACTGCTGTTTTTTCAGTTGCATGTGTTACTTTTCCTTTGTGTAACTGTAAGCAGCTGGAGATGGAGGAGGGGTGCTGGGGACGGAGGGAAGGTTGGTTCACTGACCTGCTAGCACACGCAAAGCTTTTGACACCAGTAACCTTGGGTGGGCACATATACTGTTTGCAAATGTGTTTAGATTTGTATTCAATTTTGTGCCAAAGTATGCACCAGCAAGTTTAATAACAGGTAAAGCACCTTTTATACTCTTTATTGTTTAAAAATAATATATTTGTGAAACAGATCGATAATACATAACACTGGAAATGGGTGCTTCTTCCCAAAAGTACACATGTAAAAAAAAAAAAAGGAAACAACATTTGTGAGTTTATCTGGCTTTTAAGCAAGTCTGGAAATTATAACTGTGTAATACACTTCCCAGTTGTCTGTCCTGTATAATTTTAAATAGATCTGCATTTTAACTTTATTTATTTGCCAATTTTTTATATACTTTAAAGTTACACTTTTGAACTCAAGCTAACTTTTTATTTTCCTAGGCTGTTACAAAACAGAATTTCAGTATTCCTGTAAACTGCAGACCTTTTTTGAATAGTCCTTTGTCTTTTCCTATGGACCAGTTACCACTAATAAGTCTGCAGTCCCCTTTTTACTGTACTCTTCCAATAAATGTAAAATATTTGTATCAAGCTCTCTCATTTTATTTGGTATTTACAGGTTGTGTTTATTCACTTGCTTCTGTAATCAAGTGGAAGATCAATTCTAGTAACATTGCTCTTAGGAATAGCTACAATTCAAAATACAATTTTACATGAAAGAAAATCAATTTTATTTGAATTTTTTTGGCAATTTCTGGAGTTAATATGTCTGTGATCCTCACTCACAATTTGGCTGTCACTTTTGTTTACCTTTGGTATATCAGAAGGTATTGAAAGAAGGAGTAACCTAGTGGGTAGAAGGGAAAGGACAAGTTGAAACAGACTGAGAACTTCAGAGCTGGAGCTCTGCAGTTTGGAGGATGTTACACCACGCATTTCTCTTGAAGCCAGGATTGTGTTAAGAAGCTAGGCAATGAAAAGCAAACATGCCTATTCTGCATGCCAACAACAAAGCAAAATCTACAAGCATTTCCAGTTAAGAGCAACGCAGGAACGTAAAGGCATATGCAAGCTTTATACTGTTTCTTTTACATGATCTAGGGCTCCGTTCCCTTTATATTAAAAAAAAAAAAATACATTCTAAATACAAGTTGCATTTTAAAGCAGATAGTATAAAGCTACTTTATGCTTTACTTTGAATGAAACCAATCTCTGTAATAAGTGCCATTTTCACCAGACTTTGATGCAATTTCTTTGATTTCTGTAATCCCTTCTTAATGTAAAGATTGTGATACCAAAATTATGACTGAAGTAAAAAATCAGAATTACACCTTAAAAAAATTTAAACTAATCTTTTGAGATCTCGTGGCTAATGTGAAGTATGAATACCCCACTGAAAGACTCCTCCCACTGCCTTATGCTCCCTGCAGATGCACTTTGTTTAAACACCCAACAACGGGTAGAAAGACAGGTTTTTGTGTACCTGCACCTTTGCACAGTGTTACTAAGCACACTGCGTGCTGGCACAGCACTGTGATTTGCAAGACCTGGTGCCTGACTGAAGAAGAAGTTGGCAAAGAAGCAAATTTATGGCACTAGTCCGTAAGTGGGACAGAGGTGCCTAGGTTTTGGGTTGGGGTTTTTTTTAATAAACTATTGTTCCTTCTTACAAACTCTTTGAGGTAGTTTTCCCCACCATGTCCCAATAATCATGAATGGGAGAGATTAAGTCCAAAGCTCATCCCCTGAATTTACCAGTGTGTGTTGAAACAGAAGACAACACAGTATGGGATTGCACATAGCTCTGGTAGAATTCTGCTGGGAGAAATATAACTAATATAACTAATACTGAGAGAAAAATAACTAATTTATTAGCAGGGTAATTTTAGAAAAAGTTACTGCAACTAAATCTGTTTTGCTCAGTGATGCCTGGCCTCCAAATAATAAAAACATGTTTGAAAAACTGCTACTGCCAAATATTGAGCAGCATATTTGGTCATCAAACTTCCTCATCTGAAGTGTCACAGCAATTAATTAGGAATGAGGCTAAAGAAAGGAGCCTTCAAGGTGATCAAGGCCTTTGTACAGTCCTACATTAGAAGCAGATTTAAAGGACTTGGAGTTCAAAAGATTAAGTTGTTAAGACTTCTCAGAAGATCCCAAAAGACATTAGGCACCTAAAGACCACTTTAAATGGCAGATCACAGCATTTCCTAATTCTTGAGATGCCTGATTTAACCATGCAGTCACATCTTCCCCTAACAAACCTAACAGTCTGCAGTAGCAAAATGGTCCCATGCAGGAGGACATACGCCCCAATTCCAACAAAACCACAACACGGTATTTCATATTTCAGTTCAAGCTTTCCACTTGGGACTTTTCCTGCCTAGCTGACTTGTGAGCCCTAACCTTGCAGGTACCGTACAACTGGCAAAACTCCACACAGAAGACATTTGGGCACAGAAGTATTGACCCTGGATAGCAGTGCTTGCATCCATCCATTTTTTTCTGATCACCCAATGTTTGCATGTCAAAGCTAGCTTGCATCCATCCATTTTTTTCTAATTACCCAATGTTTGCATGTCAAAGCTAGGTCAGTTCCTTCTCACAGGCAAACATACCTCCCTCCCTTTTAGATCCAGATCCTGCACATGCAAAGATGTTTTGATACTCGGGTACAAAAACTCCCTTGAAGTTTGGCAGAAATACTGGTTTTGTTAAATGAGGAAGAGACACTAATCTTGCTCAGAGACACAGAAGAGGCTCACAGCCGAGGACTCCAAGCAGAATTATGTGCCTGCCTTCAGCCTAATGTAGGGGATTTGGGAAGTTAGTGGAAGAGCAGAGAGGGGGAGAGTTGTTTTGGGCAATGAATTTTTTGCTTTCCAGCCTATTCAATTTAGCAGCACACTGGGTCTGCTGACTTCCATCAATGTTGCTCCTGGGTCCCTAAGTCTCCACCACCTCTACACTGTGGGAGCTTAACTTGGGCCAAGAACCACAGAGGGCTCGAAAGCCAAGTATTCTTGTATTTAAGATGTTTGGTGGATCTAACCCCCAAAGTGAAATAGGTCTGAGGAAACCTGTGAGAAGTCGCACTTGCTTAGTGTGGAGCCTGAGGACCATCACAGGTCACTGAGTATGAAGTTCCAGCAGTGCCAGAATTACAACTCTCTGATATGAAAATGGTTTGAAGGACTGTGTAGTCTCCATCACACACATTCACTGAGGTTACTCTGCACTGGATTTCAGTCCTCCCTCAAGTCATGTTCTAGTCATAAGAAAAGCAAAAATACAGTAACATCACTGATATGATCTGAATTGCAGCTGTACACTTTTCACCTCAAAGGACATAATACAGATAACCACAGAGAAAATGCAAGCCAATGACACATGCACATACCACTAATGCTGCATCGCACAGAGCTCTTCTTTAATGCAGTTTCATCAGTATTCATCTCCTCCTCCATCCTCCTCAGTTCTTTGCAAGTCTGCCACACTAAAAGTACTGCTTCTAAACAGTCTGCAGAAATGCATCTGGACTAAAGAAATAGCTCTGTGTTCAGAATACAGAATAATGAGATACTGTGCTCTAATTTTCTTATAACTAAGCTCCCACCACTTTCAATGACCTAATATTCTGCAAGCAGAAGTCAGGGAAGACTAAAATCAAACTATTAGCTAGCTTTGAATCCTCAAAAGAACAGAGTGGCATTTGACCATGCTGTAATGGAAAGAAATATGCATCTTTGACACACATTTTTGACTTGTGATGTATTCTTTCTCTGACAGCTGAAGGAAAAATGAGATTGCATTAGCAACAGCTGGAGTATATTGAAATATTTTTCTACTTACTCTCTTAAAAGCTTGCATTGCTTAAGTGTAAGTCACTAAAGAAAAGGCACAGAGAAAGGTAAGTAGGATGATCCAATTGCTAAAATTTAGTTTGTGCAACCAGCAGCTATGAGACCCCATCCTGTTAGCACTAACACATAGAACTCAGCCACTGTAAGTAAAGTTAGACCAACACACACTAAGCCCTTACATAAAAATTTTGACTCCTAAAGACCCTTATCATCTAAACTTACAGCCCTGTGGATTCAAAAAATCCTTTCCAATACACTGTAACCCTGTGTTTGACATGAAAAAAATGCAGTGACCTATATCTAGCTAGATATAATTAGAACACCTTCTGATATCATGGAGCTAGATAGGTAGTTTCCATTTCACTCTCAGCATGGACCCAGAGGGTCAGGTCTCTAATGTCTAGGCCTGAGTAGGGGTCATTTTTGTGCTATGCAGCTGATTTATTGAGAGATAGCTTGACTTTCTGTCTTTCCCAGATTTCAGGTGGACCTGACCTGGGGAGTGGGACCTGGTAGACCCGGAGTGGTCAAGTCCACCTACAGTCTGGGGAAAGAGAGAAAGTCAGTCCCTCAATCAGCTGCATAGCACAAAAATAGGGCTATTTGTAGAAAAGCAGGTGCAAAAAAATCCATCAACAAGTGACACAAATGAGGCAATTCCAAGTTTTTACCCATATACGGCTTGGTTGTAGTCTAAACTATATGCAAAGACTAAATTTTACTTGACATGGGGACTGAAACCAAACTGCTCCCCCACTTAGAAGTCTCAGTGGTTGATTTTGCATTTGGAGTAGAAGCTGGTTTTTATATAAATCCAAATTTGCAGATTTAGTCCTTGCATCTGACCTTACCCAGTCTACTGCATGCAGATTTTCCACTGGTGGAGGTACAGCAAGCCATCTAGGTTTTCATTTTTCTGTCCTTCCCAGACCCTCACAGTGCTTCTGGGATGAGACCTGTCCCTGTATATCTCACCATCAGGGCTAAAGCCAGAGGTGTCTTCAGAGCACACCTCCTGAGCAAGCGCCATCCAAAACACTGCCGGGGACACGACTGCTCTCTCCTGCTGCCACATGCATGGCCCAGTGTCATCTGCTAGCCTTTCCCTTATGAAACCTGCCCTGATTTTGGGCTGAGGGCTGAGTCTGCCACACTGTGGGGCTGCCAGCATCCCTCCCCAGCTGTGGACATTGGGGAACAAAGTCTCCAAAACTCAAAAATCACAGTCTGTTTCACACAAATGTGTTCACTGGGCTTAAAATCAAGCCAGCATGAAGCCCAGGGTGCAAGGTGAGGAATATTTTCTGTGTGCTCATTTCGGAAGCCTGTGTGTTTTTAGAGCAGCTCTTTCATTCTAAGTCACAGCAAGTGCACGGTCCAAACTCCATCTTGTGACCACGGCAATGCCTTCCTCCTCTCTGCAGTATAAAGCCCTCACTTGGCATTGACAGTAAATGGGGAGGGCAGCGAGCACTGACATTACATCAAGTTAGAAGGCATTTGGAGTACTTCATCACAAACAGGCAATCCACGCACTTCAGACATACTTGAATCAGTAGCAACAGGCCCAACCCCAAAACCTCTTTTTATTTTTAAAAATAGGACAGCTTCCCAGCTGGTCCCCCATCACACTGCTGTCCCAGTGGGGTTTCTTACAGCACCGTAAGAGACAGACAATTTTGCTTTCTTGCTGTGACGTATATAGCAGGATTCCTGTTTGATACCTGCTTCAGCCAGCTCAGACTCAGCAGTTCTGTCAAGTTTAGGATGCCTTTTTTTTTTTTTTTTTTTTTTTAACAGCAATGTTTAAGGAGGAAAACTATGAAAACCCCCTGCTATTAGAAGCAGTTGGCCAGCTTTGAAGAGGCTTTAAGCCATGTCTGCCTTTTCCTACAGTAGTTGAAATTTCAGATACAAGTGATGCTTTTAATAGTCTGGAAAAAAGAGTTTCAATTGTTATTTGTACAAGCTAGCATGTTTCATCTCCACTTTTCCTTTACAGGATAATAGGTTTGCCTTGCCTTCCAGGACAGAAAATAATTTCCATTGAACCTGTGTCTACACACCTGTCTTTTGATCCCATCAGATTCACTCTTCATAGTCATTTATATGAGACTCCTGGAACAAAAAATGCATTTTTCTGACAAGTGTTCAACATGTTAGGGTAACCAATTATGAGGTTTCCTGAACAAGCTGAGCAGTGGAGAGTTATCCACCAACACTGCCAAAACTCACCAGCTTCGGTCTCCACCAATTACACTTGTACATAAAGAGCCTGCAGAGCAGGGGCTGAGTATGGCACAGCAACCTCCCCCTTGTAAGCACTTGACAGACTCAATTAAAGAAAAAAATATCCAGGGCAAGGAAACTTTGAAACTGTTTGGTGTTATAAAACATGGTGAGCTAATCCAGGCAGGAACAGAGCTGTTGGCATCTGCCCACCCCTTTTTTTATTTTTTGGGAGGTTGCTCCCTTCAAAAGTGTATGCCAGCCTCTGCTTGACAGACCTTCAATACAGGGCACAAGGAGAAATTTTTAAATATGAGGCAGTGCACATGAAGCTCCTTAGGGTGGAGCTCGCTACAGCAATCACACTTTCACACTGTGGCCCCATGAACCTGAAATTGTCCTGTGTTGTGAAAGAGCTGCAGATGTGCTGGCTGAAAGAGGCAGAGGGCAGGGTCATTCCTCAGCGGTGGAGGGATAAGGGCAGCATGGACTCCTCTCCCAGGGTAAGCATCCTGTAGGTGTTTATATTAAACAGTCATTGGAGTAAAACACAAAAATGCTAAACATTCCTGGGACACTTACTGGGCCTCAAGGTTAGCCAGTCCTCCCACAAGCACTGGAATTCCTCCTCAGAGGCCCAGACACAAACAGTTCTCTCCTCTGGCCCCATGAAGCTTTTGTTTTCACAAGGGAGAGGCAGGTGGGGAGAAAAGTCCTTGCCAGGCAACTGTGACTTTGGCTTTCTCAGCCTCCACAGCTGCAAGGGAAGCTTTACCAAGGCCTTGTGAACAAAGTAAATTACTGCTCCCTGCAGACCCAATTCCAGCTATGGCTATTGAATTGGGGAAAGCATCAAGCCCCATTTTGGGGCTCCCAGATGGGCTTCACCTAGAGACGTGTGTGAGACACTTGGCTAGCATGCAGGTAGCACCATATCTTCTCCTGGCAGGGCTCAGCCTTCCTCTTCAACAACTGATGTCTATAGCTACCAGCAGCCTGCATACCACTGCCTTGGACCTTAGTGGCTCCCAGCCAGCATCCTGCATCCTTCCACTCATCTGTCCTGCTCTCCTCTGAGCTGAAAGACACCACTTGAAAGCAGCACCTGAAAGCCAGAGACTATAGATGGCTTTAGAAAGCGTAAACAGCATATGCCACAGTCTGTCACTCAGGGATTATTAGGTTTATTGCTAGAACTCCTCTAATTACAAGATAACTGTGAAATACAAGATTGAAGTGAATTTAAAACTAGGAAATGGGAAAAATCCATGCAGCCTTTTAATTTTTCTGCAGTTTCTTCATGATCAACATGTAAGCAGTATCTGCTTTGCAGTCTGATGTTCACCTACACTGATTTACAGGAGCTTTTATTGGCGAGATGGGGGAGAATGGTTCATCAAGGTTATGTTTCAGAAAAAAAACTGTGCCATACAGTTGCAGAAAAGCCAATGTTCAGGCAGTTTTATGCCCGGCCATTCGATATTATAGAGAGAATACTAGACTGCTGGATCTTGTCTTTCATACAGTGTTATCACCGCCAATTTGTAAGGCATTTTAAGTCCTGATGGTTATCTGCAAATACACCATCCATCTCTTAAAGCCCAATTTCCACACCCAGTCCTAACATTGACTGGAAGAGGGGCTGGGAGCCTGGTCTATGTCAGAGGTGCTTGCAGCACTGCCAGGTTCTCCTCCCATCTTCCTTCCAGTCTCTTTTCATCAGAGAAAGATGATGTGCACACCCAGCTCAAAAGCTGCAGTGGCAGCCGGGCAGGGGAGGACACCCCTGCACCTGGTACGAGCCCCTGGCACCCAGAGACAGGCAGCTCAGTGGCTTCCAATGCAGCTCATGGTTGAGTGCTGCCCACCATCCTCAGCTTTGCCTGCAACATCTCCCCCTCACCCAGGACTTCACACCTAAAAGGAAGTGCCTTACGCAGAGCAAGGTGAATATTCCTTCCCCTCTGTCTCCATTTTACACTTCATGGGGCTGATGGTGAAGTCAGACTGAAGCAACAGAATCAAAGAAGAGCCAATATTCTATTACTTGCACCAAACACCTGATTATTATGGGGAAAAAAAATTTAAAGAAGCATAATTGTTACCTTCTTTCACAATAAAAGGAGCCTTGGCTCTCCAAGACATCTTGGGGTGCTCCTGCTGCGAGGTTAATGGCAGCTTACATACCAGAAACACATTTCCCTATGACTTTCTGAAGCAAGCAAAATTTGACAAACATAAAAAATCAGAATATAGCCTGTCTTTTTTTTATTTTTGGTTATTATTAATATTCTTCAGCCACAGGGATATCAAAGTCTTTGGTGGCGATGGATGCAATTTAGCTGCTCCCTAGAGATTACTTTAGAGAATTGTAATCAATTTTATAAATGAGCAGCTGGCCTGCACAGCAAGGTGCACTCTGCATTTCACCAAAATGAATAATGAATTGCATATACTCTGCATTAAGAAGAAGATTGGCATTCCTTTTAGAAACTGTTTACTGTCTCATTTCTTTCACATGTTAAAAGACAAACTAATGCCTGGTTGCTGTTTAATGTACCCAACTTTTACACACACTACCTGTGCCCAAGCACCATCAGAGACGGCACATCTGAGGGGTCACTCCCAGACATGGCCATGGTCAGGCGCCCAAGTCAGAAGCAGCTTGTGAATATCAGTCTGCCCAGACACTGTGGAGCCTTCAGCGGTGACAGCCATGAGTCAGTCCAAGGCTCCAGCCTTGGACTTGGTCCTTTACTGGCCAAAAAAATTGATAATCTCAGCAAAATGGCAAGTATTTATTTTTATATTGAACAAAAGTATTTCACTGCAGGAGCAGAAAAACAAATTCTAATGCCACGTCTATTTCTCTCAAACATAGTGATCTCTGTGATCCAGGACAAAAGTTTGCTGAGGCCCAAGGGTGTTTTGTTGACTTTCCACTGGCCTTTCAGTCTATAATGTGATTTCCCAGGTCTCTGTGTGGAAATGATTTGTGACTCTCATATTCCCATTGAGAATAACCCATCCATTATACAGCCTCCAGCAAAAACTGCACTGTGACAGGTCTTTTGAGGTCAGATAGGCTACTGTAATGCTTCAAATGGGCAGGCATGTCATACTTACATTTCTTGTGGTTCCTCACAAAGCAGAGAAAGCAAGCAAAAAAGAAAGGAAGAAAATGTGGAAACTATAAGACCAAGCACCCACCCTCTTTAGAGTGGCACATTCACACTCAGATGTACATTTTCTTCTGTCAACACAGTCTCTGAATAAATCTCACTTCAGCTGTCCTCCTTCTTCCCCTAGGAAATGTTGTCCTTCCCCCACCAAATGCCAGGAAGCCTTTCCTGAGGTTCCTAGCTGTACCTGATCAGATTTCACTGGCATTTACATTTTGATTTCTTATTACCAGACACTCTTGGAAGACAGCAGGAAGGGAATGAGAGTGGCATCATTGCTCAGAGCTGGTACAAAGATATCTGTGGGTTTTGTTTTTTCTGATAGCATTGGTTTCATTTAGGAGAGAGCTGTGGCATGAGCGATGGAGGCTGTGTAGACTATATTCAGCAACAACATAAGCTAGAAGTGCACTTGTGGGACCATATAGAAATACTGCTAGGCTTCATGCTCCATGTGTGCTGCAGGAATTCAGCACACAGCCCCAAGCCTCATGACATTGCTGTAGGCCTGTTGTGTCCCTGCACTTCTTAATGGGTTTGGCAAGACACCGATAATCCTCTCTGCACAGGTTTTAACACACAACCACTTTTTTGGGCACTTCAAGCTTCTGATGCTAGAGAGATCCAAAATTAAATGCAGCACCCAACAGTCCTATTATATCACTGTTCATGTTGTGACTTCCCTGTTTTCACTAAATGGGATGTGATAAAGTCAGTGAAGACCTGGAGCATCACATCTGTATATAAGCCAAAGAAGACCATGCAGAGGTCTTGGCACCTAGTTCTGTTTCCAGCACTGAGGCCATAGATGGCACCACCGTGTGGAATAACACTGCCTTTTTCAGGTCTCCCCAACACTTGAGCAGCCATCTAGTACAGTATTTAATGATCCTGGCTGTTGCTAAAAGCTGGCAAGACCCTGCTGGGAAACAGAGCTTTATGGTACTGACATACCTACAGCTGTAATCCCAAGCCAGCACAGCAGCTGTGCTAGTGGCAATTCCCAAACTGGCAATGACAATCGCTGCAGCACTGCCCTCCAGCTGGCAGCCATCCCAGATGGCATGGCCAAACAGGGGTAAAAGGGCCTGCTTTTTACCTCTGAGCATCCCTTCTCTTCCTATTGGTGCCCTAGATGTGAAGACAAGGGACTCAGGATCCGAACGTGGGGTTTAGCAGTTGCTCCTCTCAGAATGCACCAGAGTTCAGTTCTGTGCATTCAAAGCAATGCTTGGATATCATTTGCGTCATTGTACTGAGAGCAACACAGAGGTGTTCATCACACTGGGTAGGCCCTTCACTTCTGCATTCTGCTTCTTGATTATTCAGCTGTGCTTGACTTCTGTTTTCAGATCACCTACCAATTTTAGACTAACTAACTGACATTTAGACTTCACAAAAACTTCATGAAGTACTTTGTTTCTAAATTTCTAAACAAGCTCATTCCATGCCTACTAAGTAATTGGTCTTAAAGTACATTTTTGAAAGGAGTTGTAGACAAGAACCAATCTGTTGCTAAAGATTAAGGATTTTTCTTCATGTGGGAAGCTTGCTTTCCCTCAAAAATAATACCACGGCCTCATTAGGAATGAGCCTGTTCTTGCTGTGTTTTCTGCTGAGCCTCTGGAGAAATGCTTCATAATCTAGGTTCGAGAAGGCCATTATGGTACTTACATGGCACTGACACTCCATATGCAGCAACCAGACAGATATTTGCATCCTCCCTTTTGAAAGCAAGGTTGTTTTCCCAAGGGAGACCAATCTGTATTTCAGAAAACAGCTTTCCAAGTTTTACTCATTTGCTGTTGCTTCTGAGAATAGACAGTACACTGCAGCATGTCAAGTGGAAAAATTACAGGAGGCTGATCTGCTATGCCATTTGGATCAGGTCACATCACACTGACATGGCTGTGGCAGCACTGCCAAAGGGAACGGCTCACAAGCAAAGCCAGGACCTTGCCAAGCTGGAGAAAGGAGATCGAGTCATCAGAAGAAAGGACAGAATTATTCAATGGCTAGGGATACCTGGGGACAGGTGCCTGGCTAGTCCTCCTGATCAAAATGCTTTCCTGCTTGGTTTTTATTCCTGTCTTTAACAAGGAGCCTGAATAGCTGGCACTAGTCCTTAATACTTATTTAGGGAGTAAACTAGTGCAAGGCAATAAAAGGCGTTATGCAGGACCTGAATAGTAACACCAACCTCACCTTCCCAGCAAAATCTGAAAATAGCTGCTCTTTCATCATTCTCTCTGACAGCGACTGGTGTCATGAACAAAAGACTTTGTAGCCTTCCATATTCTTCTTGAACTATGCAAATGCAACTACTCACACATAAAACAAAAAGCTAAAAAGATGTTAAATTTTCAGACATTTGAGATGTTTACTGCTTTTACTTGCTTTGAAGACGGACCCATGACATGCCTACGCTTGTTTATTTGCCATCTATGCAAATTCTGAGGAGCAAGTAACAGCTACCAACTTTCAAACTTTTGGATAGTTTTAAAATACAACTTTATTTTTATAAGTAAATGAAAGAGTCTATAGACAGGCAAGCTGAGTGCCGCACAGGACTGTGAGCCACGGGATGCCTTATAAGAGCTGCTGCTCAAACCCAATTTCCACCTGCACAGTTAGTCTATGTTCTAGGGATGGCAGGGCAGAGGGAAGGAAAACCTGCACATGGCACCTCGCCTTCCCAGGCAGCAGACCCATTTTACACCAGGCGCATCAAGAAGCTCATAGTTAAGCACCCAAGAAAATCTCCTGACTACCCTGCTTGCACATGCAGGAGGTCAGCTGTACTCCGCTACCTTTGGTGGGTGGTATGCTGTACTACATGTATTGAAGGATTCAGATGGCTCTGTAGCAAATGTTTGTGGTAAAAGCTAAGGGAAAATATTTTAGCAACATGAGAAAACAGAGCATTACAATAAAGACCCACATCCTACCTCTTCAAGATGGCATCTTGATGCTTCTGTTAATATTTAGGTCTTCTCCTCAGAAGTCTGCCTGTGTCCATGACAAAATCTTTTCCTCCCTAATCAGCAAGAAGTCTAACCAATTGCAAGTAGGAATTAGTATTTTGCGTTACTGAGAGCTTTCTGGTGGGGTACCATGCACACAATTCCTCCTCTTTTTTTTTTTTTTTTAAGAAGGCAGTCACCAATGTACATGACTGTGAGAGGAAATAAAGGAGCGAAATGAAAGTGAAACCCTGTATTGAGTTGTAGTATTTACTAATAGTTACTTTATTTTTCCTAATAAAAATGTAAATGTTTTATGGTAGGAAATATGACCAACTGTCAAGTTAAGTCAGCATGTATTACTTATGCATTAGCAAAGATTATTCCACAATTCAGTGCAATCCTCGCAGGCAGTCTTCAAATCGAGGGTGAATACAAGACAATGTAGTTTTTTCTAGATGAAAAACACATCAGCAGAGCTCTCATTAGAACTACAATCACAAGAGACACACTTGACAAACTGCATCCTAACTGTGCTGCCCAAGGGATTTACAATTGGCTTCTGTGCAAACATTATTCAATCAGGCATTTTTCTTCTGTGGGCATCCTG
This sequence comes from Buteo buteo, assembly GCF_964188355.1. Classification (NCBI taxonomy): domain Eukaryota; kingdom Metazoa; phylum Chordata; class Aves; order Accipitriformes; family Accipitridae; genus Buteo; species Buteo buteo. The sequence continues at coordinate 62,762,383 of NC_134204.1, forward strand.
TAGGCAAGCACAGCAAGGGGGGACAGGAGGCCGGGGTGTTACAGCCATTACCTTTGCTTTCCTTCCCATAACTCCTTTCCCCCTTGTCACTGCATGCAGGTTGAATTTCTTGTTGTTGACTACATAGTAAGCAATATATCGAAGGCTTTTCATTGCTGTCTGTGAGCTCAGTGGCTACTGGAGCTGAAAAGGAAAGCAATTAAGTTTCATGAAGGTAGATGGGGGGTGGTTATCAGCGCCAAAGCACAGCACCCTGAAGCTCAGCCCTTCTCAAAGCCTGCAACAGAACAAGTCTGGAAGCGCCCCTGCAACATTGCGTTGATGTCCCACCCTGCTTCCATAAATGCTCCCTGTCTCAACTGCCTCCTCGCATCTCCTGGTGTTACAAAAAATACATGAACACTCAGTAGAAAATATTATTCAAATCTTCAAATGCAACAATTTTTGTCTATTTTTCTTTCCCAAAACACAGGCACTGCTTCTCTCAGAAAGAGATTTCACTTCGAGCTCCAAGTTTGTTTATTCTATATGCATTTTTTTCCTGAAACTCCTTTTTCAGTCTCTGCTACAGTGCTTGAGCCCTGTGACAGCTCATTATTTCTGTTTGAGAGAAATCCCACTCACACAGAGCACAGCTGTCATCTTGCTCCATATCCAGTTTTTAAAAAAGGCATAGAACAAATTATTAATAGAGGTGAGCAAGAGGAGACAGAGCTTCTCTAATACCCTCCTGTCCAAACTAACATTTTAAATCAAGCTCAGATGATTGGACTGTGCCTCTGTGACACTGAACATGGATAGCGGAAAAAAAGCATAACAATATAAAGGTTTTTTTAAAAAAAGAAATAATAGCATCTTCCCTGTAAATTCGTACTTCCTGCCTTAATTAAGCTAGGCATGAACAGCGCTGTTACTAGCAGTATCCAACCAAACAGTGATGCCATTGGACCAGCAGCACAGCCCACATCAAGGCAACTGATGGCAGAACCTTTACCTTGGGTTGCTCCAGGCAGGGGGCTCAGCCTTCCACAAGGCAGACCCCTGTCTGTGGGCTGCCCAGGGCCCTTGGAGGAGAGGCCAGCCTGCAGGGCAGGTGGGCTTAGCAGGCAGCCAGCTCTCGTACATCAGGACCACCCTGGCTCAGAGCAATGAGGCGGCAGCCTGCGCTCCAGACAGTGTCGTGGCTTCATTCATCGCTCTTCAGCGTACACACCTCACCCATTTGTAAAACTTGTGGGTACAGATTTTACAGATGTCCAACTTCAGCTGCAGTAAAATGGGGCTCCAAAGAGTAGCAAAACACTTGCAGAAAACCAAACTTAACGAGGAAGAAGTTCTACAGTAAGTACCCTCAGTCTCTTCTTTTTTTAATTTCTTGTTCATGAAGATAAACGTTTTATCTGAAGAAAGCACTTCATTTGATTTTCTTAGTCAGCTCTGCTTCAGAGATGCATTAAAAAAGTCAGGGGGAGGAGAGGGAAGGCGCGACTTTGTTATCGCTTCTGTGTCACCATTAAATCCATAGGGACTGGTTCAAATATGGACTAGTTCCCACCCAGAAACAATGTTCGTTCTCTGGTGCTGCAAGCTAAAGACACAACTCTTCCACAAAAAGATGCCATTACAGTTTAATTGCTTTTGAATTTAGGAAAGGGTAAATTTTGTACCATGTTCAAATGCAGTAGCATCCAGGAATTAGGGAGGGTCCTCAGAGGGTGCTGTCACCAAGCAGTTTCAGGTGAAAGTGGTGCTGTCAGCAGGAAGCCCTGGCCAGGCTGCCTCTCAGCAGGTGTCTCTCGCTGCCGCTGGTGCCAGCAAAGCAGCTGAGGTCAGGTGGATTGCAGAGGGCTCGTTTACACTAGAAGTCTGCTTTGAATCACACAGAGCATTCAAACACAGCGTATCTGGTGACTGCAAGAATAAAGTAACTGTGTGGTCTTCTGTCTCCAGGTCCCTTTGCCCTTTGCTGTTGCTGGAATTGGCCTGGCTGTCGATGGCAAGTTATTTCAATGCCTCTATTGCCTTCAGCCTCATATTACAAGCCTGGCAAGTACATTACAGGTTCCTTTTAGAGCCCAGGCAAGCCAGGGCTCTGATTTGGCAAGGACTCTTCAAAGCACTTGATTTGTCACTACCCCTCTAACTCCCCACGTAGACAGATACCCAAAAGACACAGAAGTTTTAAATATCATTTTTTCAAATGGATATGGATACCATCAGCAAGTGCTAGCTTTCAGAACCATACCTTGCTTCAGCACTGTTCAAAAGCTCTCAGATCCCACACAACCAAATTGAAAAAAAGCACATTTACACTTCTGAGACTAGCGAGAATCTACTGAGAAAACCACTTTAAAATACAAAACAACACCCAAACCACAGTGTATTCTCTCTTTCATCCCTCCTCTTATGATAGGGCTACCACAGATAAGGTACTAAAATTCTTTTTGAGTATTTGTTTAAACACTGCTTGTAGTGTTTAGTGTATTCATTATGAAAATTATCATGTCCTTATGTTCATGGTTTCAAGTCCTGCACAATTAGGATATATCCATCAACACCACCATAAAATATACAACTGCACTATAATCAAATCCAAATATAAACCCTCCAACAAATCTCCAACAATCCCCCCCCAGCAAAATATTATTATGTGCACAGTTTGGAAATTTTAAAAGGATGCATCTGTCTTAAAACCTCTGCACTGAAAGCACAAAGAAGAAAAAAAATCGAGGGCCCTCCTGACTGACTTTCAGCTCCCACATACATGAATCATTAGTATGGGTCATAAAGATGTCTCTTAAAAAATAAGCACTCTTAAACACCTCACTATTTATCTTGGAAATTTGTTTCTGAACCTGCTGGTCTGATTAGAAGGTGCTTCCTAGCTGTTCCCCAAGTCACCCTCTTTAATTTTTGTGCTAGTATTGCCTTTCATCTGAAAAAATTCCTCTCCACTAACCCTGGCCAGTTTCCTTCAGCGGGGTTTGATCCAGCATCATTAAAGGGCCAATCAAGAATAGCAGAGAACAGTAGCTAAAGCTCCCACATATTTCTGCAGTATACACATTGCGCAGGCTGTAGGAATAAATGGCTTCTGGTATCTTTAACACCTGTTCCCTGAAAGCCATGCCAAGCCTGTAGCATCAGAGCTACATCAGCAGACAGGATAGAGGGCAGGCCCTTCCCTGCTGTCCTTCACAGTGAGACTGAGGTGTCTCCTGGGAGCCCGTCTGAACAGGCATCCCACCACTTCCCCTTCTACCAGTTAAATGGACACAGAAAAGCAAGCTGGTGAAAGCAGCAGGACAGCAATCTTGCTTAATTCTTTTGCATCTCAACAACAACCCTTTTTCCTTTTACATGATTTTTTTTTTTAAACAGAACTATTTTATATGACTTCAGACACCTCATGTAACAACAGATTAAAACATCTTATAGACCAAAAAAAAGTTTTCAGACCCATTGAAATGGAATTCTTGAAGGTTCAGGGCAAGACCCCTGTTACTTCCCAAGGGTAATTGTTGTCCAGTGAAAAAATTGGAGCAATGCTTTATAATAAAGAGAGAAAAAGTGGCTCTTTTGTCTGCCATGTTTCTTCCTTACCAACCAGTCTTCTTTCTCCTCACTACACACAACTTGCAGCAAAATGGAGTGGTATTTTAAGGGTGCTGCATTACTGTAATATGCATTCTTGGTAACACCTACCATCCAGTTTTTGAAAGAACATCTAGTTTTTGAAAGAAGAAAATGATGAAATATGCAAGAGCCTCAAGAAGGTTTGCTATAAATGTATGCAGCACTTCAAAAGTACTGAGACAACTTAAACCTCCTCTGAACCCCAGTGCACCGCACAATCATCTTTCCCACGTTCACCTAAAGGTCCTTGTGTAACACTACCTGTAAAAGCAACATGTATAGACCATTGAACTGCCAAAGACTCTGGCTGACCAATGTGGAGCACTGGTTTTCCTTGGACTTTTGCTGTAGCATGCAAGAGGCAATATAACAACCAAAATGAGCAAGAAAGAGAGGGAAAAGTACATGAGAAATTCTAGTTTCTTGCATTGTAAAATATAAATTGTCTGGAATGTATTAAATGATTCTATTCACCCAACTTCTGCTCAGTCTATATTTATGGCCACAGTTGGCAAGCAACTTAGAAAAAGGAAAACTATTCAAGTGTTCTAGCATAAAATGCCACCTTTCAAGGTGCAAAGTATCATAAGTCACTGTTGATTTATCTGAAAGGTCAATATGCAAAATTGCAGAAACACATGTACTCTAGAAAGGCATGCTGCTGGCTTCTCCAAAACTCAAAGCAACAATAGTTTTGTCCTATGTAAATCATTATAATCCCAATTCCTGCCAGGTTAGTTTTGTGCCTGTAGAAACTCACACTAATTCCAGACAATAATTAGATCCACATCTTTTAATTGTTTGTTTGTTTGTTTGTTTGCTTCTGCTTGGGGTTAAAAGGGCTAGAATTTCTGCATTCTTGTTGGGAGGGAAAAGAAAGTGGAAACCAAGTAAACGCCTACCCTAAGAGATCTGTCACTTGCCTCTCCAGTGTAAGCCACATTCCTGCTCTTATAGTCTTGTTCTGGGCACAGTGAAGAAAGTGTTCTCGTGTGATTTGGGAGTCACAGAAGACAGATCCCCATATCAGCCCTTCTATGCCCACACAGCAGTGGGGAGAGAAGCCACCACAGCTCTGGATTTGCTCACCGCTGTTGGGAAGAGGAGAATGCTGTATATGCAGAACCAGGCAAACCAATGTACGACCCCCTTTCTACAGTACCAAATCCCCTTGCCTGCTTTCTCAGCAGATTAAGCCTAGTCAAGGAGAAAGCAAGGGAGAGGCAGAAGGCAAGACAAGTAAAATGGGGAGAAAGATGAAAGTTTAAAGAGGGAGGAAAAGAAAAGGAGGGGCAAATAACCATCCAAATTCAGGTGGGAACACAGGGAGAAAAACTGCACTGTAGTCACTGTTATGCAGGTATAACTGATTTAGCACTATCTTAGCTGACTGACACAGGTAAAACTTGCAGTCCAGCTACAGTAGCATGGGACAAAGTTAGTCACCGCTGAACTGAACATCCCCACTAAAAGTCAAAGCTGTTCAGTGCCTGACACAGGGGCCTGAAGACTCCAGCAGGAACTGAGGAATAAACCAGCTTTAATGCTACAGAATTCCAGGAAAGACTGAGACACTTTCAGGCAGGGATAGATCAGAGAACATTTCAAGCCAATAGATCTTTGAGAAAGGCTTAAGTAACCAAAGAGAGAGACAAACAAGTCCTGCCCAGTGGTAGATGAAATTCAAAAGGAAAAAAACAAAATGAAACAAAACACACTTGATCAGCTGAAGTTTGTTTTTAGACATGACATAAGAGTGCTCTCAGATGTTCTCCACCCCTAGTAAATAAAAATTATGCACTTAAAAGTGAATCATAGAGTTGCCCTTGTCACAGAAAATAACTTGCAACTTGTGTGCACTTACACTGTTTTTACATTAACTTCTCCCACCTCAGTGTCCTGCCTGGGGCCCTCAACAGCTTGTTTGGTCCAGCACTGCCTACATTCTCATTGAGAAGGTTACATCTATATGCGTACATACCATGTCCAGAATAGTGGGACATTAGCACTAGGTCTTGAAATAGGAAGAAAACAATATTCCACACATGAAAAGAAATAAGGAAATCTACCTACATAAAAAGTTGTCAAATTCATAATATAAGTAGGCTGAAATAAATTTCATGCAATCTTGGCTAGTTCTTTGGGATGATCCTCGTAAGAACATGAGAAAGTACTTCCAGGAAGCAAAGCCTTGAAATTGATGTTACAGTAAGTACAATCTAACTGATCTACTCAAGGTCTATTTTATGTGAAGAAGGAATAAAGCAGGTTTTTTTTTCTTTATTTGAACCAGGGATAAACATCCCCTGATATTGTTGAAACATTCCCAACTTTTCTCCATAGTCCACTACATTGGAATGGGCTGCCCAGGGAAGTGGTTGAGTCACCATCCCTGGAGATATTCAAAAAGCAGGTGGACAGTGTACTTCAGGATCTGGTTTAGTGGGCATGGTTAACGGTTGGACTCGATGATCTTGAAGGTCTTTTCCAACTTAAATTATTCTATGATTCTGTGTTCTATGATTCTATGTTTTTCAGAGCATGTTTCACCTTTCCTTGCTCCTGCAGCATATTCAGGAGAGGGCAGCTCTGGCTAGCTGGAACGTTTCAGTTCTCGCCTCCTCACTTTTGCAAATTAGTAATGAAAATATTTTGCTTAGCAAGTTGACAAAGCTACTTGCCACTTGTCTTCCACATTCTTTTTTCTGGTCATGCATTTCCACATTTCCACCTTCCAACAGGGACAGAACAGATTGGTAAAGAAAAAAAGCATCACTTAAGTAAAATGCTGCTTGCCTGAAAACAGAACAAAACAAAACAACCAGAGGTACAATCCCTTGTAACCAACACAGTATTGTAAAAATAACCTTCATCCCTCCCTGAAAGCTAAAGCATCCCTTATTCTGGACATAGCTGCTGTACACGGCAGATAAATGTAGCAATTCTTCCCCAGAAATATACAGGAGCCCCCTGGGCTAATCCATTGCCTGTCTTACAAAATTAATCAAGGGGCACATGTTCTCCCAACTGCAGCACAAGTTCTGATTAAAAACAAATTTCTCTGCTAATTGTTTCCTGTGTAAGAAGAAGCATTCAAACTATATTTATAGCCAGTTTAAATTCTAGCTCTGCAACTCAATGAGCAATCCTATGCAGGATTTAGGAACAAGACTTTAAAGTGCTGTATTGGCTTTGTGTGGCAAGGTTTTGGTAGCGGGGGGGGGGGGGGGGGAGGCGGGTGTTACAGGGGTGGCTTCTGTAAGAAGCTGCTGGAAGCTTCCCCTGTCCCCTGTGTCCGAGAGAGCCCATACCAGCCGGCTCTAAGATGGACCTGCTGCCAGCCAAGGCCGAGTCAATCAGCGATAGTGGTAACGCTTCTGTGATAACATTTTTAAGAAGGAAAAAAGTTGCTGGGACAAAAAAAAACAGCCAGAGCGAGGAGTGAGAACATGTAAGAGAAACAACCTTGCAGACACCAAGGTCAGTGAAGAAGGAGGGGGAGGAGATGCTCCAGGCGCCGGAGCGAAGATTCCCATGCAGCCCGTGGGGAAGACCCTGGTGAGGCAGGCTGTCCCCCTGCAGTCCATGGAGGTCCACAGTAGAGCAGATATGCACCTGCAGCCCGTGGAGGACCCCACACCAGAGCAGGCAGATGCCCAAAGGAGGCTGTGACCCCATGGGAAGCCCACTCTGGAGCAGGCTCTTGGCAGGACCTGTGGCCCCATGGAGGGAGAAGCCCACACTGGAGCAGGTTTTCTGGCAGGACTTGTGACCCCACAGGGGACCCACACTGGAGCTGTGTGCTCCTGAAGGACTGCACGCTGTGGAAAGGACCCATGCTGGAGCAGTTCATGAAGAACTGCAGCCCATGGGAAGGACCCACGTTGGAGAAGTTCATGGAGGACTGTCTCCCATGGGAGGGACCCCACGCTGGAGCAGAGGAAGAGTGTGATGAGTCCTGCCCCTGAGGAGGATGAAGTAGCAGAAAATAACATGTGATGAACTGACTGTAAACCCCATTCCCTGTCCCCCTGCACCACTGGGGGGGTTGGTAGAGAATCCAGGAGTGAAGTTGTGCCCGGGAAGAAGGGAGGGGTGGAGGTAAGGTGTTCTGAGATTTGGTTTTATTTCTCATTACCCAGCTCTGGTTGATTTGTAATAAATTGAGTTAATTTTCCCCAAGGTGAGTCCGTTTTGCCTGTGACGGTAATTGGTGAATGATCTCTCCTGTCCTTATCTCGACCCACAAGCTCTTTGTTATATTTTCTCTCCCCTGTCCAGCTGAAGAGGGGGAGTGATAGAATGGCTTTGGTGGACACCTGGCATCCAGCCAGGGTCAACCCACCACAAGTGCAAAATAAGAAGGAAGATCGAAAAGCATAGCTTTCGTTATGCTTTGTGACTGTTAGCTCACCTGGGAAGAGAATTTCCTGTTTTGGGTGCTACAAAGCACTAAACAAAAAGGATCCAGGGAAGCCTAGAAGGCTGGAAGAAGTAAAGTGCATGTTCAGAAGCACAGCCTCTTAACTTTATCCAATAATAAGTATAATTTGTGCTTAATATTGCAATACTACCTTTTCAATGTCCCTAGCACCTCTTTGAAGTAGAGCTGTACCTCCAAAGGACATGTAGCACCGTCTGTTGTTATGAATCTTTGCTGTCCTACGTCTTTGCTGTCCCTTGCTCTAGCTACATCAGCGCTACTACTGTTACAGCAGGACAAAAGCATTAAGGAAGGGTAGCATGATGTACCTGTGTTAGAGGTCAATATCCTGTTCTAAAAGTCGTAGTTGAATGTTTAGGAGACATGGCTAAGATAAGAGATACATAAGCACCCATATGTGTGAGGGCAAGATCAAGTTAGTGAATACAGATTTCTTTTGCATTGCCTCTTGATACCATTATTTGATCCAGATACGTGACAGCTGTGCTACACAGGATGTTTACAGGAATATTCCAGAACAGTTTTTCCTCCTCCTCATAAAGTATCACTGGCTTCTCTGGCTGTGATGCATGTCCTCTGTTTTTGTTTTCCGTTGATCGTAGATTGTAAAGGAACAGTAAAACAGCCTCTTTGCTGCATTTACGTCATCCAATGACACATGTCTGAAGTGTTGAATGAGGATTTCAGGTACACTTTGTAGCCTAGGGTCTGCCACATCAGTATAGGAACTTGCTGCATCAAATAAATCAATTGCTCATTTTCCTGCCTCTTAGAAATTGCTTTTGTCAACTTATTCTCAAATGAAGGCTATTCCATTATTCGTCAGAGCAAGCCGGTGGTCTGCTGGAAAGCACTGCACAGGGAGGCTGTACAGAAAGATCTCTGCTAAACATCACTCCTAGGCAGCCTGCAATGACTGGCAGCATCAAGCTGCTAGGGTGCGGTTTAACTTCAATCAATGAACTTTTTGGTATTGGTTTGACGCTGACTGGAATGCTGGGGAAAACAAAAATTGCACTGTGTGAGGACATTATTGTCATTTTGCTCTGGAAAACAACCTCTTATGCATATTCCAGGACTTAAAACTGTGCAGTAAGTGTGCCAGTAGGAAGATGAAAAGAAAAACTTCTACTGCAACACGAGCTGTACAAAGTAGCAGACAATAACATTTGTCACCAAGGACTAAGTCTGGGCCACTTTGGTCAAGGTTTTGTTTTGGGGTGGGTGGAGAAGATGTTGTTAGGCAAAGATAGCAGAATTGTTCGTTGCGTGGTAGGATTCAGCAAAGCTTGTTACATATGCAAGCAGCAGCTTCTGTTTCCACTCCTCATACAAAACCAAGCAACAATTAAGAATCCCCACAAATTTCCTTGGTAAGTAGCTGCACTGATGTCAGCATGACTCCTCAAAAAAAAGGGGGGGACGGTGCTCTTACTGTGACAGATGGCTTATACCACAGGTTGTTCAAGGTAAAGATATTACAGGGGTTGGACAAGAGGATCCATATGCTCAAAAAGGCCTCAAATCCACCCTAAAAAACAAGGTGCAAGACAAATTTGTTGTGTTTCACTTCTGATAAAGTAAGCCCTTCTTCCTTCAGGAAGGAATATACAATTTACAAAGAGCTAAACCCATAGTTTCTTACAGGCCAGTATGTTGTTCTTAGGCTGCAAGACAGCATTAGAAACAAACTCAGACATGTAACAATTCGACACACTTTATCTCATCTCAAAGCTATTTCTAGTAAGTTGCCCAGCAGCTCAGGTGAAAATTACCATTTAAAGCCATCATTTAGTTTAGAGATTATGTGAAGTCTCGTTAATCAAGTCTGGCTACTTTTTCCAAAGCAATTACCAATAACCTGTGCTTCAAGTCACCAGTTTGGTATCCTGAGACATGCAGACACATTTCACTGATCCAAGGCATACTTCAGCTGGACCTGTAAGAAACTATAAGTTTAGTTCTTTGTAGATCACGTATTTCCTGCATTTGATCAAAATGTGTACTCGCAAGTACCATGAGGTACAGCTTTAGCACTTACTCGCATGCACACCAGAGTCATTTAGAGCAAGGTGTTATTTTAGACAAGAACATTAGTGGAACAAACCATACGGAGGTTGATCAGTCACACACAGGTTTTGAACACAAAACACATTACATAAGCTCTCAATATTTCAACAATTGCACTGTTTTGAAGTTAAAAGTCCTTAGGTAATACACTTCTGGGATTGCAGGCTTATTCTGTGCCACCTAGGACTGCCATTACCAGAAAGCATTAGAGAGGATGGGGTGTCATATGCAAGCAGTGTAAAAGCCAGCATTTCGCATTACAACCTTTTCAATACCTGGTCAAGAGATCCAAACTATCCTTTAAGTGCTATCACTGGTTTTTTGCTTTTTAAAAAAGAATTTAAAAAAACAAAAAACAAAAAAAACCAAAAAAAACCCCCACAAAGCAGGCCAAAAGTATTTGAACAAGAGTAACTCCAGCTTGGAAAAGAAAATGTAGAAAAAATACGATCTAGCAAGACTCCCTGGTCTCTTCAACAATCTGGACAGGATGAAATGGAGATCCATTTAAAAGTTAATCACCTTACTTCAGCTTGTCAAGTATTTTGGTTTTCTCTGTCAGTTCAGATGTGCCATTACTAATAAGTCATAATTTCAGCCCAAAACATACAGGGACCTGTACAATAACAATCAGTTTTAATTGTGCTAAACTCTGGAAAAGGGAATGAGTCAGCTGATCCAAGGTGGGAGATAAGGGACCTGGAGGAAGGAGAGGTAATAAGTGAAGGGACAAAGCAGTTTTGCACCTTTGGGACAAAGAACACCACAACAGCAAGAAACACAAAGCCAAGAAAATCTGCAGCAGTGCAAAAAGAAGAAAAGACACAGATGAAAGGCAGCAGCAACACTTGAGAGGATGAAGACCAGGACCTTTCAATTCTGATTCTGTCACAATTCAGTGTATGGGTCTGGCAGAATGGTTTCTCCCATGACCCAGTTCTCCTCTCTTTAAAACTGGAATGACAGTATCCCAGAAGTGCACTTTGCTAATGGATTATTGTAGCCTTTCCACAGCATGCTAACCACTGATAAAACGAAAGGATGCAAGCCTTTGTATCAGGGTTTGCAATTGATAAGTAAGGATGTAACTGCCTGTAGTTTTCAAGTTCACGGGAAGAAATGTAATGCTTCCCATGCTGTGCTGGACCTGTACTACATGCAGCACAGATTTTTTTCCTCACTCTCTCCTGCACAGAGGATGCTTCTCTGGAATTTGCAGGTGTTCAGTGGAGTATTGAGAGCTGCCCAACACGCAGAGCTGTAGTAGGTTATTGGCAAGAGCAATGAAGTAGACAGACAAGAAAACAGCTGGGGTGACATGCACCAGGTTCGTTACTATAGGGACACAGACACCATCTGGGTCAGAGTCCAGGTTTATCTGACAGTTCATGTCATTGCACAGAGCAACTTCAGACTGAAGACTTTCATGCAGAGAAAGATGAATTGCAATGGCTGCTAAGGAATTTGTTTTATGAGGCCAAAGATCTGTCACTCAGGAGTACTCCTCAGAAGCCCAGTGGGGCTACCTCTGCAGTGCTTACCACTAAACATTTTCTAGATCATACAGCTTGGCTAGCTTTTGTAAATAAAAAAAATGATGTCTCAAAACTTCAGATATTATGCCAGATATTTTGCCATAGTGTGTCCTTGCAAGGAAAAAGCAATGACAAGAGCTAATGTACTCTGCAAGATAAAGTTGAAAAATAAGATAAGTAGAAATTCCCAGCCGGTAGTGGCATGAGATTAAGAGGAACCTTTATTGTAGGACTCATGTTACAGCATCTGTGACTTATGTGCTGAAAACAACTGTAAATAATACGGGAGACAAAACACATTTCAGTCCTCAACAAAGTTCTAGAACAAACAAAAATATTATTTTCCTCCTTTTTTAGATATTCATGTTAAAAATATAAATTTTTTGTAAGTTTCATTAAATAAATTAATTTCATATTTAATTCAAATGAAGTAATTTCCAGCACAAACACAGCATCTTTTTAATTAAAATAGGAGTGGTCTTTTTTTTTTTCCTAATAGTAATCGCTCTTTCTGTCTTTGGAGTTTAAACGAACACGGTAAAGTCTCTGGAGTTACAGCAGAAAGTTGTTTGGGTTTTTTTAAAAGTTAAGTTATTGCCAGACAGTAGCATTAAGTAGCAATTTCAGTATTGAAAGGGGAAAAGAGTTTATTTTCCAGCACTCATTATGAAACAGGAAAGGAAAAAAAAAAAGCCAAGGTTCCTAGAGTTGTTTTGTTTCTAAAAGCAGAGCACTTTACAGTTCTTTAACAACCTGAAGCTGCCTGAACTGAGCAAGTCACTTGAACTGTATTTAATCTTAAAGAAGGAAAAACATAGCATTTTGTCATTTCAATACAAGATCCACTAATGCTGAGATGTCTTTATGTGTGTGTGTGTGTGTGCATGTGTTGGGGAAGGGACCAATGACAGGACTTTATTTGTGGCCCACTGATATTTTTCAAAGTCTTTATTATGGTTCTGGGTGGTTTGTGCAGTAACTTGTATAATAAGACCTTCTCTGCTAATAATTTTCTGTCAATAAGCTGGTGAGATGCAGTACTGAGCATTGAGGTCAGAGCAGTGACAACTACAACAGGGGGAAGTCCTCCCATGCTGGATGATGTCATTTGTCATTGTTTTCAGGTATGGCTGTTTTTGTTGTTGCTGACATATGCTACTCCCAGTTTCCAGGAGCTGGCTGGCAGTAGCAAGAGCAGCTGTGGCAGGTGTGACCAAGTAGAGGATGTGCTCAGCCTGGTGGTAGGGCTTTGAGAAGAAGGGGACAGGTTAAGGAGCACCAGGGAGTCTGAGAAAGAGATAGACTGGTGGAACCATGCTCTGCCCTTCCTGAGACAGAAACAGGAACATCCACCAGAAAAGACAGAAGATCAAGGGGATTCTGTATTCTGCCCCCACCAGGCAGAAGGCAGTAGCTTAAAGGAAAGGAGTGAATGGAGGCAAGTCTATGCTCGGGGTAGCATGAAAACCCCCTCCCTGTGTAACTCACCTTCCCAGGTGCCTCTATACAACAGGTATGAGGCTCTGGATGCGGAATGTCAGTCAACTGATGATGTGGATGATGGTTCATCTACACCAGAGGTGTTGCCAATGTCAGAAAGGCCTACCCCTTGTATCATGACCACCTCCCCAAGGAAGAAAAGATGGGTTGTAGTTGTGGGTGACCCCCTTCTGAGGGGAACAGAGGGTCCAATAGGCTGGAAAGACCCTCCTCTTAGGCAATTCTGCTGCCTCCGTTGGGACTAGGATAAGGATATCACTAGGAAACTTCCTAGCCTGGTATGGCCCTTAGACTATTCCCCATTATTGTTCTTCCATGTTGTCGTGGTTTTAGCCCAGCCAGTAACAAAGAACCACGCGGCCGCTCGCTCACTCCTCCCGCCCCCCTCCGGTGGGATGGGGGGAAGATGGAGGAGAGAAAAGAAAGAAAAACTGGAACCTCGAGGGTTGAGATAAAGGCAGTTTACTGGGACAACACAAAGGAATTACAACAACAACAACGGTACTAATGAACGAGTATACAACAAGAGTGATGCACAGTGCAACTGCTCACCACCCGGGACCCGACGCTCCGCCACTTCCCCCACCGAAAGAAGGATCCACCCCCCCCCCCGGCCCGCTCCCTATATATATCCTGAGCATGATGTCACATGGTATGGAATAGCTCCTTGGCTAGTTCAGGTCAGCTGCCCCGGCCATGCCCCCCACCTCCCAGGTTCCTGTAAAAATTAACTCTATCCCAGCTGAACCCAGGACACATGTGGGTGGCAATGAAGCTGCAACACATAGTCCAAGAGCAATCAAAAAAGACTTCAGGGCCTTGGGACAGTTGGTAAAGGAATCCAGAGCAGAGGTAATTTTTAACTCTAGCCTTCCAGTTGTAGGCAGTGACATTGGAAAAAACAGACAGACTCAATCTATTAATACATGGCTTTGTGGCTGGTGTCACCACCAGAATTTTGGGTTCTTCGATAATGTTAAGGTCTACATGGCACCCTGCTGGCCTTGGATGTGATTCATCTTTCTCAAAGAGGGAAGATGGTCTTTGCTCATGAGCTAGCAGGGCTGATTGACAGACCTTTAAACAAGACTTGAAGGGGGAAGGGGATAACATCAGGCTCACCTGTGACAAGCCATGGGACAACACACCAAGGTTAGAGGGACAGAATGCTAGCAAGGACCCTCAGCCTGTTGTTCTGAGATGTGCTGGGTACACTGCAGCACACTTGAAGTCTTACAGAGAGGACCCAGGGCTCCTGAGGTAATAGGAGCCAACAGGGAAACACCAGTGAAATACCTCAAAGGAATTAAGGTGTGTTCCTCTAAAAAGGTGATGCGGCCAACAGCCCAGCTGAAGGACCTCTACATGAATGCATGCAGCGTAGGCAACAAACAGGGGGAGTTGGAAGCCACCGTGCTGCTAGTAAGCTATGACCTAGCTGCCATTACTGAAACTTAGTGGGATGAATCCCATGACTGGAGTGCAGCTGTTCGGAAGGTACAGGTGAGGAAGAAGGGGCGGAGGGGTTGCCCTCTATGCCAAGAAATGGGTAGATTTTGAAGAGCTGTCTCTGAAGAACAGCCATGAGCAGGTTGCAAGCTTATGGGTAAGAATTAGAGACTGAGGCAACAAGGGGAACCTTGTGGTTGGTGTTTACTACAGGCTGCCCAGTCAAGGGGAGCCTATTGACAAAGCCTTCTTACTCCAGCTACAGGAGGCAACACGCTCACAGGCTCTTGTCCTGCTGCAGGACTTCAGCCACACCGACATCTGCTGGAAAAGTAGCACAGTAAGCTGTAGGCAATCCAGGAGACTCCTGGAGTGCATTGAGGATAATTTCTTAGGCCAGATAATAGACAACCCTACCAGAGGGACTTCTTACTGGACCTGTTGGTCACCAATGCAAGTGAGCTAATTAGAGATGTCATGATTGAAGGCAGCCTGGGCTGCAGTGATCACACACTGGTGGAGTTTGTAGTCCTGAGGGATATGGGACAAGCAAAGAGTAAAGTCAGGACTCTGAATTTTAGGAAAGCAAGCTTCCAGCTGTTCAAGGCATTAGTCAATGAGACCCCATGGGAAACTGTCCTCTGGGGAGAGGGGGCAGAACAGAGCTGGCAGATGTTTAAGGACACTTTCCATAGAGTGCAAGAGCTCTTGATCCCCATGTGTAAGAAATCAGGAAAGAAAGGCAAGAGACCGGCCTGGATGAGTCAAGACCTTCTGGTCAAACTAAAGGACAAGAAGTAAATGCACAGGCAGTGAAAGCAGGGACAGGTATCCTGGGAACAGTATAGGGACACTGCTTGGTTGTGTAGGGAAGAGGTCAGGAAGGCCAAGGAGCTGTACTTGGCAAAGGATGCAAGGAATAATAATAAGGGCTTCTATAGGAATATCAGCCATAAAAGGAAGGTCAAAGAAAGTGTACTCGCCATGACAAATTTGACTTGCAAATTGGTAACAATAGACGAGGAGAAGGCTGAGGTACTCATCAAATTTTTTGCCTCAGTCTTAACTGACAATCTCTCTTTTCACACCTCTCTAGTGGACAGACCTCAAGGCAGGGACTGGAGGAGCAAAGTCCCTCCCAGTGTAAGAGAAGATCAGGTTTAAGACCACCTGAGGAACCTGAACATGCATAAGTCTACGGAACCTGACAAGATGCATCCCAGAGTCCTGAGGGAATTGGCTGATGTAGCTGCCAAGCCACTCTCCATGATATTAGAAAAGTCATGACAGTCAGGTGAAGTCCCCAGTGACTAGAAAAAAGGAAACATTGCACCCATTTTTAAAAAGGGTAGAAAGGAGGACCCTGGCAACTATGGACCTGTCAGCCTCACCGCTATGCCTGGAAAAATCATGGAACAGATCCTCCTAGAAGCCTGGAGGACAGAGAGGTGATTCAAGACAGCCAGCATGGCTTCACCAAGGGCAAGTCTTGCATGACCAAGCTACTCGTCTTCTATGATGGAGTAACTATATCAGTGGACAAGGGAAGAGCTACAGATGTCATCTATCTGGACTTCTGTAAGGCCTTTGACATGGTCCCCCACAACATCCTTCTCTGAATTGGAGAAATATGGATGGTTGTATCCAGAAGGTAGTGGTCAACGGCTCAATGTCTGGACAGAGATCAGTGACAAGGGGTGTCCCACAGGGGCCCAAATTGGGACCAGTACTGTTTATATCTTCATCAGTGACATAGACAGTGGGATTGAGTGCACCCTCAGCAAATTTGCAGATGACACCAAGCTGAGTGGTGAGGCTGACATGCCTGAGGGACAAGATGCCATCCAGAGGGACCTGGATAAGCTCAAGAAGTGGGCCCATGTGAACCTCAGGAGGTTCAATAAGGCCAAGTGCAAGGTCCTGCGCCTGGGTCGGAGCAAACCCTGGTATCAATACAGGCTGGGGGATGAAGGGATTGAGAGCAGCCCTGCGGAGAAGGACTTGGGGAACTTGGTGGATGAAAAACTCAACATGAGCCAGCAATATGTGCTTGCAGCTCAGAAAGACAACTGTATCTTGGGCTGCATCAAAAGAAGGGTGGCCAGCAGGTCCAGGGAGGTGGTTCTGCCCCTCAACTCTGCTCTGGTGAGACCCCACCTGGAGTACTGCCTCCAGCTCTGGAGTCCTTGGTACAAGAAAGACATGGATGTCTTGGAGCGAGTCCAGAGGAGGGCCACAAAAATGATCAGAGGGATGGAACACGTCTGCTATGAGGAAAGGTTGGGAGAGTTGGGGTTGTTCAGTCTGGAGAAGAGAAGGCTCTGGTGCGACCTTATTGTGGCCTTTCAATACTTAAAGGAGGCTTGTAAGGAAGATGGGGACAGACTTTTTAATAGGGCTGGTAGTGACAGGACAAGGGGTAATGGTTTTAAACTGAAAGAGGGTAGATTCAGACTAGATATAAGAAATAAATTTTTTACAATAAGGGTGGTGAAACACTGGAACAGGTTGCCCAGAGAGGTAGTAGATGTCCCATGCCTGGAAACATTCAAGGTCCAGTTGGATGGAGCTCTGAGCAACCTGATCTAGTTGCAGATGTCCCTGCTCCTTGCAGGGGTGTTGGACGAGATGACCTTTAAAGGTCCCTTCCAGCCCAAGCCATTCTATGATTCTATAATTCTATGATTCTATCATTCTATGATTCTATGAAATAATTTCCCAGAAGTTTCCCAGGATTTGCTGCTGTTGGGGGTACAAGAGGCTGCTCAGTAAACGCTTTTATTTGTGTGGCAGGCCTGGGATCTTGCAGTGAGCCACACTGAGGTTTGCTCTTGCTGCTCTGCAGTCAGGCAGTTGCCTTCATTTAACCCAGCATAAGGCAACTGTGATATTGCCTTGCCCCTAATTTAGGGTAAATTATTCACTTTTATGAGACTAACACAGCTGGCAGCTCCCAGGGCCTGGTGGCTCCTCTCCAGCCTTGCGAGACCTGCTCCAGTCTTACTGGGCAACCACCTCACAGTCCTCAGAGAGAGAGGAAAAAACATTCCACATCTTTTTAACACTTTATTTCCACTTTCTTCATCTGCGGTACACTTCCCTCCCCTGGTCTGCTCATATAAGACAAATAATAAGCAAAAGCAAGAAAGATAGCATTTCATACTTGAGACTTTTGATTTCTCAGGGCCAAACAACATTTGGTTTTTTGCTTGCCACATTACAGCTTCCACACTACTGTTGCTCCAGGCACTCCAAAACACCTTTCAAGAAACACATCCCTCCAAAGACTCTCTCCTCTCCCCTCAAAAGGCTGTTGCTTAAAAGGCATTCCTTACTACCAGCCAGTACTTTATGTACAACTTATAAACAAGCAGATAATAGTTTTACTATACACTAAGTTATGTTCATTTTTCCAGGAGCACCTAATATCAAAGAAGCACAAAAGCCTCGAAAACTGGAGGAAAATCTCCCCCCCTCCCCCACCCAAGGAAAAAAAATGCCTTGCACTACACTTTTCAACACTGACAATTTTTACCACATAAAACCCGTAAGTACATTTCAAAAGGACTTACTTTACAAAATACAGCTTCTGAGGTACCTGAGCAGGTCCCTTCCCTGGATTTGTCTCAGGGGTTGATGCAGACCAGCTCTAACCTGCAGCGCCCCCAGCAGCCCCCTGCCAGGTCCCTGGCGCTGAGAGGGGAGCTGCGCTCAGTAGATCAGTGCTCTAAGGAGCAAGACCATTAATAAATATATTATTAATAAATAAACACAGCAATAGTTAAACCTGCCTGGATTTTTCTCTAAGACATCTCTCTGCATTCTTCTTCCTGAATTTTTTTTTTCTTTGCCTTTTCCCCCTTGATTTCTTCCATTTCAGAGTCAAAAGAACTGCCTGATGAGCAGGCACCCATGCTCCCAACATCTGGATGCTGCTCTCTGGGAAGCAGTGGCTGGCAGTGGGGCTGCCACTCTCCACCCAGGGGGGAACCCAGCATCCCGGAGGGGAACTGCAAAAATCATCTGATGAGGTGAGGAACCACCAACAAGGTGATTAATGGCAGGCATAAGCTGGGTCACATGCTGCAGCTGCATGCAGCCACAAGGTCCCCTGGCAAGGATTAAGTTGCTGACTGTGGCATGAGGAATTGCCTCCTTTTATTAGCTTTGAAGGTGACTTTTTGTAGGTGTCACTCGCTGGTGACCGGCTCTTGGGCTGGGGGAGGCAGTAAGTGGCTCATCACCACACCTTGCCTGGGCCACCACTGCTCCTGCAGCCCTACAGGAGCTCTTTCCTAAGCCAAAGGGGTCTGGCTTCCTCACTACATTCTGACTGGGAGCTTTCATGAGAAGAAGAACCGTAACTGTGTTACTTTTATAAAAAGGCTGCTGACTGAAATACAGCTACCACTCAGTAGATTGAGCCATCTGATTTGACATTTAAATGTAGAAATCTCTTGCTGCAAAGTGATTTAACACTCCGCTGAAATACCACTGCTACATTATTTTCATTATTTTCAAAGTAAGGAAAATTAACCAACCCATTCCCAGAAACTTAACAAGGCCTGTGGACACCTCCATTTGCGTAAAAACCCTGTAGCTGCTGCTGGCACCTGTGCTTCTCCCTTCTGGTTCACATCTCTCCATGAGCAGCCAGGACTGGAAGGGAGGGGGACAAATGGGCACAGGGGGCTGCAGCATGCCCTGGGCAGCTGCACCCAACCTCCTCCTCTCTGCCTTCCCTGGGAACATGCTAAACGGGCAGCTTTTCTGCGAGCTGGTTGGAGAGAAATGTTTTGGCATGGGAAAAACAGATGTTTGAGAAAGAAAAAGAGATAGTGGAACAGCAGAGGACAAGCTGAGAAAACACGAGATACCCAGAAAATCTCATGACTGGGCACAACACAGAAAGAGTGGAGGAAAAAATAAGTACTTGATTGGAGAAAAATCCAAAACAATAAAGAGATAGTGCAGTGGGTGCCAAAACAACAGGATAAAGCAATGCTTTCCTCTCTCCCTTTACAGCTGTGCTGGACAAACAACTGTCCACTTATCCACAGCTGAGGATGATATATTTTATATGAGGATTAATATGAGGATTATATTTTGCTCCTCTTTACTATTTCTAAAAAAAATTTACTATATCCACCTGAAACTAATAAGCCCTACTTTTCAAATCCAGAATGCATTTTCAGGGACCTTATAAGGAAATCCAATATTGACAATGGCTGCACTGTACAGTATAGTGGAAAGATGGGAAAGTTAGAGGACAGTGAAAGACAAATAAGACACCCATGTTCCCACTCTCTCATGTCTTCCATTTTTCCTGCGACATCGCTTCTGCTCTCAAAAAGTACTTTTACCTCATATGTGTCTGAGTGTTCAGAAACATGATAATAACCAAAGGGTTAAAAGAAAGCATTTAACTTTCTGCCACTTCTACAAGAGATGTAATAGGTATGTGCTGTCTATCCTCCATCTTCATTGCTTGCAGCAAAAATGTTTTAGACATTACAGCACAATGATTTCTTGCTTCTCTTGATCATGCTCACCACAGGACTGTTTCTTGTAAGGATAGCATGATATCTCTTCTACACCTGCAGAGACTTATTTGTCTAGTGCATAAATACACAGTGCATTGCCTGGACATAATATTCCAAAATAAACTAAGGATAAGCAGACTGAAATAAATAAAGTTAATGCATGGATGAATTTGGTTCAGTTTTTTTCTTTTCATTACAAATATAAGAACAATTTTTCTAAATTGGCCAAGTGCAAGGTCCTGCATCTGGACTGGGGCAACCACTGGTATCAATACAGGCTGGGGGATGAAAGGATTGAGAGCAGCCCTGTGGAGAAGGACTTGGGGAACTTGGTGGATGAAAAACAGAACATGAGCCAGCAATATGAGTAATAAACATCCCTTCCAACCCAAATCATACTATCATGATTCTATGAAATTCTTTTTTAAGAACAACCAGACCAATGGCAACAACAAAGTTGCAGTAAGCAAACAATAAAAATTTTGTATTTTCATATGCAGTCAAAAAAAAAATTATTTCATTTTACATGGGAAAGCACTTCCACATATAAGCAGCAAACAATGGGCATAGGTGCAATGAACAGAACATTGCAGTCACATGCAAAATAGTAATAACATGAGAAAAGAGCATGTATTTGTCAAATATTACAGTTATATTTGACACATATCACAATGAATCATTATATAAACACATATGTCACTCATTGGATGCAACATTTGGAAACACATACCTGTGCATGGGATGAATTTGTATCCAATCATGTTTTTCAGTTTCCATGAACTGTTGCTAAATTGCCTCATACCTAGGAGAAATTGTACTGCAGTATATTATAGGATTTTTTTTTCCCCCTAACCTTCTTGGTATTTCCTCCTAGCAATCACTGTCACAGCCTTTTAGTTTTCTCTGGGATGTTAGGAGAAGGTGAATGGCAGAGGTAAAAATCCATGAGTACAGAAAGGACAACCAACTTTTAAACGAGCTATTGAATTTTTGTATTGAGCAATAGATAAAAGAACATCTTCATAAACTTGGGCTTAAGCATCCCATAACTATGTTTAGCTCTGGGCAAGATTTCATTACCACTTTTAAGCTCAAATTTCCTTTTCTGAAAAAAAAAAAAAAAAAAAAGGTGGGAAAACAGGCTCACAGCAAAAGAAGGCCCAAACAGAAGAATATGTTGGTTTTAAAGATATTTTAAGTGCACACCTTACAGTGACACATTCTTCAGTCTTCAGCTTTTGTTCTAGCTGATGTTACATTATCTTCCTATATAATGCTACCAGGCACCAGCAGTACCACATATCAAAACACCTTTACAAAAACAAATGAAGTAGAGACCACCCAAAATGTGCACATTCCTGCCAGCCCTGAGAGATGCACAGCTGGAGGACAGCAGTTTCCCTATCTCACCCCAGTCTGATGGTGTAGATAGGCACCTCATTTCAATGTCTAAATGAAGCTGCTCTAGTCTAGGCTAACCTAGGGAAGCAGTGGAGAGGAAGAGCAGCCACCCAAGAGAGCTTTGGGAGCAGCTTCTCTCTCCCCATTGAATATGCAGGAAGCCTACGGAGAGGCCACCTGTCGAACTTAGGAACCTCCACAGTCAGTTTTAAGCCAGCAAACAGTAAGACATCTGGTCCTTTATGAATTTTTCTGCTGATCATTACAAAAAGCATCCATACAAAAGTCCATTTGTTCAAAGAATTCCTTTTGCTAATATATAAATCAGTACCACAAAGCTGAGCTCAAGGGGGTTTTTTTAAGCACTAAAGAATAAAAATGTCAAAGAACAAGAAAATACCAAAAAGAAAATCTTGTTTCTTTTCCCACCCTCTTCCCAGAGCGGTGGTTCTCTTTTAGGTGAGGCTTAAAGATAATTTGCAGATGTTAATGCTCTGAAAAATTAATTTATGCATCTGTAAATGTATGCCTCTGAAATGATCTTGTTCTGAAGTAATTAGGAGGAAAATAAATGTGAGGCATCTGCTAGAAAATAAAGTATTCAGAAATTAAAAAATTCATTGGAATGATACTGAGTTCAAAATGGCTTTCAGGAACAAGTGACATGATTTGACATAATGTTAGTCACAGATCTCAAAAGTCTTTAACAGAACATCATGTATCTGTAAAAAGAAGCCTTTTTGATTGTTTGGTTTTGTGAAACTCTAGATGAACATGACCTGTCATTTCTTGTAGAAGTGCTGGTGTAATCTACTGTAACTCCTGTAGGACCAACACTGTGCTTTACATGTTAAAGTAAGACTCATTAGTCTCATTTTATGGCTGTGAAGGTAAAGATTATGAGATTTGCCCAAGAAAACATAGTTGAAAATAATTTTGAGCTAAAGGGGTGTCAAGGACTTCAGTTTGCATGACTGTGCAGCAGTGCAGCATCCCTGCTCTTCAGCCTACTTTGAAGCAGCTATGAATGTGATTTTCAACAGGGTGGAAGACAATTGTAGTTTCTTCTCTTTTGGCACTCTTACGATGTGATACTTGCGGTATAGTATTTCTGTAAATGGAGGCCCAGTTAACCAGTCAGTACTTGAGTGATACAAATGAGAACAAAACAGAAGATGAAATGTGGTCCCAGACGACAGGGAGAGCAGGAAAGGGTTGTGTGCCCTCCCAGACCTAGAGAATGAAGAAAACAACTTATATCAAATAACTTGTTTTTTACCCCTGACTTAAAAAAGCAGTGAATATTTAAGTATATATGAATTTGTAAAGTAATCTGCTACACGGTGTAGATTTTCTAATGTCAAAATTCCTTAAAACATTTCCATTCTGTTATGTCTAAAGTAACTATGAAAACTGGTAAGTAAAAACGGTTCATGTATTGACAACTGAAAATGTGACATTTACAAAGCCTCTTTTACTGGCAACACATCACTCTTGTACACAGTATTAATGTACATGACATTGCCACTGCAAAAGAGAAAAAAAGAGAACGAAAGTACAGCATCAATTTAAATCTCCCTACATTGTAACCTGGAATAAGATGAAACTGTCAGACAGCAGCTGACAGCTGCAACAACTCCCAGCCTGGAGTACATCAGCGAGAGCAGATGAAATTGGATCAAGCTGTTTAGCTGGAAAAAAAGAGAAAAAAGAAGAACCAGAGTCTATGCAGATCCAATTTACAAATACCAGCCCAGGGTAAACCCTGCTGTAAACCCCATAAACTCAAAGTTAACAGGAGACTAATTTAGTCCAAACTAAGTTATGAAAGAGCTGAAATACATTAGAATGGAGATGGAAAAGTCCCATCATTGTGAGCAATCCTAATGCAACAGAGGGCTAAAAGGAAGTACGGACTGCTAGTTTCTCCAAGCAAGAATGATCCTGTGGGTGGAAAGGAGAGCCACCAGGTCAAACGGGAATGCATGCTGAAGCATAAACTGCAGCATGAGCACTGGGGAGCAGGGGAACCTAACCACACACTGACCCCACGGTCTGTTTCTGTGAGCACACTGTTTGGCAGCAAGAGTTAAAACCAGAACCAAATAATAATGCTCAGTGCCGTGTAACAAAGCTCATTACCAGGTAGGTCTCTTATATTTCCATTCTTGATGCTGTAATCAACATGTCAGAACTCCACAGAACAAATTCAAGCTTGTAGTTTCCTACATTCAAATGCAATTATATTCTTGTTTCAAGCAAATACTAAATTCATGCTTTATCACACATTTATTATGAACCACATTTTTCTCAGTCAAAGTATGCAAAAAGTTAGGATTTACCAGTGCTGAAGCATTAGTAAGGACTTTTTGGTTTCACTGCAGTAACTTATTCTGTTACCTGGTAATAAAACAGATAATAGAAACTTCCTTTCAAAATTTATCATGCAGGAAAATGCAACTGCCTCTCAAATGTCTTCATGTTACTTGGTTGTGTTTAAAATGCTAGTTTTCATATGCAAAACAATTTTGAAAGAGTTTTCTCAGTTTCTTTCTATTCCTGATGATGCTGTGCTTTCATAAATGTTTATAAATTGTGATGATGTGGCCTGTGGCCACTGCAGGTTTTCCAGACATGGATTCAGCACTGATTTCTAGCGCCTGTTGTTTAATTTGCTGCAGCAGTGAGTTTTGTTCACTGGCTTTGCAGGCAAACTGTGGAACTATTACACCAAGTTTCCAGCAGATTGTAAAAGCAGCTTGTCAAAGGATATGTTGTGCATCTGCCTGAGGTTTTGAAATCTGTTGAAGACCAAGTTTCACATGTATTAGCCATGGTTGCATGTTTGCTCTTACATACTTACCGTTTGCTGACAGAACTGCAAATCACAGATGGTAATTCTTTCAGAGATTCATGACAATTGGAATTTGATTTTGCTACTTAGTTTAGATTACTTGGTAAATCATATAAATTAAAATATATTAAAGAATATTGGCAAAATCACCTCCTTTAGAGGACCATTTTCTGTATGACTAATCCAGTCTTTGAGACACATAAACTGGCAGACATTATCCTTACTTCAGAGGCAGAGTGACCAGGCACAAGCAGGTTTGCCTGACACCTGCTGCAATTATTGCCTATTATTAGTCTTGGTATTAAGGAAAATACATAGAAAAAACTATCCAATAGGTAGGGAAACCAAGACAATACCTGATTTTGCCCTCCATCTGCCATATATTCCAGTTTCAGGATCTTGCTGCTACTCAAATGAATAGAGCCCCTTGTGATAAATATGGAAGAGATGGCATTGTGGAATAAACACATACGTAAAACACATTTCAAAAATACAGCAAAATAAAGTTATCCCACATATGTTCTAATTATCAATTGAGTATTTACAAGTTACAAGCACATTCATGTGGATGGACACTTAGGTATACATTCTAGTCATAAATTTTAAACAAGAACATATAAGCGTACCTTGTCTTGAGATTTTAGTACAAATAAAATAGTTGCTGTCTCAAATTGTACTGTACTCATTTTTCATTTAAAATATAAAATTTAATATATGCATTGGTGAGAAAAGTTTGAAACTACAGTCAATTAAAAAAATGTAGGTATTCTAAGGGCTATCATACACATACATACTCATATATATAATTAACAATGAAAGTTTATTAGGGATTTTTATTCTACTGAAGTTGACAAGAGTATATATTTAAGTGAATGAGTGATCTGTTTCCACTGTTCTCTCATCTTAATGTCAATCTTTTACTTTTCTCTCCTGTGTGCATACATGCACAGATGCACACTGTACATTAGCAATAGTGCAAGCAGATGCTGTGACTTACTTGCACTTGTAAAAATGTAATAGATTGCATTTAGTTATTCTGAAGTTACATTGCCCACACAGTCATCACAGAACTGCACCAGTTTTTAAATACACAATCTGAACACTAATCCGTCAATTTAATGACTTCCAAACCAATATGGTTTATGCATCCTTCTAGATATTACAACACAGTACTGAGATAAAAACAACTTTTTTGCTTTTTAATACTCTTGGAAGGGCACAAATGTTCTCGACTGGAAGTCTCAAAACTGTCTGTTGGCTCAAATCCCTTTTTGAGCACCAGGGAACAAAGTTGTCTTCTTCCTTCTATCCATTTGGGAATAAGGCAAAGCCCTGTTGCTCCACATGAGCCCTGCAGAGTGCTGTTGCAGAGGTGGCACTTGGCAGAGGGGCAGCATAGGCAGAAGGGCTGTAAAGACCTTGGTGAATATCCTCACCGTGGATCATGATCATATGGCTGCACCCATGAGCATATGGTCTCCCACACGGTTCTCCAAAAATCCTTCTTTGTCTCCTCCAATAAATGCTAGTTTGGTGATTCTCAAACACATTCGGGGCATGGTTTGGACAGTATAAAAGCAGTATATTGTCATTACCTGTTAGAACATATTATCCCCTGATGATGCACACTAAGTTCCTGGTGGCTACATGCAGCAATAAAGGCCATCTTTGAGGATCTGTGCATGAACCATCTGATACCAAAGAAAACAGATATGGTAGGGGGACTGAACTGGAAGTCCCAACTCAGGCAGATCTCCTTAAAACGGTATGGCTTAAACCAGGCTTAAACCAGAACAGACTTAAGACTTAAAACAGTATGACTTTTGAAATCAAATATTTTGCAAGACAAAATGCAGCAGCAAATACGTGTAAAGTGCACCAGTGTGTAGTGCCAGAGAGACTTGTGCCTCCAGTACCAAGACACCTTCTCATATAATAGTGCCTCTGCAATGCTACCTGTCAAACTCTATAAAGCCTCTGCTTTGTCCACCTTCACATCCTTCCTGAAAACTCTGCCAAGATCACTCTACTACTCTGTAATCTGATAACTCTGAGACAGCTGGCAAGCAAGGACTGCCCATTTTTATGTAAAACATGTTTATTTTGCAGGCATTTCAGTCTCCTGTAGTCCATCCACTCTTGCTGCACAGTTCTTGCCTAATGTTTTGTGTAATCCTACACTAGTTTATACAAGGATTTAGGAGATGAAATGTTTTTCATTCCTGGAAGTACTGCTTACAACAATCCCTAATGCTTTATCAAGTTTTCTAGAATTTACCAAGTCAAAATTATAAAAGCCACAATCTAAAATCTTATGAGTAGCTAAAGAAAATGAATGGCATATACCTTGAGTTTAATTTTAGAAGAACTGATATGCTTCTGCATTGAATAATACCGCTGTGAAGAAAAATTTAAATATATTTAATATTACTTTAGTTCACTGACTTCAGGGGGAATATTGCCTGAAAAGGAGCCACAAAACTGATGGTGACATTGTTATTTTAATTTCTGGAAAATTACCAAGCTTTTCTTTTTCCCTTCCACACTGCAGTCTGTATTTTGTCACTGAGGGACAGCCTTTAATCTCCTCCCGCTTCCCCACTTTGAACTATAAATCACTACCCAGTTATATGGCACAGATTCTCAGAAAAAAGCTAATAATGATAATGGTCATGGTTAAAAAAACATAATAAGCCCCTGATGAAGACACTTAAAAGCTGGAAAGCTAACACTTGACCATCTAACACTATCCTCCCTTCATTAGTTTTTTAAGTAGCAGAGAAAAGAATGCAAATGCTTGCAGGCATATAAGCATCTTTGCAATGAATATGTATTTTAGGATTTCAAACTGAACTTTCACAACATCTTTCATCAAATTTTGCCTTTCTAAGTCATACTCTGATGTTTTGCAAAATTAGTCATTACCTCATATGTCAATTTGTCATACATACAGAAGACAAGAGAGTCACTGATTTAAGGAAACAGACGAAGATTCAGCAACTTTTTTGCTCTCTCACTGCTCCATCTCAGGAAAAAAAAAGTAATTTTCTGAACAAGGATGTGTGTCATATAACAGCAATGGTCTTTTGCATTTGGGGTTTGCAAATATATTTGAAATTTATGCATGGAAAGAGTGCAAGAATTTTGAAGAATTAGATCTTCATCAAAACGTAATTTGTGTGATACAGGAAGACAAAAGTATTTGTTAATAAGAATGAAGCTAAAAGCTGCATGAGATGACTTCTAACTATAGCCAATATAAATATATACATTTATTTGTAAAGTGGTTTTTCTTGTTAATATGATGTAATGACAGAATCACAATCTGTCAAGTTCATCAATATTTGATGTATATTCACATAGATAATTAAAATCCTGGAAGAATTTCTAACTCATCTCCTGACCTTTAATACGAACTAGAAATTCCACTGTATGTTGGACACGCTAACTGATTCAGAGTAGGGGATTATACAGTAAAACAGCCTGAAGGAGCTGTGATATTTCAAGATAGAGACCCCTCTGCAGGTGATGTGTACCTCACGCACACAGAACGCGATTACTTTTAATAACCCTAGGGGAACATGAGCATCCTTTCTGTGTCCTGACACAGCAATATATGCAAGTTATTCCTTTCAGTCAGAAAGAAAGCTGTGTCACAGGTCAGATAAGATTTAGACCCAGAGAGTTTTGAATGTGTTGTAGCAATAAGGCTCCACCTTTTCTGAAGAGCTAGGAGAGTGCTGTGGGCCAGACAGCAGTGCCTGGAAGCTTGCATGCTTTGTGCTGTGGGACAGGGCTGCCAAAAGCACGATTGTGCCACATGCTCCTCTTTTGGCTTCCTCCCCCCTCATTCACAACTGGATTTGGTCTTGGTTGGTAAGGTAGGTTGCTTAGATTCACCGAAAAGACCACACTTTCTCTGCTCCCATTTCTCCTCTTCCTGCTGTCCACTTTCAGAAGAAAACTGCGTGAAGTGAAAGGACCTGAAGGGTGTTTCTTAGCCGAAAGTTCAAAAAACAGTGAATTTCAAACTTGTTAAAAAAGGTCCAAGCAAGATACTTGCTGTCTCACAGGGAGAAAGAGAACTGAAGGTGGACCATGGCTATCCTACTGCTGACAAACACTGCTGAAGATTGCCTGTTCTTTTGCAACACTTCTCTGTTTAAATGATGTTATTCTTTCATGTCCCAAATGCTCACCGTTGAGTGGCAAACTCTTTACTTAGGCTCCACTATTTCTGTGTGTGATTCTATAGTTGCTTTGGGTTGGTCCATTTAGTTATCTTTCATACTGTCAGAAAAAAGGTCTGACAGTCTTATGGACCAAAACAGGTTTAATATAAGTAATGAGGACTAAACCCTGTTCTTTATCTTTAAAGCAAAAATTTCTCCTTTCTTACATGGCTTGTGATTCAGGCATGTAAAATAATAAGGAAAGTTTATATGTATACAGAACTGGTTCTATACAAGCTCCAATGCATTTCATTACAATAGCTTCAGAGGAGCCTATTTACGGTATTGCTAACAAGAACATCTTCTTTGACTAGCAAATTGAAAGTTATCACCTTAAAACAGAATTCAGCTGCTACCAAACTGGGTGGAATATGCAAACAGCATTTTCAGATCTGTGTCAGTGTTTCTGCAGCTGATATCTTCCTACTGCAGCATTAAAACAGCGTTAGAAAAGTGTTTTGTGTATTTCTGGTTTTAGTAAGCAGAGGGAATTCCACTCATACACAGGGAAGCTCTTCTACCCATTGACAGATATGATCTTCCACATTAGCAGGTCATGATACTCAATATACCATAAAGAAATATTTTTACTTATAATTTTTATTTCAGCAGGTTTTCCTATCACAAAGCTATCAAAGAACCCCCAGGTCCTAGCTATTATTAATCAGTACTGCTACTGTTACAACACTAAAATTCTTCTTTTCAATTAGAAAATCTGACATAAAATACCTAACCTGACTTGGAAAATATAATTCTCACCATCATATTCATTTTAGTTGACTTCCTTGAGGTCTTTCAAAGGCTTCTGCCTAGCGAGATGAGGACAATTCTGCTTCACAACTGAAAAAAAGGGCTTGTATTTACTGTGGTTTAAAGGTTGTTGAAGAAACACTAGACTATAATCCTTTTTACACTATCCTTCCTTTTTGTTACTTAATTCTCCTTTACTTCTTCTTGAAAGCCTTTTCCTATGCCTCAGGAGGGCAAAGCGACTCTGGTATAAATGAAATGCCCTTCACATTTTGGCCATGTGACATCATTAAATCCTCATACTTATTCATTAATAACCATCATTAGTTGTTTTGTCTATCATTATTTATGATATATGGCTCAGAGCAAGGTAATTGTCTATCTATGGAGATGCTTACCACTGAAAAAACAAACCACAGTTATGTGGAATTTTAGGACAACAAGGATCTGTAAATACAGATTTTGCTTTTTAGCTTATAAAGAATAAAGGCTTATTCTCCACATAGTGATATTCCTTCTCTTGCCTAAATAATTATGCATCTTAGTTGTCTGTGTGCACCACACTGACTAAAGGACTGCACGCGACCAACATATTTTCCTATCTGTTTTCTAATGTGAATATCTGAAAGCACTCAGCAACACAAAATACAGGGGAAAGAGCATGGATTACAAAAACATGCAGATAAAATTAAACTCAAATTACTGAGCTGGGATTGTTTCTCTTTTCCCATCTTTTGACATTTTTCAGAACAGGATACCTATAGCAACAAGTCCTAAATTCACAGTATTAATTCAGATGTGCTCACTCAGATGTGCTACTCCATCACCACAGAGAGACTGCCCTATTCAAAGGAGAATGCGAAACAGGATTCCTACAGCTGCATACATTTGTTTTATGAAAGAATAATTGTAACCCTGATGTTGCTTTAAAATGTGTCACTTAATGGCAATAGTCTTAAATTCCCTAAAACACAGTAAGCCTTTTCAGGATTGATGTCATTGCAAGTTCAAAGCAAAAGATAACACATCTGGAAATATACTTTGGGTGTGTTTATAGAAATTACACCCATACCAAATATACCATTTTCTTAGAAAAATACCCTCTTCTCTCTCCTCCTAAAATCATCTGACAGATTTTGCTTTCAGACCCAAGGAAGAGAACTTTTTTTTTAATTATCTTATTACACTGTTTGTGAGGACTGTGACATGAGATCATGTTGAAGCCTTGTACTCCCTTGGTTCTGGCAAGTACCAAATTTTGTTTTGGTTAGTTTGGATAGGATTTCAATGACAAGGTAGCAACAGTAAGGGGCACTTCAGGACTCCTGCACACTGGTGTAACTTTTGATATCAGCTTCATACATCCAAAGGCTACACAGAGATGATTGTCAGCCCGTTTGTGTCCTGTATAACACAGGACAAGGAGCTGTATCCACTAGCATGTGCCAGCTGTTATACAATTCACTAACTAGAACCCCCCCTCCATAATCAATAAAGCCCCAGTTCAACAAAGGCTGTCTTTGTATACCCTCAGTGTTCCACAAAACCTCATTACATCTGCCTCAACAAGAAAGGAAGAGGAAAAAAAAAATTTTTTTTCAAGGTAAAAGAGCAGCCAGGCAAACCAAGAGGAAACTTATTTTTGTTTGTTTTAGTCATCATCTTGGCTTTCTGAGGAGGGGCAAGTCTACCAACAATAGCAGTATACTTCATTCAGTGGCAACAGTTGTGTCTTACTGCGAGGCTGCAGTATAAATAAATCTTCTTGATCTTTAACAACTAAAACCCTACAAATTATAATTCCACCCATAAGATGCTGAAATGTTTCCAGTGATTAATATTAATTAAATTTAATATTTGAATTCCCTTTTTACTTAAATGGTGGCATACACATTTCCACAATATCTAATGAGTTTCCTATTAAGCAAGCAAGCCATTACTGTTACATGTCATTGAAAGTCTGGAATGAAGTCTTTGCCAGAATTGGTTTCATGATCACCCAGCTACCCTGCTACAGCTAGCTCACATGTATGCAAAAAGAGGCAGCTCACCCACTCTGCTTACGTTGAGGCCCAGCAGAGTGCAGCCGGAGCAACCTCCGCAGTGTCTCCCTACAGGAGAGCGCGGCTGGAGAAGGTATGAAGGCGATCCACCCCTCTGAAAGCCCTCACTGCTCCTGCCTCCAGCAACACAGGACGAGCGCTGGAGGTTTCCCCTGGCCACTGACCTCTGCCAGCGTCCCAGGTTTGTAGCTAGAGCCTCTCTTTTTCCTATTTCTAGCAGCTGACTGGACAAAAGAAGGAAAGCAGTGTCACTGCTGAGGGAAACAAACAGAAGAAGCTATACTCATGGGACATCATAGGCCTGGGAAAGGAAAGCGCACCTGCTGGTCCTGGGGTGAGACTGGAAGCTGGTGGAAGAGCTTTGCAGAAGACGGCAGGAGGAGACGTCTAAAAGACACTCCATCCCCTCCTTCAGCTGACAGCACCCTCAAATTACCTATTCTGCTTCTCATCTCACAATTCTGCCCATTCCTCAAAGTACTAATTTTTTCTTCCTCCCTCAATCCATTTTACCACCACGACAAAAATGCTTGTGAACTTATGGTGACTCGAGTAAGCCATGTATTGGACAAATTATGTCAGCCCCAGCAAGCCCCATTTTGTATTTGTACTCTGTTCAAGTAAGAATAAATTGAATTTTGTGAGCATACATCACAGTTTTTATGCATAAAAACAAGTGGTATCTTTAAAGTATTAATACAGCTCAAATTTAAAGCAGTAGTTCCCAACCAGGGGAGGTCTGTCAAAAAAAACCAGAAAAAGGCGGAGTTACAAGGATCGCTCAGTGGGCCTTGCTAGTGCCACTAAAAAAAAACAATAAAATTCTGTTCTTTGCAAAACAAACAAAGCACAAATACCAAATTGTATCATCATGTCAACAAGTTATAACCAGTTCCTTGCTCCCATGAGAGAGTATTTCGTTATCATTATTTCAGTTTAAAACTGGTAAACTATCTCTGTAGGAAAAAGACCTCAAAACCTACTACAACATACTGTATCTTCATGGTCAGAAGAATTCTGTTGTTGTAACACGCAATTTTTGCACAATACAACTTTGCAATTCTTTATGCAAACTGAAGAATAAGGGAGTTTTCGTATCTTCAAAAATGCACCAAAAAGGTAGTATCTTGGAAACAGCTACAATTTTAACAATTCATCCTAAAGGCTGTCCCTACAAGCATCATCATCGACCTCTCAATTAAATTAAAGTGAACAGGTTGAAAACAACAGAAAGAAAATATTTTCAGTGTGCGCAGAGCAGAAATGGACTATTTGTTCAAAACAAGCTTTTGCTTGTTAGCTTTTTGCACACTGTAGCTATAGGTTGAGAGGGGGGTTGTTTAGGGTATGGGGGGGGGGTCTGTGTTTTGGTTTGGTTGTTTGAGGTTTTTCCTTTTTTTGGGTGGGGGTGGGAGTGGGGTGGGGTGGTTGAGTCTCATCAGATAATAAGCACATCATTTCCCATAGTGTCAAAAAGTCAATCTGATGATCAGTGAATTCAAGTCTAGAAAGCTAAGTCAGAACACCTATGCACTAGAATTGTATTTTGAGGGGACATGACATCACACACAAAGCCAGTGACAGATTTACTTTAGATGTAGAGTATGAAAATTCAAGGGAAGTGCTAGGACCAAAGCAGCACTACATGCTGAGGTTCTGAGGCTGTCAAACAAGCACCAGAGCTAATAGTGCACTAAGTGCTGTGCAGTAAGTGGAATCAGTGGTGCAGAGTTCTGAAATAGTCCTAACTGGTGAACTCAGGCAGATGAAAAACTGCCTGCAGGAAGAGTTTCAACTGAACACTTCCACTCCAAACCAAGACCAAAGATGACTGATGAAGCATGTGAAGAAATAAGCTCAGGAATTAACCTAAGCTACTTCAGACCCAATAGGCTGTTCCATGTGTTGGTAGACCCAACAGAGAAATGGATTAAATCTTTAAAGCAAACACAGAGGGTATGGCCATTTCTGAGTGTTGCTGGCTTAACAGCCTCAAAAGGCTCCCACATTTGTGATCTTACCTTGATGTCATGCAAGAGATTAAAAATCCACAACAGAATCCAGCTGATACCAATCTCTTTCCAAAAGATGAGACATAACTATGACCTGATTGGTATCACACAAACTCGGTGGGATGAATCGGATGATTGGAGTGCTGTGACTGATGCTATAAACTATTCAGAAGGGACATGCAAGGAAAGAGAGGTGGAGGAGTTGCCATCTATGGCAAAGATGGGATTGATTGCACAGAGCTATCTTTGAAGAACAGCAATGCACAGGTCAAGAGCTTATGGGTGAAAGTTAGAGACCAAGCCAACAAAGGAAATTTTGTGGTTGGTGTCTACTATAGGCTACCTGATCAAGGAGAGGAGGTTGATGAACAGTTTGTTCTTCAACTGCAGGAAGCATGACACTCGCAGACCTTCAACCACACAGGCATCTGCTGGAAAAGTGGCACAGCAAACTGCAAGCAGTCCAGGTAACTACTAGAAGGTGTTGAGGACAGCTTCCTAGTCCAGGTGATGGAGACACCAACCAGAGGAGAGGCACTGCTGGGCCTGTTGTTCACTAATGCGGAAGGATTTATCGGAGAGGTCAAGATTGGAGTTAGCCTGCAACGATCGTGCCCTGGTAAAATTCTCAAACTTGAGGGGTACAGGACAGGTAAAAAGTAGAGTCAGGACCCTAAGTCTCAGAAAGGCAAACTTTCAGCTTTTTAGGGCACTAGTGCATGGGATTCCTTGGGAAATTGCCCTCAGAGGCAAAGGAGCAAATGACAGCTGGGAGATATTTTAAAACATTATTCTTAGGGTGCAGGAGCTCTCAATCCTGATGTGCAAGAAGGCAGGCAGGGGAGGCAGGAGGCCAGCTTAGCTAAGTCAAGACCTCTTAGCCAAACTAAAACACAAAACCAAAATGCATAGGCAGTGGAGACAGGGATACACATCCTGGGGAGATTATAGGGAAATGGCCCAGGAATGCAGGGAGGGTATCAGGAAAGCCAAAGCACAGCTGGAGCTGAACTTGGCTAGGGACATAAAGAAATAACAAGAAGGGTTTCTTTAGGTACATAGGACAACAAAGGAAGATGAAAGAAACTGTCCCCACCCCCAATGAGCAAAACAGGAGACCTGGCAGCAACTGACAAGAAGGACGCTGAGACCTAACGATATTTTTGCCTTCATATTCACTGGCAAGTGCTCTAGCCACACCGCCCATTTCACAGAATCCAAAGGCAGGGACTGGGAGAATGAAGAACTGCCCAGCGTAGGAGAAGATCAGGTTCGAGACCATCTAAGCAACCTGAAGGTGCACACATCCATGGGACCTGATGAGATGCACCCATAGGTCCTGAGGGATCTGGTGGATGAAGTGGCTAAGCCACCATCCAGCATATTTGAAAAGTTGTGGCAGACTGGTGAAGTTCCCACTGACTGGAAAAGGGGAAACATAGCCCCCATTTTTAAAAAGAGAAAAAAAGAAGACCCGGGGAACTACAGGCCAGCCAGTCTCACCTCTGTGTCCAGCAAGATCACAGAGCGGATCCTCCTGGAAACTATGCCAGGGCACATGGAAAATAAGGAGGTGATTGGTGACAGCCAACATGGCTTCACTAAGGGCAAATCATGCCTGACAAACTTGGTGGCCTTCTACAATGGGGTTACAGCTTTGGTGGATAAGGGGAGAGCAACGGACAGCATCTACCTGGACTTGTGCAAAGCATTTGACACTGTCTCACACAACATCCTTGCCTCTAAATTGGAGAGATATGGATTGGACAGATGGACGACTCAGTAGATAAGGAACTGGCTGGATGGTCGCACTCAAAGAGTTGTGGTCAATGGCTCGATGTCCAAGTGGAGACCAGGGACAAGCGGCATTCCTCAGGGGTCGGTATCAGGACCGGCGCTGTTTAACATCTTTGTTGGGGACGCGGACAGTGGGATTGAGTGCTCCCTCAGCAACTTTGCCGACAACACCAAGCTGTGTGGTGCAGTTGATGCTCTGGAGGGAAGGGTTGCCATCCAGAGGGACCTTGACCAGCTTGAGAGGTGGGCCATTGCGAACCTTATGAAGTTCAACAAGGCCAAGCGCAAGGTCCTGCACGTGGGCCAGGGCAATCCTAAGGGCAAACACAGGCTGTGTGATGAGTGGATTGAGGGCAGTCCTGAGGAGAAGAACTTGGGGGTATTAGTGGATTAAAAACTGAGTATCAGCCAGCAACATGTGCCTGCAGCCCAGAAAGCCAGTTGCATACTGGGCTGCATCAAAAGAAGTGTGGCTAGCAGGTCGAGGCAGGTGATTTTCACCTTCTACTCCACTCTCCTGAGACCCTACCTGGAGTACTGTGTTCAGCTCTAAGGCCCCCAGTGTAAGAAAGACACAGACTTGCTTGAGCAGGTCCAGAGGAGGGCCATGAACATGATCAAGGGGCTGGAGCACCTCCCCTATGAGGACAGGCTGAGAGAGTTGGGGTTGTTCAGCCTAGGGAAAAGAAGGCTCCAGGGAGACCTTATAGCAGCCTTCCAATACTTAAAGGGGGCCTACAGGAAAGATAGGGAGGGAGTATAGTGATAGGACAAGGGGTAAGGGTTTTCAGTGAAAGAGGATAGATTTAGATTAGATGTAGGGAAGAAATTCTTTACTGTGAGGGTGTTGAGACCCTCTAATAGGTTTCCCAGAGAGGTTGCGGATGGCCCATCCCTGGAAGAGTTCAAGGCTAGGTTGGATGGGGCTTGGAGCAAACTGGTCTAGTGGAAGGTGTCCCTGCCCATGGCAGGAGGGGTTACCATGAGATGATCTGGAAGGTCCTTTCCAACCCAAACCATTCTGATTCAAACTCTTTTCACAGGAAATATAAACAGCTTATATGGCTTGTAAGGAGTTTGTGTTGCAGAGATAAAGAATAATTGCATTTTGCAACTCTGCTGTATCAATAAAAAAAAAGGCAAATTAAAA
Source organism: Buteo buteo (assembly GCF_964188355.1). NCBI lineage: Eukaryota > Metazoa > Chordata > Aves > Accipitriformes > Accipitridae > Buteo > Buteo buteo. Next base: position 62,798,819 of record NC_134204.1, read on the forward strand.
GGCTGGTTTTCCTCAAGCGTTCAATCAAGCACAGAATAAGGAAACAGTGAGAAAGAGGAGCATTCCACGTTGTGTAACAAGGAAGGTGTCTGCAGAGCTGTGACTTTTATCAGACAGCTCACTGAGTAACCGTAATCAAAATCCTAAGACATACACAGGCACGAGAACTAAGGGAACTTCCCCTTTAACTTGAAGGGAGGTTCTTTTCACACTGAATTGCTTTCTTTATGGCTATTGAAGAAAAATGTGTCTGTGTATCTAATAGCCTAAACAGATAATTTATCCTTTCAAAACCTGCTAGAATTTGAAAGGAGAAAACAAAACATTAAAAAGGCTCTGTTGTTGGGTTTTTTAAGGGGAAATTAAGGGGGGGGGGGCGCATTTTAACTTTGGAAGGAAAGTGTTTTATGGAAATACTAAAATTAATTCTGTTTACATCATGTAGTTAGTTAAATCAGATGCTTCCAATGTACTAGTGCATGTATAGACAACATGAACCTTTCACAGAAATAAGCTTATTTTTCACACTTGCTTTCTCATTCTTGTGGAATGTTTGGTTTTACCTAACATGGAGAAAAAAGATTTTCTTCCCTGCAGCTAGAAGTTTTTACTTGAAAACATCTAGAATGTTCTCTTGGAGCAAAAAGAAAATTAATTTTTATTATTCTAGAAAAACATCATACTTTGCAGGGCCTTTTCAAGAACTAGGCCCATATTAACCAAACAATTGTATATTTGAAACAGGAACCACAGAATCTGCTTAGCAATCTGTTATTACATCTTTTACCCAAAAAATTAACTAATCACAACAAACATTTGGACATGATCCAAAGGTTTGGATTTTTTTACTTTGATTTGTGTTGCACACTTCTGGTAATCTTTTGACTATGACCTAGCATATGGTTTTTCCAGACACCTCGTTAGAAAAACCTTTCATCTGCTGTTTCCTCAGATGAAGAGCCAGGAAAAGATCTCCAAGTAAGATCTCTGCATTCACATTAAAAAAAAAAAAAAAAAAGGAGAGAGATTGAGAACATGAACACTCTTCTTTTAGACAGCTGTTTAGAAACAGGAAGAAGTCAGAGCTGAGGCCAGCAACAGATAACTACAGAAGTAAAAAGCTTCTAGCTTAGCTCTTGACACTGCTGGTTAAGTCTGGAATCAAAAGCTTCTAGCAAGAGGATTTCCAAATCTTGCCACAGGAGTTAAAGTAATTCTCTTTATAAAACACTGTGCTTAAGGGATTAAATGAAGGCCAACATACTGTGCAGTTCCAGAGAAACAAACTACAGGCTGTTAAAATACCTGCAACATTTGCTGCAGGGGGAGCTACTGAAGAACAAAAGTCCCTAACAAAGAACAATTTTGATACTACTAAGTCCACCATTCTGGTGGTTTTTTTCTCCCTGCAAGAAATACAGAAATTTTCATTTCCACTTTCTCTAAAATCTACATACACCCCCTCCCAATCCTCTTAGATGAACTTTAAAGGCTGCATTACTATATTATCTGGGATGGACAGTAGTTATGGATCAACCAGTCTCCACAGCACTAGTTTGTTGTAATAGATATGTGAAAGATTGTAGCACTTCTTGGATTAGTATGAATTCTGCCAGTGAGTATGCCTAGAAGTATATGTTTCTTGTTACGTTTCCCTAAATCCTACTGATGCCTACTTCAGCAAATATAAAGTTTTCATACAGGAAAATAAGCTGGCAAGCAGCTACACATCTGCCACTTTTCACCAGTATCCTATTGTATTGGTTTCCTTATACTTTAAGTTTTGGAATTACATAACTGAAAACCTCAGGAGCAGACTCATGGCAACTGCCACCAGTTCTTTGTCCTGCTGCAGTCCACAAGTTAAACTGCAAAGTATGTCACACAATTCAGTATGTTCCTCAAACATGTATATTACTATCTTCTAGTGCTAATAAAAGAATATATTAATATTTGTAAAGAAATGAGATACTATGATAGCAGCCATAATCATAACTGAGCAGCCAGTGAGCTACTATAAGATTATTACAATTCAGCTTAATTTGAAAGTTACTAGAAAAATCTGTAACTGTTTTAAGGGGTTTTGATTAGACTCCTTGTGTATTATTCCCATGCACCAACTTTTTAGGAATTGTATGTCCATCCAATGGCCACAGAAAAGTTTTTGTGCAGCCATGAGTACACATAAGCACATCCAAATATTAACTTTGTCCTGTAATGATTAACTCCATGTCCCTTAAAGTTTTTGTGTATACTGGAGTATTATTTATAGACATACATTTTAAAGACCAGTCTTTTCTCCTTTAAAATATTAAGTGTAGCATAACCAACTGCAACCAGTGCAAATACCAGAAACATTACTATTTTTAAATTTCTGAAATAACAATAATCCTAATAGCCAAGTATTCAAATGTGTTTTTCAATTAAGAGTGTGAAGTTTCTACTAACTTTTTGAGACTTAAGACTCCAAGAGCCAAAAATATTTTAACTGTATCTGCATTAGAAAGCAACCTCTGCCCTGATATATATAAAAATAAATATATCTTAAAGATAGAGAGAGTATGCACACATGCAGGAGACCTAATTAGTAGAATGGAATTTAAACACAAATTGAAGAAACCAGCTGCCCAGCTCTTAGAGATGCAAATTCTTAGAAACTTAGGACTTCAAATGTTGAAGTTCCATAGTTCATATACTTATTCAGGACGCAGGCTTAAAAACGGTGCTAGCATTTACAAAAAAGAGACACGACAGCAACAATTTAATAGAACTGCTGACATTAGGAAAGAAATTTATTATGGAATAAGCTGGTAAGAAATATTGTTCCATTATACAATTTATTTCCAGTGAAATCAAATTTTACCACTGCTGGCATCACAGAACATCTTCACATCAGATGCAAATATGAGAGATCAATTACTAAGTCACTTAGTAGCACTAACTTTAACAAAACCAGATAGTTCAATTATAGTACCTAGAACAGATTATAAGCATAACTTTAATAAGCTGCAACTGCACCGCAGCTACAAAAACTTGATCAAAGTGCCACATGAATTCTCTCTTTGGAAAAATGTATCATAATACAAGATTAAGACATTACAGTTACCAGCAACATTCTGCTACGGAAAAAGGCTACACATTCTTCTAACTTAGTTTGAAAATTTGAGCTATTATTATAAACCTAAGGAGTTTAGAAAGTCTTGCACCCTCTTTTCTAAAGAGAAATATATAATATAGATAGTATTTTACATATAGTATTTTATACCTAATTCTTCTAACTTACAGTTTGAAAATTTAAGCTATTATTATAAACCTGAAGAGTTTAGAAACTCTTGCACCCTCTTTCTAAACAGAAATATATAATATAGATAGTATTTTTCATATAGTATTTTATACCTAATTGTTTTCACACTGTAATTAGAGGCAAAGGTTAAATTTTTATTTTGGTAGCAAAGATTTTATTTCAGACCCTAGTTTAAAGCTCCAGCAGCACTGTGAACAGAAGATGCTCAATCATGATCAGATGGAAAGGAAACAGTGGTAGCAGCTGCTTAAGTATGCACGGGTGCAAGCACATGACGACAAATTGGGCATGTTCCCGACTACAAAAGAAAGAGAAAAAAAAGCAGGTCATTTGCACAGTTTGCATCCAATTCTATTAAAAGGTAAAGGTTATTATTCATGAAGTATTTAATGTCTTTACAACAGCACTGTCTCAAAGTCAAATTTGACTGGATAGCTACTGGGAGCTAAGAGACAGCTACCAATCTCAGAAGAAAGCTTTGTTTTGCTTTTAAACCAGTTAAAGAGCAGATACATCAGGCTATCTGTAAAATCTTCTTCAAAGAATTGATTTTAGAGGTGGTAATTTTTTTCTGAGGCAAGGATTAAAAATAAACTAGGTACTGCCCAAATCTAACAGGAAGTATTTTGTCCCAGTTTTCAGCAAGAGCAGTTTACTATGACAGTAGAAAAAGACAAGACATATTACACAAGCAGTATCAACATGGTAATCAATACTATCAAAGTAAAAAAAAGTTATAAACCCATTAAGAATGCATACTAGAGGTGTTCTGATCTGATCTCCCTAGTCTGAATCAAGTACCTCTTAGGAAATGATGTGTTACACTGTAGGCTTGCTGAGAATCAGCAAGTCTAGGCTTATACGGTAGGTAAAAGACAGTGAAAGTACAAGGAAAAAAGAATACCAAATCATTAATTACAGTTCTCTTCATCTAGCCTCAATATGATGCAAGACTTTTTAAGACATTAGGAAGAAAACTGGTTACAGATTATGAAAATGAAATCTAATACCATATAGATTTACCAAAGGCATTTTTTTTTAAATTAATCTACAAGCATTCCAGTGTTTCTCCCACCAACCTCAGCTGTTACTGTAAATAGGACTCACATTCTGGCAAGACAGATCAGATCCTTGTCTATTCTCAGAGAAGAATCAAGCCATCTTTACTCCAGGGTGTGAGTACAGTAAAGAAAGCTTTTCTCATACCAAAACAAGTTACAACTCATTCATCTCTTTCATTCTTACCGAAAGCAGACCACGTTGTTCCTCACAAAAATACTCCCTCTATTCAAGAAATTGCCCTTCAGGTGAGTATAGATATAAATTACTTTCCTCACTTGCAGTAGAATTTTGTTCCATAATGCATAAAATTAACAGCCAGTTATTTCTTGGTATTTCATCCCACATTTTCAAAAAGTTACAAACTGTTCTTCCCAGAAGAATGCAAAGACTCAACCACACCTCCCCCCCCCCCGAACCCCCACCAATCCTGTAGTACTTACTTTCTGTAACCAAAGAGTTATACAAGTTTTGTGAAACAAATGATGACAGGGCAGCTCTGTTATGATTTCATCTTTCACATATTCACTGCAACAGATAGTACAACGCTGCTCTTGACCTACACTCACAATGAAGAAAAAGCATTATTATCTTGTTTTACATCCAAGAGGAGCCAAAATTAAAACACACATATTATCAACAGTATCACTGATTACAAAATACAATCACCCTTACTCCAGTAAGGTTTAGTTTTCCAAACTGACCAAAGTTATATTCAGTCTGATTTAAGATTCAAAAGCTCTTAGAACATCATTGCCAGCTGCACAATAAGTATGTTTATATATATATATAAATATAAACTGCATCTATGGTATTACAGAAAGCTAAATTTGTTCTTATAAACTTTGTGGAAATTAATTCTTAATTATTTTTCCATACCATCTTGGTCATCTGTGACAGTAATCTGTGGCAGACAATCTATGGTTTCTTTAGTAGCTGGTGGATGAGCCTGTTCAACATCAAATCCAAGAGTCTCCAAGTAAGTCAGAACAATCTGAAAAGGGTAAGAGAACTTGGGTCTGCTTACTCACAAATGTAATACTCCATATAAAAAAAAAATAAGCAAGAAAAGGAATCTAATTCTAATAGTATTACTTAAATGGAAGTTAAGTCTTCAGGGCTGTTGTCATTACTGCTGAGCAGTGCTCACACAGAGTCCAGGCCTTTTCTGCTTCTCCCCCCACCCTACCAGCGAGCAGGCTGGGGTGGCACAAGAATTTGGGAGGGGACACAACTATAAGATGAACTATGCCAGGAACAGATGAAATAACTCCCTTTACTCTTGTGGAGAGGGATGAGGAGCATAAAATTCCAGTCATGAGGAAGAAAGACAACTAGCTTCAATTCTCATTTCCCTCAAAGAGTTCTCAAGCCTGATCACCTTAACGTTAGTTACTGAGATAACCCTCACAGTGATCTCTAACTCCTTCCTTGATACATATATACAGTTGCAACAAACTATGGAACAAAAATTGTCATATTACAAACATTTTCTATATACCCTATAAACGGAAAAATCAGAAACTGCGTTTTCTTGCTGAAAATGTCTGCTTTCTGCTATGTCCTTTACCCAAACTTAAAAAGTTAGTTCGGTTTGGGCTTCACATCACAAAAGAAACCATTTTTTTATTAAAGAATCTTTTCCTCCTGAAAATGCTGTACACCATATTTTGGATATCTGAGCAAGCACTGTGACAACAGTACCAAAGATAAGGAAAAGACTTTGTAACACTACGAGAATTTACTATTTCAATGAAAGATTTTACATTTTTAAATTTGTGGAACACACTTCTACATCTTCATCTACAACTGTCTGACAACCAGGAAAGTTATGTTTAAAGGCTGTTCTGAACATCCTTCCAGGAATACAATTTTCCAGTTTACGTTAATCCAGTCAGGGACAGGGTCACATCATATTTTATTAAGAGAACATACTGGACTAGCCATTTGCAAGTCCTGTTTTTTAGAAAACAGAAAACATGATATCCTGATCCTGTCAACAGCTTGCTGTAGTCATTAAAACATAGTATCTCAGCAGACAATTAAAATTAATTCTGGGTAGATAGACATGACAGAGCCTTTTTTTGCTCACTTTCTCTCAACTTCCAGAAATACTTGCAATATTGCCTAAGAGAAATATTGAACAGTTTTGGGTAACCCTTGCTCTTATTTTCTGAACAATTCTAGTAACCATTTTCATACTGGAAAGAGAGGTGCTCTGTATATTCTGCTTGATATTTGGAGGAAATATTCAGAGTTCTTACTCAAAACCTGTGTTGTCCATTTAGTCACAGTTAATACAGCAGTTCCTCTGATACTCAGTTACCATTTTCTGCTAATTCCATTTATGCCAGACTTCTATCCCCACCATAAAGTTTCAGACACCTAAGTGCTAATTTCAAGCACAAATACCATTTAGGACAATTGGCTTTCCTTCTTGTCCAACATCCACAGAGACCTGAACCACAGGTACCAGAGAATAACTACCTTTGTAGTCATCTACCTGCTTGCCAAGTGTATTCAATGACACTCCATTCCTAGTGACACTAACATAATTACAGCATCTTCTCAGCCAGCCATGCACATAGCAACCTAGAATTGTTCTTACAGGTCAGCCTGACAAGAGTAACTAGGGAAATGTTGTTACACAGTAATGACAAAGAAAAACTCAGAGCCATAATAACCTCAGTCTCCTCTTTAGGTGTTAACATATAGATTGAAAAAAAAAGAAAGATGGAATCAGTTTCCCCTCTCTACACAGATCCTCTTGCTTTGGTGCAAAGGAGGAGGTCAAGTACTTCTGTAGTTCTGTTCTTTTTGACGTAGTGAGAACCAGCAGCTATGACAGGAGACAAGGAATCTTCCCTATACAACTTCAAAATACTGCTTTTATAGTAACAATAAAGAGACCTCCTGCACATTAATAAGCAGTTCTGAAGTGTCTCCAGATGAGTAGTGCTAACAAGATCCCACACAGCTGGAGAAGACCCTATGGTACTTGATAATGAATAATACTGACCTCTCATACACCATATACCTGGAAATTGAATGATTGCCAACTTCAGGGAACAACCCTTCCACCCCCTTGGAAAATCCCAATGAAGTTTATTCACAAAATCATTGATTTTGCACATATCCATGGGAAAAAAAAAATCTATGATTTTTCCACTGACTGTCAGCTTTAGAAAGCATTTTAAAGTGTCCTTGGTATACTGCCTGCAAGCACACTATGACATACAGTTAAAAGGGGTGAACAGGGCACACTAAAGGCTAGTAGTCAAACTGCCCATTGCTGCCCCTCAACTTACATCACACAGAAAACATTCAATTTAATTGTTGTAACACCGTATTATATGGCTACACATCATTTAACTCTTATTTTGACAAATACCCTGCAGGGCAGATCTCTGGCAGTGCAAGAATTGTCACATTGCATCAAACTGAATTTCAACTAGCTCCATATTCACTTTGACAGTGACAGATGTCATGTAACACATAAAAGACAAAGATAATAACCATGCTGGTTCTTGATAACAAATGGTCTGGTTTAACCAAAGTTAGACAGATGAAATGAGATTAGAACACGGTAAAGATAAAAGGCTTTTTTGCTTTGGGGTGGTTTGGTTTGGGTTTTAATTTCAAATGCGTGGACTCAAGACAGTCAGACACAGAGAAGTCTTCTACTGAGGAATAAAAATATGAGACACCCAATTGTACTCTTGCAAAAAAAAAACCCAAAACCTAGGACAATTCATAGGCACAGATCCAGGTATGAACATTCCTTTACGTAGCGAATTTGGCAACACTCTTTAGAATAATTTAAATGGCATATGTTTATACTGGTAGAAATCAGTATCTTTTTTTCCTTTTGGAGGAAATAAATCCATATTCTAAAAGGAATAGCACTGAACAGTATCTTTTTTTTCCTTTTAGAGGAAATAAATCCATATTCTAAAAGGAATAGCACTGAACAACAACTTTTTGCACTACATCATCTAAAAGAAATTCCAACATTCATTTTCATGCTTGCAGACCTGAAAGGTCAAGCTAAAACAGGAAAGTAATTTCTCCCTGATCCTCCTGATTTTCAGATTATGCTGAAAAAGGATTAAATAATAAAAACTTATGTCACAACATCACTGATATAATACCACCAAGAATATTTTATTACCTCCATAGCTTGTTGTAAGCGTCCCTCTAGGGCCATAATTGTGAGAAACTGAGGATTCATGTAAGGAATGGCTTGAGCAAGTCCTAGGCCATCACCAAACTCATCAAGTAGTCTGAAAAACATGAGTTAGGAAACACAGTCTTAATTTCAAAGTAAACAGTAACAACATGAGGGCTGGCTACATCAAATTACTGTACATCACCTGTTAACACCTGTGTGCATACACTCTCATGAGGTGGTTGTGTTGGGTTGACCTTGGCTGGCTGCCAGGCACCCACTCAGGTGCTCTCTCACTTCCCCACCTCAACTGGACAGGCATGTAAGTAAGACTAAAAGTTCATGGGTTGAGATAAAGAAAGGGAGATCACCCACCTATCACCATCACAGGCAAAACAGACTCAACTTAACGGGGAACCTTAATTCAACTAAAAGATTGAACCGGTTGAATTTATTGCCAATAAAAACGGATTTGGATGGTGAGATACAAATACAAAAACTAAAACACCTTCCCCTTAGCCCTCCCTTTCTTCCCAAGCTCAACTTCATTCCCGACTCCTCTATGTCCCCCTACAGGGCAGGGCAGAGGGACAGGGAATGAAGGTGGTGGTCAGTCCAGGGCAGTTGTTCTCTGCCACTCCTTCCTACTCACACTGGTCCCCTGCTCCAGTCTGGGGTCTCTCCCACAGGCTGCAGTCCTTCAGGATACACCTGCTCCTGTGTGGGTCTTTCCCACAAGCTGCAGTCCTTCACTAACTGCTCCAGCATGGGCTCTCCACAGGCACAGTTCCTTCAGCAATCACCTACCTGCTTCACTGTTGTCTTCTCCAGGGGCTGCAGGGGAATATCTCCTCCAGCATCTGGAGCACCTCCTCCCCCTTCTTCTCTGACTTTGGTGTCTGCAGGGTTGTTTCTCTCACATTGTCCTTGCTCCTCTCTCTCACACTCTGCTGTGCTGCATTTTTTACCCTTAAATATTCTCCCAGAGGCACCACCCTGCAGTGGGTCCATTGGAACTTGCTGGTGTCCCACACAAGGCAGCCTCGGCCTCTCCTCACAGAGGCTGCCCAGCAGACCCCACTGCCAGCACCTGCTCCCAGTACAGTGGTAAACTCAAGACAATATAGACTTCAGAAGAACATGATAGGAGCTTTTACCATTGACTACACCAGAGTAAAAGGGCATACAGTTCAGCTAATAAATTTCATATGTATGCTATTAAGCTCACTTTACAACTTGCATTCAGATTTTTATTACATCGTGTGTCAATGCATAGCTTGGCAGCTGCTTCCAGTTCTGTTTTCAACATTCCGAGACCAAATCTTAAAGCAGACACAAGCATAATCATTTACAGATCTGCGTAAGCTCAACAACAAAACTTAACAGACTATTAGAGAAGCATCTTCCTTTCTATTTTGAGTAATTAGGAAGCTTACCAAGGCTAACCTCCAACACTGAAACAGTTTTTGTCCATGTCCTACAATTCCTTTGCTAGCTTGCTGCCTGGCACTGTAAGAACACATGCCTTACTTCTAGCTTGGACTGTCATGCATTAGTCCATGTTTTGCTTTTTCGCAATGTAACTTCGCAAGGAGAAAATACCGGTGTTTTTGGTATGTCTACGCTGTAGCTTGTAATATTTTTAATAAGCAGAAGAGAGCAAGTGTTAAGTCCCTCACTGGAAGGCATTCTGTCTACCTCACTCTCAAGTTAAAACAAATGCATTACACTATTCTAGGATTAGGCTGTTCTTCCTGGTACTTGCAGAAGTTTTGTAATAAATATATTGCAATATTCTTCAGTAATCTAATGACAGAAAATTGAGTGAAGCATTCAAAATTATGATACTATTAGGTCAGCACATGGCATTTCAAAGAGAAATAAAATAGGCTTATAACATCTAACTTACACCAGCTGCGAAAGAGGAAAAGACCAACTACAAAATAACACTGACTTGAATGCTGATTACATTCACATTGCTTTACTTTTGTTATACTTCCACTACACTTACCATCTTGAAAATTAATTGAAAAAGTACACCCATCCCTTGAATATTTAGCATTCCAGAATTTTCTCAGATCACAGCCTGATTTAGCAAATCTTCATCCTTTTTCTCTCACTAGAAGACACATAGTACTTGAAGTATCTTAAGTCTTAAAACTCAGATTATCAGCCTTTGAAGCAAGTGCATGCCGATAGCCATGAATATTTTTGACATCTTACATAAAAAGCAAAACAGTAGCTACAAAACCTCTGAAATTAAAGCAGAAAGCTATCAAAGGCATACCTCCACTCCACATCCAAGTCTTCACTCACACTGGAGTCATCCTCAAAGTTGTTATTTCCATCCAACAGGAAGAATACAGGATGCAAAAAATCACTAAATGGATAATTTTCCTCATCACTGCTACTTTCTACTTCTTCCCGGTACTGTAACCAAGGAATCTCTTCTTCCTCCAATAATATCTGTTCCCTTCAAATAAATAAATGAAAAGCTAAAACTAAAAAGCTAGGAGAATTTACAAACACATGTAAGCAACAAAAGCTACACATATTACAAAGGCTAAAGATGCATGTTTCCCAGACTGCAGAGTCCCAGATTAGGAATTTATCATTTGCTGTAAAAACCAAGAAACATCCAGTGGTATCAGGTCCAGCCTCAGAATCTAGGAATGATTCTATGGCAAAATTATTTGCCTAATGCTCAAGGCCAGCAGTACAGTAAGTAGCTTGCTTTGCATATTCCCTAGTACAGGTAGTATCCCCGCCAGAGCTAGTAAATTTGGTACTAAAGATTTTCTTATTCATCTACAAGTTCCTAAAGCTACTAAAAAGAAAGGCTTTCTTGACACCCTAGAACAGCCTTCATGGGGAAGCTTGGCCTGAATGCAAAGAGATACTGTTTGCAAAAGAAGCTATTTGCATAAGGAGATAGACTCCTCTCATTCCTGGATTTTTTAGAAAAACACAAGTCACCTGGATGTTTAGAGCCACAGGGCTGCAAGTCCCACTTTATTTATCAAAGGGAACATAAGAAAGAATCGTGTTAGAAATGGGTACATTTGCAGACTGTTCACTTCAAAGAAAGCTAAAGAGTACACAGCTCCACTGTTCTTCCGAAACAGATGAGTTTTTGTAATATTTTCATAAAGCCACACTAATTCTCCAAACCTCAAGAGGCAGGGATACTAAAAAAGCAGTAACTGCTTCGTAACAGGTACTGTCTACCTAAGAGCGGAAGAAGCTGAAAGAACACTTAGGCATGGCTTGTTGCTTTATAAAGACCCAAACTAAGAATATAAGGTCAATATTACATGCTTAGGATAAAAAAAAAAACAACAACCTGTCCTTGGCCATTTATAGCTATAAATTTTGCCTTGCAACAAAGGTAAATACATTTTATAAATTAAAGTACTGAATGACCAGAAAAAATAAGGAAGTTCTCGGCAAGCAAGTAGTTCAAGTTTACTTTAATCACTGATAGGGCTGCAGAAATGAAGAGCAGCAGTGGAATACAAGAAGTAAAACAAAGAGGTAAACAACTGCTGTGCAGGAACTAAGCAGTATCAGAAGATGTGTATGTAACATATACATCTTTACAATTAACTTGCCTAATCTGGCTTTTAAAAGTTGGTATATTGAGCCTATTATCCCTATTGACACTGCATGTCAATGCCCTCTCATTATTTCTTTCATAAAATATAACTGTTTGCATGACATACCATTTTTTCCCCGATTTGAAATACATACAACTCCTCAGATTATTTTGATGTAGGCAAATTATTATTGCTAGTATAATAACTACTTTTAGAATTGATGTTATTCTGTGTAGTGTCATGCGCTGATGCCAGAACTTAAAGGAAGTTAGCTAGTAAAATAAAAACATACCCTCCTTGGAAACAGAAGTCTGTCTTCTCTTCTACACCACTGCTGTTGCTCTGCACTTCGGGCCCATGTTCCTCCTTGCCTGGTGCAGACTCCCAGCTCTCATCACTTGAGGACTCTTCTTTTTCTGTAGCAGTCAAATAGGTAGGCACAACTGGAGACCATTCTCCATCACTGCAATCAGAGCTGCAATTTAAAGAAGGCAACGAGGTGTTAATTTCAACACTGCTTTAGGGGAAAGAAAACAAACATAAACATTCTGTGATTTCCTACTTTTCTATGAACACTGCTCTCACTATAGACTATTTTTTTCTAGGAGAAATTAATTTTGTATTATTTATAGATGTATAACAAGGCAAGTATACATTAAAGAGCTGATTAAAAAAGATCAGTTCCAAAAAAAGAATTCTGCCCATCCTACTTTGCAAAACGGTTTTGTTCTTCACTCCCTACAATTGCAGAGTACATGAAACAACTCAGGAATATAAACCCAGACCCACTATACTCATCCTTCTCCAGGCACACAAAGAGAAAACAGCAGCAGTGACACTGAGAACACCAATGCCTGCTTAACAAAGAGTAAGCAGTCGGTCTTACCTCTCAGCCAAACAAAACTTAAAGTACAAGCTCTCAACCTTTAAGCAATATACAATGGTCCTTTCTTTTTAATCATACAAAGGTACAATGGATGACTTGCTGCAAATTATATAATTCACTAGCCCAAACAGATGAATGGCAGCGATTTTTTCAAAGAGAATTTGCTCAGCCACCACATAGGAAAAGGAAGTAAACAAGTTGTAGGCAGCTTAAAATAGTGATGTTAGAGTCTCAAGAAGGATGAACTTACCTACTGCTACCTTTTGTAATGACACTTAGGTTTAATCAATACTAACAGTGACAGTTGATACCTACCAGAATTCAAAGTATAGTCAACTAGCTATGTCACTTCAAAAAGTTATAAAAAACTAATAATATATGAACAGCAAACAGGCTTAGACCACATCTTACACAGCAATCCACAACACCTGCAGCTCAGTGGTCACTCTGCTAAAAGCAGTATCAATGTTATCTCTCCACCTACAAACTCACTTGAAAGAAATGCTCCTTCTATCTAATATTACAAGTACATGCCAATAAAACTTGCTATTTAATGAATTACAAGTACTTTTGAAAAACTGCACATTATACACTTCAAGTTTTACAAGAATAAAGATGACAGATTATATGGAAGCATTTTCATTTGAAGCAGGACTATATTTTTCTGGAAATGAGAATATTAATTAACTTTGGGCTATTTTAAAGGATTACTTTACAGTAGAAATCATACCTGTTAAGAAATTCTGATATGTAGTGTGATGTATCTTATATTGCACCAATTAAAGCTGAATGCTAACATTTTAGAGCCTTTTTTTTGATTGGGGTTTTTTTTGGTTTGGGGTTTTTTTTGTTTGTTTGGGTTTTTTTAAGGTTATCTAAGCATACTATAGGAATAGCCCAAATATTCAAATATCTTATTTTATTTTTCTCAATTTTACAATCCAGGAATTATTTCCAACACAGTTTATAATAACATTCGTATGTTGTTAGTCAAATTTGTTCTCTTTAAAGTTTATACACAAACACTAATTCAAACCAGAAAAGAGGATACATCTAAAGTCATTAATACTGAACACAAAGGAAGAACATTGGATGTGTAAATTTCCAAACTTAGGATTTAACTGTGCCCAATTCTAGACGTGCAGAACATCACTTTATGGTTAGAGAGTTATAGACTTGTCACTTACCAAAAGCATAACATATTAACTTAACTTATTGGCACATGGATTTTCTGAGAATAGTCTTTCCCCTGGCTGAACTGGCCTGTACTTGCCATATGATCCAAAACTAAACAGAGGGAGCTAATGGATATGATCCTTATCGCACCAGGCCTGCCCTCCGAGGGCCTACCATGTTAAAGCATATGCTGTTCTAACAAATATGCAAGACTTTCTCCTTCCCACATAGCTTCTACATGCTAACACCATAAAAGCTGGGCACTTCAAGGAAGGAAAAATGCGAGGTGAAGGCCCAGGCTGTAGCAATCAGCAAGGTGAATCTCTCCCTGGGCTGGAAATAAGTGAAACTTGAGTTGTAGGATGCAGTTTGACACATATGTCAATTCTGCTTTTTATGCAGCTATATACATATATTTTAACATGGAATATGGTTTAACCCTTTAAACATAAAATTGCCTTTCAAGAGTGGAAAAACATATTACTTTGTACAGAGTAATCATTGACAATTTACTTCATAAGGATAAGTCTTTTGAGCATTTAGAACACGAATCATTTTTTTTTTTAAAAAACACATATACTTCCTGTTTAGTGGTTCAGTTAGTGCCATCATTACGAACATAGTCACTTTCAGATAAGCAATCTGTATTTCTTTGTCATGCTACAACAATCCATCACTTCACATCATGGAAGCCAATGCTGTAACTGTAAAACACAGTCCATTTCCTCCATTGCATTTTAAACTTCCAGTAGTGGCATTTGAGAAGTGGAAAATAGAAGATTATGCAGTAACAAAAATTTTTGAAAAGCAAACCTTACAAGGAAGGAAAGGATTCATTTGTAAGTCCACCTATATCTTTTATAAGAAAAAACAAAATTAATTCTACCACTCCATTTTACAATGCCTTAAGGATTTTGTTCTCATAATTGGGACTCTGCAATATTTTAAAGACAAGATTTTATGCAGATTAATCTTCGTGCTGTTCTCTCCACAAAAACAGTGGAAACATAAACCACTAATCAGGTTAGCTTATGAAGCCTAATGGCAAGAACACACAGAAAAAAGCCACATCAACATCCAGAAGACATGTCTTATAAAGAATGCAGTGGGAACAGAATCAACAAGATGAAAGCAAACTAGAAGAAAAATAGGAAAAAAACAACAAAAAACCCAAACAAAAGCTATCACAAACACTACTGCATTTGCCATAAATGAACAGGTGGTTAGAATTTTTTTTTTTACCCTCAAATAGTTCAGTTACATAATTCCAGTTCACAGTGAAAAGTTCTTAAACAGCATTATATGAGTAAAAGTTAATCAACATAAGGTTTATCCAAATTAATCTGTCTTCTGGGTAGAGAGCCCAAACCAGAAAGAGCCTGAATATTTCTCCTGGTGTCCAGGTTGGAGCTATTTGTAAATCTGAAACTGTTCAGAAACACCTACGAGTCTGAAGAACTCACATTAAAAAACAGGTTTATAAGCGATCCCATCAAGTTATTCTTCAGATATGACAAGGAAGAATAGTTTCTTTCAAAAGGCTGGAGACAAGAACATACATGGGCTGTCACATAGAATATTGAGATTTGATGGCAAAAAGAACAAATTCTGAAAATACCAAGTCTTGAAGGGAACTTTCAAAGACCCATAATCCAAAAACCATGCTGAACAACGTTTTCCCTCTCTACCCTCCATCCGCTCACTAAAAATCAAATAAACAAGTAATCTTCCTTAATGGTAAGATGCTTTGATGCTAAACATAAGGAAAGGCTTTTTACATTACCAGAAGAATGTACATCACCATTTCTTTAAATGGACTTGAAGGGTGAAAGAAAACTGAAAGGAAAAGTTGGCATCTTGTTACCTGATCATATTCTGAAATTGCTTGAGTTATGTCCCATTTGCTAATAAATTATTCAGATTTTTACATTATTTACACTAAGACAGATACAAAAATGAAATTTTACCTGTCTTCATCTCTAAGGGTCATTGAGAAGTATCTGCTGCAGTCTTCAAACTCATCCCAAAAAGAGCTATTTTTTTGTTCTTGAGCTGCTGCATTTTTCCTTTGGTCTATTTTTGTGTTCTTTCGATCACCTTCATAGTCTCTTGAGTCAAAGAACATAGATCTCCTCTCTTTGCTGTTTCTCAAGGCATACTCGGCACAGCCTTGCTGGACTTCAGTGATTCCAGTTTTCCTCCAGGAACCACCCTCTTCTTCATCATCATTAGGGAGAAGCTTCTCTCTCTCTGACTTGTTTGCAGTATTTTGTTTTCTTACTTTAGGTCTCACTACTAGCTCAGGTGAATTTCCTTGGGCAGTGTTTCCATCATTGACATTTAATTCATTAGTAATTTCTGTAGGGGTTCCGATTCCAACATCCACTGTTTTTATCTGCTGTGCTTCATAACTGGCACCACTCAGGCTACTTTTTGGTATAGCTTGATTTTCAGCAGAAGGTTTAATTGTGATGTTGTTTGGACATGCCAAGTCTGAATCTATGCTAAAATATCTCATTAAAGGCATTGGTCCTGCTTCTTCACAACATTCTCTAGAAACACTGTGGTTGAGAGTGGGCAATTGGGACTGTAACTCAGTAAAAGACTCTATGCCGCCTTCTAACTCAGAAAGCAAGTTACCTAGTGCTTCCTGAAATAAACCAACTTCTCTTGCCAAAGAAAATGTTTCTTGAGCATCATTTTCCTCTCCATCACTGCTATCTGGCTCATAAGAGTCAATGTTTACAAAAGCAATTCCATTCTGACCATTCAAATCATTACTCCCTCCAGATGCATATCCTTCAAGGGCCTCAGAATTTTCATAAGTATTCATAAGGTTTCCTGAGATTTGGTTGTCTTCCAGACCGTAAGAGAATAGACAAAATGGTGATGTGTCTGCTTCAGAAGTTTGGCTTAGTACACTTTGGCAAACAGGTTCTCTAGCTCCAGTATTTTCTAACACAGGCTCATCTAATAAACCAGAAGAAGCTTCAGCCAATAGGTTGGAATCTTCAGAGAAAGCTGTAAGAAAGAATGCATTGGAATATTCAAAACCAATAGCAATATTCACATCTACAATCACTGCTCATGAAAAAGAAAGGGTAATTCACTAGGACTGCAGTGCAATTTGATAAAGAGAAACATTTACCAGAAATATAGTAATTCTTCACTAATATATTTACATTCTCACTTCTATAAACTAACCACATAGAAATAGACGTAAATAATACAATTTCAGCTCAGCCTGTGATACAAAACCCCCAAGTATTAAGGGAACACGTTCATAGGCAGCTTTTTTACATTGTTTATATAAAAAGGAATTTTAAGATGAGAATAGGAAATCTGAAAAAACACTAGAAGATTAAAAAAGTTACAACATTTATTTCCATAAGTTAAAAATTGGACTATCCATTTATTAACTGGCTAAACTGCGTCTCCTGCTACACTCAGATAAAGCCATTTATTGCTACTATAAATTACATACTAATAGCACCACATTTTGTACATGCAGCTGTAAGTGCAACTCCCCATAAGAAGAAAATAATAGCAGGGATGAATGTGGAATTACAGTTAGTAGTTATCATCATTGCAAATTCAGTTTGGTTATATTACACTTGAACACCTCTTGCATAAAAGGACAATAAATATCAAACCCAGCAGCAAGAGTTAAAGAAGGTAAAAAACACGTATAGTGCTGCTACTACAAAAATTAATGTTTAGTTCAAGTAATTTGTAAACTCCTAACCAAGGCAATAGTCCAAACTATTTTTGAACATACAATGGCTTGTATATATTGATGAAAGTACTTGAAATTTTTAAGTTGATATCAAGAGATTTGGAAACCTACCTACAAGACCAAAAAAAAGTGAGACATGCATGGTTAATTGAAGGGATTCCCTAGCGTGTTTTTTTAAAAACAGGCAGAGGTAGGAAACCATGCAAAATGAGTGTTGCAGGGTTAAAAAAAAAAAAAAAAGAAGAATCTCATCTAAATAGCTAATCCATGCCTAGGCTGGTGAATTTGTGGTGCTGAACTCTTATAAGAGCTGTGCCTCTCAGCACTAGGAGTCTGGCTTGCAGGAAGCAATACTGTAACATTACATTTAGCTAATTCAAATATTTAAGCACCTTCACAAAATTTCTAACAACTGAGGTTGGTAGGCAGGCCCCTCTGGAGATATCCAGTTCACCCCTCTTGCTCAAGCAGAGTCATCTATAGATTACCAAGGACCAAGTCCAGTCAGATGTTTAATATTTCCAAGGATATCTCCCTCTACCCATCTTCTACAGTTGCTTAGATGTATACAAGATGTCAAGCCAATTAGCAAGGAAATATGCAGCATATTTTAGGTAGTACCCACCCATCAAAAAATGAGTATGGACTGGGGAAAAAATGTAATCTAGTTGAAGTAAGGGAAATAAATGAATCCAAAACATTTCTCAAAGATAAATTTGAAAAGTCACGATATATAAAAAAAAAAAAGACCAAATATAAAAAGAAAGGCAATTTGTTATTAGACTTAACATAGAAAATAAGTCACTCTTAGACTTTATATACAAAGCAATTGTATTAAGGACAAGGAGATAACATACTCTAAACTGCATATTTCTTATGACCCCTAAAAATAATAGCATGCTTATTTCTGAGTAACTGAAACAAGAAAGGTGGTAGCATTATATAAAGACAGTAGGAAGATTGACAAGTGTCAACACTGCCTTACAGAAAATAAACCTTTAACTAGATGAAAGTGTAGAAAATGTATGGAGCATAGACAACAGCAAAAATGTTCAAATCACAAAAAATTAAAACCACCCCAAGATGATCTACATGACATAACAGTCTCCAAGAACAAAGGCATGTGACAAAGTTAAGTTAGCACTATACTACTATAAAAAAAGAAAATTAGAAGGAGAAAGCAGTTACAAAATAGTCTAAAAAAGGAAGGAGAAAAAAGTGCTACTTTACAGAACCATAGAATCATTTATGTTGGAAAAGATCTTTAAGATCACCTAGTCCAATCATAAACCTAACACTGCCAGGTCCAGCACTAAACCATGTCCCTAAGTGCCACGTCTACATGTCTTTTAAATACCTCCAGGGATGATGACTCCACCACTTGCCTGGGCAGCCTGTTATAATGCTTGACAACCCTTTCAGTGAAAAAATTTTTTCCTAATATCCAGTCTAAACCTTCCCTGGTGCAACTTGAGACCCTTTCCTCTTCTCCCAGGTAACAACCAATAGACAATAGACCAACACCCACCTCACTACAACCTCCTTTCAGGTAGTTGTAGAGAGCGATAAGGTCTCCCCTCAGCCTCCTTTCCTCCAGGCTAAACAACCTCAGTTCCCCCAGCCCCTCCTATTAAGACTTGTGCTCTAGACCCCAAAACTGAACATGGTACTCAAGGTGTGGCCTCACCAGTGCTGAGTACAGGGGAACAATCACTTCCCCGCTACTGCTGGCCACACTATTTCTGATGCAGGCCAGGATGCTGTTGACCTTCTTGGCCACCTGGGCACACTGCTGGCTCATATTCAACCAGCTGTCAACCAGCACCCCCAGGTCCTTTTCTGCCAGGCAGCTTCCCAGCCACTCTTCCCCAAGCCTGTAGCGCTGCATGGGGTGGTTGTGACCCAGGTGCAGGACCTGGCACTTCAGAAGACCTGAGGCTGTATCAAACATTCTTTTAGCAGAAAGCTTCATGCACTCAAGGACATGGGACTACGTCTCTAATCCCACAAGCCGTTTTGTATTTCTCTAAGAAATTCAGATGCTAAAGTCACAGAAGACATTTTGGTAAATACTAACACTCAATATTCATTAAACAAGAAAGGGAAGTGGTCTGACTAGTATAAACAACTAAAAAGAGAATCTTTAAAGTTGTTTTATAGGCTTAAACTAAATCCCACTGTAACTACACTACAGTTGACAAAGACAGGACAACCTGGACCATGACAGCTCAAATATTTCATAGTTTAGTTCCAAATAGAAGGTTAGAATATGTATTCTCTTCCCAATGTGATTTGTAATTTGATTTGAAGACAAAATAATTTTAATTATACAATGTTATGATTATCTAGTTGGTTAGGATGCATTAACTTATTCAGGAATGCTCTTCTTCAGGCAAAATTAAACAGCCTAAGACAGACTAATGTGCCTTCATGCTAAGTTTCATTCTATAAAGCCATGAGATGTACTTTACACGTGCACTTCTACACTTTACTCTTCCCTTCACATTCCTCTATGTGCCTTCCCCCTCCACCCCCAAGCATCCCAGTTCACAATTAAATGACACATACACAAAGATATGCACATACATAAAGAACTCTCTGTCTGAACATTCTCCAAATTTGATCCTTCGCGGTCTTCATAGTGTTGACGTTCATCTCTGTCTTGGCTATTCAAAGATGGTCTAAAACTGACATAGGCATGTCTTCTTCTGTATCTTCTACGTGTAATGGTCCGATATCCTCCTGCTGGTCTGGGCCAGGCCAGTTTGCCAGCTTCTTGACCCATTGCTACACGGACGAAACAAAAAGGTAGAGGAACTTGTTAGACAACAATACATCTTTATAATTTCCCTCTTCCCCAACACTTCGATATAATTTTTTTAGCAAGGAATTTCCCATTTCTCTAAAGTCTTGAGCTTCATTAACAATGTGATTATTAAGAACCTGAAGTGCTCTGGGATTATGTGTTATGAAAGCACATAATGGAATTTTCATCTACACCAAATAATACTGACAAACACTGATCTTGCCCCCATCGTAACATGTTTGTAGTAAATAAAAAAACTAAAAATCAAGTCCAGATGTCACATGACTTATTTTTTGAACGTGAACACATCTGCACACAGCTCTGATACAGCCTATATGTCAGCTTGCAAAAAACCACATTTGCAAGCACTATAATGGAAAAGCCTTCAGGTAATGTAGCACAATTCAGCCAGCCCTAGCTAGCTTATCTCTGTGATGGGAAAAGTACAATTAATCAAATCACACCTTCTAAAACAGGAGTCCTAAATCCCAGGGACAAGGCTTTATTCTTTACACTAGGTAGTATGTTCAGGCATAGCCATACAAGGGAATTGCCCACATATGGCTCCTATTATTACAGCAGTATTCCACATTAATGCATTTTAATGCTTTTACCAAGGAAACTTGAAAGACAGTGGGGCAAACCTGCCAATATTGTAATGAAGAGAGATTTTAATAATACAGCATTAGCATCAGCTATTAATAATCTAACACCAGGGTTCATGTCCAAAGGCTGTTGCTTGTACAAATGCAATTAGAAGTTCAGTATTTCAGATGTTCAGTGGCTTTCTCCATGTCCCTCTAAGTCACTTTTAATCGTTACTAGATATGGAATTAACAGTAGCTTTTCTGTTCTTGAAACTCAAACTGAAAAGAACACATTAAAGTCCAGGAAGATAAAGTTTGCAATCAGTAACACAGAGTTTTCTGAAACCCAGAACAATAAGAAAGCTTTCTTCTTTCCTGACTGTGAAACCAATCTCTTCACTGTCCTTCAAAAGAAAATGTCTATATGCAAAGACACCATTTATTAGCAGTTATTTTATGCAACTTCAAGTAGAATAGCCACTAGTAAGACTGGTAGTTACAGTATTTGGACTGCCTAAAAGATACAACTGCACACATGTACTGACCGTCAGAGTCCAAGCAGGTTTTTTTTCTTTGTTTTTGAAACTAGCATCACTGCTGAAGCTGTCATTTTGCTAGGACTGGCATACAGGAAACTAACTCTGTTGCTGCCTACCTAACATAAATCATGAAAAATAAAATGCAAGGAAAAGAAAAAAATACTTTTCTTGGGGCTGCACTCTCAGAAATCACATGATCCCTCAAGAGCTTTATAATGGAGACAGAAATAGAAAAAAGCTACCTATTGCAAGCTACAACTTTGAGTAGAAGCTAGCCTTAAGAGGTCCAAATGCATAACTTCCTACAAGAATTTGGTCTACAATTACCGGCATGGCAATTCTGAAAACACTTCCTAGCATTCTGCACTTCAGTCAAATTTCTGTGGAAAAAAATCCAAATACTTTCTGCCTAATTTTCCCCACAGAAGAAAAAAAAAAAAAAAAAAAGACAGAAACATGAGTAATATAATGATGGTGGAAGATTCAGGGCCTCAGAAAAAATGCAAGTTCCAGGAAAAGAAAAATAATCACCTTCTTTTTCATCCCAACATAGAAAAAAAATTAGGTTGGAGTAAACGAAATAAAATTACACTCACAATAAAACCCCTGCCGCAAGAGTCTAAAATATTACTGTTTCATTCCCAGGTGAATTGACAGCAACAGTGACAATGCTTGCAGTGCGTAAAATTAAAAGTCAAATATTTACAGTTTGATTGCTTAAAATTGCAACATTTAAGTAAATTATAATGTGCTGTCCACTTCACTTTTTGTTACCTTTAGCCAGTTCTAAGAAACATTTTGTTACAAAAATGTCATGCTGTATCTCACCACATTATATCTATGGCTCTAAAGCTCCCTTAAAACATCTAATCTAGTCATGTCTTCTTTCCACACATGAAATCTCTAGCCCAGTTTCACGAACACTGCAAGTCCAAACATGTCCATCACTAGCTGCAATATGGCAATACAGACTGGGGACACAACTCAGTTAAACCTTTGCAGAAAAAAATAGCAGCTATCAGAGGCTTTTTGTCTCGCTTATTTGTGAAGCTCTATGTAGTTTGATTAGATAGAATCTTCCTTGAAAGTATTTTCAGGTATTTTCCAAACCTACCCATCCCACATTAAACAACAGAAGCTCAAATGATCAGTTTGTTGTTAACTATACTACTCCTGCATTCCTTAGAAAGGTGAAAACTCTCTATCATCTCTGCTAAAAAAGTCTCTGTAACTAATGTAAGAAAAAGGGGACTGATAATTAGTCAGCCAGTTAATATCCTTACTAAGTCAACCAGCAAGTCATTTTTATTCAAGTGAGCTCTGACAATTCTTAAACTTCCACTGATTATAACATGGCTGGTTAGCAGACTGCCAGAGGGAGCTGACAATAAGCAGCCACATCCTAACTTGCAGAGCAGAATCCAACAGTTAGATTAGTAAAACAGCACAGCGACAGAGAAATCTGCTCTCAAACATGGTAATATAAGTGGTTGAGACAAAAAAAGGTAAAAATAAAACATAACTGCCTAATTCCTAATTTTAGTTTGTTCTCTAAAACACCCATATTGTTCAAAACCAGATGTCCACTCAAGAAAGTTAAACTCTCCAAACGAAAAGTGTTTTATGTTTTAAACTTGGTGTTCTCAGCATGCAAAATCTTTAAAGCTGTGTGCGATTCACTACATTTTTTATTCCAAATAATTGTCTCACAGAGTACCTCATGCTGTATTCAACTGTTATTAAAAGATTCATCATGCAGTTATTATTCTGCCCTGGAAAAAATTTACTGGATCAATATAGGGAAAGCTTTCACCATTTACTGAAAGTTTGGATGTCACATTTGGTTTACAGGGGAGGTTAACTTCTACCTAGATACAAAATGTCTCAAAATAAGAGAAGGAGCCATGCATTTATTTGTCTACATGCCTAAAATGGGTAGTGTTTAGGCATCTGAATCCAGGGACCAATTTACAAGAAACCTCTCAGGCAGTCAAGTTCCTGAAACACATAATACTCTCTCAGGTCCTTCTTTCAGGCTAACCCAACCTTAAAAGTGGGTATTGCTCTATCGTCTTTCAGAAGCTCAGTTTAGTAGGCTTGTTCAAAACATGCCCAGTACCTGCTGACAAGACACAGTTCTGCAAACCAGTCTTAGAGATGCAACACACCAGTGACTAAATAACCCAGGTAGGGGAAACAGGCTAGTAATTCACTTATCAGGCTAAAGATGTTTATACACACACCTTCAACCTTTCAAAAGGGTATGACAGTCACCTGAATTCCTCAAAGGATCCTTAGCAGCTGTCGTAAAGCAGAAAAGCATTTTAGATTACCACAGCTGGGTTTAAAAAACAAAACAAAACAAAAAAACAAACAAACCAACAGGAGACAGTGCCTCCAAAAACGCACAGTGCATGAACAGTGCCTTTCCCAGGCACTGCCTTAGTGACCGACGCAGGGCTGCATGCTTCCTCTTCACTTCTCTAAGTGCCGCACTAAGGACTCCACTCCCGAGAGCCAGGAAACTACAGGCTGTAACGCAGAAAGCCTCGGAATCTAGACCCAATCCATCTGACTTGCATAACCAACTTGCCTCCTCCGCCTCCCCCCCCCCCCCCCCCCCCCCCCGCAACCCACTGTTTTTCCAGGAGTAACAAAATATTCAAGAGGCATGCCTACGTGTGTTCACAGCCTAGCAGGGTAAGTTGAGCGTTCGCAAAAGAGTCATCCCCTTGACCACAATCCTACATACAAATCTCAAACCATTTGAATTTACAGAGCCAGATTTAGGACCCCTGAGGTTTCCCAGCCACTTCCATGCCGAGTCCTCGCACAGGATCCCAGCGTTCGCCCACGGAAACCCAGACACCTCCCTTTACTGTCCTTCCTCTCCCTCACATCCCGCACGCCAGGAACAAGAGAAGCAGCTTTCTGGGCTCAGGGAGCGCCCGGCCTCGATCTACACCGCCACCGCCCGCGCAGGGCCGAGGCAGCCGTGGCGGCACACGCCAGCTCCCGAGCGGGGCGACGCTGGCTGCCACCGCGGCGGGCGGGCGGGCCGGCCGGCCCCCTTCGTGACTCCCAGAACTGCTCTCATCTGCCCGGACGGCACCCGTTCGTCGGAGCAGAGACTCGTCCGCGGAAGCAACAGTGAAAAAAACAACGAAAACAGAAGACCCCCAACACACACCACATATATAAATGAAAGAAAGCACAGTTTATCTGAAGCGGTTCTGGACAACTGAACAAAATCTTGCCTCTCTTCCAAGAGCTGAAATACTAAAAGCCTTCCCTTACATACCTAGCAATTTTTGTCGTTTAAGGAGAAAGCTACTGAGTATCGTAACTTCCACTGAAAAAAACTAAATCCCATAAACCTAGAAACCTCATAGGGGCATTTGCAGTTAAGCTTTCCATCAAATTTACCTGGATCTTGTTTTCACCCTATTATGTGCAGTTTTATTTCCTTGGTATCATTGATTCACACATACAGTCACCTCCTAGGCCTATTACATACCTCACGGGGAAAAACAGAATTAGGAGTGTGTAGCATAGGGAGAGGGAGGGGTGGGGGGGAAGCAGTCTCAAGAGATTTTCACCCCAAAATGAAATGAGGGGAAGGGGTAAGGGTGTGTGTGCGTGTGAGAATTTTCTGCTGCAGAAGGTATTTAACTAGTTTGCTATTTTTTTTTTAAAGACATGTAAACTATTTTTTTTTCAGTCTTTCAACATTACATAACTTTTTCTGCTCTTCCTCAGATTTTTCCCAGCATTCTTAAACTTGTATGCATATTCTGGTCTCAATCTCACCAACACTTGACATAGAAGGAAAAACAAGTCTCCTTCATCCTACTCAGCTGCTCTTTTTTCTTTCACATCTGTGAATTACAGAAACCATTTTCTTCCACAAGGCAAGAACAGGATCTCTCATTCAAGGTTTGAAAAGGAAATGCATGTAATCCTGACACAATTACCATTTTCTAGGTTATCATCTTAAAAAAAAATATCTGCATTTACTCCCAGAAGTATATGAATGCATTTGGCTGTCAGACAGGTGCAACTTAAAAAGTTTCACATTCCTGAGACCTGGTCCCTTACCTGACTAATTCTCAATCATAATGGAAGCATATCCCTGATCAACTCAGATAAAAGTTGCAGGTAAAAATATTCACATCAAGTTTTAAACTGTATTATCCAGTATTCTTTATCTGTAACTAATATTCTACATCTCTTTCTTCCCTGCAGGTATTGAAAGCTTCCAAGAGCAGATAAATTAAAAAGAAATTTGAATTAGAATGGAGAATTTTCAGTTTTCTAAGCACCACTGCTCAGGACAGTGGAGAGATTACTCCAGTTAACAAAAGAAAGGCATGGAATAATCCAGAAAAGGGAGAGGAATATTTCAATAATTTAAAACAATATATTCCAGTCACAATTTCCCTCTCTTGTCACTATAGGCAGATTAACACTGAAATTCTTTAAAAGTTTTAATATGCTCACAAGCTTCAAACTACATACACCAGAATAATACCACTCAAAACAAGGAATATGCAGTTAGAATTTACCTCCACTGTCTGGAATTTACCTAAACCTTAGAAAGCTTTATGTCATGGTCTAACCCCAGTAGGCAGCTAAGCTCCACACAGCTGCTCACTTACTTCCCCACCCAGTGGGACAGGGGAGACAGTCCAATGGGTAAAAGTGAGAAAACTCATGGGCTGAGATAAAGACAGTTTAATAATTTTTTAAAAGGGAAAAAAAGAAAAGAATAAAGTGGAAAAGAAACAAAAGCAAGGAAAAAGAGTGATGAAAAAACCCCTGATAACTTACCAGCAACCCACTGATGCCCAGACAGTTCCAAAGTAACAGCAGCCTGGCCAACCTTCTTTCCCTCAGCAGTATTACTGCCGAGTGTGATGCCGTATGGTCTGGAATATCCTTTTGGTCAGTTGGGCTCAGTTGTCCCGACTGTGTCCCCTCCCAACTTCTTGTGCACCCCCAGCCTACTCATTGGCAGGGCAGCGAGACGCAGAGAAGGCCCTGATGCTGCGTAAGCACTGCTCAGCAAGAACTAAAACATCCCTGTTATCAACCCTGTTTTCAGCAAAAAATCCAAAACATAGCCCATACAAGCTCCTAAGAAGAAATTTAACTCTATCCCAGCCCAAACCAGTGCACCATATAAGCAGAAATTAAACATTTTTCTAGTGGATTTATTCATCCAAAGGTTCCTTCTTCAAATCCTTTGGTTTAGTGGTGACTTTAGGCTGCTCACTAGGATATTTGAGAACACAGTAGTGATTATTTCAATAAGCAGTATCAGCTCAGCTATATGTACACTGAAAAACAGAATATGCTTCAGGGCTTTATTTTTCAGGCTTTATCATCTTTTCATTAACCTTCCAGGTCATTTTGCACTCTCCTTTGAGCTATAGATTCCACTAAGTCAATGTTTTTACTTACTATAGTTCCTTCTCTTTGCCTGAGACTGAAAGTAGCCTGTGGTCCAAGTTCAATAAGTTAGCAGACTGGCCTACCACTGAATTCACTTTAAATGAAAATATAACTTTTTTTTTTTAACCTCTCAGATTACAGAAACTGATTATTTTGTTAATTACTGAAACAGCAGCTGGTTGCACCTTCAAACGGATTGACCAGTTTAGGTCTCTGGAATCTCAATATTGCAAAGCATCCTTTCAGCAAACACAAATCAGATATTTTTTCCACTGTGGGCCTAACTTTGAAAATGTAGCATAGGCAATTAAAGATACCTGAAAACCTTTGTGAGTAAAGGAAATGCTTATTGTCACCTTGCCCACTTTAATGACTAAAATAATTCTGCATTTAACACTATTTAGAGAGCTAATGAAAATATTGATCGCAGCAAATTTGTATTTTGTGAACTTCAAAAACAATCCTGGGCTCTTTGCACCTACTTGTTAAGTCACTCCAAACTAAACTCATAACTTAAAAGCATACACGCACACTTGGTGTCAACATGTTTATACTACTAGCCTGACCCCATCAATTTTGATATAACCAGAATCAATGCTAGCAACAACAGAACAGCGATACAAGACAGTCTTATGACACTAAGCATATACAGTACCACAGTTGGGTAGTGACATTTTCAAGACCGTTCACTCATTCCCTGCTCTCTACTGACCTCACCCGCACACAGCCTCCCCAGATGCCTTGCAGCCCTATCGCCGCAGTGAGACTATTCGCATGGGCTTTCAGCTCTAGCAGCAGGAAGAGGTCAGACCCAGACTGAGCTCCGGTCAGCAGCAGGGCTGGAAACCACAGCGGCAGTCAGTGCACAGCCAGTCACCTGTTAACAAGCGAGAAGAGGAAAAGGTGTGCATTCCCAGGGCTGAAAAGAAGGGGAGGGATTTAGTTCCAGAGCACCCTTCCACTGCAATTCTTATCATTGGCCAAATTCCCAGTCTCCAAGGAATATGAATTCAGATCAAAGAGTAGTAAAAGATTGTTCTTTTGCAAGACAGGAGAAAGATGAGACCACCAGACAGACCGCACCTCCCAGGTATTTAGTAACTTAGTAGCATGTTAATGTAGGAAGTATATTATTTGTGCTTAAAATGTAAAGGGTTAGTAACCAAAAATTTACAGGACAGAAACTCTAAAATGCTGCTTCAGAAAGAAAAAAAAAAAAGCTTTCTCTTTCAACAGAAGACATCTGAAGACAAATTTGAAGCAGGCTTTATGTCTTTTTCTTCCTCTCCTTATTGATGAATACAATTTGTTTTAGCCCAATGCCATATGAATGCTTCAGTATCACACTACGTTAACATACAGACACCCCTTGGAATTGCCTGAAAAGGTAATAAACAAATATATATACACATATATAAACAAAACACTACTAGCATCCACCTCCACACACACATATTTTACAACAAAAGACGCCCAAAAGCAAGATAATTGCAAAATATTCTGATACTGCTCTGAGTCTCTTCCCAAATACCGAGAGAGGAGATGAACACCAGCGAGCTGATAGTAGCTTCCTTCCACTTTGATACTACACAGTTTCCATTTTGCATTTCCCCAAAAGTTTGCCGTTTTGTAAGCATTTTGTGCCATAAATACAAAACTGAGGTTCTGAAATATTACAATCCATTAAGGCATACAAATATAAATAGTTCCATTTCTGCATTTATCAAAGCATTATTCAACCTGCAGGCTAGAAGAAGTAAGTTGATTGGTATTTTGGGCATTGTCTGCACGCTCCTAATCTCAGTTAATGACCTCCTATAGTCAGCATATACAATTCACAACTCTATCCAAATTTTGAAAAATTTTGCCAGACTTTAAAGGGAACAGGTGCTGGCACTATACAAACAACAGTGAATTGAAGTGTATGCAGGAGAGTCTGAATGGTTACTTTGAATGAAATATATTAGATATATTCACAGGGCAATTAGTAAAGTCATGAAGAAAAATAGAGGCACAAAACTGCTTAAAGTCCAGAACTCCTTTTACAAGTGGAACCCAGTCACCACCTCCCAGGTAGAGATGTCTGAATGGGTGAGTTGCTACAAACCACCATCTTGATAGAGTTCCTTTCTATCCTTAGATATCCTCCTAGAATTCAAGATCCTGCACAGTTCCTATTCCTTCATCCAGGCTCTTCCAACCAACATGGGTGCACAGAATCTCTCTACACAGATAAGATGTCTGCCATCTGCTCACTTCAGCCAAGGAGCCAGGGTTTAGGCTGGCTTGCTCTGATGCAGCTTCAGCTGTGGTAACAATAGTTGGCTGTCCAGCTGTAAATTGGACAGTGTAAACTTACTCAGCTTTACCAAATCCCCTTCTTTGATGGTCTAATTCTGTCTTCATTTTTTTTAAAGCTCAGCAGAGAGTTGCATTAGCACAGCAGAGGTGGTAGAACCAAGCCAGACACAGCAGCTTGAGGCAGAAATCGCTATGCAAACTCTGCTGCCAAAGCCCCTGCATCCCTCAGCTATGGACCCACCCTTCACTGGGCACCAGTCTGTGACCATTACAGTGCTGATTTTTCACTGTCCTCTGATGATCTAGCTGCTCCAACATTATATTAATCTTCTACATTATTTCCAGTTTATTTACGCTGACTTGCTCCATATTTAGCCCAGCTCTCTGCTTTCTCATACAAAACCGTAGGTAGTTTGAATGCATCCGTTTCTTCTTCCTTGACTTTGACCCAACCCTGACTTTGGTAGGACATGCAAATCTGTCCTACCAACTGCCAGCTCTGGCTTACCACAATTAATTGCTTTTCCAGTTTTCATCCTGACAAATAGCTTCAGCAGAAATTCCACATTAAATCTCAACATCACAAGTTTTCATATTCTAAATATGTGTACTAAACTAAGGGCATGAAGTAGTAATTTTTACCTACTGCTTTTCAGAAGATATGCAGAAATTCAGTCCTTATTTTTAATAAAAGATATACTGGTAGTTTGTCTCCTCCTCTCCCCGCCACTCAAAGCACTCATCCACTAAAAAAACCACCAACCTCTCCTCACCCCCCTATCCCTCCTCTCTTTTTCCTTTGCCTATGACTTTCACATTTTGCATTTCTGTTTCAGTTCTAATTACAAACTTTCTAGAGGAGGAGGCATCTCTCTAGAGCTTAAAGACAGCAAATAGAAGCCAGTACTAAACAAAATGCCAAAACTTTTCTATAGTTCAAGCAGACAAGGTTCACTTTCACTTTTATCAGTGCAGATGACCTCAACATACTTGAAGTTAGAACAGTCACTTCCTTTCTGCCTGATAAACACAGCAAATAAGAGGTGACAAGAAAATCCCAAGGTGGAAGTTCAGGTACTTGAAACTCTTGACATGATGGAGAGATACAATTCAGCAAATTATCAGGCCCAAAGACGTGTTTTTGCATTGCTGTCTTTCATCTTACATAACTGTCTTCATTAAAGCAAAGTTAACCCCAAACATGTAATAACTCCTTATCCACTAGCAAAAGTAGCGAAAGTCATTTTTTGGAAGTAATTTTTTTCCTCAAGAACCACAAAAACTCACTGCTTTAAACTCTTTCTTTTCCTTTCATAAACAGAATTCTGTATCTTGGATACAAGGGTAACAAAAGCCTCTGATCAACAGACAGGAGAGCTCACCTGAAGTCAGTTGGACATTCAAAATTTTTACATTTTAGAAACAGAATGTGAAGTGATTCTAATACACCTGTGAAGAAAGTGAGATCATTCTCAAAAAGAGAAGCACAGGATATTATTGTCAGGTAGGAACAAACAACTGAGCAAATTACCAAAGGGGGAATAATTGGCAACGTGCAGCTAGGCAGAAGGGCAGCAGAGGATTATAGAGGACCGCAAGTTACACACAACTCAATACTTCCCTCTGTTTTGGCAACAGCAACATACGGAGCTATATTAGAGTGAAGGCTACAAGACAGGAAAAGTAACCCTTCCACCCTGATCAATGCTGTTAAAATCAGATCTAGCACTCTGCATGTAGTTTTAAGTAACATACTTCAAAAAATATCACTCTTAAACGGCAGCAAGGAAGACTTCCCTGACACTTGGAAACAACACATGGAAACAACATAGAGGAAATGATTCTATGAGTAGGAATATCATATCACTTGAACAGATTGCCTGGGGAGGCTGAAGAACATCAGTCAGCAATGCAGCTCAGAGAAGGGGATTCAAACAAACACTTAGTGAAGAATCACTGTGAGGAATGTTGGGAGAGAGGAAAAGCCTGACAGTGTAACTGTTTGAGGTCCCTACCAGCCCCACGATTACGTCCCTAAACTAGCCCTCCACAATTTCAGATATTTATTCTGCTCCCAGGCCTGGAATCACAATCGCGTGTAACTATATTAGGGTGGAAGGGAAAATCTGTGTGCTTTTTCTCCCAAACTGCTAGTGTGTAGCATAAGATACAACCTACAACATGACCCCCAATCACTATTTGCTTGCTTTCACATAACTTAAAGATAAATCACAATTTCTCTGCTGATCAACTTCTCTATTACTTTACACTTTATTTTTTTTTAAACTTCTAAAAGGTTAAACAATTGATATGCTGTATGAAATTGCACCAATTTTACTGGGTGTAGTACAAATACTTGATTTTTTTTTTTTTGTCATCTCCTTTTAAGAGCAACCACTTTTCACTTAAAGCACCTTATAACAATCTTGGAAACATATTACAGATCCATTACCTAGGAGCCAAGTTTTAGGCCTCAGAAATATTGTTGCAGATTCCTGACTCTGAGAACTGCTTAAAATCTTACGGCATAATTTTTTTTAAGCTGTCACCAAGCTACAAATAACTTGTTTACCAAACATGTGATGAAGACACACCTATTTAAGATATAAAGTCAACCAGAGAGCCACTAAAGCAGAAGGTGAGTTTTGCTATTGTTTTAAAATAATTCAGGTTATGGAAACGTCTGTCTTGATTGTTTCAGAAATTTCACCTCTGACACCAAGCTGACAGGGTAGGACATTTTGGTGTAACTGATTATCACTAATCTCAGCAATCATCCACAATCAACCCTCAGGATCAGAATTATTTCTCTGTATTTTACTTTTCTGTAGTATCAACTAGTTGCATCACTTCATACTCGAATCATTCATCACTTTGTATTTTCTTTTCCCTCCTTAGCGCCTAGCACAGAGATATTGCTGATGCTACAGCAATACATAAAATCCACAGGGGATTTTAGCATCTGAACAACCACAAACTCTTCATGTTGTGTTTTAATAACTGTAAGCACACACAAAAGGACACATACATATGTGCCAGCTGGAATTCTCTCTGCTTTAACAGTCACATATTCAGCTGACTGAAATGCTGTATAAGGGTCTAGTATAAAAAAAACCACCACACTTGAAATTAGTCAAACTTGAAAAGCTGTTTTAAAACTATTCAGAATTAACCCTATTGGCAGCAAAATACCTAAGTACTTTCTCCCACTGACACATGAGCATTTAGCAATTTATATGTCCATCCATTCCATCATCCTTGCAGACTATTCCACTCATTACTAAAAGCTCTTTAATAATTACCTCCATTTCCCATATAATTAAGTCATAGCCCTGCTCCACAAATACCACAAAAACAGCCAGCCAGGTGCAGCCTGTAAGACAACCAAGGTCCTTGCAAGACCTACTATATTTTACACTTTGACAACTCAAATAGGTGCCCCTATATTCAATGCATACAGCACTACTCCAAGCACTTCAGGATATTCATGTGATAAACAGCATGAAGTGTGTTTCGTTCAAGTTCAGGCTAGCAAAACCACAGAAGCTGAAGTTCCAAACACTGACGGAAAGTGCCATCCAAAGCTCAGGTTAGTGTGTCTTTTGAGGACATTCAAAATGATCACTTCTCCATGGATGCTCCGAACAGAACACCAAGGTTAGCTAGCACTAGTGGTTTGGGTTTACCTCTATTTATGCCACATTCAAAGTTGTTTCTGTAACTCGAACATTGTTTCAAGGCATTAGCTGCAGTTTTTAAATACATTTGCCAACTGAAATGAATGCAAAGTAGACCTTTGGGACCTGTCCAAACACGCTACTAAGCATATAGATAAAACACTGCTGAAGCATCATTAAAATTCTGCAGTGGACTCTATCAGACTTACATCCCTATCCATAAAAATGCAGGGGGATCATTAATGTATCAGTGAATAAATGAATTAGAACAAAATTGCTCCACATACTTTGTTTGTTCAAAATATTATTCAGAAATACTAGGATAAACCTTCATTGAACTGTAAATTTTATGCTCGCAACTTCAATTACATCCACAACTCCAATTACCTCAGTTGCCAAACAAACACACTCACACCACAAACTGCAAGCCAGGGACTGTCTGCCTTACAAATGTATTGTTCTTAGTACAATGGCATTCTGGCCTCTACTGCTATAGAGCACAGTAATACTTTTTGTTTTACTCAAGCCTTCCTAAGAGACCAAGAATCATAACAGAACTCAACAAGTACTATGGACCACAAGAGAGATTATTATGTAAAAATGCCAGCTTAACATTTTGCTAAATATACCCATAACAGCATTTGCTGAATTAATCCAATACATCATATCTGTATATTTCATATGCTAAGCTAAACTGCTTTTGCACAAGTAAACATCTTCATGGGAGCAGCTAGCTTAACAAGGTGATAATTCATAAATATGTCTTATTTTGATGAGCCTTTGATCTGCCAAGAACTTTTGCACTCTACCTACACTGCACTGCAATTCACTAAGTTGCCAAAGGAAATAAAAACATAGGCATATCTCACAGAAGTTTCCTGATCCTGTGTTTTAATGCAACTTCAAAATAATGATTTTTCTGAACAACTTTTTCCAGATATTTTCCTTTAATGGGTGAGAAAGAGCAAGAAATCAATTCTGTGCAAGTCTGACTCAGCTGCAAATAAATTTATTACATATATTTGCTTACACAAATTTAAATATGCATACTTCTAAATGAAATTTACATCTATAAAGTATGTATTCTTCATGATTTGTGCATCAACAGAAAACAGTAAAAGTCTGACAGCACTCTTTATTGCTACAGGACATAATTTATTTTTTCTAGATACAACATTAACAGAACTTTAATAAAAAAATCATTCCTCTAAATTGCATAAGTGTGTACACAGAGAAGTGCAAGTCAAGAACCACACTGAAAGAATGAAGTGTCTGAATATGTCAGAGTATAGAGAAAGGACCCAAATGCAGGCTCTAAGCTTTCAAACACATCTTATAAGGCACTCAGCATCACAGTTATAATACCAACTTTTCATGCCTTTTTGTATCTTAGTGCATCATGCAGATTCATATACTATGTAACCGACATATATTCTTCATAAGGTGTTAATTCACTAGCAGTATGCAGTCAAGCATATCTGCAGTGCACAGTGTTCTGCGAGAACTCAGTTCCACCGCTGTCAGCATAGCTGAAGACAAGCAGTTCACGTGAACCTACTGAAGGTGCAACATCAAAACACACAGAGAAAACACCCTCAAGGAGGCTCTCATCCAGGTGCAAAACCCATCCTGTGCAGTGTAACTATAGGTTAATGCATTTTTGCTCGTGTGGAAGAAAACGCATGCTTTTAACTGATGCACCTTAGCATATCTCCTCTGGTTGCCGTGCCCAAGACACATCCCTTCTGTCCCTGAATTTGGCGGTGGTTCTGCTCACAGCCGGCTCAGACTACCTTCTCCTCCAGCAAACAGGTGGTGCGAGTGCTTCGTAACTTCAGTTCAAGCAACGTCAAGTGAGTTACTTTAGAAGTGAGCCTGCTCACACCCATTTTTACTTTGTCTGAGGTAGGGCAGCGAGAACCCGCTCAGCTGGCAGGGCTGCCCTCGGAGGCACGCTGCGCAGGACGGGGAGCCCACGCCCGCCACCGCCGACAGCTCTCCGGCCACAGCACCACGCAGCAGGGTCCCCCTCCCGCCCCGGGATACCGAGTCACCGTCACACAGTTGTGGGGGATAAAACAACCAACCCCTCCTCCCCCCCCGCCCCCAAAACCTGGAACTGAAGGCCTGCCCCCTGCCTGCTCTGTAGCTGCCTGCCCCGCCGGCTTCACCGCGCCCACCAACGGCCTCGACCCCTCAGGCACAGGGAGACGCCGGGCCACAATGGCCCGCTGCGCGGGACGGCGGCGGGGCACCCTCGGCCTCTCCCTCGGCCCACTGGTCCTCGGCCACAGCACCGCCGGGGCCGCCTCCGCAAGCCCGTCCCTGAGGGGAGGCCGCCGCTCTGCGGCCCAAGCGACGGCCCCGGGGGCGGAAGACAGCCGCGGCGAGGCCCTGCCTGGCTCCACTACCGCTCTCCTTCCCCAGGCGGAGGCCGCACGCGGAGCCCCGGGCCTGAGCGGAGGCTGGCCCAGGCTCGACCTGCAGCCGCCGGGCCAGGCCGGGCCGGCCCCCGCGGGGGCCCGCACGCACCCCTCCCGAGCCCGACTCGCCCGCCTACCCGTAGCCGCCGCCTGCCTGCCCGCGTCCGCCACTGCAGCCAATCCTGTAGCTTTACAGCTACGAGCGCTGGCCAATGCTGGGCCAAGATGAAGAAGTAGTGACCAATCCCGGCCGGGGGGGCGGGAACCGAGGAGGGGGCTCGCCGCTGCCGCCCACGGAGGGGCGGGGAGGGGGCGGTGCCTCGGGAGGGGGGCGGGAGGCGTGGTCCCGCCCCGCCCCGCCCCGGCGGGCGCTGCCGCCGCTTCCACAGCCCTGGGCCTGAGGGACCTGACCCCGGTCCTGAGGGACCTGACCCCGGTCCTGAGGGCCCTGCCTCCCGGCTGCCGCCCGGAGGTGCCCGGTGGCGGTGGAGGTTGTGTAGCTGCAGCATCCGGAGGCCGGCGGCGCACCGCGGCCGTACACACTGAGGTGAGCTCCCGCGGCAGGCAGGCCGCGGACCGGCTCTTCCCGAGCCGTGCGAGGAGGGAGCGTGGGCACCTCCGAGGTGACAGGGCCTTGCCGGCCCTGAGGCAACTGCGGCAGGGAGGCCGTGGGAGCCAGCGTGCCCCATCACCGCCGGCCGGCACCCAGCTGCTCGGCTGGGCGGGTGTACCTGCTCGGATTCCGTGTTTCTGGCTTTTACGTGTTGCCTGTTCCTGAATAAATTACTGTTAGCATTTTAATCAGTCGTTTAATCGTGCAGAGTGAGTTCACCTCTAGGCTGGTCACTTTTATCTGAATTTAGAAGGAGATTTTACTGTTCAGAGGGAGGCAGAAAGCAATTCCACATTTTACTGCGGAGAAGTGGGAAAGGGTGGCCCACGGTAGGACAAAGATTTACACACAACATCAGGCGATATGCATTGTACAAAAGGGGGAGATTAGCAAAAAGACATATGCTTCACAGAGGAAACAAAGACAGGGGCAGAGCTAGGGGAAAGAAGAAAAATGAATGGCCTCACGCAAGAAGAACTGCTGTGTTCTGTGCATACAGAAAGCAGGAGGAGAAGCACACAGCATTTAGGATGAAGACAGCGCAGACTATGCCATACAAAAACAAGGCCAGAGAAGACATGCTGCACATTGTCTACAGTGGTGAAGCTTCACCTGTTTTCAACTACTATTTTTATCAAGTTTGAGTATTGATTTTTATTAGTCTGATTAGTCATTCCTCAGGGAAAACTCTCATCAACTTCGTGTAGAATACTTCAACTAGCATACACTTACATTGTTCGACACTCCTGTCAGCATAAGTATCCCTACACTGTTCCAATAATAAACACGGTCAGTTCTTGAAAAAAAAAGAAAAATACATTATGGTATCCTAGCCTGCTTCCACCTACAACAAAAGGGTTTTAGTCATCCACTATTACCATGTTGGGTACACTCTAAACATAACAGTTAGGAAGCAATCATTTATGAACACCAATATCTACTTGTTGAAACATGAAAACCAAGATTGAGAATAAACTTTATCCTCAAAGAAGAAAACAAGTGAACAGTGGACCTAATGAAGTGTGATTTCTGTGAATGTGTCCCATATTCCTGCTGCCACTCAGCAACAAGAATCCCCAGTCATCCATTTTCTTACAACTCCTCCCCTCCTCTCTCATTATCAGTTCAGTTCTTGCTCTTTGGGCATTCTGCACTGTCGTGTTTCCTGTAATTACTTCTCACACCCCTCCGTTTTAAGCAAGACAAGTGACAGGGTATACTGTGGCTGGTTACTAGCTTTCTACATGCTAACAGCTTAGCCAGTACATGCATGCCAACTGCTAGACAGGAAACCATATAAATGGCTAATTGTATGTGAGAAACTGAAAGCGTTAGTGTCTCAAACAGCGTGGTGGGGCAAGTTCTGCTTGAGGACTAACTCAGCCCAGCAAGGAGCGGCAGGTGAGAAGCAGCCGATCAGCACCGGGCACCAGCAGCAGGAGGGGGAGGCCGTGCCGGAGGGTGCGCAGCTCCCTGTTCCGAGAACGCCGCTTTGGGTAGGCTGAGCAGGGCAGCTCACCGTGCATGGCAAAAGATCACTTCTCCAGGGAGGGGGAGGTTGCTCCCCAGGCGACCCCCAAGCCCAAAGGCTCACAAACCGATCAGGACACCTAACGGGCCTGAGGAGTTCGGGTGCCCGCCCCAAGGAGGGGAAAAGATGATAACAAGGGCACGAACTGGAGCCCCACGTGCCCACGCCCGCGGGCCGACTAGACCAACGCTGGACCCAGGGCCAGCAAAATCTTTCTCTCTTCCCTTTTCTCCTCCCTGTCTTGTTCTCTCTTTCCCTTTTCTCTCCTTATTCCCTGAATTGATGTATAAGGTTACCACGGGTTACACGTATTACTGAGGTAGCTTTATGCCAATTCCTGTTGTAAGAAGCCACACCACCTACTGTTAAGCCTCCCAAATTCAGTTTGTGTCTGTCATGAATAGAATGTTTAACTGATCGTTTGGTGTCATTTCACCTTAATTTAGCCCAAGGGAATTCCGAATTCAACATGACTCCCTGGTCTGTCCAGTACACATTGTGACACTGTAGAGTTCATGCTCAGTGGAAGTGCTGACTTTGTTTGCTTTCTCCTGTACATAGCTGCTAATTTTTGCAGAACTTACAGATATCTAAGTGTGTTGAAGATGGTCACCTGACTAACAGAGATGAAGAAAAAGTGGAGGCATTCAATGCATTTTTTGCTTCAGTCTTTAATAAAACTGACAGACCTTGGGCTGCCCAGTCCCCTGAGTCAGAGAACCATGAGTGTGGGAACAGTGACTTTCCATCTGTGGACACTGAAACTGTCAGGGACCAGCTGTATTAGCTGAATGTTCAGAAGTCCATGGGGCCTGGTGGGATTCATCCCAGGGTACGGAAGGAACTAGCGGATGTAATGGCAGGACCCCTCTCAATCATCTACCAAAGGTCTTGGGAGTCTGGGGAGGTCCCTGCTGACTGAAAGCTAGCCAGTGTTAGTCCAATTTACAAAAAGGGTGTGAGGGAAGACCCAGCGAACTACAGACCTGTTAGTCTAACCTCAGTTCCTGGAAAAATTATGAAGATCATACTAGGTACTATTGAAAGGCATTTAAAGAATAATGCAATCAGCAGGCACAGTGTGATATCCTTCTATGATAAGGTCACCCGCCTACTGAATGAAGGGAAGGCCGTGGACATAGTTTTTTAACTTTAGTAAGGCTTTTGATGCTGTCCCTCACAGCATCCTTCCGGACAAGTTGTCCAACTGTGGGATGAGGAGGTTCATGGTGTGCTGGGTGAAGAACTGGCTGAAGGGCAGGGCTCAAAGGGTTGTAGTAAATGGACCTACACCTGTCTGGTGACTGGTCACCAGCAGTGTTCCTCAGGGCTCAGTTCTAGGGCTGGTTCTGTTCAATATTTTTATCAATGGTCGGGATGCAGGAGTTGAATTCACCATTAGCAAGCTTGCTCATGATACCAAACTGGGAGGTGATGTTGACTCTTTCTCTCGGGACAGGAGGCCTTGCAGAGAGATTTGGATAGACTGGAGTGTTGGGCAATCATCACTGGCATGGAATTTAACAAGAGCAAGTGCTGGATTCTGCACCTGGGATGGAGTAATGCCGGGCACAAGTATAACTTGGGAGAGGAGTGGCTGTGGAGCAGCCCTGCAGAAAGGGATCTGGGGTGCTGGTTGACAGCAGGGTCAACATGAGTCAGCAGTGTGCCCTGGCAGCCAAGAGGGCAAACCGCATCCTGGGGAGCATCAAACACAGGATAACCGTCTGTTCAAAAGAGGGGATTTTTCTGCTTTATTTAGCATTGGTGCAGCCTCGCCTTGAATACCGTGTGCAGTTCTGGGCCCCACAATTTAAGAAGGGTGTGAAGATCCTTGAATGCATCCAAAGGAGGGCAACAAAGCTGGTGAAAGGGCTGGAAGGCATGTCCTGTGAGGAACGGCTGAGGACTTTGGGTTTGTCTAGTTTGGAGAAAAGGAGGCTGAGGGGTGACCCCATTGCTCTCTACAGCTTCCTGAGGAGGGGAAGTGGAGAGGGAGGTGCTGAGCTCTTCTCCCTGGGATCTAGTGACAGGATGCCTGGGAATGGGTCAAAGCTGTGCCAGGGGAGGTTTAGACTGGACCCTCGGAAACATTTCTTTACTGGGAGGGTGGTCAAACACTGGATCAGGCTTCCTAGAGAGGTGGTCGATGCCCCAAGCCAGTCATTGTTCAAGAGATGTTTGGACAATGCCCTTAATAACATGCTTTAGCTTTTGGTCAGCCCTGAAGTGGTCAGGCAGTTGGACTAGGTGATCGTTGTAGGTCCCTTCCAACTGAAATTCTGTTCTGTTCTATTCTGTTCTGTTGCAGAGTTCCTTCCTTCTGTCAAATTTTTGCTAAAAACAGCTAAAGGTTCAAAAGCATTAGGAAGGAGTGCTCATAGACATGTGTGCAGACAGACTGATGGACAGACAAGCCAAACTCAGATACTTTGAGGCAATGATGTGAGTTATTCAGAAAGATCAGGATAGGCTACTGTTTGTAGACTACCTCTACAATTCCTCAGCAGCAGATGATACAGCTCTTCAAGTTAGGCTCATATTGAAAATCATCCTCTTAAGGAATCCACTGCACACACCCAGAGATTGGCATAGAAGGGAACAGGAGAAATTAGGCACCAAAGATTAAAATTAGCCTCTCTGAATACTCTTCATGGTGCATCCACCCATCACTCCATGGATATACAAAGAGTTTTGGCAGAAAATGTCAGTCTAAATGAAAGAATACTACTACTGTGCAACCACCTTGAGTTTGTATCCTCAGCTGGGGAGCAAGAGTGA
The DNA here is from genome assembly GCF_964188355.1 of Buteo buteo. Classification (NCBI taxonomy): domain Eukaryota; kingdom Metazoa; phylum Chordata; class Aves; order Accipitriformes; family Accipitridae; genus Buteo; species Buteo buteo. Next base: position 62,839,456 of record NC_134204.1, read on the forward strand.
ATTCTTCCTGAAGACTTGCTTTGCTGATTGATGATTATACTCCAGTAAAGACATAATCCAAAAGTCCATGAAGTCTAACAATTTCTTTCTAACGAATTTTAAATGGATGCATAAGACACTTCCATATCACTGATGCATCCATGCTATCATTCATACTCTATTCAAAAGACTAAACAAACACATAAATAGAAAGATCTTTTATGTGAGCTGCATGTAAGCATTTACAATTTTGTAACATTTTTAATCTTCATAGTATTCAGACCAAGCTTTTTTCTCAGGAAGCCAAACTGTAGCTGCAGGTACTGATGCTGTGCCCAGCAAGGTCATACAGAATACCACCATATCAAGGAGTGCTACCTGTTTTCCCAACTGTAGATTATTAGTTTTTATAACAAAAGAGGAATTTTTTGATCAAGTTCATCCTCTCTCATACAGGAATTCAAAGAAAACTATGACAGTGTACTGAAAGGCAGACATGAAAAACAATACGATGATTCCTGTTAAAAAAATTCTATTGCAAACCATAAACTGTCATGCCTGTGTGTTTTCTTGGACACATCCTGTCTTCTGTCCAGAAATTTTGTCCAGTAGTTTTCAAGAATTTTCTTTTTTTTTTTTTTTTTTTCAGATGTTTGGTATTCCTACAGTGTGTGTGAATGGTAGCTTCAACTGGAGTTACTGTTTTTATGTTAGGAATGTTGTAAATTTGATTATTTCTGTATTTTTCTGAGCAAAGGAGATATTATGTGTACTTCACAGCAGAGCAAATATTTCTTAGAAGCCTGAGAATTATTGTATATATACTCTACAAGTGATTTGTTCAAGTACAGTTACTCAGACGCATCCCCAAAATTCTGAAATTACAGCACAACAAGCTGTAAAAACACCAGCAACAACACAGAATTGCAAATTAAGTCTCCTTTTCCCAAAATTCAGATGGCTATAAATTCAGGAAAGCATGGTGTGTTCCAGTTTAAAACACAGATAATGTTAATTTAATCCCAGTGTACTAAAATTCACCTCCCGCTCAAGAACAAGAAAACATTCAGTTTAATAAAATGAAGGCAGAAAATTTAAAATCAATTAAAATAATTTTGCTGAAACATTGTAAAAGTAGCCAAGGGGTATTTCTGCAAGGCAGTATTACTTATAAGTAATATTATTTGTAACTATAGTTAAGAGCAAGTGTTTAGCAGGATACAAGATATCCTTCGCAGTTTGTATAGATAAGGTCAACATCTAGGTTTGCAATAGTATAAATAACAAATGCATACCAACAATTATGGAAAGAAGGATTATGAATCCATGTTCAGAATTTGAGATTTTAAAGTATTTTTAATTGATTAAGAATGACTGGATTATTCCCTGCCCTTGTACTTCAGAGTGCTTCCCCAAGGTCCTTTGATTCCTGCCACTATTGCAAAGAAGATTAAAAAGGTATAAGTTTTGTCTTGATTCTGTAAGGCAATTACTATGTAACAAACATTTCTTTCTGTATTAAAATCAATAAAATAGTACTGCAAATAAAGAAAGATTTTAAACTAGCTGAAAAATAATTTCTCTTTCTTATAGCTAACATCACTTACTGTTCTTTGCATGGCATTAGGACCCAGTCTACTGAGCTTCTAAACAAGCTGTCTACTATTTCAGACCTTTTTACATCTCCAAGAGCAAAACAAACCAAAAAAGGTAACAAATTGAATATGATTTTATTCTAGGTCACATTGTCTAGATAATCTACTTGGATGCTAAAACACTACTCTAAGATATAAAAAAATTGCTCTTACAGTCTGAAATCAGGCTGAATAATTAAAACAGTTATTAAAGAATAACAATATTTAAATGGTTGCTTTGTTGGTAAGATGTGGTTGTTACTCATAGCAATTATTAACTGATTAATAAATGTATCTTTTATTGCAATTAGAATAGAATAGAGTAGAATAGAATAGAATAGAGCAGTTCAGCTGAAAGGGACCTGCAACGATCACCTAGTCCAACTGCCTGACCACTTCAGGGCTGGCCAAAAGCTAAAGCGTCTTATTGAGGTCTTTGCCCAAATGCCATTTAAACACTGACAGGCTTGGGGCATCAACCACCTCTCTAGGAAGCCTGTCCCAGTGTTATGCCAGATGGGAACTTACATCACCTGTATACCACGTATTAGTGATTCAGCCATGTTCCTATTGCCCAGGCCTCCTAAAATACCTCTTGTTATGTGTTAGCAAAACCTGAGCTCTGCAGGATAACTCAGAGTAGTAAATGAAATTCTAACTACCAAAAAATGCCCAGGGCAACCAAAAGAAATTAAAAGTTTCATTAAAGAGACTGAATACACTCTACATGTATTTATATCTCATAATAACGTACAAAAATGTACACAGGCTATAAAATATGAACAAAGTACTGCATGCAATCTTTCTGTGTCCTAAAGTACTCTCTAAATAAATACAATTTATAAGTTATATTTCTAGCAAGGTCTCTGTTTAATTCAATTCATTCAGCAGTGATAGGCTGAATCAAAGTTCAGATCCTAGAGAACAGCTCTGTATTAAAAAAAGAAAAACAAACCACCCCCGCAAAACCCCATGAAATTCCACAAAAACGTACTACCCAAACAGGTACTGTAGTTGTTATAGCTATAGAGCTGAGACTCTTCTAGCCAATATAAAAACATAATTCCTATTTATTCATCAACACAGCACACACTAGGATTAAAATTCAAAGGGCTTTAGTCAGGAAAATGTTTTTTGTCAGGAAAGCACTCAAACAGATGCATGAAGGCCTACACACAAGCAGGTCAAAGGCTGCTAGCTCCCCAGATTCTTGTATTTCTCTTATACTTGTGGTTGTGGAAATCTCTCCCTGTACCTCCTTCCTAAATTACAGCATGTTTAAACAGAAGCAGTCTACTTTTTCTGTCCCAAAAATAAGATGTAGGGGTCGGCGTTCAGAAGATCTCGCATTGTCACGGAAAGTTAGAGGGTTAGTCGCAGCCTTGTGATGTACCTGTAACCCCACCTCCCCTTGTTAGTATAAAAGGAATTAACTGCGCAATAAAAGGCGGAAGTTGGCGCTCACACTGCGTGTGTTATCTGTCTCTTTCCCTGGTCCGGGCCAACCAGTGATCTAAGCGTGGCACCTTGATATGTAGCGAATGCTACAATAAGAAAAAAATGTTAAAAGACAACTAATTGCTTTTACATTTACACTTTATCTACTGTAGCAGTTACAGCTGTTGCTTGGAACTTCCAACATCCTAGGCATGCAATGCACTTTAAAACTAGGCATGAAAGATCCAACAAAAAGGGTGAGAGAAAAGCTTGTAACTGGGCAAGACTGATCCCTTCTACCAAATTTTTCAGGTGTGTCAGTGTGACATTGTAACACAGTAAAATGGTGACACTGCATCCTGTAAGCATGCCAAGAGAAATGAATACTGTCACAATGATCGATTAGGTTTGTCAGCTCAGAAAAATGAAGTGATACTAGAATTAGTTTTCAAATATATAGCAAAATGTTTCAGTCACTAGTTTCAAGAGTTTGCCCTTTGGGCCATTTATAGTAAGCTAACCAGCTTATACTGCAAAGGCCTAACAATTGTTCTAACATGGTTAATTTTTGCTTTTCAGAATAGAATTACAAAATATTTCTGATACCAAAGCTGAGAGTAGCTGAAGTAATTCTATCATTGTTCTCTGGAGCTGATCGAAATACAGTGTGTGTCTATGCACGTATGTTATGTCTCCAAGTTTTGGCACAGAGTCCAATTTGTCAGGGCTGTGAGCATGAACTCCTTCTGGTGTTTAGTTGGCAGAGTGAAGGAGTTCAGCTGGCTGAGTCCAAGGTGGGCTCCTTCACCGGTGCAGTGAAGAAAGCTGGAAACAAGGACTTGCCTCTCCTTTTCTCCGGGGCCGTTTCCTGCTGTGGTTTACCACTGGCACCACAGCCGTGCAACAGCTGCTCTGCACCCAGTCCTGGACCTCCTGCAGTCTGGCCCTGACCTGGACCCTCTGGCTGGGCTTCCTGGCTCAGCCTTGCATCTGCCCCAGCACTACAGCCTTGCTGGGGCATTGCTAGAATGTGTCTAACTATGAGCGTCATCTCTGGCCCTGATCCTGACTCCTGCAACGTTGTCGGCAAGGCCAGTGCTCCTATCTGACTTGCTGTCACACTCCCAGCTTGCCTTGCTTTGCAGAGCAGCCAGGCCTTGCTGCGCCCTGATATAATTTTGGTACACTGCTTTGGCAAAAAGAAACAATTTTCAAGATCAAGGTTGGCAACTGTTTGTTTCTTGAGAGAGGGAACTCAAAGCGTTAGAGATAAGTAATGAGTTCAGTCTGTTTGGAGCCAGATCAGTTAAGAGGTCTGCTGTGTTATCATTCTTGGTATCAAGGTAATGATTAAATTAAAAAATACATCCTGACCTAGTCAAGGAGAAAGAGCCAGTTTTGGAAAGCTCCTCAAAAGCTCAATGAAAGTGTCTTCTGAATTTGCACATGCAAGGATTTCTGCTGCTATGAGAAGATAAAGATTACCTTTCTCCAGCAGTCATGACAGAAAACGCGCCTGTGTCTCAGGATCTCCGGCTCACAGCCTAGCATTTTAGCTTCATGGAAGCTAAAATCACAGAAGGGGAGTTTGTCTCAGTTTATTGGTGATCTGATGGATGCATTTATTAGTATTGAACCAAATTCTGCTTTCAGGCACAGAGGTGCAGGTTCAAGAATAGACAGTGTTGATGCATTTTTACTTCTGACTTCATTTCTAGCAAAGACAGTATGATCCTGGGAGTTGTGTTTGTGTAACTGACAGTAAAGTTTGGGCTACTGTATTTTTTCCAAGTTTGAAATTATTCTTTCAACCTTTTTGTTGACACCATTAAATACACCACTGCTCAAGACACTCCTTTCCCCTACTGAACTAATGAAAAACCTGTCTTGAGAGAAGGCAGGTCTAATGTGTTAAGGCACTCTTTCATTTAGTAGGTGCTATGGGTGAAGACTTGGTACTAAAATGGAAAAAAACTGTATGAGTTGTACAGCTGCCACAAGCATGTCTTTCAAACCATTGTATGTAATAGTTGTTCATAAATTACTACAAAAAACTATTATTTTGAAAACTGCCTGGGTTTTTGTGAGGATATATGTATTTCTGTTAACAGAGGATTGATTTTTTAATTTTTTTTTTTCTTCATAGGGTGAACTGAGCTTTTAAGTAAAAGAATCCCTAGCCAGTACAGTGACACCACTCTTTAGGGCTTTGAATCTATTTTTCACTACTTCAGCACTTTTTTCCTTACTGAATCTGGGTACTGTAAAGAACTTTTAAAGTATGTCCACAATCATATGTACCAAAATAGGTTCTGGCTTAACAAAGGGGGATAAGCCTATTTTAGATGATAATTACACCTATGGTGATGTTACCTGTAGATATTGTGGTTAAGACTTTCAAACAGGCTTAAGATAGGTGTGTCAGTCCCTTCACGACCAAAATAGGTAGCTTACATTTAATAGATTGTGGTCTCTCATACCTTTTAGTGTGCAGTTTTTCTCAAACTCAAGACTGTCTGAATCTTTACAAGTTGTTCTATGCAGTTGGTGCTATAGCGAGTCTTCATGTGAACAGCTGAGGAGGAATTGAGATGTCTCCCTATAGATACCCAACCTGTAATTATGTATCCTCTGCCCATACCACCCTAGAAAAACTAGGACAACTGCCTAACACTGATAACATTGCTGCACAGAAAATACCACAGGGTCTTCCCTCCTTAACACTGCATAGCAGAAATGTGTTGGATACTCTGGCTGAAGTTACAGACAAAGTCTGCACTTGTTTTGCAAACAGAAATTTTTATCCCTTCTATTAAAATAAGTCTAAGAAAGGCAAATATTGTTGTAATGAAAACTAATTTATGAAAAGGGTAAAATCTGTCAGTTTTCAGATATAGCTTCACCAAAAAGTTAACTGATCAAAAAATTGATGCCGCCTACCTAAGAGAACGTTAAAATATTCCAATTCCATGGTTAAATATTTCATATCTGCAGTTTGGTTTCCTAATTAATCTGATTATTTGTCTGTCTGCCTCACAGTTTTTTCAGCTTCTACATGTTTCAAAGGCAGTGAGTAGGACAGACGTCACTGTGAAAACAGCAGCACAGTCCACTCCATGTGGAATAACTACCATATTTGTTCAGCATCAGTTCTTTCATCCACAGCACACCAGACCCATCAGTTCTTTTCTTCATGGAACAACTGATATAAAAATGATCAAACAACATAATTAACACAGGGGCTGAAAATTCAGAATGCAAACTTTCCAAATTAAATAGGATGGCATAATTCATTTGCTAGAGATTGAGTTTTCACCAACCAAAATCTGTCTAGAAGTTATTACAGGAATTATCTTGCTACTTATCTTCATTCTGTTTCAGTAATAGCACCTGTAAGATTTTATTGATGTAACTAGCAAACCAGATGGCAATTTTGCTAAACCTTGGAGAAAAAAGTGATTGATTTTTATACAGTCATTGTGTAGGACAACTTGAAAACATTAAACTGGATATACATATTGACCTACTTCCAATCAAGCCACTTTGTTATGTTTGTTGATAATCTACTATACTATTGATTGCTGGACTTCCCTATCCTCCAGAAACTGCTGGCTGTGTTCATATCTTTTCTGTGTAAAATGTCAGGAGATCATTGGCAGAATCTGAAAGTTCTGCATAACTTCTTCAACCCTTGCAGATCATACTGTGAAAGCCAAGTCTATTTTGTTTATTCTATTACACTCTTCAAGCTAATTTGTTTCCTGGCAGTGGAATACATACACAGTCTGAATTTTCTTTATTTACTGAGTTCATAAACTTCCCTGGACAGTTAGATTACTTAAACTAAGCCAGTTAATAAGGATACAAACCAGTTATTTAATTGCTGAAACATGCAAAATTATGCTCAACTTTATCTTTTTTTTACTGCTTCTGTACACTTTCAAATAAAATGTGTGGCTTTTTCCAATAACAATATTTTAATGTATCATCCAGAAAATAAACAGTGAAAGAATGTTTTCACTGCAGCAACATTTCATCTAATTTTGAAGGAGAAAAGTCTACCAACAACCATTCTACCTTTATAAGCATGTAAGTTCAGATATTTTCCACCTACTATGTATATAGGAATGGAGAAGCTACCAGTCAGCTCTGATTAAGAAGCTGCACCACAGGACAGATTCGAAGAGACAGCATTCAGTACTGTGTGCCTCAGAGATAACATTAAGGAATGAGATCCAATAGTAGTGTTCATACATAAATCAGAATAGAAAATAAATACAGTGGTACTAGCCGGGCTATCTGCCTTCAGAAAAAGGCTTTAGGGAGAAAGTAACCAACAAATCAGATGGAAGGCTGACTTGCAGAATTTCCCAAGCCTTATCTCTTATGTTAAAATAAGTCATGGAAAATATTGCAACATTATTATATGTAGGTAATTTACAAATTTTAGAAAGTCATTGTTCAAAGGGAACGTGGGAAAAATAAAGCCCACTACTACAAAGAGAGAATAAATAAAATTATGTGTCTCACAACATTTGCAGACCTTAACAATTAAATTTGGAATGTCATTCACTTGAGCAGAAGTTCCTGAAAGAAATCCTGATGATGTACTCCACCTGCAAAAGCTCTCTGTAAATCCTTTCAGCAATACCTTACACAGCTAAAAAAAAAAACAAACAAAGTGAGGAAGGGCAGATTCTGAATGGTTTGCAAACCAATCTATATTTCTAGCTTTTAGGTGTTTTATTATACGAAATTTAAAAATGATACTATATGTTTTTGAGACAGAAAAAAGTTAGACGCTGTTTTCCAAAATGAAATTTCACAGTTTCACCTTATGAAACCATCACCTTATCTATTAATTTCTAAATGGATTTTTTTCCAGAATGGAGACATTTCTGCAGGTGTTTATTCTGAAAAACTGATATTTTTAAAACTGAGATAATTTTCAAGCATCTCCGATCTGCAAACATATACAGATCTGGAGCAATTCCTTGGCCTATATGACTGTGCAGACATAATAGCACAATGTGAGTACTTATTATCTGTTTTATGTTTTCTATTGTTTCAGACAAAACAAAACATAAATGTTTGTCCCAGCCCTGAAGAGCTTGCAGTGTAAAGGTACTGAGCCACAGGAAGAGAATTCTAACAGTACAAGAGAAGAATGTCAGCTGGCAACTGGCCACATAAGCTTAATGTAAAGTTTTAGAAATGGAAGGATATTTTTCAAAGAATTCAGTATGCAATGTATTCCTACAACTCATCACTAATGGTCAGCTAGCCACCTGTGGACTTCAGTTCAAATTGCAGCCAATTATTATGCTAAAAGGCTATCCCTCTGCTTGCTAAGAGCGTGGATCTGTAGAGGATCAAGGGGTGAATTGCACTGCTGTCTAATGGGCCTGTTAGCCAGCCATGTCAAGGTTTCCAGCGGTCTCCGTATGCACTTTACCCCTGCTATTTACAAGAAGGAAACCTAATACTAAAGAGTAACTCTAAGTATTTCACACAGCCTATGGGCTATCACGATGCTCCAAAGCATCCAGCTGTTAAATGAGACAAAGCTGGAAGGTTTTGGTTAATGATGAAGATGCTCAGTAGCACATCGAGGTCTTAGGACTTGAGCTGCAGAGGTGCGGGGACAACACCTTCTGGCTGCCTCTGAAATCAGTTCTCAGAGGAGGCAGCTGTAGCCAACGTAAAACAGCTGACATCTTCAGCTCCAGAAGAAAACCACCGCATCTGGTCAGTGTCACATGGATCCAGCTCCACGAGGCTGGCCGGTGGGTAGAGTTGTAGGCTGTGGGAGAAGGCGAGCCAACCCTTACTAAGCTCCCAGCCGCTGTGCCTGTAGCCAGCACCTGAGCAGGTGAATTTACAGCGAGCTTTGGTGCCTCAACCTTGCAGTGCAGCCGTATTCAAGGGTGTTTTTTTCCCTTTGAGCCTCGTCCTGCCGAGGACTCCCCAAACCCTGGCCCCAGGGAGCCTCCAGAGCAGTGCCTGGGGACGGGCGGCCTTTGCGCTGGGCCGGTGAGATGGCCAAGCTCGGGGGCCCAAGGCCCCGGCTGCGGTAGGGACGTGTTTCACCGCGCGAGGCCCACTCGGTGAGGAAAGGAGAAGCCTCCCCTGGGAAGGCGGCCCGCACCTTCACGTCTGTGGTTCGTGAGCTTAACTGGCCGAAGGTGAGGGCGGGCTCCCGCTTTTCCCTCGACTCCCTCACGCCGCCGCCTCGGTCCCGCCGGCCGGCAGGTGGCGCCGCGCCGCTGCGGTGCGGCCAGGGCGCGTGCACCCAGCCGGCCCCCGCGGCGGGGCGGTGGCGGTGGGGGCGGCTGTGGCTGTGGGGGCCCGGCGGCGGCGAGGGGACAGCGGAGGGGGTGCGGGCGGCGTTGCCCCGGCCTGCCGCGGCCCTCCGGGAGGGGGAGAAACTCATCCTCAGTCCGGGAAGAAGCCGCGGCGGGCTTGCCGGGCGGGGGCGCCGTGGCGTGCCTGGCGGGGGCCTGCGGCAGCCCGCGCCCCTGCACCAGCCGGCAGGAAGGCCTCTGTGCCCGGCTTTGGGTGCCAGCGGCGTTTACTAAAGGAGGCTTTCTAAAAGATGCAGAGCTCTTGTTAATAGGAGAGAGAAAGAGGGTGAGGTTCAGGAGCTCTGAAGTACTCGGGTACTTATAAATAAATAATAAAAACAGGATTTAACTTTCTTTTATAAGGAGCCATTAGTTTGTAAACTGCATCGCTTCCTTCTTGCAGTAGTGAAATTTTCCCTTGCTATAATACAATCCCTGTTGTGTCTTTGGAAGTACGGATTCAGATACAGTGCCAGGAAAAATAGGCTATTAACGAAGAAAGTTCTGTACCTTGGCTTCACCTTTGAAGGACATCGTGTTGGTGTCCAGGAATGTTTCACAGATGAGCAGAAAAGCAGCAAAAGGTGCGTAGAGGCTCTGGGAGCTGTGCAGTGGTTACATGCGTTTCTGTAAACATGGTGCTGTGGTATGATGATTATTTTTTGGTATGCTTATTTACCACTTTAATTTCTTCAAGGGTGGGATTTGGGAAATATAATTTAATCCATATTTTTCAGAATGTGGAAAATATCCAAAGCATTATGGTACAGACAGCCTAATACGCTGCCATTTCATGACACTACAGTGATTTAGCTGCCTTTTTTTGTCAAGAGAGGATAGGAGTACCATATCAGACAGCGGACTCACGTGCTATGTCACAACATAAAGAGGATTACACGTACAGATTACAGCTCTTAGTATATCACAGAAATATCTAACACAAGCAGTTTATATCAGAATTAGAACTGCTACTGAAGAATTAAGTGTTTGTATAATTCTGTGACTATCGTGTGGGTCATGTCTGCAACAACTGAAATGCAACATGGAGAGGAAGTCCATGAGGTGTTTGGCTGCACGGATATGTGTATTGCTGAGCTAGCAAAGGCAGTAACAATAGTGCATGATGTCACTTCTTATCTCTAAGGCCTTTGTGATAATCTACTGCTGCAGTTGCTGTGGAAGCCGGACATACGGTTAAAACCCATAAAAGCAACAGTCCATAAGGTCAACAGACATATGTCTGACAAGCCAAAAAGTTAATATGCTGAGAAGTCTGCAAACTAGGAAGCTGGAAATCGGTATCTGGTGTATCCAAGAAGGGAGAAAGGCTCTTTTAGAAAGACTGGTGAGGAGTTTATTTCAAAAATATTTTTGTCTGGTGTTTTTTTAGTGCAGAGCAAAGCTTGTGTGTAATTCTTCAGTTGAGTAAATGTCATTAAAGCAACGACACAACTTCAATCTTCTAAAAAGTGAGAGAGGGCTAGAAATCATATGTGTGTCAGTAGGACTTTAACTCTTCCTTAGACCAGTGAATACTTAAAGCTGTTTCCAGCTTTCTGACTTACTGACTTCTGGATACTCCAAAGCATTTGACTTAGAAGGATGTAGGCACCTGGTGAAAACATCTGTATGCAGAAGTGTGGAAGCTACTGTGTAAAATAGGAATCTACACACTAGCATTATGTATTACTGCAAAAAATTTTTAACTCCTCCACTCTGTTTCAATGCTCAAAATATGTTTTTAAACTAGAGATAGGTTGTTAAACCCAGAGGTTGTTAAATAATACTGGAATCTGATTAATGGTCATTCTCGCAGTTACAGGTCCCATTTGCAATTAGCAGGTAGTGTGGGTAGCTGGCAAAATTTATTTGATTTCTACTGCTGGCTGGTGTGCTGGCTTCGTTTGGAAGTAACACCAGAAAATGCTGAAGATGCTGTATTACAACAGCAAGGGGAATTTGGAGGAGACTGCTGCCTGCTTACTTGTTTTTGACTTCTCTCAGAGCAATGGAGTCCTGGGTCCCAAGCTGTGCTTCTTTTCCCACTGTCAGCAGGTATTTCTGTTCAAGTGCACTGTCCAACAGTGTTGAAATCTTCCAGCCTGTTTGTCTTTACATTCCCTTTAATTCTCTTTTGTCATCTAACTCCTCTGTCATCTTCTTACCTGCAGAACTCTGCAACCAATCTAACCACTCGGACTAAGAATAGAAACAGATCACCTTGAAATGATTCCTCAGCCCTTTAAGAATCCACTTCAAAACCACCTCTTTCTTTTAAAAATCTATACAGATTTTCTGCAGTTACCTTTCAGATACAGCCCCTTACTTGTCTCTCCACCATCACTTCCTTTTTTTAACCTGCTTCCTTTCTTTTTTCATTTGCAGACTGTGCAAGCCGTTAATGTCATCATTTTCTTTTTTACGCTTCCTGCCATCTGTATCTTGCTAACTTCCCCCCTTCTTTCAAACTGCATTGTATGCCATATCTCCTTTTCCCATGTCAGTGCCACTAATTGCTCTTTCTCCCTCTATGTGATAGAATAATTTGTTCACTAAATTATATTTTTATATAATTTCTGCAGTATATACCTTACACTGACTTTCATTTCTATATTCAGTGTGGAGTGTTTTCTCCTTACAGATGATAAACAGAGAGAGAGGCAAAGCATGTTAATCACAAGCAGACAGGGCTTTGTGGCTGAGAAACAGTTTACCAAAGTGGCTGACAGATGGCTCTGTGCTGTACTCTGTTTATTTCATAGTTATCAGAGCTCTTCCATACCATCCACATCTTCCAGAAGTTGACCGGTCTTGTTACTGAGAGCAGGGGTAAGTTAACAGCTATGGTGCCCAGCACCGGCACCATTCCAAAGGTGATACTTTACATTCTGCAAACTAGTGCTATCAGTAAGGGACAAATGGGTAGGAGTTATGAAGAGTCAGGAAGGCCGCAGAGTGCTCTCCTAAGAGCTTAACAATTTGTTCCTAATTTCCCCATGAGTGTTTAGTCACCAGTTGTTCTCTTGACCAAATAGCCCAACTAGGACTGTGTCTGCTCAGGATAACATAGCAAGTTTTTCCACAGAGATCCTTCAAGTGTGAGTTACTTTCTAAGCATTTTAGTGAGGAACAAAATGGAACAGAATGGCCTTCCTGGAAAATGGAAAACCACTTTACAATAATACTGTTTAAAATAAAATAGCACTGTAAGTTATGTTTTTCCTATATTTTGGTGATATTTTGTGCTAGATGGTATCTTAATGTTAGATGCAGTGCTGCCTTTGAAAGAAAGCACACCAGCAGCAGTTCTTGCACGTGTTTTGCTACAGATTTGGTCTAACAAATTCTCAGTTCCCAAAACATTAAAAAGTCTTTTCTTACATCTGTACTCCTTTCATCATACTAATACCCTCCTACTGGTATAGTTATAGTTAATTCCCTCTGAATAATCCTGCTGTACTCAGGAATAGTGGCACGACACGAAAGCTAATAGGCTATCCATATTCTCAGCTTCACAAAAACATGAGGAATGATAGATTTTTACAGCTGTTGCTGTTGACATCGTTTCTGCAAAGTGAACATTACATCTTTTAATATTGTGAGGGTTTTTAATGGGACTGTTTCAGGACTTCATAGTTGGTTTCTTAAATAAGTTGTGCTTGAGTTATAGGTAGACGCTAGGGAGAGAGAAGTGAAGAATAAGGCATTATCTACAATCTGATCCTGGAAAGGAGCATCTTGGTTTTGGTGTTTGTGTCCATGAATAATGATGTCCTTGTGACTCAGCATCATTTTCACTGGTTTCACTGTAGGGAATTACAACAAAATTTTTAAGGAGCATGTGTGAAACAGGTATGTCTACCAGAAATAGGACAGTAATTCTTTTAAGTCTATAACAAGTTCAAACTTTATGTTGTCCCTAATCTACTGTAAGTCTTAATTATATGAAGATTCATAGGTCACTTTTCTAATAAAAGAAAAATTATTTGGGAAAGGTTTAGTTTAATCAAGCAAAGGAGCTGGGTGATACCATACTTTACAAGGTTGTTAGCTTTCCAAAAAGTTTTTAGAGCAGTTTCAAGTAATTCCATTCCTTTTCTCAGGATGGCCTTACACAATAGTTTCAAAAGGATTATTTCCCTTTGGTTTTCATGAAGATTATGCTAATCTCAAAACATGTAGAACCTAGCTAAAAGAATCTATAAAATGCATGGACTACTGTAATCATTTTAGCTATGTGACAGAAAGAGGTGTGCATAGGCAGGCATGCACTATTTAGGCCTTCAGAAGATATGGGGAGAGGGTTAATAATAACACTTGAAATTTAGACTTCTGACTACTTTCATACAGAGTTGCAGGAAGACCAGATAGTGCTCTAAGGTGGGAGATTTCTTTGTTAATTTTATGTGTATCCATCATACCAGTCTGTCATCTAATCAGCATACTCCAAAAATCTATAGGAATTAAACTTGAAGAGCAGATTTTTTTTGTCCATCAAACAGTTTTTCTTTTGTTATGTCATCTAGTCAGACCCATCAGCTTGTAGATAGTTTGTGAAGTATGTTTTTTAAATGTTCATGTTATGTAACCAAATTGAATGTGTTGAAAAGGGGAAAAAAAAAATTAATGTCAATAAACAAACTGACTTTATAGCCTTGCTATATTTGAAAGGTTATATAAACTTTGAAGCAAAGCTAAGGTATACTTTTGCTGTAATGTGTTACAGAGGTGCCCTGACTAGCTTTGTGTGAGCCAGCTTGGGTATCTGAAACAAGGTGGCTAAAGCCAAGCTTCTTATGCTTAACTTACCCTTCAAGAAGACTGTTTAAAGTGGACTATGGTACACTAAACCATTCTCTTAGTTAAAGGACATTTTTCTTGAGCTGTACTTTTTCTCCTTAAGCCATTTGCTGCAGCAGTACTTGTGTTTTCTTTTGAAGCAACTGTTACTACTGTCAGAGCATTGCAGTTCCAGTGAAAAAGGACCATTTCAAATTTTAATGCATATAAAGGATGTTTGACTTCATTATAATGCAACCTGGGATATGGAAAAAAGTTTTTTAGTCCAGAGAGAAGATAAGCAGGAACTGTTCACAGAGGTCAAATGTCATGTAAGAACTCTGACAAAATAAAATAGTATTTCATATAGTTCCTTCATGTCTTGCTTCTTACTTTTCTCTGTAATTATAAATAAAGTACTGCACTGGATCTTGCTTTAAAATAATCCTTCAGAAAAGAAACACAATTATTCCATCTGGTATAGTGCAAGCACTTTAGAAAAAGTGATGCAAATTGTGATGTATCTCAAAAAGCTATGTAAATTACACATAAGCACGTACATGTGCAAATGCTAGCCCATATCCCAAACAAGCTTATTCAGCACCCCAGCTATCAGTGTGACAATGGTTAAAACTCACATTAAACAAGGAACTTCATTTAAAAATGTGATACTCTCTAGCTGAACTGTCCTGTCCTACCCCTATGATTCACAGCAGGACTTCTCTCTTTAATTTTTCTCTGCTTTGTCTGGCTTCTCTTATGTAAAAAGAGAAAGTAAATAAATCTTCATTTGCTTCCTCAAAGGTGAGTTGTAGAAATAGGAATCACCTTCCAAAACAATAGGAGGGTCAGATGTCTCCATTATCATTATCGCATCCAAAAGCAGTATAAAACAGAGCAAAAGTTAAACCTATTTGAAATGACATGTTTTGCCACCTGGCCCAGTAAGACACTAGGCACTGGTACTGACTTGTGAAGGACTGTGTTCATGCAGGATCCCTGTAAGTAGAGGAACCTTACAGCTTTCTACTCTACCTGGGTAGACAGTAGAATTTCTGTGCATTTAGATATGAGGCAGTAGCTGAGAATCCCTGGTTTCATTTCTCTTTTTTTTTTGCTGAGTGGGTCAGATTTCACTTGATGTTGTTGTTGTAGTCTGCATTTCCAGTAATAGAGGAAAAAAAAGAAAAATATTTGTGTATTCTGGCAGCTGAACAGGAAGATGATAGAAACAATACTGAATTTGCACTGCTCACAGCAGAATGTAACAGTAATATTCACCAACATTCACACCCAAGTGACTGTAGCATTTCTTTTCAGCTTTAGCTTTCCTTGATTGTTGCAAGGGATCTCTCCTGGAATTTCCATTACCCACTTATCCTCTACACTGGGATTGTCTGTCAGCTGCCGCCGCCTCCATAGTACATTTAAGAGAGAAATTTGACATTTGAACTAGTAGCTATGGTTGCAGGCAGTCTGCTTTGTTCTTGGTCTAAAGGAACCACAAATTAAGATAGCTTTGCAGCATCTGGATAAGCATTGCCTTTCTTGTATATGGAACATCCATCTTTACTTGTGACCACATTTACTGGTTACTGAACACATTGCATATTTGCATAGATTAGGTGAGTCAATGGAAGACAGATTATACTTTCTGTTTTGGGAAAATCTTTTCCTTTCCTCATCTGCTTGAGGATTATTGTCTTATGCTTTGCACCCATCTCTTCTCCCTACCACACAGACCATTTATTTTTACACAATTTAGTATCTTGAAACAATTCAGCTGATGGGTGTTTCCCTATAACAAATACTGGGTCTGAGTGCTTCTAACTTTTAAGATCTGTTTAAATCCAAGTACGAGGTATGCGTCACTGAGAAGAACAAAGTAGAATAGCAGTAAAATGTCATATAATACTCCCATGATGGGTTTAAAATTGGTACCAATGAGAAAGGAATTAAATACACCATTTTGATCTTTCATTGAAAGAAGCATGGACAGTCTATTAACTGCATGTTACACCATATAGTTTAGTGAGCACATAGTGATGTTCCTTAAATCATTACAGGATGTGAAAGATTTTATGGAGCTAAAAAAAACCCAAACCACAGTATGTACAGTTTTTGGTTTATAAAGAGAGTAAAGCATTGGTTTAAGTGACAGGGAACAGAAGGTGGGGGACAAACAACTTCTAAGCATGCTTTGGTACCGAGGTGATGTGAACCATGAATGTCAGTGTTTCTTCTCTCCTGACACTAACCCTTGAATCCACAGCCCCTATGGCTATTGCTAGGAGGAAATGACTAGAAGATGGATACTTTTAAAATTTTCTTATTCCTCCTCTCCAGTACTTGCTGATACATTTCCATTGCTAATTTCCGTAAATGTCCTGTCCTTATCTTAAAACTAATGATACCTACCATATAAACAAGAATTACAGCCAGTTGAAACCTCAGAAACTATGTTGTTATGGGAGACAGGCAAGTTAGTATTTTAGTGGATTCACACTTACAAGTCTGTGCAACACTTATGGGAGAATTTGACTCCCAACAGACATACATTAATGAATTAAACAGTAGCCATTGAACTATCTGACTTGACAAGCCTAATTCTGTATTTGATCTTTTGCATTGGTCTGTGTTGGTCTGGTCATTCCTGTCTTGGATACCAAGTCTGGATTTCTGTAACCTGTTTTTTCAAAGGTCCTCTTCCTGTGAGCAATGCATATGGTACCCTTCAGAGCATTTTGACAAGAATGTAAGGTACATCAAGCAATTTTGGATAAACAGCATACTGTTTAATATTAACGTGTTACTCTGTACCAGATTTACAGAAGTCCTAGGTCTACTCTGAAATTTACTTGAATGAATAGTGGATAAAAGAAGTAATCTCTTAGGTGAACAAACTCCAGAATACCATGTAGGGAAACAGAAGCTTTATTTCAGTATGGTTTATCCACATTGGGCTACATTTTATACGCAAGATTATTAAGAATTATTCATAGAGTCATCATTGTATTTCATGCTGGTAACAAGCTTATTCTGGAAAGACTTGGGAAAATGCACTCATCATTTCCATACCTACCTTGTTACCCCTAATTTGAATTGCAGCCATTAGTTAAGTCTTAGACAATATAAAAACTGAAATGACATCAACCTATCATATGGAACAATATGTATCAAAATGTGCCATGAAGATAATTCATTAGATTTCACAGAATAGCAAAACTCACCAAGGGGGATGTGTGTGTGTTTATGTGCACAATCTGCTGAAGCTGAAAACACAACTGCTTGATGAGTGTTTCTTCCTTTGTACCAGCATACCCACTGAGCTGGTAATTATTCTTGTTTTTTATCTGATCATTATAAGACAGAAAACAGTCTTTTTTCCTGCTTTCCTGCTTCACAAATCACACATAAGAAAGTCTCTATATTCTGAATCCATTTTTAATTTTCCCCTGTCCTTCACAATTAATTTTAAATGTTTTAAATTATATATATAGTAATTAATGCTCTTCAGAAAATAACAGTGTCTTTATGATGCAGTTGTACTGATCTCCTATCCCATTCTCACAGACACAGGTCTGAGCAAAAATCCCTGGAAGGTAAAGAAAAATCATGTGTGTTCAATCAAAGTGTGTCAGAATATTCAGGAAGGCATTAAAGAAGAAATAGCTAATCCCTGACTTCCCTCAAATGAAGCAAGGTGATTATACAAATAACACTGAAAAGCAATAATGACATCTCATTTTAGATTCATAACTGTGAGACATTTAATAAAATATGATTTTATAATCACAAACCTTGAATTTCAAGATAGCCTAAATCCCATTGAGAGACTAAAATCCCATTTAGAGAGACTAAATCCCACTGAATTTCCCTTTAAAAATTATATTTCTGGACTCATTCAGTATGGGTATTATTTATTTATAAATCATATTGAGTGTATAAATGTCATGTAACTTTTTAGTGGAATATGTATACCTGAATGAAATGAATATATGACAAATTCTTCGAAACAAATTTTCTTTGGTCTGTATCTGTACAGACCTCAGTATTACCAGGACCCCCAAGCTCATTATGCAAACATAGTAACAACAGTAGTAACACTGTTAATATTGTATTCCATGAGGTAAATTGTATTTCTTTAAAATATATTTTATAAAGTATTATATACGGCACATATCAAATGTATTAGACAAAGGCTTTAGTAGTAGTAGTAATTGTAGTTGTAGTTGTATATATTCCTATATTAGCATTAGAATGCAACAGATTATTTTTCTATTTAAATGGAAGAATGTATGTCTACCAGAAAACAACACAGCTATATTCTGGCAATTTAAAAAACAACTCAGAAGAAAAATTATGCTGAACATAGTTTATAATATTATGAATTTGAGTCATCCTGTTCTGAAAACATTGATTCAAGGTGTTCTCTTAGATGTCCATGCTTGTAGAATGCATTAATTTTCGGTTTCTCCTTGTAGTAAAACCAGAATGGGATAAAAGACATGGAGTATTACGAGTCCAATAACAATACAGAGAAGTGAAATGAGAGAAAAAGAAATGTTCTGGAGAAAAAGGGGCAGGGAGGGGAGAGAAAAGGAGGAGTGAGAAAAAGCAAAAAAGAGAGAAATTTAGAATGACAGTTGTACAGTAAATGAAGCAAGCAAAGCCAACCCACCCGTATTTATGATAAAGATTTATGTCTGAAGTTACTTTTGGACTATTTTGGTCAGTAATGTGTTATCCTTCTTATTTGACCCTTTTCTTAGGCAGCTATTGAAATCTTGCAGATAGTTACTGCCAGGATTTTAAAACACCTCTCAGATTTGCCCCAGAGGTTTATGTCTTACTAGTAACCAATCATTATTCCTCCCACAGAAGATTAGTATTTTTCTTTAGCTTACATAGAAACCTTAGTCATCAAATGCGATTTATCCTATTTAAATTGTTTGTGTATTGATATTGAAAAAGTATTTTCAAAGTCTGTGAATAACACCGGCACAATAATATCCTCTCCCCATCAAATCATGCTTTAATTCATATTACTAATATTCAAAATTTCCTTGGTACATCTAGATTAAAAGTAAATAAATTAATATCATAATGGCAGTCATCAGTTTGAAAGTAGAATTATGAACATTTTGTGATATAATACATCTAAAATATATACCAAACCTGAACAACAAAATCAAAAGCCAAAATGAAATGACTCATGTAGAAATGCTGAGAAACAGCAAAGCAACCAATATCCAGAAGGGAATCCAGGGAAACCACATGACTTGAAACAAGAGGAGAACAAACTGGATAATGGAAGGCATGCTGTGCAGAACAAGCAAATACAAACAGCATACAATAATGTACAGAAATGACTGAAACAGGATATGAAATACAAGAAAAGGATTAATGAGGCAAAGAGAAAAATGGGTTCCTGAAGGGCCTAATAATAATAATAATGAAAGGGAAGAAGGAAATGGAAGAACAGTATGGCTAAAGCAAATGTGTTGCATAAGGCTCATTGTTCCACAGTTTTTGCTTTGACACTTCTTTAAAACAAGGAGGGTTTTGTCTAGGGATCTAATCTGAGGTTTAAGACTCAGAAAGCAAGATCTTTGCACCCTGACACCCTTCTGTGAAAGGAGTCCAAAGGAAATACTGAACTCTCATTCTGAGAGCACCCACTTTGCAGAAGTGTAGTATTTTTATATAGGCATCTTTTAAAATGCTTTCTGTTGACAGTGCAGTGTCATGGCATCTGTTTGACATGATAGAAGGGTAAGAAGGAGGATGTAGAATAGTAAAAGGGGGCAGATTATAGAGCTGTTGGAAGAAGCAGGGTGCCACTAGTCTGTTTTCAACAGCAGTTTTATTTCCAAACTGACTCCTAGTAAAATGGTGTCAAGCATATTTCCCACCAGCCCAGACTGCAGAAAAATCTGCAGACTGCAGCAAAATCAGCAGGCTCCAGCTGAAGGGTGACTGTACAATGTGTAAGGAAGTGACCAAATAGACCCTGAAAATTTACAAGTTGTTAGTATGAAAATGATGAACTGATTAATTACAGGAACTTTAATGGCTTTAAGGGATCAAGAAGATGTAGGGCAAGAATTTTGGTGGAAAAGTAAGAATTTCAATCAATGATAAAAGGGTTACTGCATCCAGTGATAATTTTACACTTAAGTCCCCATTTCTATGGCTCAAATAGAAGATTTTGTCTGGATTTTTTAAAATCAATTTCTAACTTTTGTTTTAGCTATTCCATGAATAAATGCTTTAAAAATAATGATGTTAGAACTGGTAGCAGTATAGATCTGCTAAGCCTATGGTTATTAACATATTGATGTAGATTGATGAAAATGCCAGCACCCTGTGATTTATCTCTTCTTAAAGAGGTACCTCACATGAACAGCTAGCCAGAAAATGAAGACATGAGTGCTGGTAAAACAGACGTTAAAATCCTGAAAACAACGAGGAAAGAAAGAGGAAGCCCTTGCTTTATCACAGTTTTGCTACTCTAAAGGTTACTTTGAAGGAAAAGCAAAACAGATGTGTCAGATCACATGAGCATTTGGGAAGGCTAAAAGGTTGTCTGAAAAAAAAGGGTCAAGTTGAAGGCATCTGCTGTGAAGATAGAAGCAGCTGCTCAGGAATGGTCTGAGGACAAAAGCCTGTGTCTAAGGAAGGGGAACAGCATTTTGACAGCTGGAGAGTATAGAGTTCCCACCAGAGACCACCCATGAATGGAAGAATTGGAACCACGTTCACAAGTCACCAGCTTTCAGGTAGAACCACAGGACTTTGCTTTTCTTACCTCATAACTGTGTCTTAGCATCCCTTTTACCCCGCCACCTCATAAGTATTTTAGTCACCACTATGATCCAGACTGTTCCCTGACAATAATGGAGAAAAGAACTCAAGCTTGTTTTCTTTTAAAAAGTATAACCTTACAGAGGTCACAGTAGGAATGGTTTGTTTCAACTGTAGGGCTAATCTGCAGGTATCATCTTGTAACTGCACAAGCAAATAGGTCATTACATTAATCCTCTATCGCAGACAAGCACTAGATGTGCCTCTGTCAAGGTTGCACCAAACCTAATTTTCGTAAGAATGAAGCCCCCAAAAAGCAGTAGGAGTCTGTGTTGCCACTAGCAAAGCCAATGAAAACAGAAAATGCTGGAGTAGAAAAGCTGTTCATTGTTGGACACATTAGTAGAACTAATTTTGTGTTTAAATTTATGTCACTTCATTTTAATTCTAGTTGCTTGCTATTAATGGAGATTAAATTTATTTATAATATTTGTAACAGATTTTGTGGATCCTTTCATTCAACTTAACCAAATCTATCACTTACATTCTCTGTCTTTTTTTGTGGAAATGCAACATTTTTTGCTAATATCAAACACTCCAAATGCTTTGTTACTTCAAGTAGGCACTATGTATCACTCAGCTGTTCAGTTTATAATGCAGGCTCATTACCATACTCATTACTGTGAATTATGGAAGTTGCCTGGCTGGCCTTCATTAACCATCTGGCACTTAAACACTGATTTGTGTTTATATATAACGTTAATTTTACAAAAGCACCTGAACATCCACTGGAAACATGGATTTAATCTGTTTCTCAGTATTTTTTGCAAGACCTCAATGATTGTTCCAAAACCATATTTTGCTTTACTTTTATTATTTTATCGACATACATGGATGACATCACACAATTGTAGGCATGCAATAACAAGAGAGAATTTTTTTCCCCTTCTTTTACTGCCTATTCAATAAAGTGGTTGTTTTTTCTGTCTCAGCCAGTGGCTGATTTAATGAAGCCTTGACCAGGATCAGCTTTTCAGACCATGCTTTTCACAAAGCCATAGTTTTGGGCCCAACACTTTACAGCTTGGCTTTACTGCTTTAGATAAGTTTCCAAATTTCTTTTATAAGTTGCTTCTGAAACATTCAGAAAAATATATTTTTAAAAGTACAATATTTCAGTAATTTCATTCTAGTGCCCACAAGGCACTAGAGGCTAGTCTTAAAATTGCTTTTCATTCTAGGTCTTGATCATTTCATAATCTTCAGTGGAAACAAAATCATTTGTAATTACTGCACTATCATTATCAAATATGTTAAATCATCAAGGTTTCCAAACACCCATTTTAAAACATTTCAAAGATATCTTATAAATATTATATTATGTTAACAGCTTGAAAACTTCTGTAATGTCAGAATCACTATCTAAAACTCTTGGGAAAATGTATTAACCTCAAATTACAATGTCTGCATCTTCAGCAAAGTCTCTATCTTTCTCAGTTGTGTATTACTTCAAATTATTTGCCTGAGCCTAGAAACTAGTATTTTTTCATAAGCTTTTCCAACTGAACAGTTGCTTTATCTAACTCACAGTCTTGTGCTCCTGTGCCATTAAGAAAATTCA
Source organism: Buteo buteo (assembly GCF_964188355.1). NCBI lineage: Eukaryota > Metazoa > Chordata > Aves > Accipitriformes > Accipitridae > Buteo > Buteo buteo. Next base: position 62,862,057 of record NC_134204.1, read on the forward strand.
CCCTAGCATTGACAATGTATATAGTTCCCCCAGGCCAGCAAAGCCCCACATGATGAAACTTGAAGATGAATCACTCGTTCTTGAAGGTTTCAACAAAAGAGCACTGTGAGCAGGTTCTGTGTCACCAAGAAAAGTTACTGATCCATTTAACCCCTTCGCAGCACTGGCTGGTGAACCAAAATACCAGAGCCCTGTTGTGGAAGATTTATACACCTAAAGAGGGACTTAGTGTGTGGGAGGGTGTAAGTATCTTGATCTACGCCTAGGATTTTGAAAGGTGATCCTAACTTGCTATGTGATCCTGGATGAACCTAAAGGTGACATACCTGGTACTGCCCTTTACAGACCAGTCCAGGACAACTCCTCAGAGCCCGTTTGAGAGCACTCATGTTGTTTTTAAATGAGCTATGGTGTTTCCTTCTGTTTTCATATTCAGTTCTGTTCTCCCCCTCAAAGGATATAAACACACGTTTTATGCCTTTCTTAAGAGTTTGCTGTGTATAAGCTACTGTGGTTAGAAGAGTAGGTGGGCAGGAAAGCTGCAAGTTGTGTCATTGTGCAGCACAAAACAAGAGAGGACATGTGCCATCTTGTGAAACAGGTAGTTGGAGGGCTTAGATGGCAACATGGCTTCAGGTGTTTTCTCCCAACATGGTTTTATCATGCTCCATATATCGTCATGGGTGAATGCATCGGGTGAGCTCTCAATGACACATACTCTTCTCTTCCTGAGGCTGTGCTTAGAAAAGAAGAGAGCCCTACTAACAGCTTTTAAAGAAGCACTTTTGGCCTCCTCAGGAACTGATCCTAGCAGAAGGTGATGTCTCCAAAGCACAAGATTGCATTTGATTTGGTGATCTCAGCAAACCCTTTAGACCAGCTCTGGGTGGTACCCCAATCAGTAAGTTGTCTGTTTGTCCCATGTTGTCCTATGTGCCATTCAAGATGGGCATGCATAACATTAACTGAATTCTGTCCCCCATTCCTGGGCCAAGCAGCTAACCCAGCTTTTACTCAGCTGTTTACTAGCGGGAAGAGGGGTTCTTCTTCCAAGAGTGTGAAGCTACCGGCATAATAGCCTGGTTATAATGCTGTGTCAAAGAGCCATAGTACAATATAAATCGTAGACTTAGTATAGATGAAAATTAGGTAAATTCTGTATTATCCAGATTTAAAGCAGATAAACTCCACTCCCCTGAACTATGCTATCAAGTAGATACATTGACCATTCTGCCGGGAACATGCAATTTATCTAGAAAGTTCCTGATTATTTTGGAGGGGGTCTGCAAGTTAAAATAAATAGATATTCAAACATAAGGCTGACATAGTCAGACTATCAGTAGTATCAGTGAGGCTGACAATAAACTAATCTTAATATAATTAAATTGTATACCACAGACACCCTACAAAAGTTTCCTTTTAAACTGAGTTACCATTGAGATGCTGCATTAGTGATCTCAGCAGGTATGCCCTATTAACTAGGATTGGGACCATTATGCAACTGTCATTATGCAAGGGTAAAAGGTATGACCTATGAGAATCTGTGAACAAACCCTTGGTCTTCTGACACTTGGTAAAGCTGTCTAGGACTCAGAGCACCTCAGCAACGTGTAATATTCACCATCCTCACCAAAACTGACTAGGAGTTTGTTCCTAATAAATATGAAAGGGAGAAAGCGTTCTACAAAATGTTTGTGAGCCTGTTCACAGTTTGAGAATAAAACTCTATGTGTTTTCCAGATTGGATTGATAAAACCCAAGCTCTAGTCTTTAATCTTCTTGAATCATAGAATGGTTTGGGTTGGAAGTGACCTTAAAGACCATCTAGTTCCAACCTCCCTGCCATGGGCAGGGACACCTTCCACTAGACCAGGTTGATCACAGCCCCATCCAACCTGACCTTGAACACTTCCAGGGATGGGGCATCCACAACCTCTCAGGGCAATCTGTTCCAGTGTCCCACCAACCTCACAGTAAAAAATTTCTTCCCTACATCTAATCTAAATCTACCGTCTTTGTTCATCTGGGCAGGCCACCATGAGGTCTCTCCGGAGCCTTCTCTTCTCCAGGCTGAACAACCCCAACTCTCTCAGCCTATCCTCATAGGGGAGGTGCTCCAGCCCCTTGATCATGTTCATGGCCCTCCTCTGGACCCACTTGGGCAGGTCCATGTCTTTCTTATGCTGGGGGCCTTAGAGCTGAACACAGTACTCCAGGTAGTGTCTCAGGAGAGTGGAGTAGAAGGTGAAAATCACCTGCCTCGACCTGCTAGCCACACTTCTTTTGATGCAGCCCAGTATGCAACTGGCTTTCTGGGCTGCAGGCACACGTTGCTGGCTGATACTCAGTTTTTAATCCACTAATACCCCCAAGTTCTTCTCCTCAGGACTGCCCTCAATCCACTCATCACACAGCCTGTGTTTGCCCTTAGGATTGCCCTGGCCCACGTGCAGGACCTTGCGCTTGGCCTTGTTGAACTTCATGAGGTTCGCAATGGCCCACCTCTCAAGCTGGTCAAGGTCCCTCTGGATGGCAACCCTTCCCTCCAGAGCATCGACTGCACCACACAGCTTGGTGTTGTCGGCAAAGTTGCTGAGGGAGCACTCAATCCCACTGTCCGCGTCCCCAACAAAGATGTTAAACAGCGCCGGTCCCGATACCGACCCCTGAGGAATGCCGCTTGTCCCTGGTCTCCACTTGGACATCGAGCCATTGACCACAACTCTTTGAGTGCGACCATCCAGCCAGTTCCTTATCTACTGAGTCGTCCATCTGTCCAATCCATATCTCTCCAATTTAGAGGCAAGGATGTTGTGTGAGACAGTGTCAAATGCTTTGCACAAGTCCAGGTAGATGCTGTCCGTTGCTCTCCCCTTATCCACCAAAGCTGTAACCCCATTGTAGAAGGCCACCAAGTTTGTCAGGCATGATTTGCCCTTAGTGAAGCCATGTTGGCTGTCACCAATCACCTCCTTATTTTCCATGTGCCCTGGCATAGTTTCCAGGAGGATCCGCTCTGTGATCCTGCTGGACACAGAGGTGAGACTGGCTGGCCTGTAGTTCCCCGGGTCTTCCTTTTTTCTCTTTTTAAAAATGGGGGCTATGTTTCCCCTTTTCCAGTCAGTGGGAACTTCACCAGTCTGCCACAACTTTTCAAATATGCTGGATGGTGGCTTAGCCACTTCATCCACCAGATCCCTCAGGACCTATGGGTGCATCTCATCAGGTCCCATGGATGTGTGCACCTTCAGGTTGCTTAGATGGTCTCGAACCTGATCTTCTCCTACGCTGGGCAGTTCTTCATTCTCCCAGTCCCTGCCTTTGGATTCTGTGAAATGGGTGGTGTGGCTAGAGCACTTGTCGGTGAATAGTGAGGCAAAAAAGTACCTCATCTTCCTCCATATCCCAGATAGCCAGGTCTCCTGTTTCCTTCTGGAGAGGGCCCACATTTTCCCTAGTCTTCCTTTTATTGCAAATACACTAGAAACAATTTCTTTGTGCAGACTAGAAACAATTTCTTTGTGCAGACACCTCCTACCTCTGAGGCATTTTCTGCAGTGCTTTCTGCCTGTACAAAGCCCGCCGGAGGCTGTTGAATAGAGGGGTGCTGCTGCAGACCCCGGGTGCAGGCGGGCAGTCCCTGTGGAGCTGCTGCTGAGACACCCCTGCACAGCTCTGCTCTTACGCCCTGCTCCGGCTGCCTGCTTCTGGCCCCCATTAGAGGTCCAGGCGGGCAGGCATCTTGATCCCTTAGGGCTTGTTTTTTATGTCCTCCCGTGCCTTCTCTGTACATGAGAGAACTAGCCTCATTCTTTATTTAAATAACATAATATTAACTAATGCTTTCATTACCTCCTTTCTGAGATCCCACTTGTTAAATCCTACTGATAGTAGGAATAGCACAAAAAGCATGCTTTCTGGATTCACTGTTTGTGTGACAATTATCTTATTTAAAATAAGGCTGTATATGACCAGTTTACTGCAATAGATGGAACAGATTTCCATTCATAATAACACCTAATGATTTTTGAGCAGTTCTCATTATTTGACAGCCCTTGTTCTGCCTTCAGATTCTCAGAAGTCAACACTTCAGTAAAGGATTTCTGCTCTTTGCTGTACTAATACATACAATTAAGCTTAGAGGCTAATAGGTCTTATTGTGAAGGCATCAATTAGCTATGCTGTTCCTTTGGGTAAATTGCCAGAATGATAGAGCACGATGATAGAAAACAGAAAATTGTTTGCTTAAATTAAACTGTGCTTCTCCATCTTGTGTTATTATCATCACTGGTAGTACTAGTTGTGGAGTAGTAGGAGTAAACATTGTAGGAGTAGGTGTATTTAATAACAATAGAAAAATTAGCTTGTATGTAATCAATGTGTACTGACATACGCTTTCAAACCAGCACATAAGCTAATGTACAATGACGATTTCCACAACACTATCTGTTACTTTGTTTCTCTTAAACCAACACGCATTACTTCTTAAATCTTCTGAAATATAGTATGAATTTTCATATAATCAGAACTGAACAATTATTAATTTAAACACTTTTGAAACATGAATTGCCATTTGGAGTAACTATACTGTTTTTCCAAAGAATTAAGCCCCTAATATAGGCATATACAGAACATTTTATAATGCCTATTGCAAACCATTTTGTTCTACCAGAAAATCACATTCATTTCTGAATTGTACTGTCACTTTTATTGATCTTTATTGCTTTAGTCACTACTGCCATAGCCTCTCTACCTTGTTCAACCAAATATAACAGTGTAGCCCTTTCCTTTGAAAGAAGATGTTATATTTTATCAGAGGTTAAGGCTGTCTTTGTATGAACAATTGTTACTGCTGCTGTAAAACTTGCCTATTTGGAGACTGACCAGTTGTTCACATATTTGATCTGAAGCAATATGCATACATTTTCCAGGAAACATTGTTATTGCATGGGTAAACTTTGAATTAATTTCACCATTATTCTGTGCAGCTGCACATTGTGATTAGGTGGCAGAAGCCAGTAATCACTGGCTCAACACTGCTCCGTATTTTGGAATATCTCTTTCTGGGAGTATTTGTGAGGGCCATTAGAGCAGACATTTTTGGGGAGATACTGTTGAGTAGATGCCTTAGTCATTGCTCAATTGTGGATTTGTACAATGCATTTTGTGCTGTCTTCAGCCTGCAAGTTCCTGGAGAATGGATGTTTATTTTGAATCCTTTATGTATTCAATGGTGAAGCAGCAATCTCAGCAGGACAGCAGTATTACCACTGCTGAGTGAGATTTGCCTTTGCGTAATTACATATGTGTTCCTTCTTTTTGGACACCACTTCTTCTGCTTAATCTTGCATTGCTTGCCAACTTGAGGTGAAAGCACAGTTAAGACTAATTGTCATGTTGCATAGTCTCTGTGCTAGCTCTGCAGACTTCCCAGTGAGTCAGAAAAGCTGTTGGTCAGTGATTTAAAATCTTGTCTTGGCCTTATCATGGTACCACTAGCTTTTTCTCATGTTCCAAATGAACATAAAACTGTTCAAAGTCAGGCAATCAGCTTCTGCCTCTACCTGTGAACATAACTGAAAAGAAATCAAATAAGGATTGCATTGGACTACAGAATGTGGACTGTACAAGAAACAGTCTGGACCAGGTTGTCCGCAGGAGAGAGCTACAGATTAATTTGAATTGTGGGTAAATAGTCATCACAGCAAGAAAATATATCAAAACTTTCACTTCTTTTTTTTTGCTTTTATCTATTCAATGAAATATATATTTACATATGTGATAATCCATTTTTAATCTAGTATTCCTTTCATGTTCTTGAATGTAATATGATTGTTGTAGGCATTATTATCTTCATTCAAAATATTCCTTCTTTTTTGGAAGTTTTGCAAATTAGTACATATATTTAATGTACTTCATCATTATATTATATAAATTTTTCATCAAATACAGAGCCAGCGGAAACCAAATTACATCAGAAAACTTTCTATAATTACACAGTATATTTAGATATGTCATACATTATAAAATAAATTACTCCCCTTGCAGCTTAGTAGATTGGACTGGCCTTTAGGTTTCATTTACAATAATCCAGAACACTGGTAATTAACTTGCGAAGTCAGCCCATGAATATACAGTTGGAAGTATCTGCTATTTTGAGGAGGCAGATTTAAAAGGAATAGAGCAGAGAAAAGGGCACATTCATTTTTCTGTCATGTTTTGATATCCCAGAATATCTAAGGAGATTGCTTTTGTGTATGGACAAATACACTTACACTTAAGAAAGGCTGCCATATGGATACTGAATAGTTGGAAAAGGACATCTGGTGTTATACCATTTTAAAAGATTAATAATTATTTTTTTCCTACTACTGCTATCTCATAGTCATAGTTTGAGAAACCAATTTTCAAAGTTTCCTATAAACTTTTGAAGTTTTACATTCACTTTCAAAAGTATATTTCTTGAATTTTTTCTTCTTTGTATCTGGAAAAAAAAAAATTATGGGTGCCAAAATCTTGTGTTTTAATATGCCCCTCCCATCCTCTCTCACCCAGTAGATCTGTCTAAGAGCTAAATTCTTTGAGGTACAGAATATGGTGGCTAGCTACCAACAACATACTTAAACATGTACTCAGCTGTCACTGAATCCAGTAGATTTAAATGTCTTTAAGTTCTTTTGCCAAGAAGGGAGCTTTGCAGAAATAGGACTCATATGCAGCATTGTTAAGGAGTTCATTCCAACTTCTTTTACTTATTCAAGTTTTATTTATTCACTCTGTTGTCTACCCTCCTGAAAAAAAGTCATTAAAACTTGCCTTAAATGGTTGTTCAAGTAACAATATGAGCTGTGGGGACAATAAAAAGCAAGAGTAACACTTATCACCCACTCTGAAGAGCATGAGTGCTAATTAAAAAACTTTACAACTTTGAATATGGTGTAAACCGAATTAAAAAAGAGAAATTGCCACTGAATTTGGGCATTTTCTGTGTGGACAGCTGTCAGTGGCAGTGAATCCAAAATACACGAACAAGTGGTGATGATTATGGTGATAATATACATGACTGAGGAGAGTGCAGATAAGCAAGCTGATCTACATTTACTGTGAGACACTTAACAAAGTAAAGTCTTCAGTCCTCTTACTCACTTCTTTGTTGAATAAGGAGTAGATCAGATTTTGGTGATGGTCCTGAGAGGAAAACAGTGGGGTTGTTTGTTGAAAAATTTCCATCTGAACTGAAACCAGGGTACAGACAAAAGAAAGAGGTAGGTGTGGGAAAAGCTCTGGTTACCTGTTACCCAAGGAAAACAGCTCACGGGATGTGACTGTGGAAGATAATCTGCTTCATGAGGGAAAGTTAAAATAGTAATTTATTCCCCACAAATTGGAGAGAAAATAGTACTGGAATACACTTTTGTCCTGGGCCACTAAACTATAACAGTGTGCTGAATCCAGTGAGTCAACATATCCTAGGAAATAAAATATTATGATTTGATTGGACTGAAAATTACCAGCTAAGTAGAGCCACTGGTTTTATGATGCATTAGAACTTCTCCCAAAAGCCATCACCAACTAGGCCTTGCTACCAAAGACCTCTCTCTTCCCTTGTCTTCAAGTATGAATGGCCATCATGCCTTTTCCCCTCTTAATAATAAGCTTCTTTGCTCTTTTGTGCAAGCAAGCTCCTTTTTTCCCCCTCTTCTTTTTCCTTTTTTTTTTTTTCTTCTGGTTGTATAACTGGTTGAAAGATTTCATTTAAAGTTATAGCAATTGTTCCCAGCTGGAAGAGAAACCTGTTGTTTCTCTTTTGGACTTGAAAAATGGATTGCATGTCTGATAGCCTGCTTTTTTTCCAACAGTATCAGTTAGTATAATATGGGAGGTAACCTCTCCCAGCAATCCTTTTCTCATTCTGGTCCACAGGGGATTTAAAATTCACTCAAGTACACTTGCTGAATTATGAGTATTGTGCCTGTAAGACACAGATGGACACCTGCACTGTTTGTTTGTAGATTTATTGCTGTATCTAATGGCAGTCAATCACTGGGCTGACACTATCTAGACTGACAGATGAAAAAGCTTAAAAAAATTATAGGGACATTAATATTGTCATGGGCAGCAAGAGCCTGTCAACTTACTGTGTTTGGAGACACGTTCCTAAAAACTGGTCAACATGAGACTCATAAAGCCATTTGGCCATATAAACCAGAGATAAACCACTGCAAACAGATTTTTATGTTTATCTGTCACACATCCATTATAAAACATGGAGGTCTCATATGGGGTTGGTCAACAGAATATTATATGTACATAGCTTATATGTTTTTAAGAGTCCTGTATAATGCAAAAGCTAGTAACCTAATTATTTTTAAAAACACAATATTGCAAAGCCTGCACTTCATGTAAACATACTTTAAAACAAAAACAAAAAGTAAAACCTACCACAGTAATAAATACCTTGATATAGTTATAGATTTAATGTTAGACAAGAACTAAAGGTTCAAAAAGGAAAAATAGATTTAAATATGGCCTCCCCATTGTAGCTAGATACATTCTGTAACTCTTCAGGGCTCTTGCATTTAATAACCAACAAGCTAGGTATATACACTATTTTCTGTAAGAGTAGCTCATTACATGAGTGATTGCTCCAATTAAAAACTACAGAAAGTCATGGCCACAGTTTTTTCTTTCTGCTTCTTAGTGGAAAATGCTATTCTATTGGTCTGTTCCTGGAAGCAGTTATTCCACAATGTTTTAGTTCTATAGTAATTAAAAGGAAAGCAGAGGTCTTGTGTCATGCTCTTCACTTCTCTTATTTCTTATTTGAGGGTAATAGTTTCTGCTAAAAGCTAAGTTTCTTTTTATTTTCTTCTGTTAATCATAAGCCAAATAGCAGTACACTTAATGGCACACTGAAAGCCTGTTGGCTAAGAGTTCCCATTCTGTACTGTATTTTAATGTCAGTCTGTATAACTACTTTTCCATGAATGTGCACAGAACTCCAATATTTGCACATGCAAATCTAGTAAATCTAGTAGCTGCCTGAGCAAACATGAGCCGACTATTGAAACTTCCTATGAGCTTTTTTAAAAAAACCTGCCATAAGAATCTGATTCAAGGTCTAACTTTATCTGACAAAACACTCAAAGTCCATGAAAAACAAAAACCAACACTTTTTACACTTAGTCAGAGGCTGTACTGGTAGGTATTGGTAGGTATTTGCCATTCTACTATTTATTATGCATTTATAATGCATTCTTTATTTATTATTTATTGTTATTATTTTGAGTGAATGATGCATTACTGTCTCACTGCTGCCCAGCCCCATTCCAGGAGCCCTGCATGTGGCATTGCTCTTTTCCCACCTCCACTTCTGATCTTTCAATCCCTCTACTCCAGCTGCCCTGAGCCTTCCTGTCCTACACCTCCCATTCTTTTTCCCCAGGATACACCTCATCTGTGGAAAGCGTTTGATTCTTCTTCTGTTTACAGAAGGGAAGAGAGGAAATAGGGTAGAAGTTCAGGACTGCACCTGTCATTTTCGTGACAATATTTACTCCTTTTCCTTCCCCTTCCCCTCTCTGCTCTCCCCCCTCTTTTGTGCCATAGGGTGGAAACTACACCAAGCAGTTAATTTTTTTTTTTTTTTTCTGGGTACATGTGCTCTCTGTCAGTGAAGAACCTGGATAGTTTTAAAAGCTTTGGGCATATGGAAGAAGAGAAGACAGTAACATTGTGACTGATTGATCAATACGCATCATTGTTTAGGCGCATAGCCAAAGCTACTAGTAGTCCTATTACACAAACACTGGAGCTTCTGAAGCACACTGTAGAGAAGTACCATATTCTCAAACAGTGGGACCTACAAGACTTGTAAGCCATTGTGCGGTCTGAACGGATAAACAGTAGGGATTCTGGGTGATAAAGGTGACATCATATTTTATGTACTGCAGACTGACAACATTGCTGCAATGAGCAACAACACATTTTTAACATCCTACAATTCCTCAAGGCTAACTTCCTGCCAGTGATAGTCTCTGTGTGTGACATAACCGATTTTCTTCCTGGTAGATAGAAAACCTTGCAGTTACGAGTAATGAATTCCTGGCAATTTGACAATAACTACTCCCTACACTAATTTGTTAGCTTCAATGTCCATGGAACGAGTTCCTTGCTGGTGTGGGCAGGTGGAAGGGAACACAGAGGGCAGGAGGAAAGTTATGCTCTGCGTGTGCATATGTGCGTGTGTGTGTCTACACATACATACATGACTGTGTCTACACACACATACATGACTGTGTCTACAAGGATTACTTGAGTCATTAGAAAATCCTCACATATTCAGATACTGTAAACCACAACTTTTTTCTTACGGCCTATGGAAATTACAATAGCCAACAATGCATGAATACTGGATATAATCAGCCATGGAAGTGTATGATTTTCTTATTTTCTGAAGAGGTTATTTAATCATTTAGGAGTTTTCTGTTTGTATGAAAATATTTTCTCGAGCATAATAAAAAATGCTACAATATGCTTTTTATCCTTTTCTGCTATTATATTTGTAGACTATGATATTAGAAATATGTCAAAGTAAGGATGAAGACTATTTTGTATTAGACAGTTCTCCATTAGTCATTAATTAATTTACTTAAGCTATGCTTTGCATAGCCCTACTAACATTTGCAGCATGAGTCTCAGTGATTGTTATATGTTATAGATTCAAAATGGTATTTTGAATTGCTACGGTTCAGTCTCTGAAGAAAATTAATCGCTTTTATTGCAAAGGTAATTAAGCTTGCTTGTAACAATTTTCGAATCTGATTGGAAAGAAGACAGGACTAACAAGTATATCTGAATATAAAAAAATTGTTACAATATGGCTTCATTTTTCATCCTTAGCTTCTGATATGCTGACAGAAAAGTAACTTGCTTTAGGGAAATACCACAAACTATTTTAAAAAAGATATGAAACATCCAGCTATGTATGTATGTTTATATTTATGTATTCTATAAAACATATTTCCTGAGAGCTCATAAAAACTGAAGGAAATATGACTGCATGAATCTTGGATGATAATTAGCCAGGGCTTTTGGTAATTTCTTTTTTTTTTTAATAGTTCAGTTAATGACAGTTTAAGCAAAAGTTTTTACAAAAATGCTGACATATTTCCAATGCTAATGTATGTATGCATATGAATGCATAGCTATGCATGTTTATATATGTATATGAATGTGCATGTATATGTGTGCATACGGAGAGTAATAGAGATGCACAAATATACATATGGGTCTGCAGTGCCCATTCACACTCAAGTGTTTTGGCTGCTCTGTCAACAGTAATGTGGCATAAGAGTTCTGACTCTTGATTCAGATATTTGCCTAATCAAATTGTTTACTTCTAGTTTACAGAAAAGACACTGAAAAATAACTTCAGAAATAATCTTTTAAGATTTTAGAACCTGTGTAGGGTTCGGCGTTCGGAAGATCTCGCGATGTCATGGAAAGTTAGAGGGTTAGTCGCAGCCTTGTGATGTACCTGTAACCCCACCTCCCCTTGTTAGTATAAAAGGAATTAACTGCGCAATAAAAGGCGGAAGTTGGCGCTCACACTGTGTGTGTTATCTGTCTCTTTCCCTGGTCCGGGCCGACCACTGATCTAAGCGTGGCACCTTGATATGTAGTGAATGCTACAAACCTGAATAATTTTATAACCATATTTTAGAACATGACCCTGAAAAACTTTTATATGTTGAAGAACAGTGAAGGATTGAATGATAAATATACTGCACCTTGGAGACAGAAGAGCTGTGAACTTTGCAGATGCTTTGGCAGCAGAGTGATTTGTCAGAAACAATAAAGGACTTAAACATGTCATCCAACATGAAGCAATTGCTCTCTGGGTGAACTTTTCTAAAATTCACACTAAGTCTGTGCTAAATTAATCCATGGGATTTCAAGAACATAATGCTGGAGGTGAATATGACCTCATGTATCTAAAGCTATGATTTACCCTAAACTTGCAATCTAGAGACTCTTACTGGCAATTTTAAAGCTCAGAATCTTTCAGCACTGTTTCTGATGGTTACCTGAGGATATACATCTTATGTAAGAGAAAATCTGCAGGAAACAAAAAGCTTTTCTTGCTAGGTGGAAAGATGTCGTGTTAGTTTTTATGTTATTTTTATAACAATTATTAAAAGTCAGTTCAAGAGTGCTGTTTAATTATGTTAAATTTGGACAAATTTGCCTTTACTTCCTACATGTCAAGTGCTTGATTCTGCATGAGAAGAACACCTCATGTCCTGGCAGGTCCTGCCTTCCTGACCTGCAAAGCACTGGATGCAGGGACCTCTTCTTGGGAGTTATCACTGCACAGTTGCCCTGTTCTTGTTTTACCCCTAGACATCTGAGTCTAGGATATAGGCCTGAGACAGGAGACTGGGTTAAATGGACAAGATACTTGGTCTGATTCATTATGACTGCTCTCTTTTTATGGTCTCATAGTCCGTTTGAACTCACCTCAGCCCAGACAGCGCATAGCTCTTCAGGAAGACAGCTGCAGTTAATTATTCCATTTCACCTCAATATGGGGAAAATTAGACTTGCTGAAGACAGTTTTAACTTAAATCACTGCAAGAAAAGGTAATAATAAACCTCCATCCCTCGTTGTACTGCCACACCTCCATAGTCTTCCTCAAAATTACATGTATGGTCACGTCTCATAGAGGCTGTGTCCTTTTGACAAGCTTAGTGAGAGCTATATTCGAGAAAGCTTTCTACTGGTAATTCCTCTTCAGTCTCATTCAGCAAACTGGATCTAAAACACTGAAGAGTCCAGTTGGATATGTGCCACTATCTGCTGAAATTATTCCAAAATATACCCTTATTTCCTTACTCCATGCTTGTAGATACATAATTATATTTTTGAAAACATTTTCCTGATGTTAGCTACTATGAGTGCTTACTTGTATTTGTTTACAATTACTTTCAGAAGCCCCTATCATGAATTCATGACTGTAGGCATAGTACAAGCCTGTGACATTTTTGCTCTGCTGCACTGAATACATTGGATGGGAAACCTCACTAAAGTCACTAGAGCTGCATGTGCGTTAACGTAGTGCTCATTGTGAAGAGAACCACTGATCTCAGCATACTATGGATAAAAATAGGAATGCAAGTATATAACTTTTAAGATTATAAAAATTATTATTAAAACTATATAAAGATTTTACTCTCTGATCTGCTTTTATAAATTGGCTGAAATTATACTAATGTTGCAGAAATTGTAAACACAAATAAAAACCATGCTTTTGGCTTTTGATAAGATGGCCGGGGGGGGATTATTGTTCATATTGTTGTGCCGGTAACACAAATAAACCATTCTTAACCATTAGGCAGAATTATGTTTGAAAGTGCTGGTCAGTTTTGAAGTCTGTCAACAAAAGATATATTTACAAAAGCACATGAACAATAGTTGTTGTGAAATAAGTAACTGAAGATCTCACATGCTAAGTAACATACTAGGTAGGTATTGATTTGTGTGTGCAGGGCTAGAATTCTTGTCCGGTTTTGACATATGTATCTAGATGTCTACCTGCTGAAAATTGATTGTTTAGGATTATTTGAGAAATACAAATCTTTTCCTATAGAAACACACTTAAGAGGTTGCTGAACTCTTCACTTTCTACTAATCTTTTTTGTGGAAATTTCTCATGATTACAGGACACGGTAGAGTGGCTCTTTAAAATTAACCTTGTAGTTCTGCCAAAAAGGGAAAGAATGAGTGCTGCTGGAGAGAGAAGCACTGGCTTTAGGATTAAGGTTATGTCTGCCCAGTATGTTCATAGTGATACACCTAAAGACCCTGCAGTGCTATGGAGATAGCATGAGAGCTGTCATCTCCCTGTGATGGACATAATGGATGACAGCACTTTCAAGAATATGGTTAAATCCTTTTTCTTTTTATACACCATTCATGTGTCCTACTGGAACTCAAATAATATCAAAGGAAACATAGATAAGAGACAGGCTTTGTGGAACAGATTTTACAAGCCCTTAGATCAGGAGAAATGTTTCCATGTTTTTTCTTTCATTTCTTAATCAGGCTAGGACTGATTCTTACAAGTATGGCCCCTTGCAGATTTCACATCCAGGCTACTGCAACACTGTACCGGTGTACAAAAATCTGATTAAACTATTAGAAAATAACTATCAGCTCAGTGGCTATAACCACTTCCATTGTTTAGGTCAAGAAAAGTACTGAATATATTTAGGAAATGTAAACAACATGCACTATGTGAAGCACTTCAGTTAACACAGAAACTCCACCAGGCACAAAAGGAACAAGAAATACTTGACAGTCAATTCCATAGCAGAGAGGAAGACTGAAAAAAATGGTGAAACTGTTCCTATGCAAGCCTGAGCACTTCCGCATCTCAAAAGTTATGCGTTCCTACACTCTAAATAGTAGCTAGTGTACCAATGGAGTCTTTTATTAACCAGTGAAGAGAAACCAGACATGCAAAAAATACTTCATCTTTGGACCCTGTGACTTGAAAGGGTTATTGGCTCTCACCAGGTGTCTCTGTCTTGCTCTCGCTGTAATGGAAATGTCAATTGCCTCCCACAAAGCCTAAAGCTAGGTTTGTGAAGAACATATTTTCTACACAAAGAGGGACATCTCCATTACATTTCTGTGTGGAATTCATTGCCAAGCAGTATACCACCTTCTGGTGTATTCTTCTAGTAAACTTTTACAAGAAATACGCTAAGAATAGGCTCAAGTCTTATAATTATTCATCTATAAAACAACTGGAGCATGCAAAAGCTTGAACTCCTATGTTTGGGATATTTGTGATGCTAAAAGAGCAAATTTCTTTCAACTTGTTTACTTAGAAGAAAGACAGTGAACTCAAATTGCTCAGGAAAAAAAAGCCCCAGTGAAATTAAAGTGAAAGCACAGCAGTTAGATCATATTTACATTTCAAACCAAAAAGGAGTCCACTAAAGACTATCAAAGCCTCATGCCATGTAGGTGGAAATATTTTATGCATGCAGATGGTCTATGGTATTTGGCTTGCTATTACAGTGAAACAGGTAGTTATATAATGATATCTTACATAAACATGTTTCTTTTTGATCATTTACAGTTGTTTTGCTTGTTTTCTTTCACTGTTATGCATCAGTTGAAAAGTACATTTGAGCAACTGGTCATTTCAGTCAAAAAGCAAATTCTGCCCTACTAAATGAAGCATTTAGTACTCAGGAAATCTTTTCTGAAGCTGTTTAAAAATGAAAAAGCTATTATATTGTATCTCAAAGGCAGCTTATTACAGTTTCCTAACAGGTATGTTCTTTAAAGCCTGGACTCCAAAACCACAGTATGAATTATTCTAAAAAATAGAAAGTTGTAAAGTCTAGTTAGGCATATATACAACCCTCATCCTATAGCAGCTACCTATAATTCACTGCTTGGTATAGAATCATAGAGTAGTTTGGGTTGGAAGGGACCTTAAAGACCATCTAGTTCCAACCCCTCCTGCTGTAGGCAGGGACACCCTCCAACAGACCAGGTTGCTCAAAGCCCCATCCAACCTGGCCTTGTATGTGTATGTATATGGAGTATATTATACAGATATCTCCATAACATAGTAACTGATGATGATAAATATCTTATGATGAGATGTTAGCCATTGACAAGTTGGCATAATAAAAGTTTGGGGATAATGGTGGCATCTGCTTCCCTGCAAGTCTAAGCAGTCTTGGGAATATTTTTTAATTTGAAGCTGTATTTGTATTTTCTCCTTATTGGATAATGAAATATTGAATATTACATATATGGTCTTGTCATTCTTTCTTTGATGCAAAGGGCAAAACTTCATTAAAAGAAAAAGTGTGTGTTGTAACTTTGCAAATGACAAAATGAAAACTCCACTTCTTATAAGCCAGTCCTGCGATTTTTGTGGTTCTGCTGCTGGTAGGGAAGAAGTCTTTCTTCTTCAGAAGTTCTTGTCCTTTGCTACAGTACTTAGTAAAGAACTAGAAACTCTTACCCAGCTAGGCTTTCTGTCATTGGTGGTGGGGAGACAGAAAGGAAGAAATAAAATCAGATGGTCTAGCCATCAATGGGAAATGTTCTGAGAACAGTGCAACAAAATCACATTCTGATTCTTACCAAAAACATTTAATCAATCTTTTTGAGCCACTTGGCTTTAGTATGGAGGAAGAACCACATCTCTCTGGTGAGAGAGGCAGGGTGCTGAGGGTATTGGGTAGTGAAGTATTAATTTATAAAGTCCCTTTCCAAAGAAAGAGACAATAACAAAAGAAAAGGTGAGTCATGAATTCCACTATCACCAAACCTACAGCTGTTATATTTGCTTTTTATGGATTATTTCAAATGAACACAAGTGTTCCTTCCAGCTGCATAAAAAGTTTATGGAGCTGCAACATATGATACAGAGACCCTTAAAGCAGTCAAGAGAAGAATCTCCCACATGTGAAGGAAATCTTCATGTACAATTTCCTGTAGAAGGCAGGGTGATTTTACTGAGGAGACTTGAAGCACTTCAACTGACATATCTTGTGAAGCACACACTCTGCAGCACCTGATGTGAGACAGCAACCATGAAAGAGCACGGCCCACCACCATTCTCCCTCTGGAGAGGTGTGTTGCTGTTTCATTTGTTCTCTCATCTCCGGAGAGAAGGGTGTGAACCATAGTATCTTCTTGAGGTGGTAATTTTGTTCATTGCATCACAGTATTTTAAAAATGCAATATAGCAGAATTTCCCATTTTGAAAAGATCTTTCTCACTTTAATAATAATTTTCAAGGATTGTTATTATTGTTTATAATTACCCCATTTCCACATCCTCATCTGACTTCCTGTTTGCAGCAGTCTTGGTATCTTTATACTACGTTTATGAAGTTGTATCTTTCCTGTTATCCCACTGAACATCTGTTTTTTGTTAGACACACAAATTTCCCTATGATTATCTGTCTTTTACTTTACTGTGCATGCATTGTTATGTAGTACATACCTTTCCATTCTTTTAATATAAGTGCAAGACAGCCATGAGCATACCCATTTTTTTAACGCTGTTGTATAAAGTTTTATACTACTATGGAGCTAAATGGTTGCTGAAGCAGTTGATAGAAAATAAGATTTCTATGACTCACTGTCATAATTTTTTTCCCCATTAATTCACTATAATAATAATTCTCACTAATTTGGATTATCCCTTATTTATTTTCTCTTATTTCAGTGTACTGGGTTACTTTATACACAGATGTAATTACTTTAGCCACATTTTTTAGTTCCTCCACTGCGGGCAATGCTTTAAATATGTCATTAAAAACCCCCTGAAAATCCTAATCCTGTGAAGACTTTGAAATTCAGATATGTTTTTTTTCCATAAGACACATTCACTCAGGCATGAATGAAAAAATGTAACAATTCAATTTATTTTTGTATAATGACATTCATACAAAATTTCATAAAATGTTTCTGAAAGACAAGAGTAATAGCAAGATAAAACCTTGCAGAACTGTCTTTGGTGCATGCAGAAAGTGACAACAAAGTGGTATGATAGATTAGAAAGAAATTAAGGTTAAAATATAAAAGAGACAGGTAAGTATTTTGTAATTGAGTCGGTAGAGTAATATTAGTGTCAGGAGGAAGTAACAAAACTGGAGAAGGTGAGTGTGGTCCGTATTACTTGAATATGAACAGAGAGGTGAGGGAGAGATTAAATAAGGGAAAGTGGCAAAGGGCAAAACTGCCAATATGTGAGAAATCACAAAGGAAAGAGTAGTTCTGCATAGGCATGGGACAACCAAGAAAAGACCAAGATGAGGGAAGTAGAAGTAGATGGCTCTCAACTGACAGGGCCAGGATGGGGGAAATCTAATGGTACCTTTTGTAAATAAGAAGGAGGAAATTGCCTTTGTTGGGGTAGAGAGTGGGAAGTTCCCTGTGGTACACCACTATACACTGAAGAAGAAGGATCTGGCTTTAATATTACATTCTCTTTAAATTTAGGGATTAATATCTTGGGTGTATTAAGACAGAAACTATTGAAATACCAATGTAACCCTATGATAACGAAGGGTGGTTGTTCTCAAAGCAACTGTATTCAAGCATTTACGACAGAGGAAAAAGAAAGGGCGAGCAGAAGAGGGACACAAGCACAGCTATAATCTGCATAAGGAAGTCTGAGAAATTCTTGTAGATTAGGAAAACAGAGACAGTATTGCTATTTTTCATCTAGATTCTCAATATATCTGATTTTCCTATGTTCTCTCTTTGCTGACTGGTGCACTCTGTGCTGTACTGGCTGGTAATACCAGAGGAGCTCTGGCTGAAGACTGTCAGGCAGCAAATGCTGACACTACCCTTACTTCTTCTTAGCTCCACAGAGGCACGAGGTCAGCTCGCTTGTCCTTCCAGTAACTTCTGTGGTCCTCTTCTTCTCTAAGAAAAGACAGTAAGAGGTGAACATAAAGCTGTCTCTCCAGCTGCATGCACAGTTCTTAGTCACCAGTCCAGTGACTCTGCTGACAAAAGGGTCAGAGTTTGCTGGGGCTGAGCTGGTTGTTGTAACACATCACACTTAACACAGAGAACGATTCTTGTCAGTGCTGATCAGGTGTTAAGGGGCCCAGGCAGTGATGAAACTGCATGTTGCACTACTGCTGTAATAACAGAAGGGAAAAAAATAAAAGCAGAAATGGGCAGCAGCATAGCAAGAAGAGTTTTTAAGGCTTGTGAGGGTAAGTAATGAAAAAAGAATCCTTAAAACTCAGGAGAAATAAGTGCTAGAAGAGAAGGAGAAACACCATCAATGGTCAAGGTGGGAGCTATAGCTGTTAAAAAACAGGACTTTCAGAGTTGAGTGAGCTGACCTGGCCTCTGCTCTGGAGGTAGAGTGATGAAGGAGCTAAAGCAAAGTCTGATGCCCTGACAATGGAGGTTCAGGAGAAACAGGAGGAAGAGATGCAGCTGAAAGATTTATACATCATTTTGTGTAGCACCCATTTGAAGAAAGGTGATTACCATTTGTTTGTTTTATTTAGTTTTTGTATCTAGAATATTGCTTCTGGTGCTTCACAGATCTTATATGTCTTTGCTTTTTGGTATGTGGATTTTCTTTTCAAAACAGTTTGGTTTTTCCCAAGTGTAGTGAAGTAGAGTTTTTGAATGTATGTGCATATTTATGTGTTCACTTTCCTGAAAATTTTGTGGCTTGCTTTGCAAGATACTTGAAATCCATGCTGAAATCCAGCCTGTCCATTTCAAAAGACTGAATTTGTCAAATTGGAATTACATGAATTCACAAAACAGACAAACCCAAGCATTCTGTATCAAAATAATCTCAAAGTATAGTGCAATGGATGATTACAGTTTAGATCTCATTACCTTCTTAGTACTTGTAACATATCCTTAAAATTTGTGTGCAACATTTTGCACATATAACAGCATTCCAGAACTAGATTGTAATCTCTTTAATTACGTGAATACTTTCATTGATTTATATGAGATGCTTCATATAAATAACCATTAAACAATGTATGTCTATTTCCCATGCTTACATTCTAGCTTGTAGTTTTATAATGTTATGGTAGTACAAAATGCTTGATATTAAATCCTTACTGACAAATGAGGAGAAGGTTTATTTTATTGACCAAATTGCAGTGCGTGCAGATTAATAAAAATATGACTTACTGGATTCCATGTCATGTGTGTAGAGGAGCAAGGGAGAATTTATGCAATTCTGTAGGGGGGATGCTGTGTTCTGAACAAGTTTATGAGTCCTCGTCAAGTGGAAAAGCACATGAGTTACGAGCTTCTCTTTAAAGCACTGTTATTTGCAGTAGTAAAAATGGCCAGCTTCCCCAGCTTTATGAGTTTCATACCCTACAGTTTGGAGAGTTGAGGAAACAGACAGGCCTGCAAAGCTGCACTGAATGGAGACCTATACAGACTGAGGGAAATGGCCAACAGGAACCTCATGAAATTCAACAATTCAATGAAAAGTCCTGCACCTGGGAAGGAGGACACCCATGCAGCAATACAGGCCATCAGCATATTGGGATGTATTGGTGGGAGCACACTCAGTAGATGGAGGGAAATCAATATCCCCCTCTACTGAGCACTCTTGAGACCAGCAGGTACTGCATCCATGTATGGGGCCCCAAGTGCAATAAAGACATTGATCAACTGCAGTGAAACTGGGCTTGTTCACCGTCAAGAAGAGAAGATTTGGGGGAGGACACCAAATAACAACCAATACCTATGAAGAGATTGTTGAGGAGATGGAGCCAGGATCTTCACAACAGTGTATGGCAGGAGGGTAAGAGACAATGGACACAAATGGCAACAACAGAGGTTCAGACTGGGTAAAAGGAAAAAACTTTTTCCTCATGAGGACAGTCAAGCAGTGGCACAGGTTGTCGAGGGAGGCTGTGCAGTCTTTATGCTCATTTTCAAAGACCCAAGGTTTTCAAGACCCAACTGGGTGAAGCCCTGAGCAACCTGGTCTTACCTCACAGCTGATCCTGCTGTGAGAAGGGGTTGGACTGGATGTCTCCTGAACTCCCTACCAGCCTGAATTATTTTGTTAGTCTGTGATTCTTCATGGCTCCCAAGTGGCCGTTGCTCCACTAAGGATGGTAGTAGGACAGGATGTGTACCTGTGTCCCAGGGAATCCCTGTGAGAGACAATAGCAGCTCTTCCTTTCTCACTTTTTGCTATAAAGAAGGATGTGGAATACCCAGCAACCTCACTCCACTATTTATTGTGTGTGATAGCCCTGGTGTGAGAGACATCAATGCATTAATAGGCACAGCCTTGCTATGCTTGTGCTATGGTTTGTAACACAAAATGAGTGAAAACTAGCAGTCAAGGTGGAAAGCCTTATGCATGTCCTTACAGTGTAAACTGTTTTTCAAAAACTGCTTACTGATACAAGAATCAAGGAGAGTGAACCTTGTTCCTCAGCCTGAGAAACATATAGAAAAGGAATATATGACTGGGGAAAAGACCATAAGCCTGGGACCCAGGTGCATTCCAGACCCAAGCCTGTAAAACTTCAACCAGCAGTATGAAAGGGCTTTATGTCTCCTCTTCCTTTTATCCTGGTTATACTCAACAACAGATAAGATGTCTGAGTCTTTCATGGCTCCTTTTTATTTTGGTCTCATCTACTTTGCATAGTGCGCAGGGAAGAAGGTGAGGACACAGGTAGGATGACAGCAAACTGTCACCCTTATCAGTCCCCTGATAAGTCGCAAAGAGTGTTACACAACCTACCAAATATTTCTTAGCTCTAGGATTCAAATGCTAAGTGAACTTTTTTTTGCGTAGGTAGATGTCTTTGAGTCTAGAACTGATATATGTAAGTTCAGTAGCCTAAAGTGGAGGCATTCATTATCACTGGACAGAAATGGTACAGAGGCAGGTGCTCCTCTGCAGAGCTCTACAAGTTCTTTCTATCACTTGAGTGTTGGCAGTTCTAGAGAAGTAGCAGCCTTATGGCTTTTAAATGGTCACTGAACACCTCTCAAAACTGTTGCATACTGTATTTTCAGGCACAGGTAACCTTTTCCTTGTATGTTGTGTGAAGGGAGGCCCAAGGACACCCAGAGCTCAGCATGTTCTTCAGGGAATATAGCTGGCCAAACAGTACAGGCATGAGTGCCTGGAGCACCTGAGCACTGGGGCTATGGAATATACATGGGCAGGCTATTCACAGCCACCAGAGTTTTGGCTTATGAGCAAGGGTCATGATAAAACATCTTAAAACAGTTGCAATATTCATGCAGCCAGGAGCTAACAAGGTCAAAGAGGTGACTATGCTAAGCCTATGGTAAGCCTCGGCTGCACTTTGAAAGAGCTCTTCATCAGTTCTGTGCCAGCAGCTACTGTAGTGGGGCTGCTTGAAAGAGCACATACTCTCTGCTTGCTATATGCTGTGCTAGCAAAGTTCCCATTCTGACAAAGATTACATTGAAAATAGCATCGTTATTAACAAAAAAACTTGTTCTATGCAGTCTTCAAAACTGGATAAAACATAATTGGGTACGAATAAAAATATGCTCTCTAGCATATTTAGGATACCGAAGAACAGCCTGGCAGCATACCAGCAGGCACAGTAAGAAACCTATTAATAAATTCTGATCAATTTTGTCCTCTTCAGTTAAATGTGATTCTTGCTCCAGTGGAGCTTTTCCTGGAAAGAAGGAAGTTAATACAAAGCACTACACCAGAAAAAAGTTATACTGAAATGAACAGAAAATGATTTAACAGTAATCCAGTTCCCTAATTATTTTTATTTAAAAATTGGAATAATCAATTTAAGGAAAATCTCTTCCCATTTTCTTTTGTTATAGTTAATGGCTAAGTTAGATCTGTTATGTAGTCATTCCAAATAATATGTCTAAAAACCATTACACAAATACAATTATACAAAAAGAACTGATTAATTTTGCACCTCTTCCTGCTTTCATAATCTTTGTCAAGTGAATGGCATAATTTGTGCCATTTATTTTTCTTATTGCAGTATTTGTCATTAGAATGAGGTGTCAGGAAGCATTTAGACTGTCTCACATTTTATGAATTAAAATAGTGTGCCATACTGTTGTGACCTTTTTAATATTCTGCATTTTCCTCTGTTCCTTGGCATTACTCTCTTTCTCTGCATATCTTCTCCATTCTGTGATGGGAAATGTGAAGTTACAAAGTATGAAGAAGCAAAGGGAACAAAACAGTATGCCTCATGAAAATAATTCAAAGGTGAGTATTCATGCATTGTGGTATTGTAAGCTGTAGACCTTGCATCAAAATAAGGTTGCAGGTATGTCAACAGCACTGATACAACAATACTGTGCTGCACAGTGCTGTGAGAACATGCTGCAGTTAGGGGTAGGACTCATTGCCGTAAGATGTGAAGGATACACAGAAACCTTGGACTTTTCTACACATATCAATTCTACAGCACAATTATAAAAGTGTTGCTAACAAACATTGGAAAGATTAAAAAAATCTCTTTCTTTGAGTCTTAAACTAGTATGAGACTATGAAACATTAGGATGAAACCTTCAAAGAGGTAATTTGTCTCACGCTGGCTCAGTAGAAGGCTCTTTTGCACTGAGATACCTAGTGCTTGCCAGTCTTGGAGACAGTATCAGATGTTTGAACTGCATTTTTTAACTCACTCATACGGCTAACAGAAAAACAGATAGTCTATCACTGTGGTTGAGTTAAACTACATGCACTCACAGTCTATCCATGACACTGTTAAGAAGAAAAAGAACTGAACAAGCAGTGTAATGCATTATATAATTGCTAACAAGATCTCTTTAATTTATATGTAATTTAAAATGCAGCCTGAAACAGACAATATGACTGCTGACTGCTTGTCTCACTCATCCTTTCCTTCACAGTTGGATGATGATGGAAAAATGGTTGCAGAGATCACAAGTACAGTTAATACGATTTAAAGCTTCCCAATTAAAGAAAAATATTAGCTGACTGACAGCAAGATGCTCTAGCAAATCCTGAACACTTTGATCCAGTCTTCAGTCTGGGCTTTTCCTACAGTATGGATATATGGCAAGAGGTACAGACATAATATTTCAAAGGAAATATAAATAACTTTTACACTTTAGCTAAGATCACCAAGGTATTTGTCAGAAAAAAGCAATAACAAAACACCTGTTCTAGTGGTCAAGGCCAGATGATTGATTGTTTGTGGTTTGTGTCAGTCTCACAGCAAGAAGGCACTGAACTGAATACCATTTGCTTCTGATTCAGCCTGGGAAATCTTGCAACTGATACCATAAACTCATTTCATCATGTTCCTTTTGATGGTCACTGTGATAGGTCATTCAAATAACTGATTATAACTGGCTTCTAAATTCTAAGTCTTATAAGTCTGGATCACAAGTTTCACACAGCAGGAGAAAGACATATACAAAGCTCAGAGTGACAGGGTAACTGATGACTGGTCTTAAAAGGCATGTGAGACTGGGTACAAGATAAAAAGTCTAATGGAAACAGGAAAACTACAAAATATATGGTATCCCTGTGCTGAGAAAGACAGAGCGTTCCCCTGTCATGACAGCAGAGTATGGAAAATGTTAGTAGCACAGCTAAGAGTGGATGCATGGACAAGACTGGTGGACAAGGGAAGGGAGGAGAGCATCAGACACTCCTTTTCATAGGAGGAAATGAAGGCAGGAACAAGGAAGACTGCTGAGTACCTTGATACCATGCCTCCCCTTCTTGCAGAGAAATAGTTTGTATTTCTCTTCAAACCAAAGTTTTTGCATACCTGCATTAATCCTCCTTCACCCTCTGATGAATCCCCTCTAATTTTCTAATATCTTGCTTGATATCAAATGCACTGAAAGTAGTCCAAATAACTGCCATTATGTTCATTTAAATTAAATGAATATATTTTTTAAAGAAACCATTTAAAATTAAATGCAAAAATATGACAATCTTAAGGCCTGAAGCTATTATAACCTTGACAATTTATTTTAATAAATCAAGTTATATGCTACACCTGTGACCTGCCTCAGATATGAAAATTAAAGGCTGCCCAGCTATATACAGAATCAGAAAGTTGGGAAACGTTTAATTTTTTAAGTCAGATCAAGCTTTATTAATATATCCTAGTGTAATATTTTAGTGTACCTATATTATTTTCAGTATTTCCAGTGTAGCAAATGTGGATATGTTTCACACAAAAATCAAATCTTTTTGAATCCTTATGTGTAGAAAATATTTTGCCAGTACTTCTGCTGTAGTGCATTACTTCAGAGAAAATACTTAATAATTACTTAATAAATTACTTAATAAAACCAGAATCCTGATTTTCTACTTCCAGGTGATGAAAGAAAAACAGGGACTACAGGATGGATGGCTGTGCTCTTGCCACAAGGGCACACTGCTGACTCCCGTTCAGTTGGGCCACCAGGACCTCCTGCTCCTTTTCTGTGGATCTGCTCCCTAGCCAATCAGACCCCTGCACGTACTGTTGCATTGGGCTATTACATCCTATGTGTAAAACTTAGCATGTTTCTTTGTTGATCTTCATAAGCTTCCTTTTGGCCCTCCCAGCCTATGGTTTGGCTAGCAAAATACTACAGCAGACTGCATAGAAAGTCAAGATAAATTACATCTGTACCTAGCACTGGCCATTCCATCACAGGAGCCAACCAGGTTGGCAAAGAACAAATTCCCCTTCATAAATCCACACTGGCTGTGCCCAATAACCTTTCTGTCCTTCCCGTGCTTTAAAAGGGTTTCCAGGAGGAACTGTTACATAAAGACACCCATGTACTAAGGTGAGTTTGACCATCTTGTACTTTTGCAGATTCTCCTGCTTGCCTTTTTGAAGATGTTTTTAACATTTGCCTTCTTCCAGTTATTGCTCCTTTTTCGATCTTCTCTTTTTAAAAATGTATCCATTTCCACTAGCTTTTCTTGGACTAGTTTAAAATACTTCTTGTTACATTTCAATTGAAATCCTATTTCAATCCAAATACAGTTTGACTCAAAGTTAGAATAAAATGTCTGAATGTAATTGTAAAAAAAGGAAATGATAAAGAATATGAAGATGTAATAAACATAGATGAATTGTTGAACACTTTCTAGAATAATGAAAAGAAAAAAAAAATAATGTGAACAAATACCCATGAAGCTATAGAGCTATTTAGTTAAATAGTTATAAGGTGTTGTAATTTTCAGCAAAGAAAGCAACTAAACAAGTGTAAGGTTCTATGTTTTAATGTTTATATAAGTCAATGAGAATGAACAACTGTTCAGGAAAATTATTGGAAGTGCAAATGCAGAACTTGATTCAGTAAAAGTTTCTTGTTTCCTGTTATCAATCTACTTATAATAAGTGATTTCAATTTTTTTGATTTATCAGCAGTGCTGCAAGAAAGCATCTGCCCCAATCTTTTTAGCAGAAGATAATTTCTCTGTAGTTTTCCTTATCACCACTTTGCATATTCCTTTGTATCTTTTCCATTTCTCCATCTGCAGCTTCTCATTGTAGTGCTGTCCAGGGTAATGTCCATGTCACTGTCAGTTAGAACACTTAATTTAGACTTAATATGTACAAGTAGCTCATTTTTCCCCTTCAGTGTGCATTACTGCTGCATTTATCATCGCTGAATTCCCTCTGTCATTTCCAGTCCACACCATGGGTTCCTGTGAAATTCCTTGTCGTTTTTTTTTTCTTCTCTGATGTAACTACACAACATAGTTACCTTGCTTTCTATATACTAAATAAACCCAGGTTTAATATAGTATAGATCTGCTTTTTTTTTTTTTCTGTCATGATAAAGTGTACCCTTTTATATTTTTTGCTTATCTTTTTCCTTCCTAGCTTTTGCCCGAGGCAGAAACTTGTCTTTTATCTCCTGACCTTTTTTAATATCTGGTTTTGAGATATTTTGTTAATTTACTTGAAAAAAAAAACCAAAACCCCCAAAACATTACCTGGCTTATTTTTTATTAATTTTTAACACATTTCTATGGTTGCAATAGATTACTGAAAAATCTCTGCCAGTATTGGGTTAATTAGTTCCCATAACATAATCTTCCAGCCGTTCTGATATTCTTTTTTTTTAAAGTATTTTAAAGCTGTTTAGCTGGTGCCTATATACTAAGTACATATGCACAAGCATGATTGTTTATATCTTGAGCAAAAGATTAACTTTGCTACTACAATTACTTCATTGTTATGCATATCTCTGAGATAATAATGACTCATCACTATTCCTTTATTGGGAACTCTTATTTGGAATCATAATCAGTCTATGTATTTTAGCACCAGTGGTTTATGTAGATCATGCTCTGGAAAGGGCTGGGATGGCCTGTTCCTATGTCCCTAGCTGTACTGGGTCTGGTCAACCCACTGCACTAGCACTGGTAGTGACTTAGAGGAATTATTGGCATAGGTGTCAATTTTTTAGCAACATACTTTCAGGTTTTCTGAAATTTTAGATTTACTATATTTTAACTAAATTATAAAATGTAGAGCATTATTGCTACAAATATTTGTAAAGATAATATTGCAATTATTTATGTAGTCAGAATTTTACATGGCCCTGTTACCTGACCAGACTAATAATTCTAGATGAATATGGATCCTAACTTTGGAGCAACTTTGTACTGTCAAATTTATACATGTTTGTGTGCTTACATACAAAACCAGTTCTTCCGTAAAACTTCACAAAATTTTAAATAACACTTAAACCAAAGTGTTTATCTATTATTTTTGCATCCTTTCATTTAGCCAAAACTAGCTACATGTCAAAACTTAGATGGAGCCAGATAGTCATCATTAGGATAGGCTTTTCTGTCTATAAGAAAATAACATGGTGTTATTTCTGCTGTATCTAGGAAATAGGTTGTGAGTTGCTGTTGTTATTCATTTAGTCTGATGAGTGTTAACATGGTATCTATTTTTAGAATACTGGCTTTTAAATAATCATTTTATGAGTAGGCAACACTCTAGGGAAACTGAAAACTAAATACTAAGTGCTGATAGGCAGATATTCAAAATGGCCTTATGTATAACATATATGTCAAACTGATAACTGGTAGGGCAACAAAGTAATAGCATGCATAGCCATTGAATATCAGACATCTTAAGTGTGTGCAATTTAATTGTTTCTTTCTTTTAAAGTGAGCTGTGTATCTGGGAAGAATATAAACTCTGAGATCTACCATTATTAGAAACTCATTAACTAGTATTTTAAACATCTACTTTATTGATTGTTAAAGATTTTTTTAGCATGTGTTTGTCTTTTAGTGTGTTTAATTTGTTTGATTTTCTTTAAATGTTGCCCTAGAAGGTAAATTGATTATGCAAGTCAGATATTTCTTTGATGTTCTCTTTTTGTTTATATAGAATGTACCTAAAGTCTCCTTTCCCTGAACATAGTACAGGCAAACAGCCACACAAGAAAAAGTCCATCTCCACAGTCTTTCTTTCATGCTTGTTTTTGTTGCCTATCTCAATCAATATCCCTAAAAAGGGAGGTTTTAAGTAGTTTCTAGGTAGGAGCTTATCTTTATATTGATAATTTAATGATGTCTAGAACAACATAATGACATCATGCCAGACTGAGTTTTACACAGCTTCAACTTGCAGCAGCTGCAGCTCCACCTGGAACACTACTGTCTGAATTCCTTTGGCTGCAATTCTCCCCAATCATTCCCAATCACGTGCTGTCCATCTCATCAGGTTTCCCATGTGACCCAGTGGTTATCACTACATAAAAAGGCATTTTTGCTTTTTCTGCTTAAATTCAATCTACCTGTAAGTTATAACCAGCTCCATGACTGATGGTAGCAATTAACATTTTCCCATGTAAGAGTAGCATGCAACATATTATATGATTTTATGCTGAGACAGCTGATCCCTTGAAAGAAGAATCTGTGAATCTGTCCAGATCGGTTCCTGAAAATATTGTCAAAGGAGTGTATCTCTTGATGCTCACATATTCCTCCAGATTTACTGAATAATTAACATGCAGGTACAAATGCTAGTCAACCTAAAGCAGGATTCTTGTCACTTGGTCGCTCAGTTCGGGAGCACACAACAGTGAGATGGGTCAAATTGGGAACCGCTTCAGCTAGATTTACCCATGCCTTTGTAAAACAATAGCTGAGGAAGGAATTACACCATACGCCTAACTGGCACAATTAAACAAAGGAGAATAGAAACTCTGCAAAGGGACTTGAAAGTCCCTGATCCTCATTAGTGAGCTTTTAAAATAGTCCAGCAGTCCCCATGCCATGTGTCTGCCGAGAATGATTTCCCCATTTCTCATTATGTGTGAATGCCAGTGCACTGTGCAGCTCCAGTGCACCGTTGATTAATAAGGTCAGAATTAGAAACTGAGAGCTTTCCTTTTCTTAGCATCTGCTGCAGTTTTCCCTCAACAGGATTTTCTTTGCATATTTTCTATGATCTGAAAAATAGAACTTACTGGAACAAAATTTAAGTATTTTATCATTTGAGGCCCTTAACACTGTGTGGTTTTGGTATTCTACAGTTTTTACAAATATTATATATAAGGTTTTTAATAGTTTACATTAAAGTCTCTTAAACAGTATAAAATATTTTAGAAAAATACATTAATTGTCTGGAGAGTCCTTTTTTCAATAGATAATCACTGTATATTCAGACACCATTTTGTTTTCAGAAGGATAAGTCATGGCTTTATCTGAACTATGAGTAAAGCAACTCAATATCTTTCAAGTGTTACAATGCCACCAATGCAGTGTGACTGAATTTCTCTTCCATACAGTGATTAAATCCATGAACTTCAAATCAATTCCAAATTATTTTAGCTGGTTACAAATTACACAGCCTTCTTCCCACCACTGCAGCCAAGGTTTTGCACGTGCAGCTAGCTAACCCTTTATCCAACTGTATTTTTATGAGTTTATTTTGCAAGCATATTGTTGGGTATTCATTAGCTTTTCCAAATAAAAGCTTGTGCGAAGGATTACGAATGTTTTGGGGTTTTGTTTTTTTTTTTTTCAGATGCCTCCTTGTTTTGCCTGAGATTATGCAATTTTTAATTCTGTGATAAAGGTCTGGTAATTCCAGTTGTTTCATCTTCAACCACCTAAGATTTTGGTTTGAAAAATTTCATGGAAAACAAACTGAAAGCCGTAATAGTCCCCACCAGCCTCGCACATAAAAAGAAGGAAAGATAAATGAAGAGGATTTTATCCATCTGCATCATCAAATGAACCTAGTGCAGAAAGCAGACTTTGGGGGAATCAGACTCACAGAAATGTCGGTTGGAAGGAACGTCTCCAGCTTGCAGGAAGGCTATTGCAACACAAGATCTGGGCCAGCTCTGACTTTGTCCAGCTGAGTTTTTCTTTGAAGATGGGCTTTCCACAGTCTCTCTGGATACCAATACCCCTTCCAGTGCTGCACTGCTCTCCTACTGAAGAAGTTAATCATCATGTCCAATCTGAACTTTCAAGTTGGAACTAGTGGCTGCTACCCCTTGTTTTTCCTTCTGCTTCTACAGAGAAGAATTTTGTTCTATCACCTTTGAAACACCTATTCAGGTAGTTGTAGAAAGGTATTAAATTGCCTCTCAACCTCCTCTTTGCCACACTAAACAAGTCCAGCTCTCTTTAGTGCTCCTCCTATGTCATTTGCTGTATGCCACTAGCCATCTTGGTAGCCTCAATGGATGCATTCCAGTTTCTCAACATCCACCTTGAACTGGGGGCCCCAAACTGGACACCGTATTCTATGTGCAGCCTCACCTTAGCCAAGTGGAAGAAGAGAACTTCATCTGCTGGATCAGGCTCTTCCAGGGTGTGGCTACATTTTTCTGCATTTGTGATTGAGGTGTACTGTTGGCACATACCCACTCTACTGTAAACCCCAGGCCCTTTCCACGAGGGCTAATGCTCAGCCAGTTGGTTCCTAGTTTTGGTTGATGAAAGGGATTATTCTGTCCCAGGTATAGATCTTTGCCCTTCTTGTGGTAGAACCAATCCCTTGCTCGTCCAGTCATTAAGTTTCTCAGGGTCCCTCTGGACTGAAGCACTACTGTAGGATGTGCCAGCCACTCCCTCTGATTTAGTATTGTCCACAGATTTGCTGCTGATGTGTTCTGTCTTATCACCTAGGTCACTGATGAAGCTATTGAACAATACAGAACTCAGTACAGACACCTGGCTAAGTAGGTATTCCAGCTAGATGACAAGCTATTGATTACTTGCCTGTGATTCTGGTTGTCCAGCCAATTTTCAGTCCATCTAACAGTCTGTCTTGCCTATCTCAGCTCAAGCTATTTTACATCCACCACTTTCCCCTCATCCACATAGCCAGTCATTTAATTGTAGAGAGCAGCCAGGCTGATCAAGCTCAGTTTTCCCTTGGTAAATCCATATTGACTTTTTCTGATTACTTTTTTGTCATTCTCAAACTAAATTCATAGAATATATCTTTTTACTTTTTGGAGAAACAGTGACTCAAGAAGACATTTCCAGATGACCAGGTCAGCTTTCAGTTTCTGGCAGATGAGAGAAGAACCCACCTTGCAGTGAGAAACTGCTGTATTATATCAGCTGTTCCCACAAATAAGAGAGTTACTGCAGTAGTTTGGAAGCTGACCATGGAGATTGGCTACTGAACTTTGCAGCTGATCTTTGGGCTGTATGAGGATACATTACATTAATAATGTAGCAAAGTGCTAGTCAAATTAGTCAAATCACTATGCATTTAAAAAAATAAACTGGTTGGAATCAGCTGCAAAGACATTTTACCAAAGCTGTATCTTGCACAAATACTGCAGTACAGCTTGGGATCTGGGCCACTGGTCAACTCCCTGAATAATTTTCTTTGCTACTTCAATTATTATGGCTTTAAAATACATAATTCATTTTAATGCACCTTTCAATATGCTATAGCTGCACCTATATATTCCCTGGTCGTCTCTAAAATTAACTAGTTAAACCAGGTGGTCTGCAGTTCTTAATAAAGTAAAACATATGGGAACAGGAAATAATTTTTCAGCATCACCATCTTGCAGGCTTTCAGGTAGATATACATTAGAGCAAAAAAGGCATGATGGAGAACATATTCTGCTTTATAATATAACGTTCCTGTTTCATCATTTGCTGTAACATCAATAAGAATATCTCTAAATTTTCAGAATAGTGGGAAAACAGACCTCTATGCTGTTGAATAATGCAGGTTTCCAATATACTTAAATCTGTTTGCATGACCTGACATAGACTGGTTTAACATGAAAGCATAAGACAGAAAGCTATTTCTGAAATCAGACACAAAGTCAAATGAGACACCAGGCAGAAATCCTTCCCACGGTACATAACCTGAGAGACACATAATATATATACAGACCCAGAGTTTTCTGGTTATCAACAGCTTCTTCTGATGATGCTAAGAAATACTTTTCTCATTTTAATTTATTCATATAGTTCAGCCCAAAGACTAGTTCCACAATTATGAAAGCCACAGTGAATTTAAGAAGCAGATAGACCTTTTTTTTTTTTTTCCACTTTCCTCACCTACATGATGAAAGTGTGAAAAGATAGGACTTGCTAGTTTTAAAAAACTTCATGGGAATATTAATTCCTCCAGTCCACTAACTGTATGTAATAATTTGTTTTCATTACATCACTTAAACCCTCCAACTATTAGGACATTAGATATCTATGTTATGTTACTTAGATTATCTAAAGCTGTCTTTCCAATCATAAATAAAATAACTTAAAATATTACTTTATTTTTTTTAAACTCCACCTAATTTTCTACATTTCTATAATTTCTACAGATACAGACATAAACAAAGAAAAGTTAAATACTCTTTGTCAAGAAAGTAGAGGAGAATGATTTTCTAATAATAAAACAGGAACACTTAAATGTAGATAAAATTTATGTTAGGGTGTAGTTGCTTCGAAAAATATTACAAATCCTTCCAGAAAGCAAAAAGTATCATATTTACTGTAAATTCTGTATTAGGCATAAACAAGCTGTACAATGGTTTTACCAGCTAATGAGAATGAACCTTCCTTTGTGAAAGTAACTAAAAATTACCCATGAGAAACAAGATAATAAGGTTAATTAAAGCAAGATTTCCTGCTTACTGATTTAAATGATGATTAAAATGATTTAAGTTCCTCCACCCTGCATCTTTCCATGGAAGGTTCTGCTCTTGCCATTACTAATACGGGGAGTAATAAAATCTCAAAGAAAATGGTTTATCTCCTGGACTAGGCACACACGTCGAGGATGTTTTCTGCTTTCAGAAGTGAACTCTTAAACAGAGTAAGGAAAAGGTCAGAAGTACAGAGTAACTCAGATGTGTTACCAACTCCAGCTGTTTTTCTGTCCATGTTACTTTGGCAAACAGTTGAAAAGACATTAAGCAATGATGAAATTTCACCATATCTTGCTCTTGTTTTCCTTTTTGCATTTGTTGTTCATTTCAGTCTAACTTTTTGCCCTTTATTAAGATGACTTACATTTTGGCTGACAGCTCAATTCAGCTCTTCAAAGGACTATTAGGTTCTCTGTTGGTATTACAGATATTTACAAAATATTTCATCCTACTCTATGGAAAATTCAAAGGTTATTTTTCTTTACTGTTGTAAGCAGTCTACTGAACTTTCCCACTTGCAAGGTGGTCAGATCCCATCAAAGCAGCTTATGATTGCATTTATCGGAATTAAACTCTACATTCCAGTTAGTAATCTAGGTCTTAGCTTTCCCTCAGGGTAAACATGTTGTCCTGACTTCTATTCAGCAAAGAGGTACTAGATGAAATTTTTCATCTTGCAGTGGCTAATTACTTACAGAGGAATGTGAATGGAGTAAACCAAAGTGCAGATTTCTTAATAGGGATTGTTTGTGCAGGCACTCAGCATGATGGCCACCAACCTCTCCAGGAGCTAGTAATGTCAGGCACATACTGCTTACAGGTAAGAGCTGGATGCATTTCAGATACCAGTAAATACTCAGATGTGGGACTAAAGAGAAGCAGACATTTTCCAAGGAATGACTGAGAAGAGAAGTTTTGCAAATATCACAGACTCTGGTTAAGTGGAGACATTTGGAGATGTAGCAATTCCCAGAACAGCCTTGGAAAACACAGAGGCTGGGCTCTTCACATCCCTAGTCCAGCACATACCCTCTGCAGTCTGGTCCCAGTAGATGTTCCTGCCGTGAGCATTTTGGTTTGGGTCAGGTGTGCACTTTTGAAGTGAATCTCCTGCTTGTCCCCATATGCTCTGGTTCACAGTTCCCAGAGGGCACATGCTCCTTTCAGATGACACTAAACCAGAAAGGCAGTCCAGGGTAGCAGCTTTGGTAGTGCAATGACTATCAGGCAGTCAGACCAGTGCTAATCGGAAGTAAAACCCCTCCAAAATGCCTATAGCACAGATATCAGGCAGTGTGGCGTAAGACCCTTCCTAACTTCGCCTTGCATTTCACAGTAAGGTGGAAATACCAGTGGGTATTTGATCTCAGATGACTTTTCAGAGATGGTTTACTTTTCCCCTGCAGTGTTTAAGTTACTATGTGTTGCAGTATACATTTAATTTCTCAGAGTAAATGTACTGTACACTATTACTAACTCTGTGCCATTTGGGCAATTTGCCTTTAGCTAGCTATTTCTTTACTGGGCTAGAGACTGATTAAAAATCTTCACTGTAGTTAGGGTATGGTGTTAGCCCATAACATTTACTTCGAGCACACTGGTTTACAATGGTTGATGTGTAACTGAGCAGATGCAAAGTACAGTGGTTTTAACCTACATCTGTGATACCATGTTATGAGTGATGAGCGCAATTAATCTTGTCATTCCTCTCATTTTAATGTCCACTCCTACATTTTGCCTAGCCTCTCCATTTGACACTAATTTACTTCTACCTCACATATGGATTTAAAGATGTTTAAATAATATTTATTTATAGATATTCTCTCAGAGATCCTCTGTAGAGCAAAGGGAAGACAGGAAAATATTTTAAAATTTTCTTAAGCATGCTCAAGAACATGATGCAAATTCTGTGTCACTGACACTCTTGGATATTTTCACATTTATTTTTTTCTCTTGAGTCAAACGTTACAAACTACAAAGGAAGACAATTTTTAAATTTTAAATTCTGGTTACATTAAAAATACACCACCCACCCAAACTGTCATCTGATCCTACATATGGCCATGTAGATTTCATTAGTTTGACTACAAAATATATCAAAGAAGCACTTGTTTCTATTTGTCTTTTGCTTTTAGTACCCAGAGGACTTGTTGGTGTTTTCATTATGTGCTTAATTGTCCAATGTGTCATGTCCCTTGGGTATCTGATTAGTCAGTATGTTTTAGCTATACAGTGCTCTTAGCTGTGGATATTCATTATCAATATGTTAAACATTTGATTGTGTTGCCATTACATCTGCAGTAGACCCTTAGTACAACACAAAAAACTGTTATAAAGCACATTATTCTATGTAAGTCCATCTGAGACAGCAGTACAGGCAGTCCTTAAATCATACTGACACAAGTCCAGTTATCCATAACATTACTTTAAATTAATGTTTAAATACCGAATGGGTATTTAAGTAGATAAGCTGTTGAACAAATGCTTTAATTTCATTAAATCTGTATGTTCAATTGAGAAATATAGCAACAGGGACTGCAGTCTCAGCTACAAAATATTGGTTTATATAATTTTACTTTTTACAAAGGATTGCTGAAATAATAAATTGCTGTATCCAATATGAAGTATGATATAAAACATAAGAAAAGCACATTGATTTCACAGGATTACTACATTATTTCTGTTCTAAATTTCAATACTGTAATACGTTAAAAATGAAAACTGAAAAGTAGATGATTGCTTTATATTGCAATGTAAAACCTTTTATGTATTCATAAAACAAATACATTCTCCCTGTAAAGACAGTGGGTAAGACAACATGTCTACAAACATTATGGGTTTTATCTCAGTCTTCTGTTTGATTTTATTTGCTTTCACTTTTTCAGTTTTCTGGAGCAATTTTCTGGATTCAACATAATAGATTTTTCATAGAGGTAATACAGTTTGACAGCTTTGTCTCACATTTTGTATGGAAATTTATTTTTATGTTACATTTTATCTTATAGTTCTTCAGTTTTTTTATAGTAAACTGTTCTACTCTCAAATGATTTGTTTTTAATTTATAAAATTAAAAAGATCTGAATACTTGAGCATAATACCCATATAAATGTTTAAAAAGAAGTAAAAGCAATTCTATATGTGAAAATTATTCATGTACAGTCATTCAAAAGTAAGTCGACTGTTTACTAAGAAATCAATTTTTCATGTCTCTAGTTAAAAATCAGCTATGAAGGTGCACTTCCTCCCATATAATTAAAAAAAATCAGGAAAGAATCACAGAAAAAACCATGTGAGTTTCCCAAGCAGAAACAAAGTATGGGGTCCTAAGTTGAGATACTGATAAAAATAATATTGTTCAGTTTCCTGACCAATTTACCATCCTTAGAACTGATTTGAAGTGTAAATATGAACACATCTGTGTATGTGGATTGTACCTAAGGCTATGGCATCTAATTAGTAATATCATTAGTAGTTGATGATCTTAGTCAATTTTTAAGAAATAAAAATACTAGATTTTATTATATCTGTCCATATCCATCTATATCTATATCTATCTATATCCTTATCTATGTCCTTATCTACATCCGTATCTATGTCCATATCTGTACATAGCAATGCAAGCTGTATATTTGATGGATATTGTTAATCAGATATTTTTTATTATATATTTGATGGATATTGTTAATCAGACATTTTTATTAATGAATGTTGTTCACACTTCAAAATATAGCAGGTACAGGGAAAAAGACTAAGTTCTCATTCAAATTTCTATTGAGCATAGCTAAATTTCAGTGCAAAAAATTGTATTAAAATCTAATTGAGTTAGAGAAATTATTTCATGCTTATTTTGCCTCAGTCATTAAGTATTTTTAATTTAGGCTTATTTCCAGGCTTTTTGTTTTCTATGATCAGTCATTACTTTAGTCAGTATATGCAGGCCAAATCTGAAGTACAGTTTACACACATTAACAAAAAATCAATTACTAGATTTTAATTCAAACAATACCATACAGTATATGTGGCCAGTATAGATGTATATATGTAAAACCAAGCACTTTAGCCTGATTTGTTTATATACAGTGACCTAATAACATTTTATAAAAGATGTATCACCTGGTATGTTGGATACATTCTTACCCCATATGTCATATACCAAAAGATATTAAAGTGATTAAGTAATTTACTGAGTGTGTTCATTCTCCAGCTCTAGAAATTAAACAAGGTCCTTTCTGAAATGGGCTGACTTGACCATCCCACTGTGAAATGAAGCTTGGTTAACCAACTGTGTTAACTGTGCAACGTGGAGGTGCATGCCTCCGTAGGCTGGTGCTAACACTACTGAAACTGTGTTCTCATGAGGTCCTTAAGGATTTTTAAAAATTTGGTTAGTTCTTGAACAGTGTAATACAAATTTGCATGCTTGTATTTAGCATGAAGTAGTCATATGAAACTACAAAAACAAAACCAGTATACAAGAAAGACCGGATGTGCTTTTTAAAATAACAGTCTCAAGAGTACATGGTCAATTGAAATACCACAGGGACAGCAGCACAGCACCTACTTGACAATCTGACTAGAAAAGTTACTCCTGTTCCATGCTGTATACCCTCTCCTTTATCAGGTTTCTTCTCAAAGCAGTATTCCTGACAACAATAAGTAGTACTGTGAAAACACCTACTGACAGCCCCTGTTAAGCTGTGCCTAGGCTAGCAGCCTTGCAACCACCAACATGGCATCCATCCATCTTGTAGGTCTTAATAAACCTGCCCAGAGTGGAAATAAGGACATGACAATAAGCTTGATAGGTGATCGACATTGTGAATGACAGCAAAGAGGATGAGAGGGTGAGGAAACACAGTGGTAATGGGAGACTGCAATTACCTCCATGTAGTTTGAACAGATGTCCTGCCAGGCCATGAAGCTGAGACTAAATCCTTAGATACCATAAACGACTGCTTTGTGGAGCAGTTAAACAGTGAACCTCAACAGGAGAAGCAGCACCTCAGCTGGTCCTGAGTGCAAGACCTTGTTCATTATGTTACTGTGCAAAGTCACACTGATCACAGGCTACTGGCACTTGATATTCTTTGCAGGATCTACAAAGGCAAAAAATCCTATGCTTATTTCAAAGTTGCATAAAAATGAGATTTGTTGAGAGAGGACAGACAAAAAAACCTTTGTAAGTAAGTGACACAGACAATTAAAAATCACCCTAATGGAGGCACAGAGCAAACATTTACCACTTCTCATGAAAAAAAAACCCTTTAGGAATCCCATAAGAAAGCCTGCATGCATGAACAGCAGAGGTAATGATGTACTGAAATGCACAAAATAGAAAGAATCATTAGGTTTTTTAAGTTCAGTATAGGAACATAAGACAGGTCAAAAACAAACTTGAGAAATGTGCAAAACTAGTGATAGGCAGAGGGCTGGTAGATGAGATTACAGAACACATTGGTAAAATGGACTAAACCAAACAATAATGGATGGTTAGGACCAGATGATATTTACCCATCAGGTTCCATAGGGACACTAGGAATTGCCAGCCATGCAGTGAAATACCTTACTTAAAACTGCCTGTGTAGCAGAGGACTGGAAAGTAGTTAATGTGATGCTAACTT
Source organism: Buteo buteo (assembly GCF_964188355.1). NCBI lineage: Eukaryota > Metazoa > Chordata > Aves > Accipitriformes > Accipitridae > Buteo > Buteo buteo. The sequence continues at coordinate 62,900,369 of NC_134204.1, forward strand.
TTTAAAAGATTCCAGCAGAGAGTTGAGGAGCCATAGACCTGAACTGCATTACCCATATAGGACAAATGAACACAAATGTTTTTAAAGAATAAAATTAATTGGCACATGGATGTATCTCATACATTGAGGAGGAGTCAACCCAACTTTGTAAAGAGAAGTCACACCTCATACAACATTGTTGTTCTCTGAAGGAGCCAAGGTTCATAGGGATGCTGAAGTTCTGGCCCCACAAGCACTTAAAAGAAGCAATCTGTCATAAAACAAGAAGGTTGGATTGCACACCGTTAAAAGGTAGACAACTAAAGGTCAGAATATATGCTCAGTTTCCACACATACAGAATGAATGTTTGGAAGTCCTCCTGCATACAACATGAACTTACTTCAACAGAATATCGTGCAGAACAAAAATCTCCATGAGTTCAAAACAGATTAGAAAAATCTGTAATACTTGATCTACTTGTGGTTTGAACTAAATATTTCTTGGTTTTAGAAATGCAACTAAAAAAACCTGTATCAAAAATCCCTGTCTTCAAGCAGATAGGACTTCTGAGTTTCTATATCCATAAAGTGGGGCTATATATTTCAGGGAAGTGCAGTATATGAAGATCACTTACCTACTGTTTATACAGCACTTAGAGGATTTTAAATGCTCAATTAGAAAAAGAAGAACCAAAAAAGAAGCTTATAATGATCTTTTTCTCAATAAGTTTATGAATTCTTTATAGGCTTCAGTCAGTGCTCGTCTTTACCTAGCAGTCAAACTCAAGATACAATTAGGGGAAAGTCTTATCTTCCTTGAGCCATCAAAAGCACCAATTAGATTTTTGCATGTCTGTGAAGTCAGAAGCAGTGTTCAACTTTTCAAAAGATCCTGAATTTTTTCTTGAAAATTCATACACAGCTACTTTTTAAGGTCACTGATATTCCATGCTCTTCAAAGCAGAGGAAAAGTAAGTAGAGGAAAAGTAAGAACTTATGAAAAAAAAAACAAATTAAAGGTTCAGATGATTGGCAAGCTTTAGCCAAGCAGAATCAATCCTCACCAGACTGATTGCACTCCTGCCTTCTCATTTTATGCACTGAATCATACAGGGGTCAGGGCTCAGGCTTGGTGAAGGAAGGAGGAGGCATTTGCTATTGTAAATCGTGGAATGGATTCCACCTACAAAAGACTGCCATCTAGCTCATGGTCTTCCTAGAGAAGATGATTTAGGCAGCACAGTCTGCTTTGGTAGTTTAGTGTCTCTTCCCACACATGCACATGGTGATGTGGTCAAACTCCAGGCATTTGCACAACTGTCTCTACATGTAACAAGAAGGTATGGAAATACCTTTCTTCTTATGCAAATGTGCAGCGAGCACTTATGAACTACAGCTATCGACTGGCAGAATCCACAAATCTGATCCTTGCAGCTCTTATGACTCTATCAGCCTGCAAAGGATGCTACTTCTGTCCTCACAGAGCTTTGCACAGGGCAGTGACATTCAACCAAAGAAACACATGGACTTTCTGGGGAATAGTAAATGGCCTGAAATTCAAGGGATCAGGGAATAGATTGTATTTGAGGATTAAAATGTTCTCTCCCTTCTTTTTGTAATCCATCAAAATGAAAGTATTCAACTGTACAATGAAAAGGATTCAGAAAAATGGCTTTCTCACTACTTTTCCAGTGAGAGAGAGGAAATTGAGTATGCAAAAACAACAGAAGCGTAGCATGCGATATACTGAGAACAATGAGTTTCATGCTCTCTCTCACTTGTTTGAGGTGCCTGAATCAGCTGCATCAATGTTTGAAACAAAAGAAATATTCTGAGCCCTAAATAGGTTATTGCCTAAATTTTAGGTCTCAGAAATAAGGATCTGAGGGAAAAATTGTAATCATGTTTAAAGTGATGAATATTGAAAAATGTCTAAAGCTCCTGACTTGTTTGCACAAAGTCAATATCACTAAGGCAAAGCAGCACATAGAAGATTTATGGGACTGTAATAGGAAATTAAACCTAAATTGATTCAACAAATTACTGCACATAAGAACAAGCTGAATAATTTAAAAAATCAATATGAATAATTTGAATAACTTGAGAGTACAGAAGAAAAGTGTTGCATAGGTTAATGTTTATTGCACATCTATTTAGTGACTATCTTGAAGCAACAGTTGTCGAATTAAAGTATGAATATGAGATTTTTTTAAGTGAGGAGAAGTTTTTTAAGAGAGTTTTTAAGAGAGGAGGAAAGGTAAGAAGCAGAAGCAGATAGTTTCCAGCTATCTGGGAACTGTGCTATACAGTGCTAATATCTGGAGTACACTTTTGCAGAGGAATATCTGCAAAATTTAAGTCCTTTACTACTTTTCATGCTAATTCTGTGTAATAAGAGAAATATTGTAAATACAAACTTAAAAATATCCTGGGATGTAAGGTCATTTGAATTTAAAAATTATTGGACTCAAAACATCATCCTTGTCTCTAAATTGGAGACACATGGATTTGACAGATGGAACACTTGCTGGATAAGGAATTGGCTGGATGGTTGCACTCAAAGAGCTGCAGTCAACAGCTCAATGTCCAAGTGGAGACCAGGGACAAGTGGCATTCCTCAGGGGTCGGTATCGGGACCGGCGCTGTTTAACATCTTTGTCAGGGACACGGACAGTGGGATTGAGTGCTCCCTCAGCAACTTTGCCGACAACACCAAGCTGTGTGGTGCAGTCAATGCTCTGGAGGGAAGGGTTGCCATCCAGAGGGACCTTGACCAGCTTGAGAGGTGGGCCATTGCGAACCTCATGAAGTTCAACAAGGTCGAGTGCAAGATCCTGCATATGGGTTCGTGCAGTCCCAAGGACAAACAAAGGCTGGGTGATGAGTGGATTGAGGGCAGCCCTGCGAAGAAGGACTTGGAGGTATTAGTGGATGAAAACCTGAATATGAGCTAGCAATCTGTGCTCACAGCCCAGAAAGCCAACCATATCCTGGGCTGCATCAAAAGAAGTGTAACCAGCAGGTCGAGGGAGGTGATTCTCCCCCTCTACTCCACTCTCCTGAGACCTTACCTGGAGTACTGCATTTTGCTCTGGGGCCTGCCACATAAGAAAGACATGGACCTGCTTGAGCAAGTCTAGAGGAGGGCCACGAAAAAGATCAGGGGGGCAGGAGCATGTCTACTACGAAGACAAGCTGAGTTGGGGTTGTTTAGCCATCAGAAGCGCATGCTCCGGGGAGACCTTACAGCAGCCTTCCAGTACATAAAGGGGGCCTACAAGAAAGCCTGGGAGGGACTTTTTACAAGGGCATGTAGTGATAGGAGAAGGGGTAATGCCTTTAAACTGAAAGAGAGTAGATTTAGCTTGGATGTAAGGAAGAAGTTCTTGACTGTGAGAGTGGTGAGGCACTGGAACAGGTTGCCCAGAGAGGCTGTGGATGCCCCATCCCTGGAAGTGTTCAAGGCCAGGTTGGATGGGGCTTTGAGCAACCTGGTCTAGTGCAAGGTGTCCCTACCCATGGCTGGGGGAGGGTGGAACTAGATGGTCTTTAAGGTCACTTCCAACCCAAACCATTCTGTGATTCTATGATTCTAAAACAATTACTAGCATCATTTTTTGTAGCAAAGATGTACAAAGATTTATTCTGACAATGAATGCATTCATTTATTTATTTCTTTTAAAATATTAATTCAGTTACTCATGTACTTTAGGATTCAACTGCAGAATGGAAAAAGGAACAAAATGAGACCCATTTTAAAAATATATAAGAAATATAAAAATAATAATTTTTAAAAGCACCTTGATTTCCTGAAAAGATAGCTATAATGCCTACGAAAACTAATTTAAGATTGTTTTGGATTCTAGAAAAAATACTAAAACTATGGTTCGCCATCATAAAGTGGTAAATGGGTTCAAACTTCACATTAGCAAATGATGGCTTCTATTTTCTAATCTTATTTCTTCAGGATTAGCTCAGGAGGGCCACTTAGGAAGAAGTGCTTGTAGCATATGCATACACTGACTGACTTAAATAGTTTTGTTTGCTATTTTTGTACTTAAACATCTAATTCAGAGGGGTTTGTATCTCCTGAACTTAAAGGCTTAAATCCTCTCTTCTGTGCAGCCTACAGAGAGAAGTTAAAATCAAGTCAAATCATCATTCCCAGTTTTCTATTATTCTGTGGAGGCAACTGCATGGAATTTGTGTGCACTGTAATATTAATTTTGGGGACAAGCAAGGATAAATAACTAGGAAGTTTTATAGCATTGGAGACTTGCCAAATGCAAGCTGGAGTACAGTGAAAATAGTCCATTACAAAGACCTGTAGGTGGGCTGCAGTAGTTATTCTGTTTGAGATCATGAAAACTAACTAAACTACAAGCCTGTGGACTTGATGACAGTTATTTGGAAAATAATAGAAAAAATGACAAAGGCTAAAGACCCAACATACAGAAAGCTTCAGACCTGAACAGGGAGGTACTAATGCATATTTTGAGATCTGTGTGGAATATGATTATATTATTTGCAGATGTAATAGTTCACATAGGCACATCTGTTCATGTACCACTAGGCTGTAATTTATTACTGAACATTCATTATGAATTCCTGAAGGGGAAAAAAAGATGTCTCACTGTTGTGCTTGAGTTCTTTAATTATCTCGCTGATTTAGTGAAAAAAAGTCCATCCATATTTCATTAAAGCTTTTGATTCCATACATAAGAACAGCATCATATTCAAGAAAAATGAGAACACAACACAGAAAGGTAGAACAAATTGAATTAAAGGGATGATGCACAGTGAAAGAGAGGTCCACAACATCTTTGGACAGCAACTTTCAGGTTGCTCCACCAGACTCTAGTCACAGTTCAGGCAGGCAGCAGAACTGTGGCAGTTAATCCTGTGCATGTCTGAAAAGCACTTCTGAGGGCAGGCAGGACTCTGACCATGCTGAGAATGGGGCAGGAGTTGCCCAACCTGCAAGTGGGTGCAGACCCTGCCCCAAGGCTGCATGGGGACTGCACAGCCATGTGCGGGGGAGGAAAATGGGGAGCAGAGCGCTCGCACGTGCACCCGCTGCCTGCCGGCAATGTGAAATAAAGAGAGCAGGACTGGGAGACACCGTCAGTGTGAATCTTTCGCACTGATTTGTTCCTTCTGATAAGAATACCCAATGGTCATGTAACTCACCAGGGGATCTCAGGACAGTTTATAGTGAGGGTAATGACCCCTGCGGTGGCTTGGGGAGAAACCATAACTGACAAGAAGTGAAGCGAGCTGCTGGAGGGCACTGAGCGGGATGACAGCAGAGATCAGGCCACCCATGCTGCTGCCAGGGTGCGGGAGTGAGGGACCCCATGCATGTGGACAGACAGAAAAGAGAGGGAACGCAGTCATATATAGTCATATATAGCACCCAGCAAGCAAGTAAGGCTTCATGGAAATAATTCAGAAAAAGGTGCACCAGGCAAAAAGCAATATGTTTAGAAGTTCATTTTCACTGTATCAAAAAAAAAAAAAAAAAAAGAGAGATTAAAAAATTGAAAGAGTTAAAAGCTGTACAGTTAAATTCATGGGGTTTTTTGACATCTCTTCTAAAAGAAATTCTGTAAAAGGCTACTTCTAAAAGCAGATATTTAGGGGTAAAATTTATCCTCAGTGAAGAATTTTTCAACACACAAACACTTTTTTTCTAAAGAGTTTGCACTGAATAAGACATCTACAGCCCAAATGGGCCAGGAGTGAAAAGTTACCTCTGTTTCTCTGGACAGCTGTCCCCTGCTTAGAAACCTTCTTTTTCCATAGAAACATGGCTCACTTTGGGATCCATTATTCAAGATGCTCCCTGCACATGGTGGCACACCGTGGAGTAGGCAAAGATATCCATCTTTAATAACATTTATCTCCCTGAATGTCCTTTCATTTTGACCTTTTCTCCATGCAGCTTGGCCAATTTTCACTCCTTTTCCCTTTCAGGTCTACTAGGCAGGAAAAAGGAAGGAACTGTATTGAAGAGGTGGATACACCAATTTTTTTTGAAAATTGAAGCTTTTGATGTCATTATACAAAAGTTAATAATCAGGATCTCCCAACGACATGCTGTCATGAAAAGATGGCTTTCCAGAAGCGTTCTTGCTTCAAAATCAGCCATGAAGGACATTAATTTATTATTGTGTTACTTAGTCTAGGTTAAAGGTCATGAAAGAAAGCAATAAGAGGAAGGAAGATCACAAACAAGACTGAAATGTAGCGTATGCCTTTTTAAATTAACCACCACAAGGTGCCACCTGAGCAACTTTTTCAAGTACTGTATTGTACTTCTGTTTTGTAGGACATACAAAGTACATTTCAGTTGTAAGTGAATTTCATTGCTTTTATTCTATCTCATTAATATTCTTTTATTGCAGGTTTCTTTGTGCACATAAATGACCTTGAAGGGAGTATGCGATTTCAAACGTACCTAAATTTGCAGATAACGCTAAATTGGGCTGGACCAGTAAATAGAGGAGAACGCCAACCATTTGAAAATTATCAGATAGGATAAAGCTTGGAGGCTGATAAAAGTAGCTTATTCAGATTAGCATGGAGAAGTGTAAGCTAATGAAAAAGGCCACTAGAAACAATCAGAGTTTCTTTGGGCTAAAATAATACAAGTTTCAGAATTTGGAACAAACAGACAATTCAAGAGAGATTGATGGTAATTAACACTGTACTTTTGCAATTTTATATGCTTAAAATCTCTTCAGTTCTCCTGAAAACAAATGCGGAACATGGGTCAAAATCGTCTTTCACAAATGAGACTGAAGATGATGTATGAACAGAAAACATCAGGTTTAAGAGCTTAGTTATCTGTTTTGTTTTCTTTTACTGATTGAAGCAATTTCCAGATTCATTTGAAATGTGCAATCACTTCCAGCAGTACCAAGAGATTGGTTTGCTCTCAAACTGGCATAAAGGGCTTGATCCTTCAAAGATGATTAAATAGCTTGATCTAGCAAAAGGAAGGAATAATTTCATCATCATTTCTGAGCCATTCCTGATTCTGCAAGCTGTATGTTTGGCAGTGATGTAAAAGAAATCCACTGCACCCAGAAGTTGTTATTATTTATATTTCAACTCTTAGGAGTCCTACTTATGAACTAGGTCTCACTTTGCCATTCACAAGATAAGCACCTGTGTCAACTACAAATGACCTATTAAAGAATATTTGATTTATATGTGTACCTTTCAATGACAAAGAAGGTCTGAGGATAACTCATTTAGTTAACAAATGAAGAAATGCTGCTGCTATGCAGCCAGTGTTCCGTGTCGCAGGGTGAAGTTGCACAAGATAGCTGAAATGAGTTGAGAGGAGGACAACCTGCTTCCTCTGCCTCCTCCTGCCTTTGCATCCCATGTCCATTCTCCCAGCCACAGGCTTTCCCTCCCTGCCTTGCCTGGGCTCTGGCTCCTCTCCCAGACTGCTTCAACTCTCCAGTCTGGCAGGAAAGTATTGGGTTCACTGTTAGGTTTGTTTTCTCTCCGTTTAGGTAACCGGACTGGCATCGCACAAGGCTGGTGAGTGCCAAAGCTGGCAGAAGGCAGGTGTGGAAGAGGAAGCCTGCAGCCAGCAGGGTGTGGGAGATGCTGCTGCCTGTGGAAACTCCTTCCATCGCCCTGGGGCACAGAGGATAACTGCGCTCCCAGACTTTTCTCCACCTTCCCTGTGAAAGAGTCTCTGTGCACCAAATGAAATCGGTGCTGCACAGTGTCAGAGAATACATGGCAATGTTGCACTTCCCGTTAAAAAAATAAACCTATTTTAGCACAAGGGAGTCAAGTATTAGTGGGCTGGGCTACTTACAAGTCGTATTTAAATTGTCAAGTAAAAGAAAAGAGTTGACCCATTTCTTTCCATCTGTGAAAGACACACTCAGTCAGTCCTTTGTATCTCCCAGCTACTCATCCAAGAAAATATTTTAATATTGTCTAGCTTGGATTTTTTTACAAGAAATGTTCTATGTCAATCAGTACTTCTTGATTTAATTGGAAGAGTGGCAGGGATTTAAACGTAGAAATACAAGCTTAGTTTCATTAAAATGATGCCTTCCAGTCTTTCTGCTTTTAGTTTATAACCAGGCCAGAACTTAAAAAAATTAGATGTGATTAATTCTTTTAAATAATGTGAATTCAACCCTGCCATATTTCAATTCAATCAAGAAAATAAAATAAGTCTTTTTATTGCTTCTGGTGTTAATGGAAGACATTCTAGAATGTTTTGGTTTATTTACAGGCAGTGAAATGTGTTAAAAATAGTCAAGGAAGAAAATGAATGATTCTTTGGAGAAATACAGGAGCAAAACTAAATGAACCTTTTCTAAAAGAAAAAAAAATTCCAAGAGTTTTTCTTTGTTATCTTTGTGTTTTCTTTGTGTATCTTTGTGTTTGTGTGGCCAGGCTGCTCCATCCTTCATGGCATTCCATGGGAATTTCTGTTTGTTTGGCCAAGATCAAAAAAGATAACTTCCAGCTATTGTTCCCTCCCTGCTGTAAAAAATAATGAGCAGTATTGACAACATAAGTCTAAAAAAGACTTAAAAATACATTATATAAAGTCCAAGCAAGTCCCATTTCCTAACTGATACTACATCTGAAGCACATTCAAATTCTCAGATATTTAATTCATGTATTTGGCTGCTTCAAAAGTTAGTGATAAAGATAGGTAAGAATGTACCTGCCACATTCTATCTCTCAGGTTTCTGGTGCTGGACAGCAAACCAGAGGCAAGCGGCTTTTGGTGAACGTGTATAGTACCAGCTCATTCTTTGACCCAATCCTGAAAACAACTGGCCCAGCACACCTGGTCTAACTAAGGGAACTGGCTGTCGCTCTGCAGGACAGGAGCACACAAAGCTTTTAGCTCTGCTGCTTCATGCAGAAAATTCAAGAAAATTGCTTTTCATCCTCAGAGTGGAGAGTAACATTTATAGCCCAACCAGTCTGCCTGAAACTGAGGGAGTTTCTGCCCCCAAGGAAATGCTTGATGCCCTGGGTTGGGGCTGTTACTGGCTGCCCCTATGGCCTGCCCTGCTCCCTGCCTGCCCTGGGGGGAACATCGCCCAGCCCCTGGGGAGCAGCCTGGTACTATTCATGTGGCTGGTGGAGATGGAAGAATTTGTAGTAGTGACAGACATAAAGAGAAAGAAGAAATTAGGGAGAGGCAAAAATGTGAATTTTTGCAGGGTTTTTCACCTGCCACGTTCAGGATACATTTCAGTTTGATTAGCTTGACCATGCACATTGATATTTATTAGATGAGCATAGGAGACCAGAACACAGATTTGTTGTGGCAGGTGTTTAGAGTCATGTAAACCCAGACAAAGGCTTCTTTTATAACTTAGGATTTTGCCTGAAAGCACAACTTAACTAAAACATCCAGACTTGTTAAATGGTGACCTATCACAGGTTTTGGATATCTGAGAGTGGGCCTGATGAATTGTCTATGAAAGTAAGACAAACAGGCAAGTGTATATAGAATGGATCTGCAAGTGGGTTCAGTGCAGAATGCATTAACACATAAGTATTGGACCCTAATGCATTGGCAGCTTTATATTTTCAGGGAAATGGGGAGAACAATGTTAAGAAAGTACCTTTACAGATTCATTAGACATACTAAAAAAGGGGGCAGATCAGAGATCAACTTTGAAATTCAAAGCACTTTTAAGATAAAAAAAATACATACTTTTCCAAGGGATAGTGTAAGGTTTAGTATAAAATTGGAAGAATTCAGATTGAATGTTTGTGCCACTTTCCCACAAAATAATGATAAAATAACAGTAAACAAAAACAATTAGCAGAGATCCTTCTCAAATTTGAAAACAATAACTTACTTGGCTGGTGAAAGAGGAAGTTTAATTCCAGTGGATGTTCATTTTGAGGTGACTCATTTTATTCATTTGCATTTTTATACTTCCTTAAAAATTATTTTACCATAAAATTTAAATAAATATTTGACATTATTATTTTATTTCATAAACAAATGTTCAAGCAAAATATATGCTAATTTAAAACAGAAAATAAAGGGAAATGGTATAAAAATAATATAAATGTCAAATTACAGATGATAAACCTTCAATAGTGAAGAATGAACAATTTTGGATGGAATACTTGTAGCATGATTAGGCCCATCAGCTGCTGCAGACTAAACCTGGTCTTCTTACACTTGCAATATTTGATGGCAAAGGCCCAGTTGTATCACATCCCTCAGAAACATGCAGCAGCACTGACCCTAATAAGGTCAGTGTAAGAATGGGATGTCCAAGAAGATCTGAGTATTTCCCAGCACAGGAATCATTCTGGACCGTGCTTTTTGATTGACATGTGCCTCTTGCATATAGGCTGCTGGCAAGACTGTAAGAAGACAGGCAGAGAGGTGTGAGCAAAGGGATTAGAGGAAGGATGAGCAGAGCTGTGAGAGGCTCCCTGTGCTCATTTGCTAGCCTCTTTTGTATGATCAGAGACTCAGGCATCTAACTGGTGCTACTAGAGGATGGCTGCAAAGCAGAACATGGTTTTCAAAAAACCTGGGTATGCTAGCTTATTAGCCGCATTTTGCATCATTCAGCCTGCCTGAAGCTATCACACAGCAGACGGTTGTTGCTCAGCATCACACAGATTTGCAGAGGGTAGGGAGCACCTGCCATGCTGCTGCTCATCTGGATCCAGGAGTGAGTGATATGGTGGGGTGCACTAACCCAGCTGTGGCCAGTTTCTCCAATCTTTGTTGCCTGCTCCTCTTGCTGCTTTACCTGTGAGACTGCAAAAATATGCCAACACACCTTACCCACGTTGTGCGGTGCCAGGCTGGCTACCATGAACGTGTTCTGCTAGAGGACTAGGATCCAAGGAAAGCCTGAATTGCAGTTACTGAAGAAGTCCTTCCTGGGATGTGTGTTTCTACTTCTCATGAATCCAGGTCCTGCCCTACCTGAGGAGCAACATGGTGACCACATTGCTCTACAAGACTGGGTCAGGCATGGACCCTCCCTTGCTGGCAGGCTGGGCAGTCACAGGCCTCACCAGGCATGGGTAGAACTGTCTGGAAGGTGAGGCAGATGTTGAGAATGTGGGAAGCAGCTGAAGAGGAAGGCTGAGAAAGCTGCTGGTTTTGTATGTAGTAGCCTTGAGCCTGGGCTAAGAAAAAATGGCTTGAACAGTGAAAAAAGGGTCACAGTGAGAGAAAACTACCACACTGGGTACATCTCCATGTGCTGTATAAATCAGATCGATTATTTTTTTTCTTTTTATTTTTTTTTTAAACCTGTCAGCTCTGTGTTGCTTTCAGAAATGCATACGAGAGAAGGATCTTGTGATATGGATGGAGTACCCAGTGTCACTTTCCAAGAGTGCTACTGTGTGCTCTGTTGCGAGGGGGCAGAGCAGAGGACGACTGGATCATTTAGTATGTGTGCACACGCATAGCCATATACAAATGCTTGCCAGGGTCATTCTTGTTTGGGAGACAAGTATGCCCGGCTGTGTTTACTTTAACTGCACCAGGTGAGATGTGGTGGCAGGAACCTGCAGTGTGGTCTAGCTGGCAGCTTAGGAGGTCTCTTTCAGCAGCCAGTGCTTCTGTCTGCTGCAGTTGCTCTGGGAGGCAATGAGCAGAAGAGCTCTCAGACTCCCACTTCTGAAGACCCAGTTCTCATTGATTAGAGGAGCCCCTGGACTGGAATTCACCACTGGGTCTGATGGTACTAGCAATGATGGCAGCAACAGTTCCTTCATCCATTGCTGATGTGATCTCACTGGAAGGGGGTACCTTGGAGAAGAAGAGACTCCTAAAGTGCAGTCCTTTGATTTCCAGGCCTTGCTTATCACTTGGGAGGCTCTGAAGTACCTCCCTCTGAGGATTCAGTTCAGCACAGCTCAGTGCAGATACTCAGCTGAGCTGCAATGGGTGTACAGTCCTGACCCTGGACCTCGACATAGGCTATCCTGAGTTTCTTTAGTATGCCTACGCAGGCTCTGAATCTCCACCACTTCCACTCATCTGAAAACTGCCCAGTAAGCAGGGGGAATTAGACAGAGCTGAATAGCCTTGATCCTGGCCAAGCTTCTCAGGAATACAAAGGACCTATCTTCCCATGTCCTTCCATGGTCTACAGCTCTTGACATATCTGTCTTTGTGAAAGTGACTGCCTTGCGGTGGACTATAAATACCAAGCTGCTAAAGCACAGCCTGCATGGTGTGAAATGATAGAAGGGATGTGGGGGACAGAAGACAATGTAGACAAAAAATGCCAAAATGGTACGGTCTTATCTGGAATACTGAAAGGAAACATTCCCTGGAAGTTGCTGAATTATGCCAGTGAATTATTCAGAAAGTGTATTACTAGAAATAGGCCAAATCTGTGCCAGAAAAAATAATAAAAGTTTATTACCATAGACTATGGCATCCATCTTCTGGGAAATGTTCCTAAAAATACTGGACATGTCAGGGGGAAAAGGCAAGATAAACCCAGTTTGATACTGAATGGTATCAAGGGATATGAGACAGCTCTGTGAATAAATGGAAATCTAGTAACACAAGAGCCTCAGACTAATACATTATTTCACCATACTTTAGATTGCTGTTACATTTATGAAAATACAGGGGGGATTAACTAAGACTATTTTAAAATAATCTGAAATTCACAATTTTAGAATGAGATCTGCACATAAATGGGGAAAAAGTAAGCACAAAGCATAAATAAAAAGCTAAATCTGAGCACAGGGTTCTGGATGAAGAGGCACCCAACCTCCAGGGAAGAGGAAGAAATAGGCTTTCTGCCTCTCCAAGGGACATTTCCTCCTGCAGTCCCCTCTTTCCTTAACTGAGTAGGAAGCCTTGTACTTGAGAGAGGTGGATTATAAGCCTAATCAATTTTTAATAACTTCTAGGTTATACTGACATTTTGGTAAGTTTAGGGTTTAAGAAAGGTTTAACTGTTTTTTGTTTTTTTTCTCCACATTTCACAGTATTGTAACATTTATGACAACTTTAGGTGCAACAACTATTGCTTTTGCTATACCCTGCAGAAACTAGGTTAAGCCACTGATAGGGAAAAGAAAGTGTTAAGCATCACTGTTCATGCACTCCTAATTGGATCTATACTAATTGTATGTATCCCTTATTGTTTAGTAAGTGCTGTTCCATCATTCTTCCACTAGTTTTAAAGAATACTTCTCTTTCCTATTAGGAAAGAATATGCTTAACCAGAACTGAAACTATTATTATATACATGATAGATGTCTGACTTGGCCTACGTAACTCATAGCTTGTTTAGTGCTAAAGTAGGGCACAGCTAAAGAGAGAAGAGAATTAGGTAACAAATGGAATAAGGATCTGAAAAAATTTCCTCTGAAAAATTCCCATGCTCTTGTTTGGATTTTGAATCAGACCCTGGAAAAAAACCACATGGTGGTAAAGATATGTTTGACAGAACCGACATCTAAGAGGGGAAAAAAAATTCAGAATATTTTAGTTTGTCCTTTGTTATGCTAACTTCTGCAGGTGATCTGCATGAGCAAATTGCTGATAACATCCTCCTAGGACTGCTGTGCAAAAGAACCCTAGGAATGGTCTGAGTGACTCAAGCCAGACAAATTACTACATCCAGCATTGCCAGTAATGGTATATAGAAGAGGCTTGTATATAATGTAAAATTCAAGAAATGTATACCTTTAGTATCCAGTCTGATGTTCTTGATTATTTCTAAATCATGAGTGTTTAGATTTAATATATCATGTCACACATTTCCAAAAATGAAATAATTTATTCTATAAATGCACGAGGTATTAGAGAAAATGATGGTAATACCATTCATAAAGAAGAAAATATTTGTAGTCCTCTGTTTAAATTCATATCATATTCATTTTTTATGTTACCCATAATAAATTCAGTGCAAAGAAAATATATTCAGCATAAGCAATACTAGAAGTATTGTTAGCAAGAATGTATTTTAGAGACAACCGTAGCTAAATCCTTTCTTGTTTTCATTTCATTATTCAATGGACAAGACCAAAACAGGAGGCAAGTAGCAGTTTTCTATGTTCAGTGGATCAGCTACTCAAACACCTGTATTATTTAGTTTAGACCTATGAAATCTGATGGAAAGTTACACCTCTCTTTCATGTCTCAATCTGTGGAAGTCCAGCTTATTTGGAAAGTGCTGAATGGACCTTTCTTTATTATCTACTCTCTTGGTAAATGTTACTTGATAACTGAACAAAAAAGAAAACAGATGGGCAAGATAAAGGCAATTCATTAAGTGCAAGCTAGAAAACATACAAAAGTAACACAGGTCAACTCAGTATGCTAAGATATTATTTATCATGTTATACAGTTAGTGCATCTGGATAACATCCAAAAGTCTGAATTGCAAGACAGTGCCATTTCTGCTGACCTTTTAAAGCACAGCTTAGTTTTCAGAATTGAGAGGTACAAAAGTTTAATATCAATAGTGAATTATTCTGCTGCAGTGAAGGTACAGGCATACTGAATTGTGGTTAGCCTCTGAACGCAAATGTGATATAGTCCTCTGTTTCTACAGCCTCTCCAAACCTTAAATACTGGTACATTCTTTCTTACTACATCAATTTCCACAAATGACACTTTTGCTGATTCAAAACACCAACCTTTTAGAAAGATAGCCATGCTAACGCATACCTCCTTAGAAACTTCCTTAGGCATTGAGTAAATAGATAAACAAGTTTGCTTTTAACAGAAGGATTTTTATCAAGGTAAACTCACCACCTGTTTAGCTTCATCAGATAGTATGATTTAACTGTCATGCTCCCAGACTGAATGTTGCAAAACAAATGAAAAAAATGAAGGAAATGTATAAATATCCTAACAGTCCCATCTTTTCCCTTCTGTCAACTGATTTTTAATGCTAGTGAAAAGTGGAAAGAATATTGAAGAATCATATTCTTTTTCCCAGAGAGGTTCATTTTCCAGTGGTGCTTGGATCATATACCTCACTCTAAGAAATGCTTGTCTACTGTCTAGGAGGCTTTACCAGCAGACATAGTAAAGCCAGTGTTAATCAGAGCTGGCTGCCTTTCCCAGATTCATCAAGCCCTGGTAGAAAAAGACTATGGCAAAACATGTGTGGCTTTGGGCAAGGGCCTCCTTGTGTCTTGTAGGACAGCATGTGATGCACTATCCTGTGGGCTGTCTTTTCTCTGTATTTTAGACTTGGTATAATGTATAGCACAGCTCCACAAAATCTGCCAGTGTACTTGGGCAAAATTCCAAGAAATCCATCTGTTTCCATTTTTTTAGTGCCATTTGTCTTTCTTAACATGTCTTGCTGCTAGTAACATGAATGCTCTATTGATCAGTGGAACGATCTCATATATATTGAGAGTGTGAGAGGTACTTTGCAGAATGACAACATCAGGAAAGACAATCAGCACTTTCAGAGTAAAATTTAACTATCACCTGACTCAGCGCAGGTTGTGGCATATATATTTGGAAGACAGAAGGAAGGCTAAAAATGCCTTAAGCCTAGGACAGTCATTACAGAAAATATCCCTCATGCTATTGCAGCATGATTGCATTTCATAACATTTGTGAGGCCCAAGGGATATTCTAGCTCCAAGGCTGCTGGTAAGATGTTCAATTTGCCTGCTGACTTCAAGGAATCTCAGATATGCCACTATTTTGCTACGTGGCCAAGGTAAGATTTAAAAGGATGGTTTGACAGAACATGAAATCATACAATGTGAAAAGGAATAACTGTTTTGGAAAAATTTAATATCTGTGTGTTTCTCAGGACAAAGAAAATACATTCATTTTTTTTCTTGAACTAAAATTGTCTAGAAAATGTTACTTAAAAAGCGCAAGTATTAACATCCAGGATTCTCAGTGAATGCAGTAGATGTTAAAAGATCATAACCAAGGTATGGGCTGTCACAGCAATTGCTCTGACTAGGCTAATACAAGGACTGGAAGTAAGGACTGTAATCACAAAAGACTCAGGTCAAGAAGTAAAAGCCAAACCAAAGGCAAGGCAGGAACATGCCCAGCACCCAGTTTAGCTGCCAGTAATCCTACCAGTTTAATGCTGGCAAGGCAGGTCCTCAGATAGCTTGCAGGACAGACATGAAAAAAGCTAAAGGCAGATCTGTGCAGCAGTCATGACTGGTCAGCTGGGAGCCCAAACAGGACCCCAGCAAAGGGGCTGCTACATTTATGGTCCTGGTGCAAAGTAGCACACTGAATAACACAGAAGCAGTGGAACTAGCATGGATATCTATCAGTCATTTAGGTTTGATGGCCAACCTTTATTTCTTACACAGTTTGGTCAAATTATCAAGATGTAGGAGACTGGCTTCTGCCAGAATGCTGTCTGCCATTTAATAGTCCACACAGAGCATAATTGCGACTGACAGTAAGTTTATTCATAGCAGTTCTTATTATTTTCTGCCAGAGTGAGATTATAGGTATACTTCTAGGAAGACTGAAAACCCAATGAAGGGTTTTACTTTACCTGGACAGAATAATTTTTTTCTGTATTGTCAAGTGGCTGCTGTGCTGTAAGCCTGCTGATACTTTGATCAATAGTGCACTCTTGACACTTAAGTCTTTTGTGGTGAAAGATGCAAGATCTCTTTGAGTACTAAAGATTAGTCTTTCCTACTCAGTGTTACAGTGTAACATAACTACTTCGCAAACATCTCTGCAAAATACGTCTCATATCTGACTGCTACCAAGCACCATGTTATGATGAAAATAAATGGCCAAGTTCAAACAAGAACGTGCATACAGCTATCATTTTGAGAAGAAGGTGGAGAAAGGATTTGGAGAAAATAAGCTGTCTATATTCATGAAGCAGCGACTTCTGCATCACATCTACTCAAATTCCTTTTTTACTGTATCCAGAGACATTTCCAAGCATTTAACTCTTGCTCTCAACATCATTTGCATTTACAGCTTTAACATTATCTCCCAGAGGCACCATTTTAAGGACATCTCTCAGTTCAGATCACTGTCCATTGTTACTAACAGGAAGGTACCAGGGTTCCAATTTAACATGTCAGTGATGAATACCTAAAAAAGCATATCTCAATAGGAGTATTCAGTCTTATTTTTGCTCCTTAATCTTGGTAAATCCGGTGCATTTCATTTCTCCTTAGTTGGCATAGACCCTCTCCTGCTGTACCTCTGGGCTTCCCTGCCTCCCATTCCAACAAAAAATCCACACTATTGCTGATACAATATGTGTCTATCATTGTTTTAAGGAAATAGAAGATTTTTCCTAAAGCACACAACAGCATAAAATTGAGGTGGAGCAGGCATCATTCCTAGAAAGCTCTGCTGGGTTATGACAGTCAGGCTTTCAACCACACTTTGCCCCATGAAGCAGAATTAAAACATTGGACCAGTGAAGTTTCTTCTGCAGGAATAGCTGTATTGTCAGCTTGCTGGGGGAGAACTGTTTAAACTACGATATCTTTCTTTGTCTGCTTAGGCATTGCATAAATGCAAATATACTAACAGAGCTCTGATTTTGTTTCAGGAACAGGTTTATATTCACTGGTAAACACATGAGAATTATTTAGAGAACTGTATGCCTACAGACAGACTGTGTTAAAAGAAGCCAATTGTCATTGATAAACCTTTGTAGTAATGACCAGGCCAATGGTAACACTAGGAAATATCATTTGGATGCCATAATCTTTAATTCTGCTGAGTGTCTGAGCAAGTATGCCAACCATGATGGGTAAATAGTTTGTTTTGGTTTGTTTGGTTTGTTTTTAATCATAGACAAGTTGTAAGATTACACATTTAAAATAATCCACCACAGAAATGTAACATAACTGTGACATTCAGTCTTACTGAGCAAAGATAGGCCCAGACTAACTGTGATGCAGAAAAACCTCACACAGTAATAATAAAATAATGACTTTTAAAAACTACTGATAATCTTATCTATTCCAACTTTTTCAACTTGTTGATATTCGCTAAAATATCTCCCTTCTGCTACACTTGCCATTATCAATGTTAAAAAAAAAGTAATTGTAAAGCTATTCTAAACTGTATTTAAATGCATAGCCTCTAATTGCCACAGGTATTGCAGTATACGTTCTTTTGCTGACTGTATCTTATCTTTGCTAACACTTAAAAATGCATATTTAAATATTTCTAGATGCATGTCAAATTCTTTTTGTAACTGAAGAATAATTTTATTTTACAACACTAAAAATACATCTATTCCTGAGCTGTTAAATGAAAAATAATGTTTCAGTTAGAAAACTGTACAAGAGTAACATGACCTCAGCTTTATTTGTCTAGATTTTGAATCACATCAAAGCCTTCCATTGTAAAAAAGAAATCAAGACAAGAAGATGATGGAATCTACTGACTTCTATTTATTTACAAAGAATGCACAGTCATTTTTCAGAACTTAGGAGTAATCAAACAACTGAAAATTGCTTTGGTCACAGCTCTATTCCATCTGTAGTAAACCTGGCTCAGGGGTTTTCTTTTCTAATTTTTTTCTTCCTTTGAAGAAAGGCTAGTATTTTGGTGGCTGTTTATTCATTTGGGTACTAAAAGGACGCTAAGTAAGGTAGCATGAGGCTCTGCATAGACTTGTAGATGCTGCTTAAGGATGTGTTTTGACCTGTTATTATTGTTCAGCTTTTTTTTTTTTTAGTAGAGTTTAATAGCTTATTTCATTCACAGATTAAAGGTGACTGCTCCATGCACCCAATTCTGTTAAGGTTTTATCTAGTCCCTGACAACAGGTAGCAGTAACACAATTTCAGAGTTTTACTCTTTTATTGACAGATCACTCTGAAAACAGTGACAAAAGAAAAGTTTTCCTAATATTTGTCAGATCTGTCTCTTTTTATTGCAAGTTGGATGGTTTCAGAACAAATATTGTACATATCTTTTCAGACCCGGCCTAGGGGCAAGGTTACGAACTGCCCTTTCAACTGCTAGATGAAAAGAAAAATAATCTGTTTCTGTTTCTTCTACCAGAATTTTGTGGTTTCAAATTTTTTTGAATAATTAATTCCATTCCAGAACTCAAGCTCTGTTAAAACAGATTATCTAGTTTCACTCAGTTTCACTAAGTTCTATACACTTTAGATAGTTAGGTAGATGATTTCTAAACATGGAAAGGCTAGCCCTTAAATACAGGTTAACATATTGGTTAGCATTAGCCCTGGTAGAAATAAAATACACAAAAAGAAAGCAGGATATCTTAAAAAATAGGGAAAGAGAATAGTTCTGTCAAGAAACATATTATTTAGCCAAAGATTTGCTGCCTCAGCTTCACTGTGAAATCAGTTCTGGAATAAAGCTATACTTCCTCATCTAAGAAACTTTTTTGAGGCAGTATACCTAACAACTCTTTCCTGATGACAATAAAAAGAGAGGTTCTTCCTGCTAGGTGATAAGAACTTCAAAACCACTAATTCATTATCATTCCAGATTCACCACTCTCCTTCGTCCTAAATTTAAAAAAAGATTCAGCAAATGCCACAACTCCCCCCCTGGAAGACTAGTGTTATATTATCAAGTAAATGACAGTGGCAGATCATTTGTGGTTTCTAAAAACAGAAGATAATGTCATTTGATTTTCTAACTACAGAGCAGTTTTCAAATGTTTACCTTCTAGTGTTTATGTAACTGAAGTAACAGTTTAAATCTACTTTAAATCCTAATAAGGATCTTGATTTAAAACCAAAGTTAAATTCCAAGATTACCTCTAATTCTATGTACTGCAAAATACTCACATTAATAATCTGAATAGTCTAATGAATAGTCTGCTGTATAATTTATACCTAAATAAAACATGCCAAGAAGAGAAAGAAATGTTAATGATTTATATTGTCACTATGATTTAGAAAATTACAGTATCATATAATTTCATTGAGTTACATGTCCACTTTGGCATCAAAGAATTTCATCAATGGCAAAGAGATGGGAGTTTTTAGTTTGTAAGGCATCTGTAAGTTGCACATCAAGTACAAAGCAATAGCCACAGTTCGTAATACACACAATTTTGATATAACTGGAAGCACAAAAATACTCCATGGAATTCCATAATTCAGCCTCCGTGTTTTTGCTGTACAGTTTAAATGCGTAAGTGTGAATATTCTCTTAATGGCTATCTGCAATTCTATCACAAACCATCAATCCCTTCCAAAGTATTCTCATTCAAGTTTGTAAGTGTTGTAAAACTTGTTGAAGGTACATTCTCTCACTATTGGCATATAGTTAAATTATTTCTTATCCAGCTGACACACATAAAAATAAAGCTTCATCTGAAGGGCAGCAAGGGTTTTTTAGGTTTTCTGAAAGCACAGCAGGCATGAACCACTAGAACCACTGTACCAACTAGAGTTTTCTAGCACCTGTCCGATCTGAAGTCTGATTTGCAAGTATACACTGAGCAGCATCTTCAAGACCACTACCATACAAGACATACTCTTGTATAAGCCTACTGTCATTAAAGCACCAAGCAAGTTCCTCATAAAAATGACTTAATTTATTTTTCTTCATGGAAAAGTTCTGACCCCATGCTTGATATCTTAAATTTCTGTCATTAAGTGGTCCCACCTGTTGTTGACGTCCCTGTTTTTATAGAGATCTTGTACCTGATCTATATATGCATGCTCATATACTCCTTTTCAGTTGTTATGCTACTCTAAAGGACAAGCTTTTGCATCTTCATTTTCTCTGTCCCTTAAGCAAGCTTTGCAATTTCTGCTGTTGCCTTCTAGCAATAGAATGAATAAAGTTATGAAACACAAAATCAACACAAATTCCTCAAAACTGATTTCCCTTCTGAAAAGCAGATCTTGGTCCTAATAATTACAAAGGCAAGGATTCATACCTGCTGCATGTGATTTCAATGAAGCAACATCTGTTGACATGAATGGTTTTCTTCTATGATGATAAGCATGAACAGGAAAATTGAATCCAGCTCTTACAAATGCAAGAATAAAATGATACAGTGTGAATTTCTGTGTGCAGATCAGACACCTGTATTACTTGTCATCACCACAGAGAGTGCCAGTTGAGTCTTGTATCTTGCTGACATTGGCAATGTGGTCATGGAGCAGACATGGTCACGCTGACAAGCATGTGATTGCTTGTGATGCAGTTAGCATGCCGTGAAGAAGAAGCAGCTATAGAAGTCAATCCTCTCCCTGTTGCCTCCAGCAGAGAGGAGACTGGGAGATAATTTCCTTCCCATCATTCACACATTTTTCCTCACAGCAGAAAGAAAGAGATGAAAGAACTAAGGAGCTAATTAATAGTTGACTGAAGGAAATGCAACATCACCAACAGAAAAGCCAAGATACAATGTCAGGATGTTATAATAACTACTTAGCGATTCCTGTTTAATGCCATTTGATAATGAACTGTCTGAGGACTGCTGAAGTTGAGGATAGTTGCAGTACTTGATAGCGTACATTTCTATTAGGACTTGTTTCCAATCTTCCATGCTGCAGTGGTGGGGGGCACTACACTTATTATTAAATCTTAACATGACAGAGAAAAATATTTTCTCAAAAATCTCACACTGTTCCTTACTAAATGAGGAAAAAGAAAATTCTGTAATAAGGCTCATATGTTCTCTCTCTTCTATAACTTTCACAAGTACTAGCAAACACCAGTCAAATGTTACAGAAAAACAATGATAACAGAGATATTATGGTCTTACAGAATTAATAAAAATGGGCAATCAGGTAGAAGACAGACATCTGATTAATGCCCTTCTGATGGAGAAGTTTCACAGTTAGCTTAACTCCTATTTAAACCTACAAGGTTTCCTATGGGAAAGATAGGATAATAAATGCCACCACTGTGGAAAACGGTCCTTGTCCTATATTAAATTACAGCAAATCAAAGAAGAAGGAGCAAAGTTACAGGAAATGAAGTCTTATTTGTTCTGCTGCCAACAAACCAGTCTCTCTTTTTCCTCCTACCTTTCCCTTTTTGCTCTCAAACTAAAACTCTAAAATGCCGTGACTGTAGGACACCATGTTACAAAATTCTCCGCTCGTGTGGGAGAGAATTCTCTCACAGGAATTGTGGGTCCATCCTCACCAGAACTGTATAATCAGTGCTAAAGTCGTTCTTTGTTTTTCTTTCTAAATTGTGACATGAGTTAGTGGAATAATGCAATGAATTAGTGGCATATTGTGCCTCCCTACTAAGTAGGTCATGTACTGCAAGGGTCATACAAGCTTGTTACAACATGTTACAGCATGTAAAAAACTCCCTTTTTTTTGGTTTTTGTTTTGTAAGTTAACACTTCAACATCCTACAGAGTCCTTGCACAGGGGTATTGCTGCCCAGTAGCCCTTAGTAGGCTGCCTATCTCCTTGCTGACAGAGTTGGATATGTGGCAAATTATTCTGAACACAAAACTGGCCTACTGGGAGGAAGTTGTAAGGTACTTGACAAGGTCATGGGCATTCTTTCCGTCTTCCAACATATAAAAATATTCCCATCTTGTTAATGTTCACTTTTTCCTACACTATTTTTCCCTAAGTGTGTTCCACTGCTTTATACTGCACGCACAAACGCACACACATGTTTACTGCAAAAGTTTCTGTTGAAATCTCAACCAGCTAAGCAACGTTATGGCTGCCCCTACCTCCTTCAACCCCAAACAGCCCAGAGCAGCAGCCAGGGACTGTGGAAAGCACTCCCCTTCTGTAGGGGGTGCTGGGGCAGGTGGAGACATGCTGTCCATCCCTTTGGTTAGTGTCATGCTGTTAGCTTTGTTCAGTTAGAATTAATCTTTAGCACATTTGTGAGATATGTGTGTGGGCAGCATAAAAGGTAGCTATTTTGGGATTTTTGGGGAAATTTAGGAAGGCAAAAAGGATTAGTTTGGTCTGAAGAAAGGTAACTAGTGACTTCTGTATTCCTCTGATGTTTGTTACTTTTTGTCCATTTTTGTTTGTCTTCTCCTTTTAATAACATATGGGCTTTTTAGAGTTGGGCTGCCTACAAAATATTTTTGGTTGCTTTGTACAGAACCTCTCACATAAAGGACAATTTTTCACAGCCTTCTTGCCTATAGTCAACTGCATCAACCAAGAGAAAAAGGTATTGCTCAAAAGTGGAAGTTGATTTGTAATATTCTTTTCACAAGGTACTTTTCAGCTGAATTGAAAACAGATCAAAGGAAAAAAATAAGAACCAGAAAATCATCTGAAAATACACCATACTTTGTTCCTGCAATTTTGAAGCTTTATTTTCAATAGGCAGTAAGCAACAATAGACATATGCAAATTTTGTTCCATGTTGTCAACATTATTCCAAGAAAAGTAAATTTGTAAATATATG
Source organism: Buteo buteo (assembly GCF_964188355.1). Taxonomy (NCBI): domain Eukaryota; kingdom Metazoa; phylum Chordata; class Aves; order Accipitriformes; family Accipitridae; genus Buteo; species Buteo buteo. Next base: position 62,923,701 of record NC_134204.1, read on the forward strand.
CTGTGATTTAATTAGTTTGTATACCAAACGTTAGAAATATCTGACATATTCTTAGGAATGTTTGTATTTGAAGTTACAGTGAATTATGTCTTCAAATAAAGATCTAGAACTTCCACAGAAATGAACAGTTCATTTCTATCAAGGTGGGCCATGAAATAACACATTCCCATATACTTGCACACACTCCAAAGCATAGCAAAATATTCACTACCAAATGTACTTCTGGACCATCCTGGCTACTTAGGCCATTACTGCATAATGTGAGAGAGAGTTGTGGATGTGCTCAGCTTCTTTCTTATTGCACATGTTTTAAAACTTGTGGATTGAAAACATGCATAAGAGCATTAGTGAGGTTCCATAATAATTAGCTTTTTTGCCCCAGGTGAAAGTTCAAAAGGAATGAAGCATGTCTCATATATTTAATCATTACATGAATACAGATAATTGATATTTGACCCATTTTTGTACTTTAGAGGTTAAGTCATATGGTCAAGATTGTATTTTAAACAAATACATCACAGCAAAACAGAAGCTAAGTTTTGTTTACATTTATTTCTGTTACTAGACTTACAATGATAAAACAGACTTTCTGAAAGTACATACCACTAATTTTACACTTGTAACTGGCCTTTCTAACAAGTATAACATTTTCTGCTCTGATGAACATTTTTGTTACTGTTTTCTTTTTAATAGTCATTAAATATTAATTAATTAAAAATCTAAACTGATATTTCTATGTAACTTCTTACAACATATCTCTTTACATTGCTCTTTACTTTGATGTTGCTAATGCAGAACTTTATCTCCATCCATTAGTTGTTGCTTTATTCCCTTTAAACTATGTTTGCACTTAAAGTTTTGCAGTTCCCAGAATGGATTACCAGTTGTGGATAATTCTGAGAATAATCAGAATAATACTATATGCTTTATCTTTCATTAAATACTGCCTTCCTGTTATGCTTTCTAGAGATGATATTTAGTACATTTAGGATACTTGGAGATGCAGAAAACTGACTATACCTGTTTCAGAGATGTAATGCTAGTATTACATTATAAGTATGATCACAATTTTTCTTTAGAACTGAATGACACTGGAAGAGGCCCCCGAAAGTTCTGTTCTACAATGTTTAGATTTTTTTTCCTTAGCTCAGCCTATGCTTTACTCTTAAAGCCAGTGCTGCATTGTTTACAGTTACAGCTTCTGTCTCTGTGGTACATCTTTGCTTTGTGTTGAATACTGAAAGAATCAGCTGTTATTTTGAGAATAAAATATATGTATAGCAGATACATTGTTCACTTTTTCTTGTGTTTTTATTCTATTTTTTAGAGACTGTCCATATAATTAAAGACATGACTGCGTACACAGATAAAACCCAGATATCCAATAGCATTCAGCAAAGAAAGAAGGCTTTCTTTCGCTTTGTAAAAATACATTGATACATTGTGTAATGACTAGATTAATCATGAATAAACAGACTTGTCCAACAACAATTTATTAATTTTTTTGTTACTTAAAATTTTGATTGAGTGTTCCTTATTATAGAATGGTATAGTATTATTCTGTAATAATTTTAGTAAGCTTTTATGTGGGTTTACACACATTCAGTCAGGCTTAAAAACATGTGGCTTGTCACTGCCCCCTATCAGCTGTTTTGACGCAGCCCATCTAGGATTAAGGCAGGACTGTTTAGTTCAAGGTTCTCCAGTAAAAACGGTCTTTGTTACAGTTAGTGGGCAATCTGGCTATCCATTAGGAAAAATGAATTCAGTGCTCAAGACAAACATCCTTTATAGAGGTTAAGACATATGGTTCATGAAAAAACTTTGAAAAGGGTGTCAAGCAGCACTTGGTGAGAGGGATCATATATTTATAATTTGACATGTAAGAATAGGTCAGCACTGTTGTTTGTAGACAAACAAAGTCTTCCAAGGGTTTGAAAGAGAGTTGTGAATCTTCATGGACATACATTTAGCATTGTTTTATTCTATGTTTTTGCAGTTTCGTGCAATCTCTAATAGATTAATAAAATGATTGAGTTACTTAGCGTATCAGGATAACAGAACAGAATTGATTGTCAGCCTCTACATTACTTTCTGCATAGATATAGTTTTAACATTCTGATTTTAACAAAGAATTACCACACCATTTTTTCCGCTCTGAATAACATATTGTTAAATAAAGACAGAAACTGTAAACTTGTATTTAAAACCATGCACTCTAAAAGTAGCTGGAGGCAAGTTCTGTATGTAAGGGAATAAAAAACCCAGAAATGTACAAGTACCTTATAAAAATCAAATTTCTGCAGCAATTCACTTCAGCAAATACAAGAGGCTTTGTTAATTGCTTGATTCTCCACTCTTTCATACAGTGTTTCAAGATCTATACTAGGCCAATGCAGCCTAATTCTAAAGCCATCAGTGTTTAAATCTCTCTCTCTCTTTATATATGCACTAATGATTTACTTAAAATTTACATGATTCTGGTCTTTGATTCAATCAAGTGATCAAACACAGTATTTAAAAGTTATATACCAAAAACAAGCAAAGAAATTCAATGGAGGTGGAAGCAATGCCTTATTTTCCTTCAATAGTTACTAATATTTTACAGAAGAATGACCTGACTGCTTGGAAAATTGATTGATTTTTGCAGTCTGGAGCCTTACACCTTCAATAAATGCAAAGACTGGCAAGTACTGCTACACGATACTAATAGTAGGCAATGAGGCACTGCTAAATGATTTCCTGGCTGATTTTTCATTTCTATTTAAATAAAAGTGATTGATCTGACATTGAGGAAACATCAAATAAAAATAGCCTGGCAGGAGTTTAAGGCCTTGTTGGTTTAAAAAGGGGAAGGTGAAGGTGAAGAGGAAGAAGAAGAAGAGGAAGGAGAGTGGCCAGGAAGGGGGAAAGAATCAGAAAAGGGAGAAGGAAGCGTGCAATAATTCTAACTCGATCATGTTACTCCATGAACAACTAATTGATTATAGTTTTCTATAGCTGTATCTAAAATACTAAACATCTCTGATCACAATAGCCTCGCTCCCTCTCCATGTTCCCTCTGTTTTTCCTGCATTTCTTCCTTAAAATATTTCCAGTTGACTCTTCCTTTCTTCCTTCACACAATGTTTTAGCTACCTTTTCCTCCCACGGTGCCTTCGTTTTCTCCCTATGCCTTCCAATGACCTTATGGGCAAAAGCAGTATAAGCTGTGCATGTTCTGAGCAACACGTGTTCTTGGACAGTCAATATCTGTGTAGCTTTGTCACCTAGTGTATCCCAGCCACCACTTCTCATATGTGTCTGGGAAATTAAGTGTTTTTAAGATTCCATCTTTGCCAAATGCAGTTTACTGCATCCACGGCTTGAAAAGTTACTGAAGCGGAAAAGGACAAAGGAGTGTATGTTCAGACAAGCTAAGTTTCTTAAGAAAATGAAACTAAGAATTGTCCTTCCCGATGCCCATTTGTACCAAATCTAAATTTTCAGAATATATATGCTTAACATTGGTGGAAAAAAGCAAATAAGGGCAGGAAGGATCTCAAGTCTTGAAGGCAGATTTTGATAAAGGTGATAATTATTACACCTTGCAGATTCTCCCCATTATAGTATCATGCATATATGCATGTGCTGCTATTGCCTCTGTTGGTTTTATATTATTAAAAAACACTCACAAAAAGCTTAGTATACAAGGGAATCTCAGAAGAAATAAGAATTTCTGAACAACCACAACTGTTTTTGAATGTATAACAACAACACTGACTTCCATTTCCCATAAGAAATGTCTTAGGCAAACTAAAAAAATTCTAGCCCTCTGTACCGTACTCATAAATGTAACTACCCATCAAACACAGTATGTTATGGACTTAAGAAACTGTCTCCTTTTCTTATATTGCAACTGTTGCTACAAAGGATGGATGTTAATGTATAAGCATTTAATTCAAGAAGCAAATGAGAAAAATCAGTTTCTTGAAGACAAAATGCAAAGTTTGCCAAATTCTTATGTTCCTACAAAATTTCTGAGGCTAGTTACAATTTTCAAGTAAGCAACTATTGATCACTTTTTGTCCAATGCAAAAATAACGGTTTTATATCATTATGACCAAAATAATTTGTCTCTAAGAACTAAAGGTATATATATTTTGGGTATAGAATTTATATGTATTTTCAAATAGACATATCACCGCTTAATCTCATGATTTAATATTCATTGACATCATGTGGAAACAAACTTTTGTCAGTAAATACTTTCACAGATTTTTTTTTACAATACTGTTAACAATGATAATTCTATCTTCATCCACTCTTACAAGTTAGCATGCAGTTAAGAAAGTTGAAAACTTATATCTGTATAATGTTTTTATATTTTCTTCCTTCTTTGGATGGTAGAGCTCTTCATGTGTGGAGTTTACTTGACTGTACAGTTTCTTCACAGCCAGAGATAAGGTTTCCATAGTCTGTAGTGGAAAATGTAATTTAGATACAATCAGCCTGGTCAGTAAGAAAATAACTATTGAAAAACTAGTTTCCTCTGTTTGTTATTAGAGGCTGGATCCAGAAAAAGAATTTGGCATCTAAGGAAGGGATTAGACAAACTTTAGGTGCCCAAATCCCAAACTGAGATCTAAAAAAATCCATTCAGCAGCTGCCTATGGCTTAAGACATATCTGTATTTGAGATGAAACTCCTTCATATAAGTACAGCTCTGGTCCTGCACTTCCACATAATTTTGTCTCAACCTCAGTACCCAGGTTCCCATCTAACCCTAAATGGGTAGAAAAAACACAGGCATGACTCTGAAGATAAAGCAAGAAGATAGCATCCTTCACAAAATGCAGTTCTTGACACGTAACTAAAAAAAAAAAAAAAAAAAAAGAAAAGATAATGTTGGAAACTTTGGCATGTCCACCTTCTATATTCTAGCCTAGCACACGAGTTATGTATTCTTGCCAGTACTGAAATGTTTTGACACAGAAAATGTGTATCTACACATAGATAATATTGACATAATATGTGGACTACAGACATGTATAAAAATATGTATAATATGTATTTATTTATGGCTTCATACACACAGAGATATGTATATAAAGCCTTAAGTAAACATGGGCAGTTGATAAAAGGATAAAAGTGGTCAGCATCACCTTTTTCTTCCTTCCACAATTCAAAAGTAGAAATAGTATATCTCTGAAAAATAATCTATGAATATCTGTATTCAAGAGAAAATTCAAAATTACAGAGCCCAAGTAGATGAAAATATACATTTCCATTCTCTTACTAATATGCCTAAATCCTGGGAAAAGGCTGGGTTTCACACAAACAACTGTCTTTAGTGTTTCCTGTTGACTTCCCAGGAGAGTTCTTTGAACAGTTCCAGGATTTCAAGCCTTACTTCTGAGGGCAACACTTCTCCTTATTCCCTCTGTACCATAATTGAGGCATCTAACAAAGGAACCTGAATTTTACTTCAGAAGAATTTTTTGGGCCTAGCACTACATCTCTAGGAGGATCAGAACTCTGCACAGGTTTTAATACTGGATAGTACTAATATCCATTTCACATTATGTGTGAAAGAAAAAAAACCCAACCAAACCAGAATTGGAAATGTTGTAGTTCTTGTCTTTGATACCACCCATACCAGATTTATTGATGCTAGACTAAAACTTTTAGTCTTAGACCACGTTAGCTGAGTCCCTCATTCTACAGAAGATATATTCTTATTTATCAGCTATTAAACAGAATACTACACTGTATCTAGCACAACAAAACAGAGCATGTATTTAAACAGGTAACGATACCTAATCTTAAGTGTCACCTAAAAAAAATCACCAACAACAGGAACTGTAGAGTTACAAAACAAAAACCAGAGAAAACAACATGTCACAATGTTGCCTAGAAAACCTGAATTGGTCCATATAAACTTTATGGCACAGTTTTAAAGTAACCTGCATCTGCCCCCTCAAACAAATATATATTATGACACAGCTTTAAAACATAAGACCAGACACCACTTTCTACTTGACATCTGGTTTATTCAGACTGCTCTCACTGAAACTATTATGATTCAAAATATGGGTTTACTGTAACTGTATGTTGTGACCTCTCATATTACTCCACATACACCATTGTAACAGTGAACCGACAGCAGAACGGTTAATTTCCCTACAGTTTAATGTTCTAAGAAATCATAGTTTCTTACAAACATTACAGCTTTATGTGTAAAAGGTCCTTGAGAGGAAAGGTCTAAGCTCATTGCTTTCATCGGCTTCAGCTGCAAATGCGAGTTCTGCATATTTCTGCAAATTAGATGATGTATGTCTTGAGAAGGAACCCAGAAAGCAAAGAATCCTTACCAGCTTTCTGTAGGTATTTCAGTTTGTGTGACTTAATATCACCCAGACACCCTCTAACAGAGAGGAGAACAGAGTCTGATTGTCTGTGGCAACATTTATTCTCTTAGCCACCTGACCACTACTGTCTCTGCGGTACTCTTGTCTCATTCATCAAACAGTTTCTGACTTTTTTGAACAAGAGAAACAGAAGGTCTGCTGAGGACTGTTTTGTTCACAGCCCTAGTTTTTCCCTCTAGGCACCCCATTACTCTGTTCAATGAATCAACTAAATATTCCATGAAAAAAAGAGGAAAAATAATATCTATCTGATGATGCACAAGATGAACAAAGGCTTCAGAGTCAAACTTAATAATACATATCCCAAATCCTGAGGCCATTTTCTGTAATCTTAGTGTTAGTTTACTGTAGGTTTAAATATAATTTCCTTCTTAAGAAAAAGAAATTTGGAAACGACATCTTTTGTAGATCATGGCAAAGTTGGATTTTTGCATTCACAAAGGTGAATCTGAGCTCCACTAATAAAACAAGAAATGGAGAAAGAAGCATTTTCTTTTCTGTGGGGATCTGCCACTAGAGGGGGAATAGAACAAATGTAAAATGGTAAGATCCTCGTGTTTGCAGCTTTTTGCTGAACAGCAGAGTAATGTCAGGTTTCAAAACTCCTGGGCTTTATCCCAGATTCTGTAGGAAACCCATCTGCATCTTTCCTCTATTTTGCCTGACACCAAGCACTGTGCCCTTCCGCTGTCATTCTTTCCCCTAACCTGCTTCATCTCTTATTCCTGGCTCTCCCTGGTTGTCAGTCCCCTTCTGTTCCTACACTAGCCACCATCTTTCTGTCTTTCCCCAGGTTATTCCCTGTATTGTCCCTGCTGCTCAGCTGCTTTTCTCATCAACCTTTCTTTCTCAGTCCCCTGCAGTAAAATACCTTAAATGCAGTCAGTATGCACAATAGTGCACCATGTATGAGAGAGGCAGTTTCTCTGCTGTCAGCAATTCCCAACCCCAGTAGCTCATAAGGTCCATACCCAGTAACTGCAGGAGTCCTGTACTGCCTCTCAAAGCCAGAAACAAACACTTTAACTTTTTGTCCAGTGGGAGAAGGGGTGGGGGTGGGGGTGGGCATGAAGTCATGAATAATTGAGCCCTGAAGTAGGTTCTGTAAGATGTTGGAACAAGCTCCAAACATGGAAAAACTTAGCAACCATTTAAGCTTCTTGGCTCCTGCAAGAGTCTACTAAACTTTATTGGCCAAATTTTTGTGTGTTATTACAGTTCTAACAACTTTGGGGGGGATTTTCATGGAAAAAGAGAACGAAGTAGCGATGCTAACACATACATCCTGACTTCAAGTCATAGGGGTATGTCTCAATGACAGTCCTTAAAAAAGCAGCACACACACAGTGGTAGATGTTTTCAGCATGTGTCTAGCTCTCAGGGGGAGCCAATGCGTCTTAAGTACTTCCCCAAAATATCGGTCAGATGCAGACACCAGGCATTTGCATTTTCAAACCTGAGCAGCCTAAGTCTGTGAAAATTAGAAGGAGCTCAACACTGCAATGGAGGAGTGGGGCAATCTGAACGGCAGGCCCTCGGCCAGCCCCTTACAGCTGTGACCCGTTCCTGCGGTGCTTTTCATGAAGCATGCTACTTACTCAGAGGGAGGAAAGCCTGGCCCAAGCTGGAGCTTGTCAGTGGCCCACAGACATGCCTAATGCTGTTAGCGGAGCAACAGGACTCGTACACAAAGGTGCGACGGGCCTCTGCTAAACGACGCAGGGGTGCCGGGGCTGGTTCGGTGCTAGAGGTCACACTGCACTCCCTTCCTCCGCTCCCCGGCCGCCCTCCTCCGCTCCGCAGGGGGGGCACGGCAAGGCCCGGGAAGGAATGCGGAGGCCCACGGCAGCCCCCTGGCTTCCCCCTCCAGCCACCCCGCTTCCCACGGAGCAGGCTGCCTGCCACATACCGCCCGCCGACGGGGCGAGCGCGGCGACACCGTTACGCCGCCGCCGCCTCCGAGCGGCCGCCGACGCCGCGGGGCAGCCGTCCCCGCGCCGCCCGGTGGGATGCAGCTCGGGGCCGGCCCTGCCGCGCCGAAGCGGGGGGAGTGTGGGGGGGTCCTCCTCCTCACGGCGGCCCCGCGCGTGAGACGAAAGGGCGGCAGCCGCGCTCCCCCCCCCCCGCCGCCAGGCGCCGGGGGGCGGCGGCCACCCCAACGGCCGCAGCGCACGCCCCCTCCGCGGCGCTGGGACGGCGCGGGCCGGTAGGGGCGGTGCCGCGCCCGTGACACGCGCGCGGCACCGCCCACCCGCCCGGGTGCGCGGGGGCGGAGCGCGGCGCTCCGGCGGCGGCGGCGGCGGCGGCGGGGGCGGGGGCCGGGGCTAGCGGGCGGGGGCTCTTTCGGCGCGGAGCGTGTGTGCGGCGGCCCGCGGTGCTCTGGCGGCGGCAGCGCTCTGGCCGCCGGGCGGGGGAGGAGGCGCTAGACTCCGGCGCCGCTTGCCGGCAACGAGGAGGAGCGGAGCGGCTAGCGAGGCGGCCGGAGGAGGAAGGAAAGCAGGCAGGCAGGCAGGCAGGCAGGCAGGCAGGGAGGGGGGGGAGCAGCGGCGCTCGGTCGGCCCCGCAGCGCTGCCGCCGCCACCGCCGCCGCCGCCACCGCCAACCACCGCTTCCCCGCTGGGCGCTAACCTGCCCGGGAAGCCGATCCGCTCCCTGAAACTATCGGTTCGCCTCTCGCCGCGGCGGCGGCAGGGTCTCGGCAGGGCTCTCCGCCCCGGCGCGGCGAGCGGGCGGGCGGGCGGGCGGGGGGGGGGGCAACTTCTCGCACTTCTCCGGAGAGGACTTGGGGCTGCCCCGCGCCGGGGGCGGCAGCGTCTGGGGTCCCCGCCGTCCGCCGCGGCGGGAGAACTTTCCCCTCCGAGCGCGGGGCGGCGAGTGGGGCCCGGGAGCGCCGGCCGCGGCGGGAGGAGCGCGGCGGCCGCGGGGCCGGCCCGGCGGCCGCGGAGATGAAGCTGAGCCGGCAGTTCACGGTGTTCGGCAGCGCGGTCTTCTGCGTGGTGATCTTCTCCCTCTACCTGATGCTGGACCGCGGCCACTTCGACCACCCGAAGAGCCCCCGGCGGGAGGGCACCTTCCCCAAGGTGAGCGGGGCGGCGGCCGGGGCGCGGCGGGTGGGCGAGCGCCCGGGCCGGCGGGGCGGAGGTGGAGGGGAGGGCGGCGGTGCAGCCAGCGGGCCCCCTCCCCTTCTCCCTGCTGGGGGGGGGGGGGGGGGAGAGCGCCGAGGCGTGGCGGCGCGGCTCGGTCCCCCCGGCCCCCCCCCAGCTCCGGGCCGGGGCCGGGGCGGCGGCGAGGTGCCGCCGCTGCCGGGCCGCTGGGGCGGGGGACGGGCGGTGCCGCCTCTGGGTGGCGCTGCTGGCGGCTCGGCCCGGCTGGGGGCGCGGGGCTGCAGCGGGGAGGCGGGCGCAGCCCACCCGCCCGGTAAGGGGTCGGTGCGGAGGGGTGGCTGGCGGGGAGACTCGCCGCGGGCGGGACGGGCTGGGTGCTGCGCTGCGGCTTCTCCGTCCGTCCGTCCGTCCTCCTCGGGACCGGCGCAGGCAGCAGAAAGCGGAGCGCGGGGCTTGCTCTGCACTGTGGAAACCAGTGCGGTGGACGGGTAGGAGCTGACAGGGGAAGCTGAGAACTCGGGGGTAGACCTCAGCCATGGCATCAACAGGTGGGTTTAGAGAAATGCTGACTTTATGTTACTGCTTTCCTTTTCGGTAAGCCTTGCTTTGGAGCCGTAACTGGCTGATACCTGGCTGCACCGTACGGTTAAACGAAGCAGTTCCTCACTTTCCCTTGTTGACGGTGTGGGAGAGAATTTACAGGCTGTGTATTGTGGTAGCGTTCTAGTAAAGAATGTGTAACCACGACAGGAAAAAAGTATTTCAGAGAGCACACGGTATGCTGTGCAAAATGGCAGAATAATGCCGTGTATAAACAGCTTTCTTATAGTAACAGACCAGAATAAAACTATAGACAGTAATGTCACAGCTTGTTTGTGCTTGTATCGTACTTATTTTTTGGGAAATAAGATAAATGCAGGTGTTTTTTAGTACAGCAGTGAGGCTTCAAGTGAGTAGAAGAACTCAAAAGGCTTATTAAAAAAGTAGCAATTGTCTCTCTGATAGAATCACTAATTTTTTATTTTATGCAAAAGTAATAGTTGAACCCATTTTGTTAACAGTGAAGATAAAAATCTTGCCTTATGTGTAGAGAAAGAGTGCAGATCTGTTCTGCCTTTATTCCTTCAAGTTACAGTTCAGAGGTCAGACAGTAGGTTTTGCAGGAACTAAGAGAAGGGGAAAGAAGCTTAGGAGAAGAAAGCAAGACAAGGCTGGCTACAGCAGCTGTATCTGTTCAATATATAAGTCTGGCAGGAGAGTAATGCCATGTGTGACCTTGTAACAGCTGCTGCTATGGTCAGTATCATATATGAGGAAATCTCTTCATGTGTCTATACCACCAGTTGAGTTTAATCCAGGTAAAGTATAGAACAGGAAAGCTCATACATGGGTGGTCTTTTTTTTTTTTTTTTAAGGTTAGATTTTCATTTGAATTACTTGAGTGAACAGGGAAGATTTATTAGACATGTTTTGTTTTCCATTGTCAGTGTCTTGCAGTGGAAATTCCTGTCTGTGTCCTACAGTGCAACACTGGTCTCCAGTGTATCGTGGTCTTATCTCTTGTGACCAAGGGTTTAGTACCTTAATCTGTTGTCATACCTCTTCCTTCTACGTGATCTAGTCAGCTAGAGACAAACACTTCTCCTTCCGTCCTCCTCCCTCCCCTCAGTCTTCTAGAACAGTCTGTCAGTGTTTACTCTTTTTGCCTTTTCCATACCTAAATTTCTTTGAGGCTGCTGACTCTCACTGGAGAATCCTTTGTCTGTCACTGTTTTGGTCCTTCCTTTCTGTGAACACTTACCTTTTCTTTTCTTACTGCTTTATCCTTTGAGGAAGTTAAGGATGAAATTGATGTGATTTTGTCATTTCCTTTTGCTGCCCATAGGGTAGAAATTTTTCACTTTGTTACAACTGGAAAACCTCTGACACATAGCAAATGCTTTCAGATCCCTGTAACAACAGTTTAAAGTAAATGCAAAAGACGAAGAGTGGAATGAAGCCACCAAAAATATTTGAAAGGAACAGCTTTAATCCTACCTCAGCTGACAAAAAGTTGTTTATGTCAGTGCAGTGTTGCCAGAACTCAGTGTACTGTAAGTGAAACTAGCCACAGATGTAAAAACTTCAAGCTGTTTTTGTTTGTGAAAAGCTATGGCAGCAGTAGATTGTCTGTCTGTCTGTAGATTTAAGAAGGCATTCTCCTTCCTGATGACAAAGGTCAGAACTTTTATTGCTTAGGAAAAGGAATTGATACTCTTTTTTACAAATTATTGGATTGATTCACTTCATCCCTCTTTCTGTTCTGACAATGTGCTATTTTTTCAGCTTTGCTGTTCCTCTGTGCAGTTCTGGTAACAACACAAATCACCTTTCATGTCCTGGAAGTTGCATGTTGATTAGTTTTTTTCTGCTGACCTATGTGGCTTACACTAAGCTCAGAGGAGAGAACTGGGTACCTCTGGAAGCAGTCTCCTGTTTAGCTTATGAGCATTTGTCTGTCTAGACTTTTTATTTAATTTCTGCCAGGATTAGAGTTGGAATTTTTCAGCTGGCAGTGCCTGTTGGTCTGCATTCACCTAAAGTGTCACGGTACCTAATACCAGTAGTAAAATAAGTGATTAGGATTGCTGCTCCACTTTCATTTCCACTTTTTCTTCCAGACAAGGCACCTTCTCTTTGCGTGGTCTCGCGGTAGTTTGTGTCAGACTCAGTCTTGTGAACATGTCTTTTTTCAGGCTTGCTTTTCTGCCAGCGTAGTCAAGAGTTGTCCTTTCGGAGCTTGCTTTCTGGTTTGAGAGTTCAGGTAGTTGTTCAAGGATGCTGACAGAAGTGTCTTGCAGAAATAATGTCTGGACAAGATCTCCCAGGATGGGTGAATATCCATAGGCAAATGCCTTTACATACTCTGTAACCAAATACTTGTAAATGCCTTTCACTGCAGTGCTAAATGGGAACTGTGCTCAGGCTTGGGAGGCAGTGGTGACATTGTGTCTTTTTAGTTGTTGGGTTTTGCAAAAGCTGGCATCAGTAGTCAGTTTTACGGCACATGTTATCCACGCCTATCTATGGTAAGGTGGCATTGTGGCAACTATAACAGCACTGGAGCTAAAGTGATTTACAACCTTGTCCTCATTGGTGGTGCATTGAAATCATAGTATCAGAAGATCTGCACGTTGCCATAGAACTGAAGTCCCTGTTAATTTTGGGAAGACTAGGTACCTATAATGCACGGAGATCAAGACTTACTGGCCTTTCCTCTGCAGTTCCTGCATATATCTTTATGGATCCTGTGTGGTTGTCAAGTGTATATTATTCTTACAATGACTGTATCACAAGCTCTGTCTTTCTGCCTGAGCTTGTTCCTAGCCATAGGATGCTCCTGTTCCAGGGCATGTCTTGGGATACGATGTGTCCTAGTGTCCTGTCTCAGGGTAGGAACAACATTACAGCATGGTGCAGAGAGGAGCACAAGGTGGAGGAATAGCCTTAGGTGCATTTTTAGATTATTATTGTACCATTTGTCAGTACAGATCATTGTGTAAGAGTCTTGTAGTGGAATACAGTGGAAAAATGGTTGAGTATATTGGTTTTTGTCTGTAATAGCACAGAAGTCCCTGAGAAATCTTGTGTGACTGTACAGTGGAGGGAGGTTCAGAGTGGTGGTTAGTCCTGTGCCATCTCTTGTGCAGTAAGTGTCAGGTACAAGTGATTTGTAGGCTAAATTGATAACTACTGAATGGAAGCTACATTCAAATCAAGTCTAAAGTGGAATAAGTCCATAAGCAGCTTATCTTGAAGAACCTGTGTTACTGTGTACAGATGAATACCAAATACTGATAAGCCCGTATTAATCTATTACGTATTTTGGACCCAGATAGAAAAAAAAAAAATCATTAGCCTAACATGGCTTGTTTTCTCAACTAACTTTACCTTGACTTAGAACAAATCCATAAAAGCTGTTCATTTACAGGAGCTTGTGCAATATTTCTTTTGATTCTAAATTTTGCTAGATTCACACCTAAGCATGCATTAAAAATCTAATTAAAAAAAAATGAAGTGGAGGATTTGTTTGTAAGCGTATCTTGCTTCAGAAATATATAGCTTTTTCGTAGTCTTCACGTGAGATTTCATTTTTGGTGTATTTTATGCCTGAGCAAGGCAACACAGTGACACAAGGCAGCATCCTCTGTTACAACCTGATAGGTGATGCTTTGGATGTGAGCATTTTCTTCTAACCACTTTCACATAGCTTGCTTTGGCTTTTATGGGACATATCTCCCCACTGTGTACAAGGTTGTTTCTGGAAATATATTTTTAAAACTTGGGTCTGCCATGATTCTGGTTGATAACTGGAATGGCACCAAGTGATTGCTCCTTTTTATCTCTGGTCTTTCCCTTCAACTTTATTAAAAGGCAAAGCACAAATATATGGCAACTTCCATCCTTACTGTTTTCTCTTTTCTAAACAATTTTTATTTGAGTGAGATCTCTTTCTTTACACACGCCCCCCTGTGTTTTCTTCCCTCCAACTGCCCCCCCCCCCCCCGCCTTTGACCACCATTATTTGAAGCTTACTCTGATCTTTTCATGTGCGTTAACTACTTTTATGGGCTCACTAGTTGCATTGCATTGAACAGAGGTGACCAAGTACAGTTCCTCTAAAAGCAGCTGGCTTATTCTTTTGTTTCCAGTGTCCTTCCAGTAAAGCATTAAGTGGCCTGGCTGTTGGTGGTACTGCTAATGCTTCTTTACTGGATTCATGCTTTCAGGGCATCTACATCTAACCAAATACTTCTGCACAAATGGTGCAAGCGGTGATTGTTGCAGTATGGAGTGTTATTTCATCAGAGCTTGCCAATAATTTGATAGTAGTACCACCTGGCCAAAATATGAATCATGGTAGGGTGGAGCAGTAATAGGAAATTAGGATGAAATACATGGCAGAAACACCAGCAGTTCTCTGAATCCGTGTGTTGAACAAGGGCACCTTGTGAACTTTACTCTGGAGTACTGCTGAGGCAGTACTTCCCCTGCTGTAAGGAAGCACTACCTTCAGTCAGCCCTGAGTCTCCATTAGTTGGCTGTAACTGCAGCGTATCAGCTCATGCCCCAGTCCCGTGCAGTGCAAACCTTGGCTCCCTCCGGTGTCGCCGCGTCTGTACACTTCCTGTTTTGAAATGGCTGCTGACACACTATAAACACCTTTTCCAGCTAGATTTTTGCTAGGTGCCTTGCTGTAGTCAAGTGGCTGGTTTCAGTGGTTTACATGGACTATAAATACACGTGTTTTGTTGCTGCATGTTCTTAGTAATGGGTGTATTTTTATAAGCTCATTTGGGAGCTTTCAGACCTATGTTGTGTAACAAGGAACAGAACTTCTGTATGCAGAAGTATTGGAAGCAGCATGATCAACTATTTAGGAAATGTTTGTTTTAGTCTAAAATGTGAATAGTGGCAATTAAGATTGTACCTAATTTTGAAGTTGTCATTTTCTGACTTCTGAGCACTGAAAAACTGTGGGCACAGTGACTTTTAGTAGCGTTCTTGTGAGTGTCACTTCAGAGAAGATTGAATGTTGAGTGAAGAAATCCACAGAAAGAATCATCACCTTGCTGGATTTGAAACTATTGAATTATTTAAAAAACAAACAAAACCCTATTAACAACACTTAGGAAGTGCACAATTTAAAAGCCTTTGAGTGTCATGGGAATGGTCTTGAGTCTAGAGATAATGAAAATTTAGGATTTGTTCTGCTGAGCTTCTAGTACTTTGTAAAGGAGGAGGGGCCGTCTTTGTGAACATAATTACAGGTCAGTAACAATTCTTTGTACTTCGTAATGTTCATAGAGTGTTATTTGTCTTTGCTTGCACATTTTGTGTAAAGTTTTGGCTAAGCAGCAACCAAGCAGCAGCTAATAGCTTTGTTCAATTACAGTCTGTAAATCTGGTGCAAAATGTTGAGCAAAATGTATGTTTCAGAAAAGTAGTAACATAGCCTATAAATAAGCACTTCCTTCTGCTACCTAGAGTCAATGCCTAACTTAAACTATATAAACTAAATGGAGAGAGGAAGTTTCCTAGTTTGCTCTTACTTGATCTTTTCTTTGTCTGACACATGCTTTTGTTATTTTAAATTTTGACTTTTTCAGATAAAACCAAACATTATTAAAATGTCTCTACTCAATGCCATGTAAGCTGTGCTTCAGTTTTGTACTGCTAGCCATTTAAATAAAGATTCAGTATAGGGCAGGGAGGGGAATCAAAAAGGAAATGAACCTGAAACATATCAGCCAGAGTAGTAGTGAACATTTTTCACATTAATTGACTTTAAACAGGGAATATTTCTAGATTTGTCTCCATCTCCCTTTCCTTTCTCTCCTTGCCTTCAGATCACTGATGATGGTGTCAGATTAGTCCCTAACAGCATGCCTTATTTTTATCTCCATATATTACATGAAACTTAAGTCTAGGGTAATAGCTCATTAAACACTCCTGTTATTGCTGCCTCTGGTAAAAGAGAACGTGGAAGTCCATAGCTTCTTAGAATTTATTTGTCAGGCTTCTGCATCGCTGGAATAGAACTTTCTAATTTTTCTGAGAGAACAGACTTTTGTAGTTCAGTTAATTCAGAAGAATTCCACTGTCTTTGTAAAGTGAGCTTCTTTTGAATGGTACTTTAAAGGTAGGAAATTATTAACAAGGTTACTTATGTAATTTTCATCATCACAGATGCACATAAGCCTTGTGCCCAGATTAATAAAGGCTTTAAATGTTGACTTGTCCTTTTGACCAATGCATTGTATATTTGTGGGGTTTTTTTTTGTTCTATGTCCTACCTTGCAATATGAATATATGCTGAAATGCTGTGTTCGAATATTAAGCTTTGATGCTACATCAGGTTGCATTTTTAACTTTTACCTGCTTGCTTTTTCTGTACAGGAGGTGTCAATTTAATTCTACATTTAGTATGTTCTGTTCGCTCTACAGTGCTGTTAACAGTGAACAGAGAATGCTTTCTGGTCTTACCATATTGGTATGCTGGCATCTGATCAGATGTTTATGTCAAGATTTTAGTGAAGTTAGTACATGATTTGTGAAGATATACCTGGAAATAGTTATTGACAAGGCCAGTGCAGAAAATTAAGATGACTGCTGTTCAGTGCAGCCAGAAAATGAGACTTTGAGTCCAGTTTCCTCACTGCTTACTGCAGTAAATCTGTATAGGCAATGATCTTGACTTGAATTCCACATCCCCTGGAGAACACTCTTTGTTGCGGTACTCTTTCTTCACCGCAACTCATTGGTACACCAGAGCCTCTTATGCAAGACACTGCCAGCTACTTTGTCGTCCTCTGCTTGTTCACGTGGATGAGAAGGAGAATGGGCTCTGGCTGGTTTTGCACCAAGCACTTCGTGGTTGCTGGCTGAGTCTGGGTACAAATAATCATGTTCTAGCTGACCTAACCTCAGAAGTGTCTCATGTGGATTTCTCTTCTGCCTGCCTGTTTCCATGAGATTTCCTCATCTATGGGCCATCATACTGCCACTTCAATTATTTGAGCTAGCTGTCTTTTTCCTCATGAAATGGTTCTTAGGGGCCTGTTGAAAGCGACTGTATTTAGAGAAGGAGTGAACATTCACTGAGGAAATGACAGTTGCAACTAATATCCTTTCTGCAACGTACAATGCTTAGGAGAAACTGTCCATTCTCCACTTCCCCAGAATAAAGTAGCTTGATCTTTCATTGTGTTACTGAACATCCCTCCTTGTGCTGGATTGCAGTATGCTCCTTTCTAGAGAGAGTCCTTGCTACCGATCAGACTGGTGTCAGAAGCAAACAGAGAAGGACAAGCAGAGGGCAGTGGGAAAGCAGGCTGCTTTGGAGTATTTGGGGCATGAAAACTGCTGAAAGGTTCAGACTGACTGAAGCATAAGGAACTGTTATGTAGCTGGTTCATGTGGTGGTAGTGGCACATTGCTCAGTGCAGCTAGCAGGTATGGACAGTTTTTGTTCCAAATGGAAGGAGGGTGTGCTCATCTGTGCTGTCCTCACATGGGAAGATTTTGTTGGTTAAGTCCAACCCTATGTAAGCATGGGGATGGTGAACAGATGAGCTGCTTATGTGATGCCATTCTTCTACCATGCAGCTGCACCTACTTTTGGTACAGTTGGATTTGTTGGTACTTTGTTTGCACTTCTTGTAGAAATAGTAGCTTTGCTGTGGAATAACAGCAGGGATGCCTTTCTCGCTTTTTAATAAAATCTTTATTTGCACAGTCTTATCAATATATAAAGGCAGAGAGAAATGAAAAAAAGAAGTTTACACTGAAGTTGTTATAAACTTGTTAACTGGTTGTATAGGCCAGGAGATTCACATAACTTTACGTTGCTATTCCTTATGTTAAAACAAGTATGTAGATTAACAGAGCATACTTTAATGATGTTCACTTGGAGTAAGACATACTTACTCAGACAGCCTACTTCCAGTTTTCTGTGTAGTTAGGCAGGGCTCAAAGTCAGGATTGCTTCGTTTCTGAGAAGACTTGATGCTGTAAAGTCAGGGGGAGGTCTGCTGATGTTTATCAATTGTGCAGCTAGCCAAATTTTACTATCCAGTATCTACAAAGCCATATAGATTACAAAATTTCAGGCAGAGTTGGTTAAGGTAAAATTGGTGCATCTCTACTCAGATAAAAAAACCCAAAACATAACAAAAAATCCCCACCCCCAAATGTGTGGAAAAATTTTAAAACTTATTTTAAAACAAAATACTCTTAAGAGTACTTCTTTAGTAATGGAGAGGACCTGTGTGTTTAATTTTTTACTTAGACCTATTTAATGCCCCCTGTAACATGCTTCTAATCTGTTTTACTAGTAAATCAACATCTGTTACTACCAATCAATAAGATGAAACAGTTTTAAAGTACTTCACTGTTTTGTACTGTTTGGCGTTGACATTTGAAGTTCGGCAGTGTAAGTTGGTTGCCTTCCTCTAAAAATGTTGAAACTGAATTTCATTTATTTTCATGTGTTAATTTTGTTGTCTTGAAGGGTTGCAATATTTTCCATGTTTAGCTCATATTTAAAAAAAAATTTAACTATTGAGTACTATGTTCTAGGCATTGTCTACTCCTATCTATTTAAAATGAGTGAGGAAAAAAGGTAAATGTGCAATGAAAATGACCTAGCTTTTGCATAATGTAGATCCATGTGAAATTTTCAACTTGAGAATAGATTCCTGACATTAACTATTTTCATACTGCATAAAACTGGGATCCACTTCTAATTTGTGACACTGTTCTTTCTTAAAGTTAACACTCATGGCTGATGCATTTCACAACAGAAATTGAAAATATTTTTAAAATCTCAAAAGATTTGGTTGCCTGTCAGTTCTAATTTTGATACTGCATGAGGTCATAGTTACATGTTCTTAACTGTAGTTTTTTTCTTCATGTTTTGCATTCAAGTTGAGTTGGTACATGGCATGCTTAAATGCTTTAGAAGACAGGCGTGATGCATCTCATAGTGTTCAGAAAAGAAAGCAGGGTTGTCTTTATTAATGTCTTCTGTTAGGCTCCACAATGGGAGGTCTTTTTAAGGATATCTTTCTCCAAATAAGAGAATATCTACCTCCAAAGTTAAAGTAACATACTTTAACAGGCTTCACAAAGTCACTGTTCTTCAGAGTCCTAGGTAGGCTTGAACCCTCCAGCTTAAAAATGAATTATTGCTGGAATTACATAGCAACATATATAATTGTTGTTTGAACATCACCAGGGAACAAAGTACTGTTTCTCATGTCACAGGAAGCAGGGAACTTAGTTTACAACGAAAAGTGTTTTGTCACATAATAATTCTACCATTTTACTATTTATTATTGTAGATACTTGAAGGTTTAAAGCATCACAAGTTAAATGAAAGGTCCATCTTAGATGAAATTACCTCCAAATTGGAAGTTTGTATCTGACTGCTGGAATTTGGCAGTATATGCCAGCAGAAGGATTAGTCTAAACACATATTTGGTGGGTTTTTTAGTGTTGGGTTTTTTTTTTCTGTGTCTGTTATTGGCCAGTGCTGGAGAGACTATAATTGGCTAAATGACATAAGGCAGATTGGTGGTGTAATCTATGACCAGGTAGTTGACAGGCTGTTGCTAAGCAATATAAAACTCTTTCCTTGTAGTAAGAGGTAAAATATTTCTAGAACATAAGTGAATGAGAATCCAAAGTTTAAGCTTTGTCTGATTTTACAGTTGTAGAGGCAGCCTATATAGTGGTGGGATAGGTGTAAACAGCGTTTTAACTGCTTACACGCTTGGTAACTTTGAACTATAGTCATGTGCAGTGAAGCACATAATAATCTGTATAGATGGCAGCTATACTTCAGCTTCTTAGGAATCTAAATACCAGAGCCTATGTTGGGCAGCCTGGAAAGCCCCAATCAGTATTATTTTATATATATTATTTTTAGAGTGGATAATAAGCTATTAGTTTTCTGAGTAGAAACCTTTTTTTTTTCTTTTAAAATGTCACAGATGTTGAAAGGGAAATTACTAGTTTTACACAGAAATATGTACACACTATCTTTAATGCAGCATTTGAGAGATTTCAGTCTGGTTGTTTCTTCTGTGCCACCAGGGGGCATGGGACTACAGTGGTTTTTTTTTTCTTTGCAGTATCCCATCATCTGCATATTGATTTCCTGTTGTTTTCAGTTCATCTATTTTATAAGTTTTTAGTATTTGTCTTTAAACTTTTGAGATTCTAGGGTGTTGGCCCTACATCTCAATTAGCTTATCTGGATCTGATGTCAAAATATATTTTTGTCTTTTGGGAAGCAATAACTGCCTGTGTTGCATTTTAAAACCTGTTATTGTTTTCAGGATGTATCAATCTAAGAAAAAAACCCCGAAGTAGTGGGCCAGCACTTTAAACAGCCCCAAAAATGAGGGGGAAAAACTTACCAACAGGTTAAAAAAAACCCTAAAATGTATCTTCTGCAGAATTACAAAGAACTTCCATAAAGATAGAATTACAGGAATGATGAGTTAATAGAACCCAAGAGGCTCATTGATATCTCTTGATAAGGGGTGGGGTTTTTATTCCTGCAGACTTCTCAAAGTGAACAGAATTTAAAAGAAAGTGCTCATCGCAGTTTAGAAAGCAGGTTTAATCCTTTGAGAACTACAGTTTAGCTACAGAAGTTGGAATTAACTTGGCATTTGAGGAAAGCAATTTGTCCCTTAAAAGGAAAATGCAAAGACCTCAAGTGAATTACTGTCAAATGGGAGAAAAATGTCATGTACAGATGTTGTTTCTAATATTACTCTATATCACTTAGAAAATAAGGCATTGGTGCTAGGAAAAAGTTATGCCTGTCATTAAAATCATAGGTCACGGAGTAGCTGTCTACTGGATCAATGTTATTTGTGTTGAATGTAATGGGTGAAATGTACATGCCTGAATCTGCAGAGGATTTTGTTGTAATGACAGCTTCTTGGAAAAAAACCTTAATCATACATTGTATATTTTGGGGTCTGACCACAACTTTAATACTAGGAAGTGACTAGCTTTTTGTTCTTTATCTTCTCTTATTATTGTTAGATTGAAGTCAGTCTGAGAAAAGAAAGAAATTACTGTTAAGATGAAATATCGCTAAAAACATGTCAAATAATCTGGCCTTTTGTGATTCTGTAAAAGCTAGCACATTAGTTCCTGACAAAAAGCATACCTCAAATCATTTGGAAGGAGCAGCTAGTGCATGAGAGGGCAGTAGCATTTCCAGGTGTATTGTTCTGCTATGCTTCCTCCTGTATTCCAACAATACAGTGATTAGATGCTATGAAATTGGTTTGTGGTATCTGTCTCTCCTTCCGTGTTGCTTTGGGAGATAGATTGACTTCTTTCAATTCACACTGATGTTATTCTATATCCTTCCTCTTGCGGTGCACACTAGAACTATCTACAGAATCCTGTTGTTTGGCTACTGAATATGACCTTCTGACTGAAAGTGCTATCAGTTTGAGCTGTCTTTTACAGGATTATTTTGATGTTTGTCATGGTCCAATAATACAGATTATTGCTATAATCAGGATGTTAAGGGATCTTCTATGCCCATTAAGTGCTTTTGTTCATTTATCTCTAAATTTCACTGAAAATGAGAAACTTAGTATTTATTGAGATACTATTTTACATGTACAGGAAAAACCTAAAATGTATACATCCTGTTAATCCCATCATGATGTGAGTGCCTTCTAAAACATGGCTTTCTCCTTGATGTTCTGATAGGATGATAAATGAAAAGATCTATGAAAAACCTATGAAAGACAAAATCTATGAAAGGGATCAAAAAAGTTAAAGTTGGGATAATTGGTACTTGAAACAGTGTGACCTTTTAAGAATATCTTTGTATCACTGATTAAATCTTGTGCTGCAAATTCAAATTCATAGTGGAAAATGTAACTTTTGCTCTTTTCCCTTATTCTGAAAGGAGAGCATTTCGTATGTTGGTTCAATTTCTTATTAGTCTGTCTTTACATAAAATATAGAAAAAAGATTTATTTGATTTTTTTTTTTTGTGTGTGACCATAAACTATTGTGAAATTGATTTTTTTGTTTTTGTTTTAAATTCTGTCAAGAATTGGTCTGGGAAATAATTAAACTTTACTTTTTTTTACAGGGCCAACTTTCAATACTGCAAGAAAAAATAGATCATTTAGAACGCCTGTTGGCAGAAAATAATGAGATTATTTCAAACATACGAGATTCTGTGATCAATCTGAGTGAATCAGTAAAGGATGGTCAAAAAAATCCAGAGGCTATAAACTTCAGTCAAGGATCTGTCTCTGAGCTCTTTCCTTCTGCTTCAGTTTTGCTTGCAGTTGATTCTGAGGATTGTTTGTTCGCTTCAAAAAGTGGAACTCATGGTTCAGGTGTACAGGTAAGTAGTATGTCTTTTTCTCTTATTCTGCTGGAGTCCTAGCTGTCATTACCTTTTAATTCTGAAAAAGTCTAATCACTGGTAAAAACTTGGTACCAAGATCCTAATCTAAGACATAACAGAATTGTTAAAGTGACTATTGTGTTTAACAGATGTTATGAAACTGTTCCTTTTTACTTTTTTTGAACTGCCTAGAAATTGAATAGTGATTATGAAGAGCCACCATTTCAGAAGGCTTAGAAGTTCTTAAAAAAAAAAAAAAACACTGAAGAAAACCCAGTGATTATACTCAGATTATTGTCCACTACTATCAGAAGTTCTTTGGAAAGGATTTGAGTCTCTTTCAGTTTCCCCAAATTCTAAAATTGATGACAAATAAACTGGAAATAGTGGATAGTCTTGATTTAAAGAGGTTTCGCATTTTAGGGATATATGTGTAGATGGGTCTTGATGGGGAGGTAAAGAATGTTCGCGAACTTGTAATTTAAAAAATCTCAGGCACTGTGTTCCCTTTGGAATGCCATTTCTGTACTTCAGCATTCTTGTGTGTCTGGTTTATACAGGCACTTTGATCAGAAAGGAGGAACATATACCATGTTGACTGGTTGGCATGAACTGGGGAAGCTGAAGTTTTTTAAAGTCAAACACTTCAAGTTGAATTTATTTTGCTTTCTGGTGATGCTTGTGAGTTCATGGACTCTTATATATTCAGTTTTAATGGAGTGTTTCAGGAGCACTGAGAATACTGTGTGAAGTTTGTGATCTGTACTGTTTTTCGGAGTCTTGTGGGAGTACTATAAATATTCATAGTACTCTAAAGCAAAGATTAAATTTTGAAGTCCAGCTTACTTTCACTTCTAGAATGAGAATTTCTATTGCAGGAGAAAGACAGTGGATTTAAGATGAATAAGCACACATATTAGAACAATTGTAACCTCTGATGTATCATTCATAATGCCTTTAAGCTCTTCTGGGATAGGCACCGCCTTAATATGTCTTTTACAGAGAAAGTAGGGTTTTTTTAAAGGCAATATCTGACTGTTCTTGTTTCTAATATACATTAAGACTTCTGTGCAGGACAGTAAGGCATGTGGACCTATGATTACATGTTTCCAAGCTACTGGATTGTTAACAGGTTATTCCTCATACAGTCTGTTACCATATTAAGTGATGTGGTTTTTTAGGTGCATTAGAAATAAGTTCTAGTAAATATGAATTGTGAATTTTAAGGTAAAAGGGGTTGGCTTAAATACTTGGATGTGTTAACCTGTTATGAATGGAAAGTAAAACATGTTTGCTTAAACTGTTCTCATGTTTTGCTTCACATTTGCAGAACACCAGAACATGTACCTACTATCAGCTAATGTACCTACCTACCTATTGGTAGGCTGTAGTAGCTAAACTGCTTTTTGATAATTTTATTTACTTCTAAGGTTATATGCATTTACTTAAGTAACAAATATAGCAGGGAATATCCTTAATACTGTTCCCTGACTCACACTTTCTTTCCTTGCCTTGCACAGGGAGGGAGGGCTCTAATGTTCTTTCTGTCATTGCATTAGTACCTTGTACTCAGCAGGTTATCCACCATCATCATTAAGTCACTTTAATACTGCTTCTGTATACAGTTTCTCATCCTGTGAGTTTGACCTGCATTTCAGTTGTGGAATCTAAGACCTTGACTTTAGCAGAATTCCTGTAACACCACGTTAATGAGCTGATCTAATTTACCGTATTTGAATACAGTTTTACTATTTAATACTTTGCCAAGCCTGATGTATTCTGCAAGTTCAGTTAATTTATTTTCTTCTAGATTTTTTTATAAAGACTGAGAAATTCTGAGTAAATTATTTGGAGCATTGTTTTTTTAAACTATATTTTAATTTCTATACCAGCTTGTTAGTGTTAATTACCTGCTGTTCATAAATGTTAACTTAAATCCACAGATTTGGACCTTACTTTTTCCATGTTTGTCTTTTAACTGGATGTATGAGGAACAAAAAGAGACTAGAAAGAAGTAAGAGCTAATATAGGTGAGACATAGTGTTTGGATAAAATCACTTTAGAGAATGAAGGCAGAAGAGGCTTCACTGAATAAATTATGGGAGTTCATTATAGACTCCAATAATGGAGAAACCATTATAAGAATGCATTCAAATATGGATTAAAAACCTTTGTGATATTTCAGTGAGAAATATTACCAGGATTTGCTACTCAGAGACGTACTTTCTTTGCATAAATTGGACAAACCAAGTTACCAATAATGTGAGACCCAAAAGATTCTTGGGTAGGATAGCTAAAGGATTTTTTTCATGGAGGAATTGTAAATGAAGAAAGTATATACTTTATTACTTACGGTGTTTGTAAGTAGGTAGGAGATTGTGATAGAAATGGCCACTGAAAATAACACTGAATTGAGAATTGATGTAATTCAAATTAAATAGGAGACTAATACGTACTTTTTTTTCAGAAGTTAAAAATGGAGCTGGGTAATAAAACCAACAAAATTAAGAACTCTGGATTAAATGTGGTTATGACCTGATGCTTTTTTAGGTCAGTAGTTCAAGAAATATCTGGAATTTGTGCTCAAAGACAGAATTCTCAATAGCCATCCTGCTGAGCTGGAAGGTCTTTTAACTAATACAGTGAAGTGTCTCCTCTCTTGTCCCTTTCAACTACTGAAGCATCTAACATTGTTCTTAGTAATGTTGCTGCTTTTAAAAATGAGGCATCAATCACTCTTTAAAAAGGTGGCCTGAAGAGGCATGAGCTATGTTTTTATTTCTTCCGTGCAGTAGTTTACTGTTCACTGGGCTAAATGTTGTGATGTTTGCCTAAGACTTGCATAACTTTAGCAGTTTGAGTTCCTCAGTATAGAGAAAGAATAAGCTCATATAGGAAAAAAAGACAACTGGTAAGTTCTCAAATGTTTGAATTGGACATCTTATAACTACATGACTGTCTTCTGAAGCAGCCATAATGAAGACAGTCATCATCCTTTTTTAATTTCTATTTGTATACTGTTTTTACAAAGTCCTTGCTTACTATATCAGAATTTTATACTTAGAAATGAAATTAAAATATGTCCAGGAGATACCTGTCTTTAACCTTTTTTGCTTCTTACTGACTATGTACTTGCAACTTATTCTTCACTTGTAGTCATGTAACCTGTTCAAGAGATGATATAATTTGTAATTAGTCCTTTGCACAATTCTTACTGAGGATGGTGTTATATGAAAGGTAAAAATGACTTAACATCTGTCTTCTGGATATCTTGGCATAAGTACAGTGATTTCAGCCTGATCTGGCTTCAGTTTATTCCAGTGGAAGTTTTTGAGTCCTAATTTTTTTTCTGGCAGTTTTTTAACAGCTTCTGATTAACATTTGGATAGTAGAATGACCAAGTGGTAGAGGTTGGGAGGGTCCTCTGGAGGTCACCTTGTCCAATGCCCTGTTCCAGCAGGGTCAGCTACAGCCAGTTGCCCAGGACCATGTCCAGATGGTTTTTGAGTATCTCTAGAGATGGAGATTGTACAACCTCTCTGGGCAATCTGCAAGTGCAAGTGCTCAGTCACCCTCACAGGGAAAAAGTGTTTCCTGATGTTCAGGAAGAACTTCCTGTGTTTTAGTTTGTGCCCATTGCCTCTTGTCTTGTGACTAGGCACCACTGAAAAGAACCTGGCTTCTCCTTCTCTGTAGTCCTCCTTCAGGTATTTGTACACATTAATAAGATTCTCCCAAGCCTTCTCTAGGGTAAAGAGTTCCAGCTCTCTCGGCTGTTCCTCATAGGAGAGCTACTCCAGTCCCTTCGTCATCTTAGTGGCCCTTTGCTGGACTCTCTCTAGTGTGTCCATGTCTTTCTTGTACTGGGGTGCTTGGAAATGGAGACAGTACTCCAGGTGTGGCCTCACCAGTGCTGAGCAGAGGGGAAGAAACATGTCGCTTGACCTGCTGGGAACACGCCTCCTTAATGCAGCCCAGGATGCCATTGGCCTTCTTTGCTGCAAAGGCACATTGCTATCTCGCATTCAGTCTGGTGTCCAGCAGGATGTCCAGGTCATTTTCTGCCAAGCTGGTTTCCAGCTGGGCAGCCCCCAGCATGTACTGGTGCCTAGGGTTGTTCCTCCCCAGGTGCAGGACTTTGTACTTCCCCTTGTTGAACTGCATGAGGTTCCTGGTGGCCCATTTCTCCACCCTTTCAAGATTCCTATGGATGGTAGCACGACCCTGTGGTGTATCAGCCACTCCTCCCAGTTTGGTGTTGTCTACAAATTTGCTGAGGGTGTACTCTGCCCCATCATCCAAATGATTAATGAAGATGTTAAACAGGATTGGACCCAGGTGTGACCCCTGAGTACACTGCTAGTTACTGACCTCTGGCTAGACTTCATGCCACTGATCACCACCTTCTGGGCCTGGCTGTTAGCTGATTTTTGGTCCATCTCACTGTCTGCTCATCCAGCCCCATACATCAGCAGCTTCTCTATGAGGATGTTACAGGAGGCAGTGCTGAAAGCCTTACAGAAGTTGAGGTAGACAATATCCACTGCTCTCCCCTCATCTACCAAGCCAGTCATTTCATCATAGAAGTTTCAAGTTGGTCAAGCATGACTAGCCCTTGGTGAATCCATGCTCACTACTCCTGTTGACTTTCTTGTCCTTCATGTGCCTGGAAATGATTTCCAGGATTAGCTGCTCTGTCACCTTCCCAGGGGTCAAGGGGAGGCTGACCAGCCTGTAGTTCCCTGGGTGGTCCTTCTTGCTGTTCTTGAAGATAGGAATGATATTGCTTTCTTCCAGTCCTTTGGCACTTCTGATCACCATGATCATTCAAAGGTTCTTGAGAGTGGCCTTGCAGTGACGTCAGCCACCTCCCTCAGTACTTGTGGGTACATCCCACCAGAGCCTGTGGACTTATGTATGTCCAGTTTGTTTAAGTATTCTCTGACCTGGCCCTTTTCCACCAAGGGCACATCCTCCTTACTCCAGACTTTTCTCCTGGTCTCTGGGACCTGGGATTCATGAAGGCTGGTCTTGCTAGTAAAGACTCAGGTGAAGAAGATATTCAGTACCTCAGCCTTTTCCATGTCCTATGTCGCCAGGCCCCGTGTCTCACTCAGCAGCATGCCCTGGTCTTCCTTTTGCACCTATGTACTTACAGAAGCCCTTCTTGTTGCCTTTGACATTTCTGGCCAGATTCAATTCCGTTTGAGCTTTGGCTTTTTTAACCTCATTCCTGCATGCTTGGGCATGTATTCCTCCCACATTACCTTCCCTTGCTGCCACCCTTTGTATGCTTCCTTTCTGTGTTTGAGTTTTGCCAGGTGCTCTTTGTTCATCAGTGCAGGCCTCCTGGCATTTTTGTCTGTCTTCCTACTTGCTGGGATGCACTTCTCTTGAGCTTGGATGAGGTGATGCTTGAATATTAAACAGCTTTCTTGGGCTCTTTTTCCCTCCAGGCTCTTATCCTGTGGGACTCTGCCAAGCAAAATGGCCAAAGTCTGTTCTCCTGAAGTCCAGTGATGTGATCTTGCTTTTTGCCTTCCTGGCAGGGTCCTGAATTCCACCATCTCATGGTCACTGCAGTCAAGGCTGCCTTTGACATCCACAGCCCCAACAAGCCCCTCATTGTTGGCAAGTAAGAGGTCCAGTAGAGCACCTCTCCTCACTAGCTTCTCTATCACTTGGTTTAGGAATTTGTCATTGATTCGCTCCAGGTACCTCCTGGTTTGCTTGTGTCCCGCTGTGTTGTCCCTCCAGCACATAAGGGTGATTGAAGTTCCCCATGAGGACCAGGTTCTGCAAGTGTGAGGCTGCTCCTCTCCGTCTGTAGAGGGCCTCATCCACTTGTTATTCCTACTCAGGCAGCCTACAGCAGACATCCATTACAATGTCACCCATACTGGTCTGCTTTTTAGTCCTTGCCCATACGCTCTCAGTTAGCTTTTCATCCATCCGCAGGCAGAGCTCTGTGCGCACCAGCTTCTCTCTCATGTAAAGGCCAGCTCTTCCTCCTTGTCTTCCTGGCCTGTCTTTCCTCAAGATCTTGTATCCCTCCACTGCAACTTTACAGTCATTACTCATCCCACCATGTCTCCATGATCCTGACAAGATCACAGGCTTGCAACTGCACACAGATCTCTAACTCATCATGTTTATTCTCCATGGTGCGTGCATTAGGGTACTTCAGAGAGGCACCCTGCCTGGCAAGCTGATTTCTCAGAAAGGGTTTTGGGGATTTCTCTGTAATTGTGCCTTGTAGGCACTTCCTTGCTTACATGAAAACACTGGAGGTAACCCTGCTTAAGCCCTGTTTCATTGTGGCTTTTTTTTAATTAAATTGTTATTTTCTTTTTTTAATCATTTCATGTCACATCACTCCTCTCCATTGCTTCTTCACGGGGTTGCTGGTAACTCTCTCCCTCCCTCTTTAGAATCATAGAATCATTTAGGTTGGAAAAGACGTTTAAGATCATCGAGTCCAACCATCAACCATGCCCACTAAACCATGTCCTGATGTGCCTTGTCTACATGCTTTTTGAATACCTCCAGGGATGATGACTCAACCACTTCGCTGGGCAGCCTGTTCCAATGTCTGACAACCCTTTCAGTAAAGAAATTTTTCCTAATACCCAACCTAAACCTCCTCTGCCATAACTTGAGGCCATTTCCTCTTGTCCCATCTCCAGCCACCTGACAGAAGAGACCAGCACCCACCTCACTACAACCTCCTTTCAGGTAGTTGTAGAGAGCGATAAGGTCTCCCCTCAGCCTCCTCTTCTTCAGGCTAAACAACCCCAGCTCCCTCAGCTGCTCCTCATAAGACTTGTGCTCCAGGCCCCTCACCAACTTGGTTGCCCTTCTCTGACATGTTCCAGCACCTCCATGTCTGTCTTGTAGTGAGGGGCCCAAAACTGAACACAGTTCTCGAGGTGCGGCCTCACCAGTGCCGAGTACAGGGGGACAACCACCTCCCTGTTCCTGCTGGCCACACTATTTCTGATACAGGCCAGGATGCTGTTGGCCTTCTTGGCCACCTGGGCACACTGCTGGCTCATATTCAGCCGGATGTCAACCAACACACCCAGGTCTTTGTCTGCTGGGCAGCTTTCCAGCCACTCTTCCCCAAGCCTGTAGCACTGCATGGGGTTGCTGTGACCGAAGTGGAGGACCCGGCACTTGGCCTTGTTGAACTTCATACGATTGGCCTCAGCCCATCGATCCAGCCTGTCCAGATCCCTCTGTAGAGCCTTCCTACCCTCAGGCAGATCAACCCTCCCTCCCTCCCTCCCAACTTGGTGTCATCTGGAAACCTACTGAGGGTGTACTTGATCCCCTTGTCCAGATCATTGATAAAGATATTAAACAGAACTGGCCTCAATGCTGAGCCCTGGGGAACACCACTTGTGACCTGCTGCCAACTGGATTTAACTCCATTCACCACAACCCTCTGGACTCGTCCACCCAGCTGTTTTTTCACCCAGAGAAGAGTACACTTGTCTAAGCCATGAGCTGCCAGGTTCTCAAGGAGTATGCCATGAGAGACAGTGTCAAAGGCCTTGCTGAGTCCAGGTAGACAACATCCACAGCCTTTCCCTCATCCACTAGGCGGGTCACCTGGTCATAGAAGGAGATCAGGTTGGTCAAGCAGGACCTGCCTTTCATGAACCCATGCTGACTGGGCCTGATCCCCTGTTTGTCCTGCACATGCCATGTGAGTGCCCTCAAGATGAACTGTTCCATAAAATTCCCTGGTACTGAGGTCAGTCTGACAGGCCTGTAGTTCCCCAGATCCTCCCTCTGACCCTTCTTGTAAATGGGAGTCACATGGGCAAGCCTCCAGTCATCTGGGACCTCCCCTGTTGACCAGGACTGCTGATAAATGATGGAGAATGGCTTGGCAAGTGCCTCTGCCAGCTCCCTCAGTACTCTTGAATGGATCCCATCTGGTCCCACAGACTTGTGAGTGTCCAGATGGCGTAGTAGGTCCCTAACTATTTCCTCCTGGATTAAGGCGGGTATATTCTGCTCTTTGTCCTTGCCTTCCAGCTTAGGGGGCAGAGTACCCTGAGGATAGCTGGTCTCCCTATTAAAGACTGAGGCAAAGAAGGCACTAAGTACCTCAGCCTTTTCCTCATCTCTGGTGGCAATGTTCTCCTCTGTATCCAGTAAAGGATAGATATTCTCCTTGGCTCTCTTTGTATTGTTAATATATTTGTAAAAACATTTTTTTGTTGTCTCTTACAATAGTGGCCAGATTGAGTTCTAGCTGAGCTTTTGCCTTTCTAAATTCCTAGTTAAATGCTCTCCGTAACAGGTCAGCCATGTTCCTGGCAAAGATACCTTTGCCCCACTTAGTGTGTTGGATCTAATATCTTCTAAGCAGACAGTGGTCTGCAAACGGGGTCCCATGGTCATAGAACCCCAAAACCTGTTGCCAGCACCAGCTCCCAGGCTAATTATTGACCTGTACTATCGGTGTCATTTTCTCACACCCCTGCCTCTCATTGGTGTGATTGAACAGGACACCACCTGGGCCTCCATGACCTTGATTACTATGCCCGGAGCTCTGTGGTCACTTTTGATGCAGCCCAGCTTGCCCCTGGCAGTACCATTGGTACCTACAGGGAAGAACATCAAGAGGTAGTAGTCAACAAGTTGGACAAGCTTCAACAGTTCCTCTACAACATCCTGGCTCTGGGTCCCTGGCAGGCAGCAAACCTCTCTAGATGATGGGTCATTGAGACAGTTATTTCAGACAACTGTTGATTAAGAATCCAAGATCTACTTCCTGAATTGCAGTTTCTAGCTCTTCAGCTCAAAATGATGGGAGTGTGGTTTGAGATAACTGTAAGGTAACAGTTGTTAGGGAAAAAATTACGTATGCTGTGGACTATAAAAATTGGTATCTTGCAGACTGCAGAAAGTTGCTTGTGAAATTCAGGCTCCATCTATGAGAAAAAAGTCGTAGGAATGTGGGTAATTCAATGAATTGTTGCTTTTTAAACAAGTATGTTTTCATGGTTGAAATGTCAAAAGAGTTTCAGTCTTAAGGTCACTCATTGGTAACTGGCGAATTTATGGAGTATGCACTTAATTTTCTTCAGAAGGTTGCATTTCACAGAAAAATTACAGTTCCTCAAAATCAAATTTTAGAATAGCAAGAAAATATGGTAGTAGGCTAATTTCAACATAACCGTTATTTGGTCTCTTCAAGCTGTCATACAGAATGCATGTATCTGCAAGTATTGCCTCTGTATTTTCTATTAAGAAATATTGTCCAAAGGTGGGAGCAATCCTGGTGGAGCAGTGACATAAGATCATCTCATACAGGCCGTAGGTATCTAGTTTATGGACATCGTAGGCCCAGCTGAGGCTCTGCTTTATTACAAGCCATTAGAGTGGCTTGTATTCCTATCTAACGTTACTTACTGTTGTTTGTATCTTAAGCTACAGGCCTATGGTGGGTTGACCTGGGTTGGCTGGCCAACCCAGCCAAGGCCAACCCACGGCAGTCCTTTTTGGCACCCAACCTGGGACTCAAGGAATGAAAGATAAGGACAGCAATTGGGAGTGGTAGTGGCCAAAACTTGGATTGGATATTGCCAGAGTGAAATTACTGTGGGGATTCTTTTCTTGTTGTAATGAAGTGAAGGGACAAGGGGTGGAGTTTTATCATGTGTGTAAAATTTCCACTTTTTCAGTGTTGTTATGTAATTTTGATTTTGGTGTGGGAATTCTTTTTGTAGATGTAAGTGAAGTTTGTGAAGAGTGTGTGATGAGTGTATATTTTATCGACTGTTCTTAAATATGTGTTTCACAGAGGTGAGGGTGGAATGTACTGGGTGCAGGTGCCCAGGTGTTGGTGGCAGGGGGCTCCAGGGGTGGTGTCTGTGAGGAGAGGCCAGTGCTGCCCCATGCCAGACACAGCTGTTCCAGCCAGCTCCAAAACAGAACCACCGCAGGATACAGCCAAGCCTTCCAACAGCAAGGGTGATGGTATCTCTGGGAGAGTGTGTTTTAAGAAGGGGGAAAACACTGTATAGGGAAAAAAAAGTGGAGAAACAACCCTGTGAACACCAACGTCATTGAAGAGGGGAAAAGGTTCCAGTGGAACGAGTGGAAGGAGCCACTGGAGCAGGTGGGGGACACCACTGTGGAGCAAGTATTTCCCTGTAGCCCATGGAGGACCCCATGCTGGAGCAGGTAGATATTTTCAGAAGGACCTGTGGCCCGTGGGGGATCCACACTGGAGCTGTTCCCAAAGAACTGTAGCCTGTGGAGAAGATCCTATGCTGGAGCAGTTCATGAAGGACTGTAGCTTGTGGAAGGGACCCCATGCTGGAGCAGGCAAAAAGTGTGAGGAGGGTGTGACAGAGAGGAACCTTTATGGACTGACTGCAGCTCTGATACCCCTGTACCACAGAGGATTTGGGAACTAAGGAGTGAAGCTGAACCAGGCTAGAAGAGGGTTGGGGAGAAGGTGTTTTAGTTTTGTCTTTGATTCTCACTATCCAACTCTATTTTAATTGGCAATAAATTAATGTTCCCCAAATTGGGTCTGTTTTGTCTGTGATGGTAATTGGTAAGTGATCTCCCTGTCTTTATGTTGACCCATGAGTTTTTAATCTTATTTCTCCTCCTGTCCTGTTGAGGAGGGAGAGAGCGGCTGGGTGGGAGTTTGGCAGCTGGCCAAGGACAAGGCCTTAACTTCTTTAGTCAGATGTTTGTTTCAGATGTCTTTATTTTTTTAAAGTTTCCTAGCAGGACAGAAACCAGCTTACCACAAGAAAGTTTTAACTCTTGTGGTATTCATGTGGTAAATGACTCCTGTAGGCTATTTTTGTGGAAATGAAGTGTTTGTTGAAGAGTTTGCCAGGTGTACAATCGTATTCTAATATGGGGTTAGAACTAAACTGAAGTTTGGTTTATGTTTTTTGAACTATAGGGCCAGGAAAAGGCTTATCCAGATGATGGTTCATGTTCATGAAGTTTGCCTTTTTTCCTAAAAGCAGACCAGAGTATTTAAAAAACAAAAAAAAAACAAAAAAAAAAGGAAAAGTTGGATATGGTAACTTTGGTCTAAATTCATATTAGAAGACTCTCTTTGAAGCTATCTGGTGGTATCTAAATTTCATAGGAACCTGTTGAAGTAACTCTAGAGTTGCTTTATTTACCTGTAACCTTTTTATTTGCATTGACAAGTGAAATATGTCTGTCCTTGCATAATTAGTGTACTAGGCAACAGTAAATATATAAGGAGCTTTGTTATAGCAATTGGCTATAGTTCTGAACATTTTTCCTTGATAGTTTCTTTCAGTTCCC
Source organism: Buteo buteo (assembly GCF_964188355.1). Lineage (NCBI taxonomy): Eukaryota > Metazoa > Chordata > Aves > Accipitriformes > Accipitridae > Buteo > Buteo buteo. The sequence continues at coordinate 62,957,480 of NC_134204.1, forward strand.
TTTTGTGAGTTTGACTTTTGCGTCAATCTCTCTCATGTTGTCATCCTTTCTTACTGCTTGCTTAGTTTGTCCTCTTCATCTTCTGCATTCCCCTATTTAGTGTATTGTGCTATTCTGTATAATCCTTTCCCTACTCTCCTGCCCCAATGCCGTTGTGAGCCGTCATAATTTTTGTGACTTAAGGCTCTTATTCCTACCATTTATCTAATCAATTTCAGTTTCCTCAGAACAGGGCCTGCCAAATGCTCCTCTTGCTGCCAGCTGTGTCTTGGGTGTTCTAGTGCGACTTGAAACTTGCTCTCATTTTTCAGTTTTCTATTCACTTGACTCTTCATCTCTCCCTGTGTAATGAACAAGCTGATCTATTTCTGATGAAAACAGCTTTGGTTTTTAATAGCAGAACTGTTTTTATGAATTCATGTTTTATATTCCTTTTACTCTTTTTTAGATGTTGGATGTCTATGACATTCTTCCTTTCGATAATCCAGATGGTGGCGTGTGGAAACAAGGATTCGATATCACATACAATGAAAATGAATGGGACAGTGAACCACTTCAAGTTTTTGTTGTGCCTCACTCACATAATGACCCAGGTAATATTTTAACTATTGATTTGGGTATCTAGAGGCTTTTGAATTAAGAAATATATTGCCATTTCTGTTAAGATTTGGGTTTTTTTGGAGCATACTACTTAGTATGTTAGATTTAAGTCTAGCAAGGCAGTTAAGCAGATGTATAATTCAAATGCCATTGACTTCAAGTGATAATTGTTATGATAAAAGTTGTACATGTACTTATTTATTAACTGGAGCAGAACTTCACTGTCGATATTGGAAGGTAATATGGATTTTCTGTGTTCATCCTGCTGGTAACCCAGTCAGTTTATTCATTGCTGCATTAAATATGGCCTGTTCTTATTTTGACTTTTTGGACTGTCATAGATAATTAATTCTCAGCTTGTGCTAGAAAGATGTGCTTTTTGGAAGATATGACAATGGCAAATCCGAGGTTTTTGACTGTAACACTTTCTTTACTCTTTTGTGCACACCCCTGCCCCCAACCTACAGTGGGACAATACAAAGTCTGGATTTAAAATGAAACCTAGGTATGCTTACATAATTTCACTTCTTACTCCCAGGTGGATGTTTACTGCGTAATAAATAAAATGGAGAAGTGGCACTTTATTTTGAAATTACTGTAAAATACATGAAAAAGCAGTGAATTGTACTGCTATAGTATATTCCTGGTACATGTACACTGACAATGAGAAGCTGGCGAAGCTGCTTGTTATTGTGGAAAGCCACAACTTTACTACTGTGTATCTCTCTAACAATTTAGTTTGTTGTTTGAAATACTGTGGATCTGAGTGAAGTAAGATACAGTAGTTTGAACATAAGTGACTTGTATTCGCATGTATCTAGCATTTTCAAATAAAATGAACACTGGAATTTGGAGGGACTGTATTGTCTAGTTATGACAGCTCAAATGACAAAGTATGGATGTGGTAAAAATATTCAGAGAAAGTAATCACAGTATAAACTTTGATCTGCCATTTTAGAGAACTGTCTTTAAAACCTGTGTCCATTTATTTCCTCTCTGTTTTTTGCTCCCCTGAAAACTCTCCTAGAAAGAAGCCACACTCTGTATAGTCATTTAATGAATCTGAAACCATCCTAAAGGAATGTACAGAACTTCTAATTCTCTTGGTTCTTATTAGAAAGGGGTATGGAATTTACCTCTCTCCCTTCTTTCTGCTGAAGCTAGTAGGATCATATCCTTAATTGGGGAAGGTCAGTTGGCATCCCACTAGAGGCCAGTTGCCTCCTGAGATGATTTTAGCTGGATTGAACAAAGACCCCCTGCACAGTGCAGACTGAGGTAGCTGTACAGGAGCATGAAGCTTGGGAGCTGCAGGAGAATGTCCTGAGGGAAGCTGAGAAGAGCTTTGCAGAAAACTTGACTGGTGTCCATTCAAGTCATGAGGTTAGGTAGGGGCTCAGTGTTCTGACACTGATGTTTTTGGTTTCTTTTTTTCCCTACAGGTTCTAGTAATTTTGATTTTATCCTTTTTTAAAAAAATTACTTTATTTTATTTACATTCCTTCTGTAACTGCCTTGCAAAACAGAATATATTGGGCTGATTTCCTCTGTGGTGCCTGGCCTTTCTCGTCAGTACTCCATGCAGAATTGACCAGTTTTTGTTACCATTCTGGAAGGACTCTTTGGAGCTAAACCTCCAGCCTTCTACTTTCTTCTTCACATCTTGATTCCTGTCTTGCCTCCTGTAATCAGCTGTGGTAGATTTTCTCAGCCAACACCTTTTCTGTTTGACAGACTTTGGTGTTGGGTGCCTTAATCTAGTGTTTGGTTCATCCTGTAGCACCAGTTCTGCTTACCAAAAGTGGCCACTGAGCACTCATACTCTTAAGGAATTTGAGTATGGAAGTTACTGACCTCTCTTCATGTCAACATTATTTTGGTAGATGCTAACATCAGTCATTACAAATGACATTCTCCCTCATCGTTTGCCAACCAAGGCATACAGTCTCGAGGCTGCTGTTGGCTCAGCTGGCCAGTAGCAAGGTTGTCCTGGTTTCAGCTGGGATAGAGTTAATTTTCTTCCTGGCTGGTATAGTGCTGTATTTTAGATTTAGTATGAGAATAATATCGATAACACACAGATGTTTAGTTGTTGCTAAGGAGTGCTTATCCGAAGTCAAGGATTTTTCAATTTCCCATCCTCTGCCAGGAAGGAGGTACACAAGGAGCTGGGAGGGAGAATGGCCAGGACAGCTGACCTGGACTAGCCAAGGGGACCATTCCATACCATAGGACATCATGCTCAGTATATAAACTGGGGGGAATTGGCCATGAGGCCTGATCACTGCTCAGTTACTGGCTAGGCATTAGTTAGTGAGTAGTGAGCAATTGCATTGTGCATCACTTGTCTTTCTTGGGTTTTATTTTTCGTGTTGTTGTTGTTGTTGTTATTATTATTATTTTATTTCAATTATTAAACTGTTCTTGTCTCAACACATGCATTTTACTTTTTTTCTTTCCAATTCTTCTCCCCATTCCCTGGGGTGGAGAGGAGAGGAACGAGTGAGTGGCTGCATGGTGCTTAGTTGCTGGCTGGTGTTAACCCATGACAACAGGCTATCAATATCAGGTTATGCTGGAGGAAGCTTCATCAGAGCCTCCAAATTTTTAGATATGTGTCTGTTGTGCTTTAAGCCCAGCTGGCAACAAAGGACCACAAGGCTGCTCGCTCACTCCTCCCCTGTGGTGGGATGGGGAGGATAAAAGGCAAAGAAGAGCTCATAGGTTGAGACAAGAACAGGGAGGCATCAGTTACCAATTATGGTCATAGGCAAAAACCAGACTCAACTTGGGGAAAAACCAAAATCAATTTAATTTACTACCAATCAAATCAAATCAAAACAGAATGAGAAGTAAAACCAAATGTTAGAACACCTTCTGCCCATCCCTCCCTCCTTCCTGGGCTCAACTCCACTCCTGGTTCTCTCTACCTCTGTTATGGGTGCACGCATAACCAAATCCAACAGGTATTAAAACTCAGATTTATTCTTCAGTAAAAAGTTAGTTAGAAGTCCGGCAACACTTTATAAACCACAGGCTCGATGATGTAAAGAGAATTAAGACTACAGAACTGACTCAAGAATCCCCAAGATTTAAAGTGATGGCTCCAAAATGCGCTTATCACTCACCTAAAAGCTGAGGGCTCTATTCCTCGAGGAGTTACCTTGGGCTGTGCCCTGACCCAGGAGGGAGTCCCTGACTGCAGACCCGCTGCTCCAAGGAGGACCGATTCCAACATGTCCTCCGGAGGGACCCCATTTATACCCCTGTCGAATCTGACCTGTGGTCATTTAATCCCTATTGGCCAGGAGGGTCACCTCAGTCTACCCGGCATGTCTCGATCGGCCAGTTCAAATTTCAACCTGTTGCCTCTAGGGTTTAGGTTTTATTTTCCTTCCCCTTCTCCCTGCCTGGAGAAGTTTCGTTTCCTGTTGGCAGGTTGCAGGGCTGGGGGCGGGGAGGGGAAGTATATTGCCACAGCCTCCTCCCCCCAGTGGTGCAGAGGAACAGGGGATGGGGGTTGTGGTCAGCTTGCCACACATTGTCTCTGCCGCTCCTTCCTCCTCAGAGGGAGGACTCCTCACTTGTTCCCTGCTCCACCATGAGGTTTCTCCCATGGGAGACAGTCCTTCTTGAACTTCTCCAAGGTGAGTCTATTCCATGGGCTGCAGTCCTTCAGGCACAGGCTGCTCCAGCGTGGGCCTTCCCATGGAGTCACGGCCATCTTCAGGGTTATCCCCCTGCTCTGGCGTGGGGTCCTCCCAGGGCTGCAGATGGGCATCTGCTCCCCCGCTCCCCTCCATGGGCTGGGAGGGACAGCCTGCCATCTCACCACAGGCTGCAGGGGCATCACCTCCTCCCCCGCTCCTCCTCCCCTCCTTCTTCACTGACCTTGCTGTCTGCAGAGGTGTTCCTCTCATGTTCCAATCTCCTCCCCTGCTGCAGGTTTCCGCTCTTAAATCTGTTCTGCCAGAGGTGCTACCATCATTGCTGATGGGCTTGCCCTTGGCCAGAGGCAGAGTCCGACTTGGAGCCAAGGAAGCTTCTAGCAGCTTCTTACAGGAGCCACCCCTGCAGCCTCTCTCCTGCTACCACAACCCCACCACACAAACCCAAAACAGTGTCTTTTGGGGTAGCAGACTGAATAGCTCTGTATTGCTCCTATGAGAAGGGTCCCCAAAACAGTGGAATTGTTAGGAAGATGGACACATCTCTTATTAGCCTCCAAGTTAGTATGGCAAGTTATTAGGCTCACTCAGTGAGGAATGCCTTGAGCTTCACTATGTATTTACCAGGATGCTTTAAATAGTATACCTTATTTTGGAAGGCTGGAGGTTAACAAGGGCTTTTTCCAGGTCCAGAGACCCTTTCCATGTATGGCATTCTTTTTCAGGTTTGGGTTCTTGGTCTGTGTTTAAAAAACCCAACCAAACAACAAAAAAACCAACCAAAACTCTCCCCCCCCCCCCCCCCCCAAATAACTGGACAAATAAAAAAACCCAAGCAAACACCTCCCCAACAACAAACGAAACAAAAAACCAGAAGCCCCAAATAAAAAACCACAACACCAACAAAAAACCCAAAACCAAATAAATAAAAACAGCAAAAAACCCTCCATCGTCCCATCCCCTTCAAAAAAAGTTTTTGAGTCACCAGAATTATTAAACTTCTAAGACAGATAAAGCATAGATACTGCTCTACAACCAGAGGTAGCTTCACCAACACCTTTTCCTGTTTTCCTGTTTAATTTTTTGTGTTATCAATCATGGAATTTCCTGTACTTTCCCAGTAGGAATTTTCTACTTACCCAGGAAGTATGTTTGTGATATGTCTGTCTATTCCTTAATTTTACATCTGAATGATGACTCTTGGTGCACTTGAGAGCTCTATTTAATGAAGTTTACTCTGATTCTATTTTAATCTTTCTAGCACTGGTCTGGCCCTCTTCCGAACATAGGGGTGTAGGCCATGATGAACTTAGCTTCAGAGATGGATTTTTACTAGCATTTAGATATCAATCTTGGAGAGAGTCACTCATTAGATCTATAGTAAGGTACTTGTTCTTCCAGCTCTCTGAAAGAAGTCTTCTCTGTGACTGCCCCTTCAATAATAAGGTTGGAAGAATCCTGTGAAGTTATGAGAGGTGTTTCCCATCTTTCTGTTGTAACTATTTTCCTCCGTATGTTATTCTCAAGGACTTGCCTGAAGTCTTAATGGTGTTTTCATTCACCGTTGATAGCTGACTTTCTTACTGGTGTGTAGTTTTGGCTCCTAAAGCCTTCCTCCTTAATACCCAAGTTCTTCATGCCTTTGCTATAAAATTTTATCTGTCCTTCCACCAGCAGTAACTAAAATTGAGAAATCTGCATTTCCTTGTGCATACAGTCTAAATATCTCCCAGCTTGTTCAGGCTCCTCAGTTGATATCAAGTAGAGTTAAACTGAGATATAAGCCTGTTAAATGTAAACTGTTCTGTCATCAAAGGTGATTGTGCGCTACTCGTTATTGTTTGCTTTTACAAAGATTGTTTTCACAGACATCTCCTGACTTGGTACTGCTTTTGGTAAGGACTTTTCTGTGGAACTGTCTGCAGTATGAAACTGCAGATTAATAAGCACTTGAAAGAAGGAAAATTTATCTGTAACAGAGATCTGTAATCTCTTGTATAGCTAATGGTTACATTATTCCTTTCCCACAGAGAATTAAAAGGCATGGTGCAAAGGAAATACCTCCTGGCAAAAAAGCTTAAGGTATAACGAACCTATAGTGTAACAATGTACGTGGAAAATATTTACCAAGAAATGGGGTCAGTAAAGATGTAACTATATTAGCTGTAAAAGCTTTGAATTCTTGTTACAGTTTGTTTTCTCATCTGAGGCTACTTTAACTTTTCAAGTAACCAGTTACGCTAGTTCGGATGTGTAGCTCAAAGGCAAAGAAACTGCCTTGAAACAGGATCCATAAGGAAGGGATGGTGTTAGGTTCCAAGTCTGTTTTGAGGAACGACTTGTGCGCTGATGCTCTGAAGCACTTTGTGTTGCTAAATTCTGCTAAATCTGGGTTAACTGCTTTATGAATTCAACCAGGACCTATAAACTTGGGGTCTCTATGCTTCTTCCTTCAGTAGATAATATATTTATATACCCATTATTGGGGAATCAGGTAGGAGAATGGGTCCGCTTCACACTTTCGAACAGTGGCAGGCATAATTTTCTTTTAGTTGCTGGCAGTTGATGAAGATTTGAGCACCTCAGTAGCATGTCTGATTTCAGGGGGACTCACCCCGAGCAGATTAATCTCAAGCCATGGAGAGATGTACAGTTTACAAATAGCTGTGTTGTGTGAGGTTATAGCCATCACAGATGGGTGGCATTTCTTTCTGGAGCACATTAATGAGCAATTGTATAACCTGCTGTGCTGGCAAAGGCCTTATGTTAGATCTCATGTACTTCAACAGCAGTTTCATGTGACTGCCTGAAGTGGATTAGGCAGCTGAACTCCAGAGGGGAGAACCCTGCTCAGGGACAGTGATATTGTCAACCAGCACAACTGGACTTGAAAGATGATGTTCAGATATGACCAAGGGGTAGAAAGACACCTCTAGCATTTATTGCTGACTTGGCAGTGATGATTTTGGTAATGTCTTCTCATTAAATTATTTAGGAATTGAGACTTGTGAGCTTTGTAATATATATCTGTGTACCAGATCAGAGAATTGTTACAGACCTAATACAAGCAGCACTTAAGTGAAATTGAAAGAGACGAAAATAGGTTTTCACTCCTCCCTCCGCCTGCCCACCCGCAATTTTCTATCTAAGTAAATATGTATGTGAAAGTGTATATGCACATATGTCAGGTCTAAATACTACTTTTTAACACTTAATTAATGATCTATAACTTTGGTAACTTTACCTTACTAGCATTCACATTAACCCCTTGTTATTATTTAAGACGGTCTCCATTTCTCAGGAGGAAGTCTCTATAGCCCTATGAAGTTAATAGCAGTGTTAAGATAAAAGAAAATTTAAGCATAACAGTTTATGCTGTTAATATACCATGGAGTTTCAGGTTTGTTTTCTGTTGACCAGATCTGGATACAGTTTTCAGGTGACTTCTTAGTTTTTCTGACATGCTTGGAACACAGATTATTTAGACTGTTATCTGACCCACCAAAATATAAGAACAGGTTAGTATAAAGCTGAAGCAAGCAAGAAAATATGCTAGTTGAATGACATCTGAAAACTTTACCTTTAAAAGTTTCAGACTGTAAATTGAAAGTTCACTGATTAATATCTTCATGTTGTGTTTTAATAGGAAGAGAAAAAAATCACAGTCACCACTGTTGGTCTAGAACTTGTTTTCCTTTTTGTAAACAGCAACAGTATATAGTGTTTTCTAAAAAAAACCCCAACCAAACAAAAAACCCTATGAAGGCTATGTAAAGACTATAAAATACACACTTAATGGTGAACACCTATTTTTTCTATTGTAGAGGAAGATGAGATCTAGGAATAGAATGTGAAACTGGCAGCTCACAGGTTTTTCTTTACATGCTGAATTGCAGAAATCTGAGTTTTATTCTTGGCTCAGTTCTCAAAATGATTGCATTTGAGGTGGTAGGGGACTTTTAGTGATGGAGTTTTTTTCTCTTCATCTGAAAAAAAACAAACAGTAGAGCAGTTTTTTTGAAAATTGACAGGACTGTTACCAAGAGCACACTTTTAATTCCTGATTAGTAGAAGTTTTCTGTCCGTCTTAGTTATGAGGGCAGCAGATTTGATATGTACAAAGCAGAAATAGACTTTTCATTGTGTAAGTCTAACACATAAGAAGTCTAACTATAATTTTTGAAGTACCTCATGGTTCATGACAGGTTTTGCTTTTGGTGAAATGTGCAATTATTTGAGTTTTTAACTATGCTTATGAAATTAAGTGTGATAAATATGAAATGATATTTGTGGTCCATTGAGCAGACATCTTTTCAAGTTAAAGTATGCCATTGGAAAAGTAAATGCACTGTCATACCTTCTTAATACCAGTGTCTTTGCTTCTACCTAAATGACTTTATTTCAGAGAATATTCTGGGAGGACAAGGGGATAATCTTCTATTTATCTTCTGAATCAGAATGAATTCTTCAACACAGTGAGGTACCAGACGGCTTTCTGTCTTATTCTGGTTTATACTGTGCCAAATAGAAAAATGAAAAATAATCTTAGAGTGCTTTGAGTTTTAATTTTGAGATAGCCTTACATGAGACACATGTTACTCAAGTTTTCTTTCACAGTGTTGGCCAATGAGCCATTCATCTTTGAAAAGATATTTCTTTTTGGTGAAATTAGCACTGAAGTTTTGTCAGACACATCTGTAAAATATAAACTTGTATATTTGCTCTATTTAGTTTTCACATCATAGAATGATGGTGCAAGATTCCTAAATTAAAAAATTCATGTGTATATTCTATACTTTAAAATAAGGGAATTTTTTTTAATTGCTGAATGTACAAAGGCGCTAATGCCAAATTCTTTCCATGTGTAATCGTACTTACTAAAATGTAAGTTAAAATTTAGGTTTTGGATTTATTTCTAGTGTTTGCATTATTGTCATTATTGTGTGCCTGTGTATGATCAGTTAAACACATATACCATGCTAAAGTTCTCCAAAACACTGGTGAGAACTCTGGCTACATGTCCATTAATTTTTTTTATTGTTTTTAAGAAAAACCTTTACCATTGCGGCATCACATGTTATGTGGACCATGGATGTAATTAAGAACTACGACATCCTCTTTCAGCTTATGATTCTTTTTTACTTCCTTAGCTATCAAAACAGTGACTTAATTGTGTCTTCTTCCAGGAACCAGTTAGTTGAGAATGACGTAGGGTTTTTTTACAGTTATGCTTAAGTTTTTTACTAACTCAGGTGTACATTTTAAAAATCCAGGAACTGAAGTTCCACTAATCTTGTAGCAAAGAGATTGCTTTTATTTTCTGGAAAGCTGTATAATGCTATCTGAAATTTAATGGTTTGATTTAACTCTGCCATAAAATTAATAAATTACTCAAGTTTCCTAAGTTGCAAGAAGCAGCACTGATATGTGAATTTTAGAGTCAGTGAAATTAATTATCATCTACTGTAAAGTAAATCAGAGATACGAACTGCCCTCAAAAAATGCGTTAATCTAAGAGGGGATAGTATTCCAGACTTTCACTAGATCTGACTCTTCATTAAAAAAGACTTCATGAGAAACTAGAAATTTTTTTAAGGACATGATTCTGCTTGAACATTGGAGGGTGACTGATGGTAGTAAGCAATTGAAAAGTCTTTTTGGTTTCATTTCAACAGTCAATTTTAAACCAAAAGGCAAAAGAAACACAAATGTCAAAAAAAATCCAACAACCTTGCAGATACATGTAAGCAGTGCTCAAACACTCTTAGTAGCAGTGATTTCATGTTTTCAAAGTTGATTTGTGATTCTTGTCATGATCAAATTATAAAATGGTTTTACTTAATTAGGTTACTTTTTGAATAATGCTGATTTGTCAACTTCTGTTCTGATTTTGTCCTGAAACTTTGCCTGTGTCTCTACAACTGTGTTTTAACTGTGCTAAAACACAAGAATACCTTTCTTTAGTGCAGTTAGTTGGTAGAGCTTCAAGAAGGAAATTGGACTGGAAAGTGTAGACAGGAATAGTGGCAAATCAGTTAATGAAATGCTTCAGGATATTTTGCATAGCAATGGAGTGCATTGACATTTGGACACAATTCTTGGAGTCTGCTGTTGACCCAAGAAAATTTACATTATCAAAGTGGGGAAAAGTAAAATTAAAAAAGGACCACTGCATGATGATGATAAATCTGGGGGGGGGGATGGTGGGTGGAAATCAAGTTTCCACACTTTTGAGGACAAACATAAGTGAGGCAATCAAAAGGCAAGAAACTTAGCAGTGTGTACACTATATTGCTATCACATGTGCTGGCAGAAAATGAAACTAGCTGCAAGCTCCTGAATACTTAAGTCCAGACAAGTGTCTTGACATTAAAGACAGTATTTTTTTTCTCTTGTTTACATGTTTATATTGATAACAGTCCTTATGTAGATTTAAACCAACAAATGTTACTTTGCTGATATTAGTATATTTAGTTTTGGTAACTGCAGCTTTAAACTATTGCACTTTTTCCATGTGTAAACTGTAGTTGTATTTAAAGTTTCCTGATGCAAATACACTGGTAAACCTTTTCTTTCGACTTGGGAACAAACTCTTAGTTTGTGGATAAGCACAAAAATAAACTTGAATTGTACTAGATTCTTATGTGATATCAGGGACTGAGATGTGAAATAATACATTTAATGTGGTAGTCTGTAGTAGTAGACTTATAGCTAGCAACTGTAAATTAATTTATTCATGGTTCTATTCAACTTTCGATAATTTTTTTTTTTTCAACTTTATGGCTCCACACAAAATTGGACAGCCTCTGTAAGTTATGGAGTTAAGAGCTATCAATGGTATGAAATTTAAAAAAAGCAAATGCTGGATTCTGCACCTGGGACGGAGTAATGCCAGGCACAAGTATAACTTGGGAGAGGAGTGGCTGTGGAGCAGCCCTGCAGAAAGGGATCTGGGGTGCTGGTTGACAGCAGGGTCAACATGAGTCAGCAGTGTGCCCTGGCAGCCAAGAGGGGCAAAACGCCTCCTGGGGACCATCAAACACAGGATAACCAGCCGGGCAAAAGAGGTGATTACCCCACTGTATTTAGCGTTGGCACGGCCTCACCTTGAATACTGTGTGCAGTTCTGGGCCCCACAATTTAAGAAGGGTGTGAAGATCCTTGAATGCATCCAAAGGAGGGCAACAAAGCTGGTGGAAGGGCTGGAAGGCATGTCCTGTGAGGAGCGGCTGAGGGCTTTGGGTTTGTCTAGTTTGGAGAAAAGGAGGCTGAGGGGCGACCCTGTTGGTCTCTACAGCTTCCCAAGGAGGGGAAGTGGAAAGGGAGATGCTGAGCTCTTCTCCCTGGGATCTAGTGACAGGACACCTGGGAATGGCTCAAAGCTGCGTGAGGGGAGGTTCAGACTTGACATTAGGAAACATGTTTTTTACTCAGAGGGTGGTCAAGCACTGGAACAGGCTTCCTAGAGAGGTGGTTGATGCCCCAAGCCAGTCAGTGTTTTAAGAGGCATTTGGACAATGCCCTCAATAACATGCTTTAACTTTTGGTCAGCTTTAGTCAGGCAGTTGGACTAGAAGATTGTTAACCCTTCCAACTGAAAATTTTCTATTCTAGTCAGAAATAAATATATTTACGTGCAAGATGCAAGATACATGGTAATTAAATTTCAGAGGACTTTCTGCTGGCTTGCAACTGATTCTGTGAATACTTGTAAATATTTGCTCTAGGACTTTCTGAAGTGTTTTAAGTTCAGAGTGTTAACCATGTTATACCCTTCCTCTATAGCTTAACAAACTGAATTATATTAAAACAAAATGATCCCTAATTGTAACACTGCTTTTCCTACATGATAATGTATTCTTATGCCAGCTGCTTTGTCATTTAGCTCTGTGCTTCTTTATTTAGGTTGGTATGTTAAGTTTTTCAAGAATGTTTAAGAAGACTAATTCAGTGGAAGTTTGTTTTTATTGCTGCAATGTAAAAATATGGTAAAATAGTTTATTATGATGATATATTTCTGTGTAGGAAAAACATAGGATAGTTTTAGCTCATCCTCCGTTAGTTGTGTGCTAGCATGATACTGTCTCTTGCAGAAGAAATTCCGGGTAAAAATTTGTGAATGTGTAGTCTGCTACATGTGGATCTTTTTATGTAAATATCAGTAAAATAGTTCTTTGATTTGTTGAAAAGTAAATGAGCATTGAAAAAGATTAATTGGTTACGCGATCTCAATTAGAGTCATAGCTTCCATTAAAAAAACACTTACTGAAATAGGCAGAGATCACAGCAAATTTTAAGAACAGCACAAAAGGAAAATAAATTCTGCTTACTCATCACTTTTCTGTTTTCAATCTTCATGGAACTATTGTGTAATAGTAATTTACTGTCAACTTTTTTGTATTAGGCTGTTTCCATGCCTCTAAAGAAAGTGTGTTTTATGTTTAGATTTTTAGCCCTCATATTAACTGTCTTGACAAAATCTATTTTTCCCCTTTAAGATAGATTAGATTAGACCCTAGGGTTCTATCTGTATGGAAACTTATATCAGGTGTGATGATTCTTTTAGATGCTAACTGTCTGTTTGAAAAAAAAAGTTACTGAGCTAGCACTTTTCCTCTGGAGTGTTATAGTTTTATTTCCTCATTTGCAAAGTAAAAAAGGGAGTTTTTTAGAAATTTGTGGTGTTTTTGTTTCTGAATACTTTATTAAATTTTTACCTTTACAAAGTAAGAGTGCAACCTAAAAGTAGTGCAACCAAAGTAAGAGTGCGCCAGTGTCTAGTGGTTATTCCTAATTACAAGATTCTTTATTTGAAATGTAATTAACAGTTTGATGTGAACTGGGAAAGAATGTGTATATTGTCAAACTACATTAACTCTGCATTTCTACCTAAGATGCTGTTCTGTCCCAGTCGGTGGGCTTGGGGAAGGTGATCTTTTAGGTAGTCCGGTGCCGCACACAGGAGTCACAACAATGACTCATGAGGGACAGGGAAAATTTTAACACTTCGTTTTCCTTGGCAAATCCCAGGGCAGGAGTCACGACAATGGCTCCTAAATGCTCTAAATATGTTTTATTTGACGTTGACTTATAACACAAGTGTGGCTAAATTTGGCGTAGCAGATAATTTCAGATAAGAAACTTGACACCGTAGCAAAGTATTCCTAACAGCAAGGTAGGAGGAAGAAAAGAGATAAGAGAGAGAATAAAGAGAAAAAAGGAGAGGTAAGTATCACCACCCTTGTATCCAGCGAAGGAGTCTCGGTAGTAGCTGTCTGGATTCCTCAGGCAGGAGGGGCACCTCTGGGGTTGGTCTCCACCCCCCACCCCATCCCCCTTTATACCCTCATCCAAGAGCCCTTCCTGCATGCGTTGTGGGGTTTTCTTGAAAGTTCTTGGCGGGGGGGGGGGGGGGGGGGGGTGTCGCTGATGTCCCGTTATCCCATTTAACTTGTTTACACAAGTGCTGTGGTAAGGGCCCATGGCAAAACTCCGAACCTGTGACAAAACGTCCGAAGTGCAACCGCTAGAAAACTTCCTAGAAACAGTTCACTACCCCACCTCTGCTGGGCATGTCCAGTTTCGGCTGCTTGCAGCTACCTGCTTTGTTGTTTGAGACAAAATGGCTGCCAGTCTCTCGCTGTCTCTCGGTCCTTCATAGATGAATGTAATCTATTTTTTATCCTTAAAATATTTATGAATCAATATTCACTCTATTCAATAATAAAGTGGTTTTCTTTTATTGGACTTAAAAATTATTTTTTTAATACTAAAATTTTCTGCATTTGTATATCAGACTCAAAACAATATTACTTAATTCCAGAACAGCCTAATCCTGTATCTTCTTATAAGCAGGCTGGCATTGTGCTAGAATGGCAGTGCCTCTGCAGAACAGAACTAGTAAATCAGAGTGGAGTCACTAGATTGTATTTGTCTGGAGTACAATCCTCACATTGTGTGGAAGCTTTCAGAAAATCTTAAAATGTGGATGCATTCATAACATAATTCATAACATCCATTGCATTTTTCAGTAGTTACTCTGTTGTATATGATACTTCCTAAAACTCTACTGCTGAGTCATTTTTGGAAGCACTTAAATGAAAATGCTCATATATGACAAGAGCTGGTATGAAGAGTAGGAATATACCACTTTTGTATTAAGTAGACAGGTTTATCTTCTGCTTTTTCCCAGTTACAATTACAGAAAGAACATACCCCTTCCAGGTTCTGGGAAGGAAGATGCATGGTTCTCATGTAAGGTTTTAGGAAGAGGTTAAAGAATTTCATGGAAGACTCTGCACTGTGAGGTCTGAGTAGGTGGTTAAATTTGGTTTTTCCTTTACTCTGCATCTTACTGATATCTTTTCTAATGAGGGATGCAGCTACAAGATATTTATTTTCTCAGTCATTGCTAACAAACTTCTCATTCATAAATGTTGCTGAACATGTGCTGCAGGGCTTACTGCTGCTTTGTTTGCCCCCCTTCTTTACCCTCAATGTCTGTGGGATACCATTAGTGGCTCTTAATTTTCTCCGCAGGCGGTAGGTGTAAGATGCTGCTAGTAAGGATTTTCATGCAGTTGTTTTACATAAAATAGGGTGATGGGGTGCTTTATGACTTGAAAGAAGAGATGAGATATTGAGGGAAGGATTAGGGGGTGTTGGGGGTGAGTGTATTGGGAATAGAGCTTCAGCTGGGAAGATGATCTTCTAGTAGATGCTACAGTCCTCCTGATGTGAGAGTTGAGGAAACCTAGTGGAAGTTATCAAAGAAGATCAATTTGCAGATATGTACATCTTCCTTTTCAACTATTTAATTGGTGCTTAAATAAAAAAAAATTCCACCATTTTTTAAATCTGTGTATTCTGTTCAAAGTAGAAAGCCTAATATTCCATATATTTGTATGTTCAGGAAATAAAAGATCTAAACTTTGTGAAAAGAATCTCCTGGAGAGTTTAGCACTTCAAACTATCCACAGCATGTAGTGTCAACTTTTTAAGAAAATGCTTCACTTAACTTTTTACAGGGAGTGGGAAGAAGGCAGGTCTCTAACACTGTTGAAAGCACCTTAAATTTCATATTTCCTTTTTCTTAGGTTGGCTGAAGACTTTTGATGATTACTTCAGAGATCAGACACAGCATATCTTAAATAATATGGTTATAAAACTGCAAGAAGACAACCGAAGAAAATTTATGTGGTCTGAGATTTCTTACTTTTCAAAATGGTGGGATGGAATAGATAGCCAAAAAAAGGATGCCGTTAAAAGGTTTGAACACTGACCTATTTATTTTCTTCCATGTGGCATGTTCTGAGACTTTGTGTATTTGGCTACACTGTAAACTTGACATTTCACTTGTTGCTATGCAGAATTGCTAGAATAATTGACTACTCAAGTCCTGATTTTCTGGGCTTGGTTCATTTTTTTTCCAGTTGCAAAAATAAAAATCCTCTTAGAGGAGTGAAGCTGAATTACTGAGTTGCTGAAAAAATTGATTAAAAGTTTCAGTATACTACAGTGAAGATGTCATTCAAATTGTAATAGAGTTGTGATTATAAGCTTTATTTGAAGTCACATTGAAGTATTGACATTGGAATAAAAATAATGTTTCATATTAGCTATTTATATATGGTAATTTTTTCTTCAGTTATAACACAATTATGAAATGAATTTTTTTGTTTTTAAATATGTATATTTTTTATAAACATGCAGCTGCTTAAATGGTAAAGTAGTACATAATCTACACCCTTGCTCTTAGTTCTTTTTAAAATTTTAAGTCAAAATATAATACAGAAGTAAAAGGATTCCCTAGACATTGAGACAAGAAAGCATGCTGCTTGGATAAACTTGAAGTGAGGTTCTAGCTTGGAGTTTTCAAAAAGTTTTCTTTTGTTTTGGTTTGGTTTTTTACTTAGCTTTAAGACAGGGTCCAACAGTTCTTAGCTCATGTCTGTGAAGCCCTCCTTCTCATGTCCCCCTTCAAGATGCATGGGTTGCAGTATACGTTAAGGCTATGAGGCCCTCACAGCTGCAAAGGTTAGGTAATGCTGGAAATCTTGGGAATGACATAGAAAATTATCTATTTAAAAATTCATGTACAATGCATGAGTATTATAGCACAGCTGTTGATTTTTGAGATTAAAAAGATCCCTTGGAACACAATAAACTGTAAATGTTAGTCACTAGGGAACTGGATCCTTTCTTCAGGGGAATCAGGTATTGTTTAAACTGCTGTAAGACTTAGAGAAGCTGCACTGGAGATTATTTTTGCTGTATGTTTTTCATTGCTCTTGTGAGCATTATCTATAATGTCATTAAGTTTTGATAAACTTATTACATTTCTTTCTTGAATTCATTAAACTGTTACATGCTAGTGTACAGTGTAAGTGCTGAAATTACATTATTTAACTGTAGGGACCACCTGATGCTGGAAGCATGATCATTGTATTCACTGATATGTTAATAGAGAGACTGGACCATCCTGTGATCTGTTTCAAGGAGGCATTTTAATGAGTGAGATGGTCTGAAGCCTTTATAGATACAATAAACTTCAAAGCTCTATCACCCCTCTAAAACAACAAAAGCAATGGTAGATCAAAGACGGGGAGGTATTAGTAGTGCTTGAAATGTGCAATGTCTAGGCATCTCACTCAACTGGCCTTCAGTATTGTGGAACACACACTTTTATTTTTGTAATCCATGCAGGAACTAGGCTTCTCCCTGATTTAAAAAAAATAATCAAGTATTATGGCACATGCAGTAGAGTTGGTAGTTTTCATTGCACGGAGGCATTAAAAATTTCACTGTTTATCTATTCATTCTTTCCCTGTTTGATTAAAGAAATGTAGTCCAGTGATGGAAGCAGCACAAAGAATTCAGCTTTTGGTATCATGTCCCTGGTAAACACTTATTGGGTATTCAGAAATTGATTTTTAAAAGTGTATTTTCATATACAAGATTCTGAACACAGTTTACGTATTTTTCAGGTTAATAAAAGATGGACAATTTGAAATAGTAACAGGAGGATGGGTCATGCCTGATGAAGCCTCTCCTCATTATTTTGCTTTAATTGACCAACTGATAGAAGGACATCAATGGCTAGAAAAGAACCTTGGTATGTAGCTTGATCTAAAATTTAACTGTGTTAATACAGGAAGTAAATTAGAAAATACTTTTGGTTTTGTATTTCTGAGGTGCTTAGAAGGCTCTCTTTACTCTGCTTTCCTGAAACATTAAATCAGCCACTTACTGGACGCTATAGGAATGAGTTTAGTATTTGCAATTACTGTTCGCAGATAGAAGTTTCTGGATGAAGTGTATTTAAACAATTTTATGTCATAACATTTTGTCTTGATCAATGAAAGATGTGTATAGTGTATTAGCATAACAAAATGTAACACTAGATCATGCTGAATTGTAGATCATGTGTCTCTGGTATCACAGTTTCCTATTGGTATTTCTGTCTTTTGAAAATCATGAGAAAGGCCTTAAAATGACTTAAAAATTGATATTCCTGTCGTGTTTGGATCTATTCTGTAGGCTGCATATTCATTAGGTTCTCTTATGTAAGTCTTTCAAAAAAGTAAATATGAAATTTAGTAGTAGTTGTTGTAGCAGCAGTAGTAGTAGTAATAAAACTTAAATGCATTGTAATGTTAGAATTGTTCATATTTCACAAAAAAAAGAAAAGGCTGACTCATCCACTTTTGAAACTTTGAGGAATTATTGACTGCAGTAATATTGGCTGAACTGTTTTGGTGGCTTTGGGAGGATTTTTTTGTTTAGTTCTGTAAGTAGAGATAATGCTCTATAAGTAGAGATAACCCTTTTTACATAGAAAATATTTCTACAGTGCTTTTAATATCAAGTTAACATTACTTCATCCAATTAACTGAAATTATTTTGAAAAGCTGTTTCACCATGTTTTTCTTAGATTCCAATTTCCATAAACTCAGCTTGACACAATTAAGCGATAGGGGGAGGGAAGGCCTAATAAAAGGGTAATGCATTCCCTGCTGTTTTTTGGTAAGACAGTAAAAATGTGCCTAAGGAATCACGTTGAAGATTCAGTTAAACAAGAGTTAGATACAGCTTCTTTATTTGCTAGTATGAAGTTCAGTGAAAAGACAGTATTAATTGACATGATTCTAATGATTGCCAACCAAATAAATAAAAGTTAGTTCCAAAGCCAACAAAGATTAACATTATTTAAATTACAGTGAAAATTCAGCAAGCTACAGCATCAATCCATCTCCAACTGTTCATTTTCTTTCAGCTTTCCTTTCCAATTATAATGTCTGTAAACTACTTAAAGTGAAAAAAGAATATGTTTCATTATAATTCCATGTAAAGATGTTTGACACACAATTGAGATAGTGTAACAATGTAGAATACTAATCTCAGGTTTTTTATGTAGTTGGAATGCCTTGTCTCCAAGACATTTGATTTTTTTTGTGTGTGTTAATTGTTTACCTGTTTAATTCTAGCTTGTTAATTCCAGGGCGTATTCTGCAGGAGGCTTAATACCCATATCTCTCTCTCTCTATATATATATCTCTTCTTGGAAATTTTGTCTTTAGTGCTTTGATTTAAATTATATTGGTGTAGCTTTCTTTGAGTGAAAAGTAAAACTTTCTTCCCTTTTTACTTTTTTCTTTTGTCAACAGGAGTAAAACCAAAGTCTGGTTGGGCAATTGATCCTTTTGGGCATTCACCAACAATGGCCTACCTTCTGAAACGCACAGGATTTTCCAATATGCTTATACAAAGAGTTCATTACTCAGTTAAAAAACATTTTGCAATGCAGAAGACACTGGAATTTTTTTGGAGACAGAACTGGGGTATGGGTTTTTTTTCCCTTTATGGCAATTTATTTTGTTAATTTACACAGGTAAAATACGGAGAGGACTTGAATAAATACTGTGGAAATCTTTACAGAACAGGTTAATTAGAGAAGTCTAGACTTGAAAATGTTAGGTTTGCAGTTCTGTTAAAAAAAGTAATCTAGGGTAAGTTTTGGGGATTTTTTTTTTTTTTTTTTTTTGGTAACAGGGAATGTGAGTACCTGTGTCTTAGGAAAGCGGTTAAATATAAAAACTGTATTATTGATATTTTAGCTCTGATCTTCCTGTTTCTTCACTTTCATTTGTACTTTTACCTTAGCTTATTTCCCTTCTGCATTCCTTACAAATATATATATAAAAGTAAATGGGGTGGAGTATTCTTTTTCCTTTTCTCATTTCTTTGTTTTCTTCTTCCCACTCCTACTATGTGGAAATAAAGTGGAGGAGGAGAAACATTTCTCTTGGAGAGAAAAAAAAAATAAAAATGCCAAAAGTGAATATTTGAAGATGGAGAGGTCTGTCTTGTTTATATTCTTACTAAGGGAAAAACTTCCAAGCAACCAGTTCTCCTCAGCTGCTGTGACAAATTAGTGTCATTAGGTACAGTAGTTTTCTGTGGACTTGAAATTTGCAGGTTATCGTTAGTCAGAAAAAATAAATGAAAAACATTTCACCATTTTAATTTGCAATGAAATTCTCATCAAAAACCTTACTCTTAGAATAAATATAATTGCTTTTTGATATTGTTTATACAATATAGAATATGAAAGTTTTCTTTAGTAATGTAGTGATTATACTTTAGCAAACTGATGTGTCTGTAAATGAATGTACTTTTCTATATGAATATTTCATTTTGCTTTGTACTGTACCAGCATTACAATAAGGTCTATGATGAAAATATATAGTTGAGGTTTTGGTCTTTCTGTTTTTTAAAGTAAGCTAATATGTCACTACTTTATCAATACGGGGTCAAACAAACATATTTATTACTTACTTTTGAAAGGTGGTGGTGATTTTGAAGCTTTTTAGTTCCTCTGGGTTTTTACTTGGAAATTGTAGGAAGGAGAGTATTCAGAGTAAGCAATCTGCTGCACAAGTAAATGACTTTAGGAAAACACACCACTGTGCAAGAATTTGTTAGATACTGACACTTCAGAGATTTTTCTTTGAATGCTGGTGTATGCCACTCAGTGTACAGAATCATTAATTGACAGGCCTTTTTCCTTAATGGTTGCATACATAAATCACATGTATGATATGGTCTAGTGTTTGGGCTTCAAAAAAGGCTTTTCAAAACAGATCACATATGAAGGATCACTGCATGCTCAGCTGGCATAATAGGTAGATGTGGTACCTGCGATAAAGAGAACTCTGGTAGCTGAAAAGTAAATGCATGTATTTATGGAATATTACCTTTATAGTAATAAGTAAGTAGTAGTAAAATAGGAGGTTTAAACAAAAGGTCTGGATTGGAACTGTGAAGACTTACACTGTTAAGGTTCTGGACAGTATTTTCATATGTATTGTTGACATACTTAGGAGCCAGGTTCTGTGGCACATCTATAACATTCATCCCTTTTTTTCAACATAAAATTGCTTTAAGTTATCAGTGCTGGAAATATGCAATCAGCATTTAGGGGTTTTACCAGATGACTAAACTTACGGTTCTCTTAAGTTCTATGAGAACTTCAGGTTCTCTTTAAAGTTAAATTTTGAAACACCTGACAAGGTGTGTGTAGAACTCTGCTCCTGATGGGTTAAGCTTTAGGGAATGGACTGACTAGATGGAAAAGCGAGGATTGCAAAGATGGTCTCAGAAGGGCATAGGATTCCATGTACAAGCACACAGAATCTATCTACAAGTACGCAGAATCATGCTGTTAATGTATTGAAGTTATGTGTTAAAGAAATTAAGATATTGCTAAAGCCAACCAATTCAGATGTTGTGCTAATGAGGTAATGACAGCAGGGTGGTTCATTTGTTGGTTTTTTTTTGGGTGGTGGGGAGGTGGTTTTGATTCACTCAAAGTATAAAAATGTGTTTTGTTCACCTCTAAAATTCTGGAAATAATGAGATTTATATGAGGAAAAAAAACCCCCTAACATTTTGTTCCTGTCTTTCCCAATCAGCTGGTGCTTAATTGGAACATTCCAATCTTGGCTGAACCTCTCTTTTTTAGCCTCTTTATATGTAAGGTACATACAAAGGTAGACTCCAGGTATGGATATTCAAAGCAAGGAATTGTCTTGATCTGATTTTTTAGTACAATTCTTGGATTAAGAACATGGAACTGGTTTAGTTTTGGCAAATCTGAGAGCGTTTATTTTAAAGGTGTGCTCTGTGTATTTAATTCCAGATTTGGGATCCAGTACAGATATCCTTTGTCATATGATGCCTTTCTATAGCTATGATGTTCCTCATACTTGTGGTCCAGATCCAAAAATCTGCTGCCAGTTTGATTTCAAACGTCTTCCTGGAGGAAGAGTAAGCTGTCCATGGAGAGTTCCACCAGAAGCCATTCATGCTGGAAATGTTCAACACAGGTACAGTTTTTACATATTCTGCAAGGGAATAACTTTAGAAAAAAATAAAATTATGCTGGTCAAAGATGATATCTAACATAGGTTGGTGAATTTATATAGTTCTTAAAATACAATTGTTTTAGGAAAATAATACCTATTACTTAACCCAGTGTTTGCTTATAAGTTCAGAACTTGATTTACAGTGAAATTTGAAGATAGGTTATAATTAAGGAAGTTGCATTAATTTTTTTTCTTTTTAATTCATGATACATGAGTCTATTACTATGTCTGAATGCTAGGCAGAATGTAGTAATCTGGTTTAGTCATGTTACTGGTTTACTGTAATTTTTATGAATTTTATGAATATACAGTGATCTGTCTCCTGCTAGTGGAAGACTTCAGGGACAGTATGGTGTAGTATGCTGTAACTGCAAATGGCAAGATATTTTCCATGGCATATCCTTGCAAAACGTGGCAATCTGTGGCCTAGGTTTCCCGAAGTGGACACTTTAAGTGATTCTCAGTCCTATGTCTTTACGTGTCCGGGGAGCGGGGGGGAAATCATATTAACCTCAATTCTATCTTTCAAATAGAAACACTGAGTTGGTTTGCCATGGGTAAGAATCAAGTTTACAGTTTTACAAAACTACTTTTCAATTTTGGGAAGGGGGGGGGGTAAAAAAAGGGAAGATAGACCTACTAAAATGTTTTCCAGAAAAAGATTGTATTGTATGGTCCTGTTACTATCTTCAGGCCTTCAAACCATCCCCAAGTCCAAGAGATAGAAATTTAGGTAGGTGTTTACGATTGTTGCAAATTGCTGAGTATAACAAATATATTAAGGATAGCAGGGTGCCTTTTTGGTTCTAGTCTTCATGCTGAAGTTTTGAAGTGATGATGTGATGGTGATGCATTGGTTGTCTACATGTCAAGTCTGCATGTCCTTTTTCTGAGTATGAATTTTGCCAAGCATCGTGAAAACTTCACTTTGTCAGTAAAATTCAATTACAAAATTTTAGCAAAGATAAAACTAAACTAAAACAAAATACATCACAATTGTCATATTTTAAGTTAGAAATTGGAATGATGATAGGAGAGTCATTTCCTTGAAAAGTGGAAAAATGAAAGCTGAAGGTGACAGAAGAACAGTAGAGATAGCTAACAGAAGAATCATTATGACACACTCAGTGCTGATCAAATGTGAAAGAAAGCTCATGTGTCTTTAAATCAAAGTTGTAAAAAGAAAAATCTTGAATATGTATCCCAATTAGCTGAGACAAATATTTGTAGAAGAGTAAGAGCTTGTTTAACAAATACCTGGAACATATAGGCTATAAATACAATGTAGAGAGCCTGCTCAGAATGCTTTTTAAGGTTTTTGTCTTTTAATTAGATCTGAATTTATCCCTGCACTTTCAAGATGCAGCCTTTGCATAATGATCTAAATTAGACCTTGTCAAAGAAACGGTTCTTTCACTATGTCCTATGAAATCAAAGAATAAAGAAATGGGGCAGGTATTTAGTGCATGTATTATCAAGATGAAGAGATGATCATCTCAATATGGTCTCTGAAACTTAATCTTTTGCATCGGTTTTTGGTGGATAAAAACAGTTTTTGTGTCTAACAGAGTTGAAAGAGCAGTATGGTAGATAATACCTATGGGAAAAGTAAAACTAACACAGGGTCTTTGAGTTGGGAGCCTGGATTATTTACATTTGGAACACCAGAAGGAACAGAGGAACCATACTTTGAGAGTGTGGTTTGAAATAAATCCACTAAAACGTAGGAAGTACTGTTTTGCTGGAGAATGCTAAAAACACTACTCATGTTTTATGACAAAGAAAAGGTTGGAATATAGTAAGCAACCAAAAACTTCTCTGATCTGACCTCTGTTACAACACAAGTTTTACAGTCGTTATGATGAGACGTATGAGATCCAGAAGTAATTGGAAGACTTATCTTTATGTCATAAGCTTTTCAGGGTTAAAGGTTTGTGGCATACTAATTAATCTGTCTCTCATCTCTGCTTGCTTTGTTTTTTAAGTCTGGAAAAATACAGGAAATTACACTACATGGATGTAAAAAAAATATTTGATACACACTTGATTGATTTAGAGACAAGGTTTAGATTGCTGACCTTTCTTCAATGCTAAAGCTGGAACAAAACAAATTGAACATAGATCTTGAATACTCAGCTGGGACGGTTGCTTTTGATTTCAATACTATTATGGGCATACATATATACTGAAGAGATATTGAATTGAAAACTTAAGATGAGTAGCTGTTGGATTTATCATTGCCTTGCCACTTTAATTGGGATTTGGTAGGAAAGAATGAAACAGGAGCCTAATTGAAAGCCTGTACTTGTTTAATTACACTTCATGACCACTTAGGTTGAAGGTTGCTGTTGCACTTGCTCTATTTTGCAATGTCATTCTTATCCATATGTTTGGATACTGAAGTTCTAGCTTTTCACACTAGCAAGAAAAAACAGCTGGTTTCTTTGTTTGTTTTTTTTTTCCTTGAATGGGAATAAGTTGTTTTGTTAAGAGGAAGCATAGAATCATAGAATCATTTAGGTTGGAAAAGATGTTTAAGATCATCGAGTCCAACCATCAACCATGCCCACTAAACCATGTCCTGATGTGCCTTGTCTACATGCTTTTTGAATACCTCCAGGGATGATGACTCAACCACTTCGCTGGGCAGCCTGTTCCAATGTCTGACAACCCTTTCAGTAAAGAAATTTTTCCTAATACCCAACCTAAACCTCCTCTGCCATAACTTGAGGCCATTTCCTCTTGTCCCATCTCCAGCCACCTGACAGAAGAGACCAGCACCCACCTCACTACAACCTCCTTTCAGGTAGTTGTAGAGAGCGATAAGGTCTCCCCTCAGCCTCCTCTTCTTCAGGCTAAACAACCCCAGCTCCCTCAGCTGCTCCTCATAAGACTTGTGCTCCAGGCCCCTCACCAACTTGGTTGCCCTTCTCTGACATGTTCCAGCACCTCCATGTCTGTCTTGTAGTGAGGGGCCCAAAACTGAACACAGTTCTCGAGGTGCGGCCTCACCAGTGCCGAGTACAGGGGGACAACCACCTCCCTGTTCCTGCTGGCCACACTATTTCTGATACAGGCCAGGATGCTGTTGGCCTTCTTGGCCACCTGGGCACACTGCTGGCTCATATTCAGCCGGATGTCAACCAACACACCCAGGTCTTTGTCTGCTGGGCAGCTTTCCAGCCACTCTTCCCCAAGCCTGTAGCACTGCATGGGGTTGCTGTGACCGAAGTGGAGGACCCGGCACTTGGCCTTGTTGAACTTCATACGATTGGCCTCAGCCCATCGATCCAGCCTGTCCAGATCCCTCTGTAGAGCCTTCCTACCCTCAGGCAGATCAACCCTCCCTCCCTCCCTCCCAACTTGGTGTCATCTGGAAACCTACTGAGGGTGTACTTGATCCCCTTGTCCAGATCATTGATAAAGATATTAAACAGAACTGGCCTCAATGCTGAGCCCTGGGGAACACCACTTGTGACCTGCTGCCAACTGGATTTAACTCCATTCACCACAACCCTCTGGACTCGTCCACCCAGCTGTTTTTTCACCCAGAGAAGAGTACACTTGTCTAAGCCATGAGCTGCCAGGTTCTCAAGGAGTATGCCATGAGAGACAGTGTCAAAGGCCTTGCTGAGTCCAGGTAGACAACATCCACAGCCTTTCCCTCATCCACTAGGCGGGTCACCTGGTCATAGAAGGAGATCAGGTTGGTCAAGCAGGACCTGCCTTTCATGAACCCATGCTGACTGGGCCTGATCCCCTGTTTGTCCTGCACATGCCATGTGAGTGCCCTCAAGATGAACTGTTCCATAAAATTCCCTGGTACTGAGGTCAGTCTGACAGGCCTGTAGTTCCCCAGATCCTCCCTCTGACCCTTCTTGTAAATGGGAGTCACATGGGCAAGCCTCCAGTCATCTGGGACCTCCCCTGTTGACCAGGACTGCTGATAAATGATGGAGAATGGCTTGGCAAGTGCCTCTGCCAGCTCCCTCAGTACTCTTGAATGGATCCCATCTGGTCCCACAGACTTGTGAGTGTCCAGATGGCGTAGTAGGTCCCTAACTATTTCCTCCTGGATTAAGGCGGGTATATTCTGCTCTTTGTCCTTGCCTTCCAGCTTAGGGGGCAGAGTACCCTGAGGATAGCTGGTCTCCCTATTAAAGACTGAGGCAAAGAAGGCACTAAGTACCTCAGCCTTTTCCTCATCTCTGGTGGCAATGTTCTCCTCTGTATCCAGTAAAGGATAGATATTCTCCTTGGCTCTCTTTGTATTGTTAATATATTTGTAAAAACATTTTTTTGTTGTCTCTTACAATAGTGGCCAGATTGAGTTCTAGCTGAGCTATTGCCTTTCTAATTTTTCTCTCTGTGTGATCTAACAAGACCCCTGTACTCCTCCCAAGTTGCCCACCCTTTCCTCCAGAGATGATAAACTCTCCTTTTTTTCTTGAGTCCTAGCAAAAGCTCCCCGTTCAGCGAGGCCGGTCGTTTTCCTCGGCGGTTCAACTTGCGGCACATGGGAATAGCTTGGTCCTGAGCCATTAAGATTTCCTTCTTAAAGAATGTCCATCCCTCCTGGACCCCTTTGCCCTTCAGGACCATCTCCCAAGGGACTCTCTCAACCAGTGCCTCGAAGAGGCCAAAGTTAGCCCTCCGGAAGTCCATAGTGGTGGCTTTGCTGACCACCTTCCTTGCCTCACCAAGGATTGAAAATTCTATCATTTCATGGTCTCTAAGCCCAAGACAGCCTCCGACCATCACACCTCCCACCAGTCCTTCCCTGTTCGTAAACAACAGATCTAGCAAGGCTCCTCCCCTGGTTGGCTCACCCACCAGCTGTGTCAGGAAGTTATCTTCCACACACTGCAGGAACCTCCTAGATTGTTCACTCACTGCTGTGTTGTATTTCCAGCAGATGTCTGGAAAGTTAAAATCCCCCACAAGGACAAGGACACATGATTCTGAGACTACTGCCAGCATAGCTTGTTTTGTGTATGTCTCTCTCTCCTATGCATGGAAGTAGGAAAGAATCTGTACTGCAAGGTATGCACTTCAGAGAAGGAGCAGAAAATGGACTTTCCACTTCACTCCCTACTGTTCAAGAGTCCAATTTTACCCTTCAGCTTTTTTCTTTTTATTGTTGGTCATATTGCACAACATGCAACTGGTGTTCACATTGCTGATGTGGCATTGGTTGTTAAAGTTTGTGATTGCCAACCCCAAGAATCTGAGATCACGCTCTTAGGAAGTACTCATACTGTCTGCATAGCTGTCTCCTCCACAAAATTACCTGAACAGAAAATTGCCAATCCACCAAATGGTTTTGTGTTCTAGTTGTGATAATTGAGCAAAGAGTGAGTCTGTAATGCTTCATGTGCTGTATGGGCTGAAGTAGTAGGGACTGTGAAGCCATGACCACTGTCAAACATGTCACATAGGACTTGCTAATGGCTGCTGCAAAATTTCTTGTGATTCCCACAGACTCTGGGTGGCAACTGCTCCTCCTCCTTTGATGTAGGAAGGGGCAAAACTAGCCACATTAATTGTTCTGATATGTTTTAGCCAAATACTTGGAATTTTTGTGGCAAAAGAACACACTTGTGATACAAAGGGGTTTTTTTCATTTGTGAAGCATCTTAAGCATTCAGTGATAATCTGAAAGGTTCTGAAAGAAAGGTGAAAAATATTGTTGGTGCTGTTACTCACAACGTTGATATACTTCAGTGTTGCCAACGAAGAATGCAGTTAGGGTTGCTCTGAATACTGAGAACTACATAATGCATCTTGTGTACAATTCCAAGAACTTTTGATTGTATAAACCAAATTTTGGGGTTTTTTTTAAGCCATTAAAATGAAATTGCTGCTGGTACGCTATATCCATAATTGCAGTGGTACAAAAAGTTTTTCATGACTGATCTCTTGGTTTTCAAATTTTCATTCAGGTAGGCAGGATAAACATGTATCAAAATCTATCTAATACTGTCTTGCTGGGGAACCAGAGGAGGGAAGCATTCGTGAGACTCAGTGTAATCTTTTTTTTTTTCTTTTTTTTCTCCAGAAGTATTTTTCATCTTCAGCAAATTCTGTCTGGGGCTTTCTGCTGACTCTTTCTCACTCCTGTATGTAATAGTGATTTAGAAAGTTACAGGAGAGAAACTAGAGGATATACCTGACTTGAGACATCTAATTTTTCTTTGGTGTTTTTGCAATTGAAACTGATTTGCAGTAGAGGAAGATCCTGCTGCCCCCTTAAAAACACCTAATAATCCTACAGTTATGAGTACTTTGAAGAGAGGGAGAACACTAACACTGATGAATTTTGCAGTAGATTTGAAAAGAAACTAAAGGAGGACTTTGAAGAGAGATGTCACAGTCAAATATCCTGTTAACTATAACCTTTCCTGAAGTCCTGTATTTTTCAAGAGGTTCTAAAATAAAGTATGTTTCCAACTGAAGGCTGCATGTGGAAAATTTGAGTTAGGCTGACTTTTTAGAAGGTAGAATTACAGAGTCTTGTGTTGCGCCAATTGTTCTGTTAGGAGAGGAAGTCTTTATGTTTAAAACGGCAACCTGTTGAAAGTCATGGAAAATACTGATTCAAGCATAAATACTTGGTAATCTGAACTATAAATCAAGCTATAGACAGGGGCCAGGGGGGCGAAGGCACTAGTTAGGTCTATTCTAGTCTCAGCAGAACTATGTAGATGCTTAACTAAAGATGTTGTGCCCCCTTTCTCCCTTCAGAATACAGTCAGATCTTGTGTTTACTCAATACTTTTAAAATCTGATAGACAAACTCTGACTTGCTGGTCAAAGAAATACGGGTTTCAAATATATTGGACTAGATTCAGTTCTCACATAAAAACTGGTATAACAAATCTTCAGGAGTATGAGATGAAAGTTGATTAAACCACCTATTAAAAAGACTTGTAGAAACAAAAATCTCACTGGAATCGCTTTCTTGCTATTTTCTCTTTAAAACTTTGTCATTTGTACTCCTGTTTTCTTAAATATGTTACTATAGTTTATACTCCCTATTAACATTATTTCCATAACTTCAATTAGAGAGGAACAGCATCTGAAGATTTTGATAATGATGGGGAGGGGTGGGGAGTGGAGAGAATGGACCCTTTCAGTAACCCAGACATCAGACTGGTAATACATTACAGCTTAATGAACTGATACTTTACCCACCAAAGAGTAGGTGCCAAAGGATAATTTTAGTGCCTTTTTTCTGTATATGCGAGTGTGGGGTTTTTGTTGGTTATTTTTAAAGGCCAAAAGCTGAAAAGCAGTGGGTTTAATTTTTCAGGGCATGTGTTTAAAGCTTAAGAGGGCTGGCTCTAAGACAAGTAAGAAACTGGCTGAAGGGGGAACAGTGATTGTTAGTAGTGAACTTCCTCCAGAATGTGTGTGGTTTTTTGTTTTGGTTTGGGTTTTTTTGCAAGGCTGGAATTCCTCAAAAATTAATATATGGGCAGTTTTTCTGTCAAGGACATGAAGATATGAAGCAAAGTATCCAAGGGAATTACCAGAGGGGATGAGAAGAGCTTGCTTATTATTGTAAATAAGGGCTGGAGAGGATTAGGATTGTTATCTAAATATAAAGCAGGTAAACATAATTTAAACTGAAGGTTAGTTTTGGCACAGGAACAAATTGATGCAGACTGGCCTATTGTTTGAGATGGAGCTTGATAAGCTTATTGGAGGATTGAATTAGCATAGTGTTTGCAACAATAGTAGGTTGAATGTGGTGTCCCAGTGGTGGGAACTGCATTAAGCTTTTTGTTACAAAATGAGACAGCAGAGTTTTGTATGTCTTGTTTAGGGTCACCCTAATGCACAACTTGATATCTAAGAACTTTTTCGTCAAATGCTGACTTTTATTTTTCTGTTTTCTACATTGCTTTTCCCCCCTCCCCTGCCCCCCCTCAAGGGCTTGGATGATTTTAGATCAATACAGAAAGAAGTCAAAGCTTTTCCGTACTAAAGTTCTGTTGGCTCCACTAGGGGATGATTTCCGCTATGCTGAGAGCTCAGAATGGGATCAACAGTACCAGAATTATCAGAAGCTGTTTGATTATATGAATTCTCATCCTGAGTGGCATGTTAAGGTAAATACAACACTTTTTCTGGTTTGTGGAGAAAACAGTATTTCTCAGTATTTTGAGATTCTTCATGGAAAAAAGTTGTGGTTTGTTTCTGTTTGTTTTTATTTTATTTAAACTGTGGAGTTTTGTATATTATTTAACAGCAGATTGGTTTATCTTGGCAGATTACATTTTTTTAAACTTTACAACCTCCTCTACCTCCAAACCAGAAACTTTGCTATTAATAATATCTGCTTGAAAACTATAAATAGTATCCAAAATAGATAATTTTAGAGAACAGCTATTAGGTTTGCTTGTTTTCTTAGTACTCTTGTTTTCACAGGCTTCAGGCATTGTTATTTCAGGCTCGCAGGCTTTGTTGTTTAAAATATTGTATTTTCATATTAGAAGTTCAAGCAAATTTTGTTGTTTTGCTTGGGTCCTCTTGGTTTTATATGCCAAAACAAACACAAAAATTCCTAAGAGGCGTCATTGCTGGCACATGTTGTTGAATACAATAAAATCTAAGAGATGGACCTGGCTACAAAGGAGTGAATATACTAACACAATTATCAGATGAGATATCACTTTAAATCATTAATTATGTTTGAGTGTTAATGTTCATGTTGATACATTCTAATGTTTAAGCTGAGTACTTCAGACACTTCTTGTACTGTAGATGTTCTCTGTACTTATCTAAGTTTTCATCATCTTTCAGCATGGGAGTAAGAAATAGGGGACCACAAACTTGTTTTTACTTGGGTATCACATGAGAGAGCACTATTGCTGCTTTCACATTTAGACTTTTTAAACCTGGTCAGGTCTCTCTCATATGTTTTTTTGTGTGTGCATCTTTTTCCCCCCTCACCTTTTCTGAGACCTCCCCCCCATTCTTCTAACTGCAGATTTGTGTACTGCCTGCAGCGTGTTAGTTCTTCCTGCTGACTTCTGGACTTGTGTTCTGCATAAGAAAGATGATCTCTTGGGATCACAGCTTGTTTGAGAGCTGGATTTTGCATGTTTCTTATGGGATGTGGGTGACATGATGTATGTGAATGCCTGCTGTGTCTTAGTGGGGGGAGACAGACCTGCAGAATACTCTTTTACATCTTTTAAATCTACAGCCTATCTTTTAAATCTAAAGCTTGCTGCTATCACCAGCTTTACTCCCCTCAAAAAGGAATGTAGTGTGCAGGTAGTTACTCATCGGTTACTAACAGCAGCATACTTTCTATAGTCTCCATTCCTACTAACCTGGGCTGGATGATTTCTGCTCTGGGACAAAACCTGAAGGTTCTAATTCAGAGGTCATTCTTCAAGGACCACTCCTGTCCTGAGGCATCTGTAAGTTCCGTATCTGAAAGGTTCTGCTCAGCCCATTGTCAAGGACTCTAGAAGTCTAATTCATTACCCCTGGCTTGCCCACCTGGTTTAAAGCCTTGGGAAATACACTAGCCCTTGGGGCCCTTGTAGAAGTATCCAGCCCTTTTTCTGCTTATTAATACCCACATAAAAAGATATGCCATCCTCTCATTCAGCTACTTTGTGCCTAGGGTTCTTTGCTCAGCTGGAGCACTGCTGGCACTGGAGTGTGTCTCCTTTTCATTTTAGTCGGGTGTTTTTTTTTCTTTCTCCCTCTGGTTTTTTAGGTTTTGGGTTTTTTTTTTCTTTTTTTTCTTGTTTGTTTTTGGGGGGGGGGGTTGTTTCGTGTTTGTTTTTTGTTTTTTTTTTAAACTGATGTCATTTATCCTTGGAAATATGAGCGTAGGTGAAGAACTATCGCACTCTGCAGCACTTTCCACAGTGGACTGTAAGTCCACAGGCAAGTAGGGGGTCATGCTCAGCTTCCTAAGAACCTAGATTATATAAAGAAAGAGTTCACGTTTCTTCCTTAAGTGCTGAGATGCCTAGGATATTACTACTTACACAAGGTAGTGCCTACTCTGCCTTTCTGATCTTATGAGAGATTTATGCTTTCAGATAAATTTGAGAAGTTTTTCTGGTGGTGTCTGTTAGCATTGAGATTCTCACGCCAGCAACTATTCTATGGTCCTAAAAGTATGTGGTAGATTACTGTAAAAGATACCTGTTTTGCTCTCAGGGAGTTTAACCTCCCATTTGGAGATTGCCTTTACATCTATTATGCATAAATTAAGCTGAGAATTTTTTTATGCCAGTAGAAGAGTCTACCAGCTTATTTCCCTCTTTCCACTCACCTGACATAAGAATGAGTTTTCTTCAACTTTGCTGGTTCCTCTGGTGACGTTTTCTTCCTCTGATGTAACCCAGCATACAGAAGGGAGGTCATCTATACCTGATTTCTCTTGGTCCACTGTTTTGTTTTTTTCTTCTGAATTCTGTCTTGTAGGTGTCTGTGATAGTGAGGGAAAAGGCCAAGTGTCCTAGAAGTGCCTGGTAAGGCAGGGATCACTAATATTGGGATTTCTGTGGCAATATGTCTCTTTCTCTGCTTTACTGCCATTCAAAGTGGCAAGTTATCATACCATAACCACTTAAAATACTTGGATCTTCTGAATGATTTTTGAAGAGTGAATACTGTTTGATTTGGTTTTTTAAATGTTCAAATAGCGTATCTTCATTGTCACAATAGTAGTCTTTATATTCCAAGTCACTTTTAAAAGATTTTTACTAAAAACTTTTTTTCTGGTGTTGCAAATTGTAACGTGTTAATTTGTACGCTTGTTAAAAATAAATTTTAAAAAGTGACTTAATTTAAATTTCAAGAATTATCATTATAGTTTATTGTGAGGGTACTTGTGGTAATGTGATCTTCTGTGCTGTTCCCACGTTCATTAATTGTTTTTCCACTCTCATTCGAAGTCCAGTTTGCCATCTATGTCTTCTTTAACATCTCTCAGTGCTGGCAACATTGACATCAGTCCCTCTCCATTTTTTATTCCCCCCTTTTTTTGTACACCTGAAGCTTGAGGGTACTGTCTTGTACCCTGTATCCTGTAAAGGGCTGTTATTGCCTTATTTGTCTGAGCATTTTTAAAAATGACCAGAAGATAAGGAATTTTTTTAACTCCCCCACATTACATCTCTAAACACAGTTTCTTTGTAAATAGTTTTGAAAAACCAGCTTCTGAAAGCAAAAGCTATTTTTTTTTGATCAACTGTCATCTTGGGTTAAGCACGTGTTGAAGATCTGGAGCAAAACAGAGTTAATTTGGAAAATGCAAGGTTAAGACAACTATGTTTTTGTGGCATTCCATGAAGTTTCTTACTTAGTCCAGACATCTACTTAAATAATATTGAGATATTACTTAACTCACATATTAGAGACTTACTCATAAGACATGAAGAATGCTTTGCTTATTTGTTGAGATTTAGTTTGTACTTCAAATACTGATTTATACTTTAAAAAAAAAAAAGTGTTTGATATTTCATAAGTCATAGAATCAGGGAATGATTTGGCTTGGAAGGGACCTTAAAAGTCATCTAGTCCAACCTCCACTGCAATGAGCAGAGACATCTTCAACTAGATCAGGTTGCTCAGAGCTCCATCCAACCTGACCTTGAATGTTTTCAGGGATGGGGCATCTACAGCCTCTCTGGGCAACCTGTTCCAATGTTTCACCACCCTTATCATAAAAAATTTCTTCCTTATGTCTAGTCTGAATCGATCCTCTTTCAGTTTAAAACCATTACCCCTTGTCCTGTCACTACAGGCCCTATTAAAAAGTCTGTCCCCCTTATAAGCCCCCTTTAAGTACTGAAAGGATGCTGTAAGGTCTCCCTGGAGCCTTGCCTTCTCCAGGCTGAAGAACCACAACTCTCTCAGCCTTTCCTCATAGCAGAGGTGTTCCATTCCTCTGATCATTTTTGTGGGCCCCCTCTGGACCCACTCCAACAGCTCCATGTCTTTCTTGTACTGAGTTGAAATGAAGTTGAAGTGCTTTTGGAAGAGCTGTTCAGCTTGTCTGAAAAGTGTGCAGGGAAACTTTAAAGCTCTTTAGGATAGTATTTCTGCTATAATTCTGCTGGAAGACTGGCATATTTCTGAAATGTATATGAAACCAAGCATATTCATTCTCTTCGTATGTCTACATAAAGAAAATGGACCTGTGTTATAGTAATTTTAATTTTCTTTCAGGCCCAGTTTGGAACTTTATCAGATTACTTTGAAGCTCTGCGCAAAGAAAGCAATTTGGATGAAAAGAGGAGCAATTCATTTTTCCCTGTTTTAAGTGGAGACTTCTTCACCTATGCAGACAGAGATCATCATTACTGGAGTGGATACTTTACATCGCGACCCTTCTATAAACGACTGGATAGAGTCCTGGAATCCTACTTACGGTAAATACTGCCATCCAGTAAATTCATAACACATCTTGGCATACGGGAGAGATGAATGTATAAGTACTCTAAATCTGTTGGACAGATGGAAAAGCGATTTTGAAATGCACAGTTTAAGTTTACTTACAATAAGGGTAGCCTAAACGGCGCCCAAATGTAGTTCTTGTTACAAGGATTTGTTGGTGTAGCAGTTTTTTTAGTAAATTCACAGAAATACAATTATATCTTTTCCATTAAAACAAATAAGTTGTCTAAAATAGTATTCAAGTGATCAGCAAGTCCTGATTCCATGAAAATATCAGGTAGTATGCTTTTTATTTCTGTATTGCATTTGGGTCCTGTCAGATCAGCCTATCATTATGACTATACTGTGAACTCTTTTAGAGAGAAATACAAAGGCGTGAATTTTACAAGGCTTGTTAGAGGCAGTTGAGAAGTAGTCAGGAATATTGTGTGCCAAGTGATGTCAGATTATAAGGTACTGCTCTGCTGAAAAGTGTTTACATCTTCTTTAAAGAAAAAAGTATTGCTGAATTTTGGTAATGGAGTATTTAAGTGGTTCTCCCTTGCCGCAGCTGTAGATAAGACACATAAAGTGATTTAACTGTATTTTAAGGCTCCAGAAATAAATCTGGGATGGATGCCTATGATACAAACCCTGGACATTTCATCTATTGTCAAAACTTGGAAACTCTGTTTCCAAAAGATTGTTCTTCCAAGGATCCTTGGTCAAAGGACACTTTTTGTCTTCTGGAGGGACCCTTTAAAATACACCTATTGTAGTGCTTCTACATGCTGTTCAGACCTTTTTGTGCTGGAGAACTTCTGTAATGATGAGAAATCCATCCTTAAGGATTTCTTGCCAATTTTTTGTGTGTCATAATGGCTGCTGCAGTAGTGGAGGGAGCAAGAGAGGTGTGGAAAGTAGCATTTTGGGAGCGTGGAAAGTAGTGTTTTGGAGGCAGGTAAAAGTATGTTTCAGAAGAAAAACTTCCATATCTAGCAGAATTTGTTTTCATTCTTCCAAGGATCAAGTCTTTACTCTGCTAAAGTAGACTTGGGACACAGCTAAGCTAGTCTGTGATCTCTAGTATGTTTTTCCTGTGATGAAAGTGGCTTTTTCTAGCCTTCTCTCTGCAGTCTAAGAATAGAGAGTAAGAGACCTGAGGAAATCAAGAAAATTAGTGAATAAGAAATGAAAGCAATAGAAAGTCTAAGAACTGTTTAAGGAGAAGTGAGATCAAGGGCCTGAGAATAGAAGGGTGTTAGGGAAGAGACAATGTAACATCACCTTGAAGGCATTGCATTGACCAGTAAGGAAAAAAGTTTCACAAATGGGAAAGCAGGGAGGAAGGAAGCCAAAGACTGTCAGGAAGGAGAAGACGGAAGCTGAGAGGAATGACAAAAAGCAAGGCTAGGATGCCTTTGGCAGAAGAATGTAAAAATAATATAGTAAGGAGAAGTTATTAGAGGAGTGACTTCTGCAGTGTTTTAATCAGAACTTTGGAATGTTACAAGTGTTAACTTATGTACAAACCCAAGAATGTTAGAAAATTACAAAGAGGGCATTTGTAAGGCTAACAATAATTAGGAATTTTGACAACTATTCAGAAATAGTTTACAGATAAAGCATCAAGCATCACTAGGAATATGATTTTCTTAAAAGCATTTTATTTTTCACTTACTGTAAATACTAATTAGGTCTGTTCTCATTACCTAGTTTATCATAAGAATCTTTGATTTTCAGTGAAAAGAGCCTTGTTTAATGCTGCTATTGGAAAAGTCAAGATGTATAGAAAACAGGTCAGATGATGTCCTTATAAGTTGAATTCCCCACTTAATTGTTTTTTTTTTTATTTTGCCTAAATTCCTTTCTGTTCATTAAAATGGACCAAGGATTTAATTTTCCTTTAGCTTTATCATAGCCTTTTTTCTCAAAATTTTTAAGTGTGTTTACTTTATTGTCATTTTTCTGTTTTTTATTACTTAGGTTGCAGAAAACTTCAAATTAATTGCTTTCAAGTTTATTTTTAGTATTTACAAATTTAACACTGTTAAAAGATTCCTTCATGCAAGAATTTCAATTACCATTAATTTCTGAAAAGGGTGCTAGACTTACAGGTAAAGAATCTCTGGAAGAAAACTAAACCTTCAGTCTTCTGAATTAAAACAAAGCATGTTTCTAAAAATGTACCTGGGAATTTTCTCATCCTTTGTTATCCTCTGTGAATAACATGTAAGAACAAAATGTACAGATATGTTCTTGTCAATTTAATATCAGGGGTTTTGGCAGTTTTGTTTTCAGAGACCTGGAGAATCTTCCAAGGATGGCATATTAGCTGTGAGAACAGCAGAATTGGGGGTTTTGTCTTTTATTTTTTATTTTCTTTAAGGTCAGAGGAAATACATTATGATCATATTTAATTAATAAAACCCTTACCCCAACCTCATGATTAAATTTTCCATGGTTCTTTTTGAGCTAACTTATAACTACCTAGTGTGCATATATATGTGTATGTGTATATATATATGTGGGAGAATGAACCATAAATGGAAGATAAATACATATGTGTGTGTATTCTTTACAAGGATGAATACTTTTAAGTTCCAGCAGTACCAGGATTAAGAAGTACTTCACTCAGTAGCCAGAAAACAGTGTTCAACCTCAGGACCTGCTATGAAGGCTGGCCATTTAAGCAAGAAAAGAGGTGTTGGTTTGGGTTTTTCCTGTTTTTAAAAAAGTTTTAGGGTTGTGGATTAAAGAAAGTGCATGAAAGTTCAGGGATTTGGTAATGGAGATTGGCATCAATGCTGATTTGAGACATAAGTGATTTTTTTTATCTGAAGTGAGAGATAGATGGATTGAAGTAGTTTGAAGGATGATGAAATCAGTGACCAGAAGTTTGTTTAATGTCATAATGGACAGATGCAAAGAATAACAGCATAGTTGGGGACAAATTAGGAACACATTCTGTGATTTCCTTCTTTGCAGATGTAATAAGGAAAAATTATGGGAAGTCTGCAAAAAAGACTGTTGAAGTAATTCAGAAGCAGGACAAAAGCTGCAGTGATACTTCTAACTGTACAGATGGATAGAAAAGACATCTTGAGATTTCAGAAACTCCTGCAAAAATTATTTATTTTTTATTTAGGTTACATATAAAGTGGACATAAAGGTAACCTAGTGTAGTCTTTGAGCAATCAGTGAAGCAAATTGTGGTCTATTTGCAGTATCCCATCAGGCAGAGATACAGTGACAAATTACAACAAAGTGGAAAATCTGTGGTGACTACTTTAGGTAATCTGCAGTAGTTTGAAATAGAGGTGAGGAAACCAAGGCTTTATACAGCTTTTATGGAAAGATATTAGAGAGATGCAAATGCTTATTTATAAGTTGAAGTGTTCTCTAATACAATGTTTCTTGTGGTTTCACTTCTGAGTGTCTTTCATCTGTGACCATCGAACCATTCTAATGTTTAGAATAATATTGAGATTTGAAAGGAAAATTTTGCATCTAGGAGACCTGTGTGCTGAATGGATCTGTAAAACAGAATCAGTTATTTTTCTGAAAGGCAAAAGAGTTCCAAGTGTTCCTTATAGACAAAATGGATTTAAAGTGATGTTCTGGAATCAGTAAGAACTGAAAATGTATTTACTATACAGCTTCATTTTAATGTTATTTCTTCTGTTTTCAAGGTTGTTAACCTTGTTTATTAATAATGTACTTCCCTATTTAAAAAAAAATAAATGAGGTGGACTTTGGGGAGGAAAATCTAACCTGTATTTTGAGGACTGAAATTTTTTTGTGTTTCTCTACATCACAGCTACAGTTGGGTCAGTGTTTAGTGGCTAAGTAAAATTTTTTAAAAAAGGTAAAACACTTTCAGACAGGGTTTAACCACTACATAGTGCATCTGATGCCTTTTTAACTACAATAGATTTGTTTTCCTTTCAAGTTAAGCTGTAATCGAGCAAAGTAGGAGGAATGCATAGATGTAGGAATTTGCACTAAGCAACATCAAAATCACAGCCATTAAAGCTTAAGTGCACTAGTAATAAAAAAAGAATTACAACTTTTAACACCTTGATTTTATGTGTAGCTTCTGAGCAGTTATCTTACCTGTAAGAGCAAAATCTCATCCTATTCCTCAAATATTGACAATATGAAAATGAATTGAGCTGTTATATGTACAGTGTACCTTTTAGTTTAGTTTGACACATGCTACTTGCAGTTTTTACATAATTGTCACCTATGTGATGCATAAAGACAAAGAGACCAAACTGAATCCAAAAGTATTTTTCATGTTAACAGTTAGTACCAATGCACAGCTGTAAACCCAAGCTGAGAATGATTTTAAAATTTGTTGTTGTACCTAGTTTAAATTTGAACACATGCACTCATGAACAGCTTGCGTAAATGTGAAAGTTAATGTATTTTCCTTCTTTAAATTTTTTTTTTAATTTTTTATTTACATGCTTAGGAGATAGTTTTACATTTCCTTCGATTACATATGTTATTTTGTGTTCTTTGCTTTTTATAACGTTAACCTGTATATTCCTGGTTTCTTCAAACACTTGAGAAACGTTCATTAAACTCAAAGTTTGAAAAGGAATCTGACACTTTTTAGACTTACAGAAACAGAACTGTAACATTTTAAGAATAGGAGACAGGAACAAAAGTTAACAGATGGTTTCCCAGAATTTCTACAGGCATCCTTGTTAGTCAGATATTCATAATGAATGGCAATTATAGATCTGGGTGTTGGTTTTTTGTTTGTTTTGTAAAATAAATATAGATTCTCATAAAGCAAGTGAGAGCCTAATGGTAATATTTTAGTGTAAGGCTCTTGCATATGAAGTAGGAGAGCAGGGCTCTGCATTCTGTTCAGCCTAAGGTTTTTGAATCCAGTGTTCTCACAATTCAGGTGAATGTATACTGAGCAGGTGCAGGAACTGCCTAAGCCTTTAGGAGAATTTGGTTTGCTTAAAGTACAAATAGCAGAACAGTTATTATATAGAGTATACAGATTGATAGATTTCTGTAAGATAATTTTATTTATTTAATAAGTTGCTTTTTGAAATAGGAATTGTATGTCTCCTTACTGTATCATTTTAAGATCAGATCTGTATATCTCAGGCATTTGTGAAAATGTTACATTACTATGTACTGCCTTATTTTTATTTTAAAGCTCTATTTTCCATCACTGAAGCCTTGCAGGAAGCTTTCCAGGTGGAAAACTAATTGATGATGAAGTGCAGCAGTGATTTTTAACTGATTGAAGCTAGAAACAGGCTAAAAATACAAGATTAAGTTTTAAAGAACTCACAAAACTAGGCATGAGAAAAGATGTAAAAACATCCATTTATTCTTCAGGTAAAATATGTGTTCCTTTTTGCTTTCTAAACCTGTATAAATATTTGATTCTTCTCTGCAATTCCAGGGCAGCTGAAATCCTCTACTCCTTGGCTTTAGTACAGTCCAGTAAATCTGAGAAGATGAGTGTATTTCCTTCAGTGGATAAC
This sequence comes from Buteo buteo, assembly GCF_964188355.1. Taxonomy (NCBI): domain Eukaryota; kingdom Metazoa; phylum Chordata; class Aves; order Accipitriformes; family Accipitridae; genus Buteo; species Buteo buteo. Next base: position 62,997,107 of record NC_134204.1, read on the forward strand.
TATAAATTGCTGACAGAAGCTAGGAGGAACCTTGGACTCTTTCAGCATCATGATGCTATTACAGGAACATCTAAAGATTGGGTAGTTGTGGATTATGGCACTAGGTAATTTATTATAAATACATAAACTTAATTACTTTCTGCTCTTTTAAAACAGAAGTATTTATTTCAGAGATACAGATTTGCCGTAGCTAGCAACATAGTACTGAAAGTGTAGTGGTGCTCTACAGGAGAAGTGGATTTGATTACCCATGCTTTCCATTTATGAAATACGTTTTAATCGTCTAGAGTAAGAATTTGATGTTCAAACAAAATTTCTGAGGTTCAAAAGAAGCTAGGTAGACACAATACTCAGACTTCTGTAATAACAGAGCTATTTTCTGTGGTAACTATTGTATAGAACATTTTATACCTGCCTGTGCTAAGCAATGATCAAGATACATGCTAGTTTAAGCATATATTCCTTGGAAAATCCTACACCCTCTGTAACCGACTTTTCTTCAATGTGGGAAATCTTCATGTTGCCAATCTTCTACTTAATTTGTCTGTTGTTGTCCATTGCTGTAATGTCTGGTGAGTAGTTGCTTTCTCAGTATTGACAAATTACTCTGCTAGCTACTTTGTGGAATTTTTTTTTTTGAAGAGTGTATGACATATATATGTATGTCTGTATGTAGACATATGCTTTAATTATGCATTTGTTCAGAAAATTGTAACACATTGAAATATTAAGCACTAGCAAATTTGATTAATTAAGGTAGATGATGGTAGGTAGGTGACGGTAGAGCATGTCCATTAAATAAGTTATTGTTTTAAATGCCTCTGAAATACTCTTTCTCAGTTTAAACTACTGCATTAATGACAAGTATTTTTAAATTTAATAAATTTATTAATTTTTTAATCTATTAAAGCATAGGTATAATCAAGGTATAAACATGTGCAATGCACTTGGTTATGAGAGAGTAAAATAAAGGCTTTTTTCACTTTACAAATAAAATTACACAGCTCTCTAAGAATTTGTAAACCTTGTGTTGGTTGAAGCAATGAAAATAATGGTAATTTTAAATTTTTGTGTTTCTGATTGTTTTTCTAATCCTGCTTAAAGGCAATCTTGTCTTTGTGACCAGCGTTTCAGGCTTGTCTCCACTATAGATATTGGAAATCAAACATATAAACCACAAACTTTCCTAAGATTAGCATTTTGAAAATGTACCTGGTATTTTGAGCGTATGGGTTTTGTAGCATAACAGTGGGGTGGAGATGTACCTCATTTTCAGTATGCAAGGTAGGAATATAATGAAATTCAGAATATTTCTGCATTTTGCAGTCTGGTGACTCATTGCAACTAGCTGTTCTTAATTTCATGCTATATTGACATTAAAAATTACATTTGTTTTTCTGTAGCTCATACTTTCGAGTTCTTTAATCTTTTTAAATTTTAATGTTATCATATTGAATAAAAACAACTGAAAACTAAGACTCTAAAATTTTTAACAGACTTTTCCACTCAATAATGAACTTGAAGAAAGTGATAATTGACTCTGCTCATATTCTTATCCTGAAGGATAAAGGTGCTTATAATTATGACACATCAACTCCATTCCTGAAGATGGTGAGCTATATTTCTTGATTTTCTCCAAAAATAAAATGTGAACTATGTCTTTTCAATACAGTTTGAGTGTCCTGGGAAAAGTTGGAATGAAATTTGCTGCTAATACCTGCTCAAAAATCTGCTACTTATCACTGTTCATACTAATTGAAGATATTGGAATGTAAGAAGTTAAAACTTAAGCAATTAATGCTGAAAAAACCCACATATCTCAAGTAAATGGGCTTATTTTGTTCTACTTCGTGAAGCACATAGTAAAACCAGGTGTTCTAATTTTCTTGTGGGCATAAATTTGTTGGTGACTTCAGTGACATGCACGTGATAAGTGAATATATAACTGTATGCAGTCCTGTAATTTGACTTTGCTTATTACTTAAAAAATGTAGAAAGAGGAAAATTTCCATCCTGAACATAAGCCTAAGCTGAATTTGCAAGACCAGGTGTAGACAATACCTCGTGCTTTTTTCCTTAGCTGAAATTATTTGAAACACGAATCTACTGATGATAAAGTCAGCAACAGATCCCCACATACCATTCTGAGACCCATTTTACAGTGAAGAGCACCTTGAAGAAACACACTTGCTAATATTATTTCCTTTCAAAATTCTTAGTTTCTTCACTTTCTGAGCAAAAGCTGTCTGCTGTGATAGCTAGTCTTAGGAAGTCTACTTAAGTCCATACACCTGGAATAGAGAGCAAACAAGATGCTTTCATTTCTTTGTGCATAAACATAGCAGGATTAAGACAGTCTTTATTATATGATTACCTCACACTTCTAACTAACATTACATACATACTGCTGGCTTAGATGTGCCAGATGTGTCATGCCTTGAATTACTCTTCCAGGCACTTATATTTAAAAAAAAAAAAACCAACCCCCCCCCCCCCCCCCCAAAACCCTGTTAAAATAGTTCTTTAAACATTTTATGACTTTGATACAAATATATACATCCGTGCTTCATGCATGTGCCTGTGGGTGTGTGCCACAAATATGCCATTTTTCTCCTGGTCGGAAAGGCTAACAAAATGAATATGCACCTTCATAAAGTAAGAATATTTTGAAATCATTCATGGAATGAAGTTTTCACTTCTGCTCTGAATTATATTGGAGGATGTTGCGATGTTACATTTTACTAAGCTTCCATTGTTCCTGCTCTTTATGAGTCTGGATTAATACCACGGGATTGTAGAAGTACTAATTGCTGTTTAGACTGCGTATTGCCTTGGAGCATACTAAGTCAAACCCACTATTACCACTGTGAAAGCAGAAATGAAAAAGAAAGTTCTCATAAACCTAATATTCCCACAGTACTTTGGATACCACAACAAAAGGTTTTTAATGTGGGATTTGTAGAATGCTGATGGGAGAACTTCAGGATATTTACAAAAATCCTTGTGCAAACCTTGAGTGAGTAGAAAGTTCAAAGGCGCTTGTTTTGAAATACCATCATGGTATTTTGCTGGCTGATGGAAGCTGAGATCAGGAATTGTGCAGAGATGGGCATTCAGAATGAATGCTGAGAGAGTTGAGAAAGACAAATGATGAAGACTTTAAGATTGAAAATGGCTTTTGTCTTTGAGGGGTGAAGAAGGAAAAAAACACATGGTCAAAGGAGTAGCATAAGAGACTGTAGCAGCATTCCAGTAGACAGTAGGTACAACCAGGGGAAAATTGTCCTTCTTAAAGCCAGAAAAAAGGAACTTGGAAATGAGACATGATGGGAGGATTCCAGAAAGATGTTGCTTACACTGTGTTTCTGCTATTCTTAATTATTAGTTACACACAAAATCATTATTGTTTTCTCAGCTGATAACTGAATACTTTGTACATCATGTATAAGCTTTACAGTCTTGACGTTAGTAAGCAAACAAAAACCGGATCGCTTGGAAGACAGTGCACTGAAAAAACATAAAACTTAGAGATCCCTGAATGATCCAATAAGATGAGATCCAACCTATAAAAGTAAAGCTATGCAACCATTGCACCATTCTTTTATGTTAGTCTTATTTCTTTGAGTACAGAAAGAAAACTTTCATGTAAGTGGCAATAGCTGGATTTGAAAAACATGATTCTGAGGATGTTTTGGAGTATTCTGAGGAACTGGGAGCGTTGTACTTCAGTTGCAAAGTCCTGTAGTTATCACCATTATATGAACCAACAGGAATGTAACGGTACATCAACAGCTTGGCTGTTCTCTTACTTAAAGTCTAACTCAACAGTGACAGCCCTGGCTCATATTGTATTTGAGAAAAGAGAGAAACTAGTGAAAAATAAGAATTCATCAATATTGTGAAACAATCCTTCAAGTGGTTTATATCAGATAAAAATCGTACACACACCCCAAATTATGTTTTTTGAAAAATTTCTTTATGTACAATATAAGGTAAGAATAAGATCTGACAGAAGACTAAATCTTTGTGATAAATGTATAGGAGTGTAGGATTTCTGAAAGTAAATTTATAACGAGAAAGTTAATATATGATAAGTATTTGCAAAATTTGAAGGAAGTTGGTGATTATGATGCCTTGTTCACAAAAATCAAAACATGGGTGTGACAATTTGATAATGGTATGTAATAAGAGACATTTAATGAAAGCAAAGGTTTCTTAGTGAATTGGTCAAAGTAAGCCTTTTTCTTTTGCCAATTTGAAGTACTTAGTTTGTAAACTTTTGTGGTTCATCGCCCTGTGTAACGTGCTAAAATAGGCTTCTGTTTATGGGATGGCTGGCATTGTTTTGTACTTCATGAAGTTCATATAATAGACAAAGCTTGTCTATTGTATGTTTAAGTGTATTCAAAAGGAAATTCAAAGATGTTCTCTTGTAGGATGATGTTCAGTCTTCCCAAGATTCTTTGCCACGCAAGACAGTTATAAAGCTGACATCACAACCAAGGTAAATTATTTATATATTACTTAGTGTCTGAGATTCTTTTAACAATGTGTGTGTTTTCAGCACCTAGTAGGTTTTTATGCCATTTAATTTTTTTTAACTTTCACTCAAAATAAAGGTAAAATCAAAAAAATTTAAAAAAAAAAAGGTAGAAATGTAGTCTGGCATATGATGTTAATACTCTTATGTCTAGTTGAAAGAGAACACGGCACTTAAAAACTGTAGAAGTTTCTCACATACCACTAATTCAGCTGCAGCAAGGAAAGTAGTCTGTTACTATGTGCTTTACAGCATTGTAATCCTTCATAAATTATGCTTGAGAGCAGCAGTAGAAAATTCTAATTAAACATCATTACACTTGGTTCAATTAACACTGTGAGCAAAACCATAGTTTTTATAAGGCCTAAAAAATCACAATATATAAATGCTGCATTGTCTTTAATATTCAAGTAAAAGATAAACTAGGACACTGTTTTTTCTCTTAACTCCAACTTTCCATTGTCTTCAGTCCTCTAAAGTTACATCTATGTGTGTGTGTATATGTAGTTTCAATATAAGCTTGTCTCTAGAACAGTCATGTAGACATACCACTATTTTTTTTTAATAGGAGTTTTATTCTCTTATTGGAGTGCTACATAGGTGTTAATAGATTATCTTAAACTTGGCCAAAAGGTTCAAAAACTCAGGTGCCTAGCTGTTTGTTTAACTAAAATCTTCTAACTCTATCATAATATCCTCTCGGATATCTTCACTTTCTTTGCCATTTGAGGATAGCTTTAATGCTATTGCTTTCCTTGCCTAGGTTAGCTGTTGAAATTTCCCCCATGCCCCTTCCATCCTCCGATATGCCTTTTGTTTGCATCTACTGTTCCACTTATCTCTCTGCATAGTATGCTAAATGAGTTTTTTCTCTTTTTAGTGTTTATGCATTTCAGGCATTTGTTTGTTTGGTTGGTTTTTTTAACTCTTAGTTGTACGTTAAGTAGATACATCTGTCAAGCTTTTATGTTTTGAAATTAACGTTAACCTAGCAGCCTTCTGCTGCTGTTTGCCAAACTTGTCTTAACTTACTAAGAAGATAACATTGGTAGATCATTGCTAATTTTAACTTGTCTATGTACTGTGAAGATATCATAGTCGTGTAAGATGTGATTCATATTCCAAAGACTGTGTAATCAGAATTGTGTGAGATAGAATAAAGAAAAAAATGTGAGGGAGAAGGGCAGGGGAAGGATTACAAGGGAATATTGATATTGCTGCCTGAGAACCTGTTTTTTGTAATGACTTTCTGTTTGGAAACACTTTAAAAGCAATCCTTAAGTGCACACTACTTCATGTTTCGTTTGTTGTTAAAATTTTCAGTTGAATATCTCTGTGTTCAGTTATTGTCTCTTATAAAAATGAGCTTAGTCTTTTTAGGCTTCTAACTTTATCTCTGGTTGTAGTCTGAATCTCCACTAATATTACCATTGTGATAAGTGGTATGTAAGCTGAGGCAGCAACTTTTGCTTAAATCTAGTATGTGAATATTATGACTGTGCATTTGAGTTTTCTAGGTAACCAGTAAAGATGTGAAATGTTAATTTCAGTAGAATCTTAAACTCAACTTGATAAATTTGTTGTTAAGGATTACTGTGCTTAAACTTCAGAGTTTGATGCTTCTAAGACAGAAACTGATTTTTCATTTCAAATTTTGAGGCATCAGCAGATTGGAAATACTGATTCTCATCAAAACTTACTTATTTGGTTATCCTCTATTCATAATAGTCTTTATTGTTCATGTCTGTAGCATGAAATCTCTAGGTTTCTTTCTGTTAAGGTGTTCTAATATACCATTATGGGGGACAGAAATTATGTGGGATAGTCAATGTAACTGGCAAGGTGTTAGTTTTCTTTAATTGGCTGAATATTTAGCTTTTTGTAGTTTTGCATTTCTATGTCAAGATTTTTAAAAATAGCTTTATTATAAATTGATTATTCTTATAAAAGTTTGGTTCATGTCACCTATAAATTTAGAGGAACACTACTGATGGGAAGCTCATAAGATATATTTTTTTTATATATCTGATTAATTATTCAATCATTTTCCTATTGTTTTCTTATTTTACTGGGTTCATACTGCCCATTTCAAATCTAACCTACTTTTCAACAGTGAAGTAGTTGATGGTATGCTTTTGTCTCTCTCATCCAGCTTTCCTGTTTGATGTTTTTTAGCTAAGTGTTCCCTTCACTGCTTGTGAAGGTTGTAGTCAGTAGTGAAAACTGATCAGACAGACTGTACAGGAGAGCAACTTGATTACATGGAAAAAAAGAAAAGAGGAAAAAAAAAAATCTCTTTCAGTGGTCATTGTTCTAGTATGAAGTAGCTCCAGATTGTGGTGTAGTTAAGAAGTATCTTTCAAACTGCTTCTAAGTAGGTGCTACTTTTAATATATTTGGTATCATTTCCCCCCCCTCCCCGATGTTTGCAGTCTTCTGTGTAGTGCCCTGTTGCCATCTTTTTATGAATCCATAGTTTTATAAAAAAAAAATGTGTAAATTTCAATGAAATAGGTATGTAGAGTTATCTTACTGTGACTCTGTCACCTTAGAACAACCAAGTGGTCTTATGATCAGGCTTTTGAGTGCTGAAGTTACGGCGTATTTACACTAAACTCCTTTTAATTGACAAATGAAGCTGCATGCTTTTTTAAAAATTGTTTCTTCTAGCTGAAAAACAAAGCTCTCACAAGATAATACCCAACTAGATATGGAACTACTTTTGTCTTATTGTATAATTAACAATTATTACAGTGTCTTGGAGACAAAGCCCATGAGTGTGCTGATAAATTGGATACTGCATCAGGCTTCTGACAGCCCTGTCCTTTGATACAATCCTTGCTTCTTGGGAATAGTCTGGCAGAGGTCATACTTCCCAAATGGCAAAAGACTTGCACTCACTGGACTTGGGGAGGGTGTGGGTTTGAACCTCTTGCCATCCAGTTTAAGCTGTCGGCTGTTGATGAAGGGTATGTTGACAGTGTGAGTGGCAAGATTTCCTAGCTATTTCTATCTACAGTGTTTCCTGGAGACAGGATTGCAGGGAAATGTGATACATGACCAAATAACTGAATTGGCTGTGTGTACCAACTTGGATTTTGTAGTAGTATTGTTTGGCACAACATGGTGAACCTAGGAGTGAGAGAGACCTAACAGTATCAATCATGCTTTTTTTTTCCTCACTTCTGAAACTTCAAGTACCAGGCTGGGGAGTTTCAGTACTGAGCTCCATTGCACTCTACAAGCATGGTGTAAGGTATCCCATCTGAACTGAAGATACTACGATATTGAAAGATTTTAAAAAATCATTGATTTGGGATTATTTTTAGTGCTAAACCAACAATACTTATAATTTTCCCACGAATTACTTTTGTCAGCTAATCGCAGAGGAATGGTACAATATCTTCTTATCAGGCTAGTTTAATAGCTTAGCAGACACATTTTCCACTAGTTTAAATATTCAGGTTGCCGAGGGGATTAATCCTGAGTAGGATACACTGTAATCAATGATTTCTTCAAAGATCTGTCAAAGCACTGAGCAGTTTAGTGACATCCACCTTATAAAAGAAAGTTTCATTTTTCCAAATAGAGGATACAAAATAATCTAGGCTATTATTTATGAGCAGGTTTTGGCATAACGTTGTAATTAGCAAAGTTTTGGCATAAGTTGTGTTCATCCTGTCGGGTCCAAAATTTGTGATCTTTATTCAGAAAGCAAATTCTGATTTACCTTTAAATTTTGCAGGTTGGTTACCTTTTTAAAAATTCACTGGGCAGGGGTATCTACTGCCTTCTCAACAGAGCACTATAATGTCGAAATTAAAGCTATGTTATTAAGTTTAGTGTGTGGTAAAGAATGTTGTACAAAGGTTGAAAATTCTTGGCAGAGCAGTGTGTATGTTACTGTATTTGGTTGGAAGATGACAGCAAGGATAACTTGCCTGAGAAGGAAACATCGTTGGTGTGATATGCCAAAGAGGAAGGCTGTCCTGATGATGTGAAGCAATTGATTGAAGCTTCACACCAAAGGAACTGTATCTTTCTGAGGTTAGAAGGTGACTGGATTGGGGTAATGTTTTAATATTCTTATTTGGCAGCTTTAACTTTGGTGGTGGGGTTTTTGTTGTCTTTTTTTTTGACCTGTGTTGCACATGTTGATACCATCAATCTAGACAGTTGTCCACTGTAGTTACAAGGAGAGAATGTTCTAACAGCATTTGACATTTTAATAATATACATGTTAATTACCTTTAATGCTTGCATGAGTTCTAATGCATGTGTATTCCTGGTTATATACTGAAACAATTTTAAAAAAAAGACAGTTGAAACAAGGGTATTTTTAATTGTCAATAAGGGGAAAAAATGTTTAAAGAAAACAAGAAAGAATACACTTAAAATGAGGCCAAAAATATTTGTGGCAGTTCATACATTGTTAATAAGCACACTTGTTCCCGAGGGGAGAAAACAAAAAAAGAAAAAAAAGCCCAAACCCCCAAACCAACAGTTTTAGTTTTTTATTGGATGAAATAGTAATAGCAATATGCACAACCTTGTTATGTTTTTGTTAAAGTGAAACCTCTGTATTAGTAACTTCAAGGGAGGTGGACAGGATGAATAGTCACTCAATCAAGCCTTAAGAATTTTCTTCTGTTAAGAAACACTTAATTAAGCACTTGTATTCTCAGCTCAGTAGTGGAAGTAGTTAAAAAAATGAGAAAACTATCTGAAATTATATGTGAACAGCTGCACTTTTGTTTCCAATACCCTGGCTGCTTAGGCTGAATACAGCCTAATGATTTTTTAAAAATTACATTGAAGTGTTAATCTCTGTGTTCAGCTGCCTGATCAATTAACTAGATTTCAGGTGACCTGTAACTGCCATGAACATGTTCTTTTTGTAGTAAACTCAAGGTCATTTTGACTAAATCGAATGGGTATTTAAAAAGCATTCTGCCTCTTGATTTTCATGATGGGAGAGCTGTTGCAAAGGCAATGAAATGCTTGGCTGACACAGGGTAACTCAGGCGTGTGAATCCTCAAACATCAGTTAATGTGCACTTGAAATAAGTATTTCAGTAAAAATCATTCTAGCAAAAGTGGTGACTTCAAAATGAACAAAACCAAAAGCAGGATACATTCATTCTGCTTTATAGGTGGAAGTTAGCTGTGCAACTACCTTTTTGACCAAAACTGGCAAATTCTGCGTTGATAGTGTCTTAATGGGAGAGGAAATGAGGGGCGTGGAAGAGTTCACAGCACCTTGACCTCCTAATTCTCACTCTTCCTGTAAAGTCACAGCAGTTTCTCAGAGATTTCCATTTTTATTGTGTGAGTTTTCTACTTCTTGTGTTAATTACACTACATGCTTATCTACAGGCTTATCTCAGAACTGACTCCTTGCACTGGCAGTTGACATTTCACTAGAAGTTTTTCTGGGAACACTGGAAACAAAACAACAAATAAACTAAGGGATGAATGTCTGGTTTGATGTAAGGGATAGCTCTTTAAAACTGAACTGTGGTTCATTTTTTTAGTTATTATAAATTCTCATTATTAAGAAGAAAAAAGAAGCTTTGATTTGCAATTAATTGCACTCCAAAGCTTTCTGTGGAATTAATCTTCATTTTTCAAAACTCAGTTTTGACTGTCATGCTTCTGAATTCAAGTTTTTCTAAAAGTTGTTAAATTTCAAGCTTCTAGTCATTACTTTTTCAGTACATAAAAACTCTTATAAATCAAACTTCTTTCAGTTTTTGGTCAGTCTTATTGTTGATAAACCAATGGTGATCTGTTCTAAATGTTTTTGTTTACCGACTGTCTTTGAAATTGCAGTTGAAAAATTAAACCAGTAAATAAATTGATACAGTTTGTAGCATTTGTAGAATCTTTGCAGTTTCTCAAAACTGCACAAATTAAGGATTTTTGGTTCAATGCACAGAATTTCAACAGGTTTTGTTGGAGTTTGCAGTACCAGTGCAATCAGATTGTGAAGGTGTTTGATGCTTTAGTTGCTATAAAAAATCATAACATTGAAACGAAAAATCCCACAATTAGATTTTACAAGAAATTTCTTGGTTTCTCTAAAAATACTGTTTATAATGGAAGTGTCATATGAAATGCAGAAAGAATAGACTAACTAAGCATACTTTGGGTGTAGGAGAAAAAACTGGGTTTGTTTTTCAAAAAACAAAAAGTCATCCTTATGAAGGAATATGCTAGTAAAGAACTGAATACAGCTGAAAGATCTGCATTGTATGCATGTACTTGTTGAAGCAGTTTTGGAAGTAGAATATACACATTTTCAGTATATTAGTATATTTGTGTATTATTTCTTTTTTTTCCAGGCACTGGCCCCTTCAGCCTTTTTACTGGAGTTGCTTTGAGGCAATACTGTAGTTAGTCCAAGGCTCTCAAGGCACAGACTGAAGTGATATGGCATACTTAAAGTCCTTCTGCTCTTCTGAACCAGATTTTTTTTCCCTTCTAAATGCAGATTTATAAAGCCTGCACTACAAGAGGAACAAGGAAAGGATTTTAGTGAAGGTACTTCCTGATCCTGAAAAAGTCAGGGGGCTTCAAGCCCATCTTGGACTTCAGAACACTTCACAACTTTGTGGTAAAAGAAAAATTTAAAATAGTGCCTTTGGACTTAATCCTTCTATCCTTAATTGGAGAGCAGCTATGTGCTCCAGATTAGGATATGTGTGCCACTACAATCCATCCAAATCATAGGAAATATGTGTATCTGGCATATGTAGTAGGTGCATAACATTTTAAAAGTCTTGTCTTAGGTTGATGTTGGTTTTTTGTGTTCTCAAAATTTACAGTTCTTGCTGTGCTGTTGTCTGTGTTTATCGTGAATGCTGTTTTCTTGAGGGTGTTCCATGGTTTGTTTTTGAGAAAGCCACACAAAGGTCCTGTTTCCTGTGAGAGTAGGGGGCTGGAATATGTGCCTGTCATCTACCTAATTCTCTGCCTTTGCATGAGCAATGGATATTATAAAGATAAATCTGTAGAGTTATAAAAAGAGAATTGATAGGAATGTGTGTGAGTTCTCTCACCTTTATTAATGAATCTAAAGTTTGATTTCAGGTTTGTCATTAGGAAGGGCATTCCTGGAGTGATTCAGAATTCTGAAATGTCAAGCTAAGATAATGGAACTTTTTTTGAAGCACAGTATCATTGTTTTCAGTTATTTGTATGTTAATCAGAACTGTCAGCCATTACTGCTTTTAGAAAGAATGTGCAATTCTAACATTATAGCTCTATTTCTACACTACATTTAACTTCCTCTTCAAATGCTGTTATAATCATAGCATAATTCTATTTTGTGTTAGTTGAAACTCTACTGAATTCTTGTGAATTTACTTATTTATTGATAGTATCTCTTTTTTATTTCTTGATGTCATCAGCTTGATTTTGTAATGAAAAGTTGATCTGTGGATAATAGATTCTGTTTCCATCTTTGGTTTTATACCTTATGAGAGCAACACAAGTTTATGTTGTGTGCTTATAGTTTCAAGTTGAGATTAGATTCCTACTAATTCTTCTCCAGGGTTTTTTCATAAACTGGAAAAGTTGTCTTATTTAGGAAGAGACAAAAACGCTAATAGTTGTTCATATATGATAATATTTTATTATATAACTTCAAGATTAATATTCTACTCTATAATAAACAGTTCAGCTGCATTATAAGAGTTGCTGCTTAGATGTAAATAATAAACAGTTCAATTGGATTATAAGAGTTGCTGCTTAGATGTAAATTGTTGGTTAGTTTTGTTTGGTTTTTTGGTTTTTTTGGTTGGGTTTTTTTTGTTGTTTTTATATCTGTGACAGTATTGGCAGTCCCAAATTAGGATTCTTAAATTTACAAGAAGCTTAGCTGGATGCGATGCAGAGGACCATATTAGCATTATTTATCTTATCCATTTAAGTAAGCTACACAATCTCCTTAGACTTCATCCAGTCAGTGAAAAGCCCCTTGGGAAGGTGTCAGAATCTCCTTTTGGGGAGAACTTGCTTTTTTCTGACTATATAGAAGAGAACTGTTTGCTTAACTTGAACTTTTATTAAACTACCTATATTCCCACTGCCCCAAATTTCACATTTCCATCTGACAGTGTGTCTGAGACTGCAACTCTTTAATCATAAGGTTTTCCTCACAAAGGACTTTTCTATTTAATTAAAAGTCTAGGATTGTATAGTTATGAGTGCTAATGGTTTCAGTATCTATTGTATCTCAGAGGAGGTATACATTAAAGATGTAGCAATTATTGAAACTAAGTGTTGTAATATAATTAGGTGTGTTGATGCAGTTTAAAGCACACTTTGACTGTAGTTTCATTTGGTACTCTGAGCTTAAGTTAGTATAGCTTTTTGTGAAAGTTCATTCTCATAATGTGCAGATTAAATTAACTCCCCCCCCCCCCCCTCCAATAACCCAAACAGGAATATTAAAGTAGATAGGATTCCCTTTCTTTAAAACTGGAAAGAAAAAAGCAGACTTGGCATCATGTTTTAATTCCATACTTCCATTTAATTTCTAGCCAATTTCCTGTAAATGCATTTTTGCCAGTGCTACCTTCACTCAGTTAATAGACAGACTTGCTGGTTGTCTAGCTATTACTTCATTGATAAATGTAGGGTATAACATATTATTCAACTTACATCCTTGGGTATCCATCTGAGCAGGGTGGAGTTTTTTGTGCAAAGTGAGACCAAAAACAAGCAATAAATTCGTTAATTCAGATTGTAAAACCACAAATTGTTTTCTGCTTGTATCAATCGTGCTAATAGAGTAGAATGTAAAAAGATTATAAAATTTGAAGTCATACTGGGAACAAACACTCTGTATAGGATTAGAATTTAAAACTGTCTTAGTAAGCTGGAGCCAATATTTCATAGTCAAAGAATGAAATGAAGTAGGCAAGTGGAAGTATTACACAACATATGGAAAAATAATGTGGGGACTAATCAAATTGACATTAGTGAAACAGAAAAAGACTAGGCATTACAGAAGATCAGATTGAGAGTTACTTGTATGGTATCAAAGGCAATTTTGCTCTTGGATGATTTAAATGGAAATGTTCTGTGTAAAATACAGCTGAAATAACATGCTATACTCAGAGTGATGAAGACGTCATCAAAAATATGGTATCTAAAAAAGATACTTTGAGAGATGATACTTTGAGAAGGCTTAAGAAGAAAACAAGGGTACTAAGTTGAAGAAACCAACCAAAGAGATGTTGAAAGAGTATCATCTGTTTAGTTTAAAAAGGCTGATAATGAGAAATATAAATCTGTCAATACATACAGGTTTGTTACTAAGAGAATCAGTTGTATTATACTTGCAGTGAAAAAAAGGAAGGTATAATTGGAAGAAATGTTTAATGTAAAGTAATTAAATTTAATTGTATATTAGCAAAATGGGTGCTTGAGCTGCAGAACAGTATAAACAGTTTTGGATGTTTTCAAGAATAATGATTGCAGCATTTGTCAAAGGTTGTCCTACTGAATTCTCATTCTGCTTAAGAGGTCAAACTACAGCAACTTTCTAGACCACTGGGGGTTTTTTTAATATCTAGATTTGCCTTTGTATCTCAGTCTTGAGAGTCACAGCAAAACAGCATATTTTGTCGTACCCAGCATGGCCTAAGGTTATAGGCTAGTCTGTTTTGCACATACTGTCTTTTGTTTGACCAACTGGAGTAAACGGGAAAAGTGGACTGGTTTAAGGCATACCAGATCTTCCAGTGACCTGAAATGTTACTTGATGTTTGTATGAGAACTAGCTACTCCAATGAGAGAACAGCTCTGCTTACAACTCCTGTCCCTAATGCACAAGCACAACAATTTATGCTCAGTTTGTCACACAGGCAAAAAGATTTCCTGTTTAGGATAAAAAGTTGGGTTTTTTTTTATCTGATGAATATTATTTTGGCACTTGGCAGGTCTGCTATAAAAGAAAAAGTGTTTCTTTATTGCTTTTGATGAAAGAGCTGAGTGCTGGGTATTTTAACTGTTTTACCCATTAGGTTTTTCCAGAATAATACATTTATTTTACTTTTTTTTACTGTCCGTAGGTAGGTTTCTGATGAGGTGAGAATTGTTGAGGAGAGTAGTAACTACCTACATAAGTAGCAACAGATCAGTTCTCTACAGGAATGCAAAGGTCAAGATATTTCCTAATACTGGAGAATTCTGGATTTTCCTTCTGCCACCCCCCCATATATATAGCGCCTATATAGTGTATGTATGTGTATGTATCCAGTTATATTTATAAAGGAAATATCCTAACTTCATGCAGCTACTATGGCAAGTGGTGCTTTATGCAGTTTAAATACTAATCCCCAGTTTGTTTCCACCTCATACACACTAGTGTTTACTAATTAATCAATGTTACTATCTACTGACTCTTCTCACATCTTTCAAAGTAATTTTTTCTTACATTTTTTCAGATATGGAACAGTTTTGATTCTCTCCTTGCCCCCCTTTTGATGTCTGTAGTGTTTTTGTTGTTTTATTGTCCTGGTGAGGTGACTTTGTTCAGAGAAGTTCAGTATTGTTTAGAATTCTAAAATCTTAGTCCATCAAAGTCCATCAGCTGCCAAGTTCTCAGAATAACTTGCTAGTTGAATTCTGGTTTCTAAACCACCAGTCCTTCTGGTGATTTTTTTACATATGTAGAGTTACTTCAATTCCTCATCTTTAGGGCTTAAAGCATATTAGTGCGTATTCATGATTTTTCCCTCCCTTCCACTCTCCCCACCCCTTTGAAATTTCAGGAGAACTTGCACGCTTCTGTTTGTTCTTTTTGGTTCTTCAGTAGAAGACAGTTGATACTGTATATCATTTGGCTTCCTGGGTTGTATCTTTTCTCAATTTTGGGTGTACTTGTAGCAGTGTTGCTTTTTTCACCACTTAGCTGTTTTTTATCTTAGCCTCTGTAATACAAGAGGAAAAGGAACTAACCAGATTTGAAGGTGCTGCTCATGTAACTTTGCATTGAAATTGCACGTATGTGCCGGGAGAACTGGTTTGGATGAGTTATAATGGGAAATGCTCCAATCTGTCTGCAAAGGTTTGTCAGATTCTAGTAAAATTGATCAGTCTGAGCTAGAGTGCCTCAAGGAATTGCTTCTCAAAGCAAACTTGAATAAGGGTCCTCCACCGAGCAATGAAAAATGTTGTCCTAAGTTATCGTGAGTCCAAGTGTCTTGAAGAGGTGGTCTTCTAAATAATGCTGTCACTGATGATCCTCTGACGTTTACTAGTAATGAGTTCTGGTTTCTCACATTAGTTCCATGCATTGCTTGTGGAGACAGCATTGAATAAACTTTAAAAGGAAATGGTTACTGTGTTGCAGGTGTTACCTGTAAATGTGTGTATGTATTGATATATATGTATGCCCATATGTTCATGCACATCAGTGAAACAAAAAGAACAGTGGTCTGAAATGTTGTAGCTTTTCAGTTTAAGAAACAAAATTTGCAATAACATTCTTCTAGGAGATGAATATTAAAGCTGTTAGGGATCTGAATCAGCTTTATTGACATTTTGCCTGTGAATATAGCTGCACTGGTTTATATGTTTTCTTGATAATTTAATAAGGAAAGCATTTGAAATAAGAACGGGGGGGTGGCTTTTTTCAGCTCCTGCTGAAAATGTTTCACAGCAAGTTAAATATTTACTACAGAAAAAACTAGTCCAAATATTCTTTGATGCTTGAATATATGTGTTTAGTAGAAGGGTTTATTAATGGCATATGGTAGGATATACAGGGAAAATGATCATGCTTGTACAAATAAAAGGTACTTGTTCTGGGTTTCAGAGACCCCAAAAAGTGTTGGGTAAAAAAATTCAAGGTATATCCTTCCAAAAGTTTCTGAAAAGCAGGTGGCAGGATTTGCTTTTCTGAAATTGCAAATATTTGCATGTTAGACATGCATCCCATTTAGGATTAAGAGCTCAAGTCTGCACCTGTTTCTCATTTTTTGAGAGGCTGAGAGCAGTTTACTCCTGCTCCCAGTGCACAGATAGAATACATGGTCTCTGTGTGAGTAAATTGGCCATGCTTTTATCTGTAGAAAGTTACATATTTCCTTTTGTTTCAATACAGGGTATATTAAAATAGTTTCAGAATTCTTTGATTTCTTGAATAAATGAAAGAAATTATGGCTGACACTTGGCCATAATGGTGTTTCTAAAGTAAAATATTTTGGTTGAAATTCTTCATCTGAATTTTACCAGACATTAAATCCCCTCTCCCTTTATTTGGACAAAAGATGTGAACTTTTGTAGTTTTCTTGGTGCTGTTGCCAAAGACCAGTGATCTGAATAGTGAAAGGAAAATAATTGCTTGCTGCTTCTGAAAGACAGTAATATTCATGTTTTTGCCTTAAAATCTGTAATAGAATACCTTTAAATATTTGCTTCTCTGTGTAATGTAACCACAATACATTAAGCAGTTGTACTCTATGGTGACATTCTTTGTAATGATACAGCTTAAGTGAAGTACAGCTCTTTTGTTTCGCATAGAATTTAACTTAGTTATAGTGGGAAGTTATTTAAGGGTGGGACTTGAATGGTACTTCAGAAGTAATGTGATTTAATTACATTAGTAGTGCTTTTGTGTGTGGACAGGAATTATATCTTACCAAGTATAAGTACTTCAGTTCTGCTGAAATAAAATTTGAAAACAAACTACAAGCATCTAGGCAAAATTACTCCATTTCAACTGCTGAAAATCTGCCCTGTCATTACTAGCTTCATCTGACTGCATTATTACTCTACATACGCATAATGTACTTATAATACATGGCTTCAAGAAGTTATAAAACATATGTACCTTGGTACAACAACAGATTTGTTTTATCTGAATATTAAAAAAAAAAAAAGTCTGAAATATAATGATAATGTGGCAGTTCCTAAGGTCTTTTGTCATGGGTATATTTCTCATGTGACTAATTAAAATTATGAAATGTGTTTATATCAATGGGAAGGTGAACAAAGTTTCTGGAAATATTTTTACATTACTGTGTTCTTTGGCAGATAATTTAAATTTAATGAGGATATATAGCACTACTAGGAATGAATTGTGTGCATAAACTAGCATTCTACTTGGAGGCATAGGAACTGAGGAATTCCACTGTGTAGAAAGAATAAATAAAACATTTTTGTAACATTCTATTGATGGATGAGAATGATTTAGTCTGAGCTTTGGTGTTGGATCATCTCTTAAATCCGTATTGTTTCTGACACAGTTCTTACACTTTTCTTTCACAGTATATGAGAGGTTCTTTAAAAAGTCTTTCAGTAATTTTTTTTTTTTGCCTTCCTACTTTTTAAGGGCTCTAGACTGAAAGCAGTGTTGGTTTTGGTTCCACAACTGTTATAAAAAAAGTTACATTAACATTTAAATTAAAATCTTATCTGAAAAGAAGACATCTTCAGTTAAGCAGAAGTGTAAAATGACCTACCCTAGTCTAGGGGAGGCTCTCACAAAGTCTTGCACAAGTTCTTAAAGACTCAGAAAGCTGACCAAGAATACAGTTATCTATTATGTTGTCTAGTAATCTAGGAGTCTTCAACATGAAACAGGGCAAAAAAAGAGCATCCCAAAGTGCTTTTGGTTGTGCTAGAAGGCAACTGACCACAGTTAGATGCACAAATATGCAAGGAAAATAGTTGTTATGCACAGAAGTCATGATTTAACAATACTTCAGCACAGGAATCTTCATCTAAGGAGTTAAAAAGAAAATAATTTTTATGGGAATCTCATTCTATGTATGGCAGGTAATCCAAAGGTTCTTGACAAAAAAAAGCTAATACAGCCTCTGATCGTAGTTTATTCAACTAATGAGAAGTTGTAGTTGACCTTTCCTAGTGATTGTGAGGGTAGCAGTGAAGGGTTATGAAATTGAAGATGAATAGCCTAAGTTTGATGCAGAAAAAAAGAGGGAGCCAATTAAAAGACAAGGGGAAAAGGGTAGCCTGGGTAGTGTTCATAAGGATTCTGAGTATCCATAGAGCAAAATTGCATTTGTTAAAATTAGAGCAGTGTTGCAAAAAAATCAAAGGGCAGGATGGAAAGTGAGTAGGTGAGATTTTTCAGCAGTATGTAGAATAACAAAGAATTTTCCTTGTGTGTCTGTATTGCATTGATAGTTTAGTGGTGGATTAACTTAGTCTCTCTGACTTTACACTGAAATTGTGGAGAAGTCCTCACTCTCAGAATAAGGAGGAATTAAATTTGTACTTCCTTACTAACTCTAAGCAGTTTACTGCTGCCTCTCAGCCCTGAAATTTTGCTCTTTCATTATTTCCAGAGTATCATCTTGGCAGTTTTGTCCACTGCCTGCCAGACTTCATGATGCCAGGGAGACCTCACTCTCCTCTGGCATGTGTGTAGAGGAAGGCTGCCCTCAGTCTGTTCAGAGCTGATGTTGGAAAAGAGAAGAGAAAAAATTAAAGGGTTTAGCTATGTAAGTAACTTGTTAGCAGGACCTTAGTTGTACTGTAATGCTAGGCTAGTGAACAATGGAGCACAGAGCATCTAAATCTTTGGGTAAGGAACCTGGAAGACTTACAGTCAGAATGTGAGATTATGGAAGAAGGTTCAAGCTACGGGTGATGTTTAAGTTGAAGACCTGAATGACAGAATGAGATTTCTAGTTTGGGTGGAAGGAGACAATTCTAGATGAAACGGTTTGATCTGTGAAGGTGGTAACTGAATTTGGAGGTTAAGATGTGAAAGGAAAAGGAAGAAAACCACTGACAAAACCCTGAGGAATCTGCATGGAAAATGGAGCAGAGAATGAGGAGAATCTACTTAGAAGAAATGCTGAAGGGGTGATTTGATGAGAAGTGGATATCATGGAAACTGATGAAAGATAAGGTTTTATGAAGAAGTAAACTGTGTTTTACAGTAGAAAGGGTCAAGGAGGTTGAAGATAGAATATCGGTTCCGCTGTGTGTCTAAGAACTTATTAGAAATTTTGGCAAGAACATTTTGCATTGTTAAAGACAATTTTTTTAAAAGGATGAAATGAACAGAGGGTAACTTCAGGCAACAGTTGTAAATAGTGCATTCTTTGAACTTGGCAATGAAAAGACAAGTACGATGATAGTCCTACAGATGCATGAGGCACAAATGTTCTAGTATCATTTTATTTTCCTATACCTTACAATATACAAACCTTTAATTAAAAAAATTAATGTCCTAATGAAGTTGCTCTATTCAGTTTCAGGGCTGATTGTTTTGGTTAGTAACATAATCTGTGTTCAAATGGAAGAACAGGCATAAGATTACATAAAAATTAGTTATTCTGTATGTACCTAATAAAAAGATTTCAATGTATATGCAGACAGTTGCCATAGGGACTTTTGGTAAATTATAATTTAAATAATTTTTAACTTTCCCTTATAGCAGAGGGAAACCAGTTGCTTTAAAGAATATATACCACATATATGTATGTACAGCAGGTTTTGTTCATTACTTTGTTATTTCTGAATTATGTTAAAGTGAAAACAACTGTGGATAAAAATTTAATAGTTCAGCCTGAAAAATACATTTAAAATGCCCTTAAATATCTCAATTGTGCGTGCAACTGTTAATAGTAATTTTTTAGTAGTTAAGATGAGAAATTGATGTATTTTTATTGTAAGGTGTTTTCAAAATTGCTTGGAGAAATAATAGCATTAAGAAAAGAAGATCTGCCAAGAATTGATGTTAAATATCCATTGTTTCCTGGCTATGTTTTGCACATTTATTTGTTGTGGCATGTACCTGTTGTTCTAACATTGTTTTAATGCTCTGTATGTAAAATTCATGTGCAATATATTAAACCTGAAGGAGGAAGCTTGTTAGCCAAAAGATAATTTGGCAAATATGTTTTTGCAGGTACCTTTTGATATATAATCCTACAGAACAAGAGCGATTTTCAGTCGTTTCAGTCAATGTCAATTCACCCAGAGTTAAATTATTATCTCCTTTGGGAAAACCTGTTGTTATCCAGATTAGTGCTGTTTGGGATGGAGCAACTACAGTATCACATGAAGCATATCAGGTATGCTATTTTAAGTAAAAAGCATTAAAGTATTTTGGGGGGCAGATATTGTAGCTTCACAGTTGAAGAAAATGAAAGCATTCTTGAAATACTGGCAATTCTGTATTTGCAAATAATACCATTAATTCAGTCATTTTAAGGAAGAGAAGAAACATATATATTTAGTATTAATGTTTCTTAAACTGATAAGTTATTAAACTTTTGTGATATGGTGGGTTACATTTAAAGGGTCAGTTTCAGCTGCATGAACAGAAAATACTCGATGTGTGTCTTTTCCCTCAACTTTCTAAAGCTGTTTTTTCCTTCAAGTGGTAGTTACTACAGTCTGTCTGTGCTCAAGCACTCCAGCTGGAAGGTTTTGTAAGTGCAATGGCTTAAGCAGTTAGAGTCTGATTTTTATTTTTTTTGTCTTCCAGATACAGAGGCTGGATAGTAATCTCCATTACTCTTGTACTCAAGCTAGACAGATGACTTTGAGTCTGCCTCTTAGTTCTGGTTTTAAACAAAGTTTCTGAGAATTTTTGAATCATTCATCATTATAGAAGATTGTCCTCAATGATGATGCATCAGAAACTGTATTTTGTTAAATTCTTACTGATACAATAGTATTGTATTACTTCCAGGCTGACGTTCTTAGTCTGATTCCTTTTGACTAGGGAGCCAAGTTGAACTTGTTTCAGGATAATATTCCTGCGAAGATAATTCAATAAGTGTGTCTCAGTTGTCCTCCAAAGGGATAATTATTGATAATTGTTGTGGGTTAAATTGGGTAAGCAGCTCAGCCCCACACAGCTGCTCACTCATTGCTCCCAGTGGTATGGGGGAGGAAATTGGAAGGGTAACAGTGAGAAAACTTGTGGGTTGAGATAAAAACAGTTTAATAGGTAAAGCAAAGGCTGCGCATGTGAGCAAAGCAAAACAAGGAATTAATTCGCTACTTCCCATCGGCAGGCAGGTGTTCAACCATCTCCAGGAAAGCAGGGCTCCATCCTGCATAACGGTTACTTGGGAAGACAAAAACCATCACTCTGAACGTCCCCCACTTCCTTCTTCTTCCCCCAGCTTTATATGCTGAGCATGACGTCATATGGTCTGGAATATCCTTTTGGTCAGTTGGGGTCAGCTGTCCCAGCTGTGTCCGTCGATCCGTCGTTGTGTCCCCCCCCAACTTCTTGTGCACCCTGTCCTGGTTTCAGCTGGGATAGAGTTAATTGTCTTCCTAGTAGCTGGTACAGTGCGATGTTTTGAGTTCAGTATGCGAAGAATGTTGACAACACTGATGTTTTCAGTTGTTGCTAAGTGGTGTTTAGACTAAAGTCAAGGATTTTTCAGCTTCTCATGCCCAGCCAGTGAGAAAGCTGGAGGGGCACAAGAAGTTGGCACAGGACACAGCCAGGGCAGCTGACCCAAACTGGCCAACGGTGTGTTCCATACCATGTGATGTCACATCTAGTATAGGAACTGGGGGAGTGAGGGCGGGGAAGCGCCACTCAGGGACTAGCGGGGTGTCTGTCAGTGGGTGGTGAGCAATTGCCCTGCGCATCATTTGTACATTCCAATCCTTTCATTATTGCTGTTGTTGTTTTATTAGTGTTATCATTATTAGTTTCTTCTTTTCTGTTCTATTAAACCATTCTTATCTCAACCCATGAGTTTTACTACTTTTCCCAATTTTCTCCCCCATCCCACTGGGTGGGTGGGGGGTGTGAGTGAGCGGCTTGTGGTGCTTAGTTGCTGGCTGGGGTTAAACCACGACACACCCCCAGCCTACTCACTGGTGGGGCAACGTGAGAAACAGAGAAGGCCCTGATGCTGTGTAAGAAGTGCTGAGTGGTAGCTAAAACATCCCTGTGTTCTCAATGTTGTTGATATCAACACATTGCACCATATGAGCTACTATGAAGAAATTTAAGTCTATCCCAGCCAAAACCACTATGATAATTAACACTGTTAATTGCCTGAAGAAGAAGAAATAAAATTACATATCTGTACCTTAGTTTCCAAGCAAATTGCTTTGGAGATCTACCTTGTATATTACTGTTATGTGCAGATTACTTTATAGCTCCTGAATAACCAGAGACTAAAAATGAGACAGTTGGCTTATATTTTGCTATTTAAATCTGTGGATTTTTAAATGCAGCTTGTGATAAGTAGTGTGTGTGCACACTTGATGTGCTACACATGCATCTTTAATGCACAGCAAACAGCTGAGAACTGCACATCACAGCTAACATTATTTTTTAACAAGATACAAAATCATTATTGCATTAATAACAGTGATCTTGATGCTCAGCAAATTAGCGATGCAGACATTTTTGTTTGCTAATTCTTCTTAACGTGCTTCAGCTATTAGTTTTGGAATGTCATTTGTAATTTCATGTCCATTTATGGAATATGGGAAAAATTCAGCCATCTTAAAATACTGAAGCAAAATGAGTTAGTCTGAGCATAAATTTAGCATAACAAGTTAATACTTCAATATTTTTAATAATGGCTTCTTCTTTGCTCCCAACAGATCTCTTTCGTGGCACGTCTACCACCTCTGGGGATTGGAGTTTACCAGCTTTCGGAGGTTCAAAGTTCAGAAGCAGTTTTAGCAGACTATAATATATACGTGAGGAATAATAGGCAGGAGAAGCCAGACAAACTTTTCAAGATAAAAGAGATGCAGCATTCTGTGGATAATATAATATTAGAAAATTCTTACATGAAACTGTGGTTTTCTGGAATGTCTGGATTACTGGAGGTGTGTTGCATTATATTTTGAAACACTATGTTTTACTTTTTTAAGAACTTCTGTCATTATTCATGCAAACCTAAATGTGTCAACTATTTCAAACATGATTCTCTGCCCTTAGAAAATAAATACCAAAGAAGATGGTAAAAATCATCAAATGAAGGTGGAGTTTGCTTGGTATGGAACTACAAGTAACCGGGATAAAAGTGGAGCTTATCTCTTCTTACCAGATGGAGATGCCAAGGTAAATCTTCGTTTGCAGAGAGATTCTAATCATGAAGTAACTTGAAGCATTCTGCAAATACAGATTGGAAGAGCTAGTTTTCCCCAGCACTGAAATTCAGCTGTGTGGCTAGAAATAGTGAGATGAGTTATTGAAATGATTGGCAGAGCTTCATACTTCATAACCCTAGATTTGGGTAGAAACACATCATTAATTTGAAAGTGTCAAATTTGAAAAGTGTCACAGAATATTTATGGTTCATGAAAAAATTTACATAAGATGCTACCCTTGCAAGAAATCCAGTGAGATGTGACCATTCACTATCAATAAATTAAGTTCACTTTCACGTCCTGTGGTGAAAATGTATAGAACATACTGATTCATTTCTGCATTTCTTCAATTTTCTGATTCTTAAGATTTCTTTATTGTGAATGAGGAGTTTCCAGTTCAGAGTGTAGTACTTTTTTAGCTGATACTAGCATATGTAGTTCAATATAGTAGTTAAGATACTAGGTCCCAACTGATGAATGTAAAGACGGAACAACTGTTCTGATTTAGTTGTCTAGTGTTATCAGTATTTTTATCTCAGTAATTACTGGAGAGAAACAGCATACTTCTATTAGTTTTCAGATTGGAAATTCAGAAATGACAGTGTTCTTACACTGAGTTAATTACTATGTGGAATCTACTGTACCACTTTTAGAACTGGAAAGAGGATATTTCAGAAAGCATATGATGAAATAATGAGCACTTTTAAGAAGCTAGTTAGTTTGCAACGTATTTCTTCTGCCCAGTTTCTCCTGCGAAAACTTTAGTTGCATGCATAAGGCAAATTGGGATTTCTGTGTTTACCACTTCAGGAAATAAGCAAGGGTAATTACTCTGGCTTTGGGTGGGGGTTTTTTGGTATATGTGTAAATCAGTCAGGAAGTGGACAGAACAGTTTCCTTTGCTTTTAGCAGTTTCTCCTAGAAGCACATGTTTTGAGGTCTCTGAGTTGGCAGTTTTAAACCATTTAGTGTATTTAGTCCCATAATTGTTTGTATCAATTATGTTCAACAGGGTTCACTTATTCTTAATTTTTAAATGTCAGTGGTTTTGATCTGTGAATACGTGAACAATATCACTTATGTTTTTTAATTTTTACCTTTCATCAGCTGCATGGTCACGCTTTAACTAATTTTATTTTAGATGCTATTTTTTCTTCTGCTTATAAAAACAATCACTAAATCTAACAGTTATATAATTTTAACTACACTTTTTAATTATTTGCTTTATAAAAATAATCTGGACAAATACAGATAGCAAACTGCTATGGTTTGAACAGAAAAAGTCTGTCACATGCCTGCAAGCACAGTTAGAAAATAAGGTACACATTGAACTTCTACGAAAAATGAAATTAAAGTATGCTTTTAGTTAACATTAAAAAGGGTGGTGTGGTCAGCTTTTGTAACTTTTTATTCAATAAAAATGAAATCATGATACTTCTAAAAATTCTGCTTCATTAATATATCATAAGGCTCACTTGGCTTGCATTTTAGTAACATTAATTAGGTTGTCCCACTGGCAATAACAATGTAATTTTATAGTAGTTTCTAAAATAATTTGAACTAATTATTTCTGTCTTAAAAGAAATGCCATCTGTTCAGGGTTCTCAGTGTGAGGTGGATTGACAAACATTTTCTATGTCCTTGTGTGGAGTTGCAATAGGATAGATTACAGGCAGTTTTCTTGATTTTTGGCTAAGGTTTTATTTCCTATCCCCCTCACCCTATGTATTACTGCAAAATTTGCAAAGAATAATTCCCTTTGATGTTGGGTCATTTTCCTCTGGTGTAAGTACAGTTACATGTTTTCTTTACCTTTGTTAACTGATTGTCTTGTCACCTGATAAGTCTTTTGGTTCCTTTCTCTTCAGTTCTGCAATACTCAGAAATTATTTTTCTTCATCTAGTTTAATCGTCTGTCTTACTGTAGTGCTTATATAGTCTTTTTGGTCTTGGGTTCGTCCGCCAGTTTAATTTTGGAAACTGGGTGCTGAAACATGCTAGGTTTGCAGGCCATGACTTACAGCCATGTCAGTTTAGAACACTTGACACATACAATGCAGCTCTGGTCATTCGTAGGCTGTGATGAGTGGATGTCATGTTTTCTGCAGATGATGGTCTGTGTACTAGAATGTACACGGATCTGAATCTTTCAAGAGGTTCCTTGGATTAAACATTCTAATGGCTGATCTAAAACTAGCCTGGAGTACTGCAAAGAATGAATTCTCGCTAAGAAATCGTAAGCCTCTAGTACCACCACCAAGTTGGACATCAGCAGAGACCTGGGTTAATAACAGTGATTTACACAGTATTAAATAGAAGGTACACTGAACATCAATAACTCTTTATCACTGCTCTGGAAAGAATAGCTGGATTTAAGGCTCTATGACATGGTGGCAAACGTTGCTATGGTGCAGCTAGACAGCTCCCAGTAAGAACAGTCTCTGGGGTTGTGGCATAGGGTCTTGACCATGGATGATCCTGTCCTTACTGTCTCTGAAGTGTGAAAGTTGTTCAGTGGCAGCCTCAGGTCAGGACATGAGTGCGAAGTCCAGGACAATGACACAGAGCAGAGGCTCCATACTGCAGCTCTAGAGATAAGGCAGTGAGTGCTCCTGCCATGTCTTTGTATTTTCTGCAAAATAGAACAAAAGCAAGGTACCAGGGAAAAGGCAGTATCTTAATTTTTTAAAATATGGTGCTTCTTAACTGATTGACAGTGTTATCAGGGTTTGGAAGGACGGGACTTCCTTGGACCTCACAACAAATATAAACAAAAGCATCCTGCCTGTGAAGGGAAAGCATGTTTCTATCTCTTGTGATTTTGTAAAGGATGGCCAACTCTGTAAATCTCTTAGATCTGGGGGGAAAAAATCAGTATTCGATAAACTGTGAAACAGTAAAATATCTCTATTTTCTTCTATGTTTTCAAGATCAGTCAATAAGTGATGACCTACTTACTAGCCATGTTTGGTATCAATAGGGAATAGAACAAAGAAAAGAAGGTTTTTTCTGAAGAGTCAGATACTAAGTGTTTGTGGGATCAATGTGAGTGGTTCATTTTCTTGTTTTACAAATCAATTTTTCAGAATCAAAGTGGACTTTCTTGGTAGACCCAAACTGGGAAATTGTGATTCTCCCGCAGGCAGCTTGTGTGTATGCATGCATTTGTATTAGTTGCTGTAGGTACTTATGTACTAATAGAATATATAAGAAAACAGATTTATTATTTTTATCCTGCAGGATCTTTAGTGCTAGAGCTTTTCTCCCTTTTTGCCTCTTCACACTTTGTTGCCATGGTTGGACTTCTTTTACTGATCTCTTACTTGTATTGCTGCAGCTGCTGCTACTATCTTCAAGAAATTTTTTTCATGGCAGGTCCTTTTTTAATCTGTCAGGATTACCTGTTGCATCTGCTTCTCAGAGAAGAACACATATCTGAGTTATCTAAATGCTTTGCCTTCAAACCTAAGGAAAAGATAATGTTATCTTTCCACATTTTCATAAGTGAGATTGGGATGTTCTGCTGCCCAAAAGGAGAGACACTACCCATTTAGAGTATCCCGCTGTATCCATCTTCAGATCTTCCCTCTCAGAAGGGCAGAGGATCCTCATTCAAGCACAGTATCCTTAGTTGTAATGCTTCTCCTGTTTTTGCATGGCTGATAACAGGAAAAGACAAGTACGCAGGCACCATTACCTAGAGGGTGCTCACATTACTCAAGAATTGGCTGCCTTTGAAGTGTCTGTTCTTTCCTGAGTGGTATGCATTTTCCTCAAGCATCATATCTATCATCTAAAAATCTGCCCCACATATTGGTGGGGTTCTTCTGGAGACAAAAGTATGAAAATGACAACTGTCTCTCTTCTGCCATGTAACTCTTAAAAAACAGTTCTCAAGAGCTCATAGTATTTGATTTTTACCCACCTCCCACTCCACCCCCAAGCTCAGTCTAATCTCAAACCCTGCCAAATGAAGAGTAATCTGCTGTTGAGAAGCAACTTTTCTTGAAGGCTTTGTCTTGAGTTCTTTTTTAAAACCTTGGGCATATCAAGAGCAATTCAGTCTGCGTTGGAAAACTTTCCGTTGGGTGTTATTTGACTTCCACACCAACAGTGTGCTACACTGCCAGAAATTTCTAGGCCACACTAAGATGGTTAGTAGTGCTTCACTTGACTACAAGGGGAAAGGCTTACTGCCCATGCTTCATGCCTTCAGGCTGCAATATGCCATGCCAGCTTCTGTGCAAGCCAGTAAACGTTTAAGCGAGGGCATCTCTCCAGTTATCTCCACCCTTTGGCACCCAGTTTGATGCCAAGTATTTTAAGATAACCTAGGGAGCTATGGGATATTATTTTGCTCCAAATATTCTCCCTTAAAGTTTTTAGCTTGCTTCCTCCCACCATTCCTTTAAGGGGAGGTTTTGATATTTCTCTTGAACATGAGTACTGTAAAATGGTTTCTGGACCCTTTGACCCATAGTGCTGTTACCCTCTTTCTGAAAATACTGCTTTCCAGGCTCAACAAAACCTGCCACAGCAGGCTGCTGAATCTCGTACAATGGAACTCATGCCAGTGGAGCTGAGGGGAACGGATTTTACAGTGTCTATTCATTTTAACTGTTTAGGAAGTGGAGTCTTGAGACTACCACTGGATATGAGACGCAAATATTTTTATTCCTAATTTAAGGCCTGAGTAATTATAGAATCCTTCATGCTGGAAGGTCATTTAGTCCAAGCTCCCACTCAAAGCAGAGTAAATACTGAATTCAGACCAGGACTTTATCCAGTCAGTTTGGCAAATAGCTCTATCATTCCTTGTTCCTTCCACTTTAGAAAGGAAAGTTGTTTTTGTCTGAGTAGTTATGAGGCCTATTTCTGCGTCTTGGACTTTCACATCGAAATTATCTTTATGTTTCAGATCCAGGACCAGGATCATTTCACAGGCCTCTGTGCATCTCACCAAGGATCTTTACAATGATACTAGAATAATTACACATTGAATGCATAAAGATCTTTTCCTGCTTAAAAGCCTGATTCACTGACATGTTTTCAGTGTGGCAAACCTGGTTAATTATCTCTTTATAGGTTCTGAACTGAGTATGTCTCCAGATGACTATCAAGAAATCACTTTCTAGGACTAGTGCTTTTCTAGGCATTAAATATGAATTGGGAGGCTTCCTTGTTCATTCAGTACCATGTTTTTTCTTTATTTTTGCTGTTTGCCCAACAATCAGGAAGAAACAGGTGTCCTTGAGAACTTGAGTATACATCATGTCTCCAGTCTTTGTATCAGAAAAAACTTGTCTAACCCCAGAACTATATGATAGCATGTGCCTTTGTAACTCTTCTTCCGCATTTATACTTTTTTCCCCTGCACTGTGTCTGAATTAGAGGCTTGCAAACTGGTTTTGATACATTTCTCTCAATGCATGTGCTAGTGGAATCAAATTATGATTTTTAAAAATTCATTAGTTTCAGACAATACCTGCAAAATGACATTTAATTCCTTTTCTTTTGTATCACCTCATCTTTCTGTATAGTTCAGAATGGTAAGTATGGTTGCATTTATCGTCAGCTGGGGAGCTGATCTGGCTACATGCGCAGCTTGGAGACTCTGGTGTGCGAACTTAGTGTTTGTGGAAATATCTGAGAATCTGAGAGCTGTTAAATACATCTCATTTCAACTTTCTACTTGTATGGGGAAGCCATATTTTGGTAGCTGTCAATGTCACCATCATGTTTTATACTAACAAGCTCAATGGAGCAGAGCTCCAAGTATATTTTGTACTTTTGTTTTAAAAAAATTACTTTAGGTAATTTTTTTTTTTTAATAAGTGCACAACCTTTTGCATTCCTTTGTCACTCATCCAGCATCTCTCCATTTTGTTGGTTTGGTCCTGGATAGCTCCAGTGAGAGCCCTGGTGACAAATGTTGTTACAAACAATAGAAATAAGCCTATAAAATAGGTGCTACTTTGCTAGCAGAATGTATTTGGCAGGCTGGTGTTAGTGTGAGTAGTATTCTAAGTAATAATTGGCAAGGGTATTTGCTTGTCCTGAAGAAATCAGGTTTCTTAGTTTATTTTCTCAGAGTTCCTTTAGCTGCTGTTTCAGTCCTTCATTCCTGACCTGAGGATCTTCATGTTGCCCTACCCTGTAGGCAGGATTTTGAAGGGTTTGATTATTCCACCTACCTGTCAGTAATCCAGTTCCTCTGTGGGATTTTAATCTAAATGTATACTTCTAGGAGCATGTAGTCACAGGCTAAATGAGTTTGTCTTCTCTGCATATGTGTGATAGATAAGCAGGTAGATAGCAATTTCTTCTGCCAGAAGAAAGAGGAAGATTCAGTCTACATTTACAGATCTTGGCAGTTTTTCATGGAAATAAGAGAACCCAAAAGCCAGCTCAAATTCTAGCCTAAGATCTGGTCTTCAAATTTCCTTATCCCAGCATATTAATTTACCTGGCTTCTGTGCCCTCGTAATACCATACTCCTCCTGTATTTCTCAGCTAGCAAATGGATTTTGCATAATAGGTAACACTTGTCTGTCTTATTGACAAGATGAGACTCCTTGGAAGTATCCCATCATTTTTTTATGTCAACTGTTAAAAAGTCCAGAAGACTCTTTCCTCATTTGGGTTTTTGTACTGATTAACTGGATAAAACATTGTTGTAAGATGATCAGTAGAAAAATCCCTCTTTGCCTAAAACAACCCATCTTACCAAAGTGTAAGCAATTATGATTCCTCTTCCAAACTCTTGTACAAAGTATTCCTGTAGTTGATAGCTGCAGAGTTGCCTCTTGGAGATCTGGCAAAGATTTAATTAAACAGTGTTCCATCTGAAGCTTTAAGAATAAATATGTGAATAGAAAGGCAGGCTTTTATTCTTGGAAAGTCTCTTTCAGTTTCTTCTTTTATACAATACTACTTAAAATCTTCTCCGTGAATATAGAAATAGTTACATGCTCAAAGAAGAAGATTGGATGGATATGTACCTGTACTTGTTCTTCTCTGACATGTTTTTGTCTGTATGTATGTAATCTTGATACCCTCTCTTCCTCAAGATACATTTGATCTTTGGTTTCCTTGCTTGAGAAGAAAGAGCATGCTTGGTCCTTCTTATGATGTTGTTACGTACGGGAGGAAGACAGCCACCCTCTAAGCTTTCTGCTTAGATCCCTCTGAATAACATGGTTTTCAAGTATTTTGTTGGGTTTTTTTGAGTAAAGTCTTTATTTATTGCTGTTGCCCTATAGTAGTAGTTGTATGTGTTGTATTTTAATTTTTGGCTTTGTACATGCTTAATATTTAACGCATTTTTACCTTTGTAGCCATCCGTGTATTTCTGTATAATGTATACAGTTCAGTTTGGAATCAATTGTTTTTAAAAAAGTTATTGTTTGCTTAGCTGAGACTCAAAATGCTGTGACTACATGGAAAAATAATTTTCTTCAACTCCTTGGTTTTACTATGGATATGAGAAATTTCAGCTAGTCTTTGAGAGTCATTAGTAAGAAGCCAGCGTCCCTCTTGAGGTTTCATAATGATCCCCAGCACCACCCTGCATTCCAGGGGGCTCCCCTGGCAACTGTAGCTGCTTTTGATGAAGAAAAAGCTTCCTCTTTCAAAAGGATATGCAAACTGACCTACAAGACAGTGTAGAGGCAGCTTTCCTCATGCATTGTGTACCAATGATGTAGTAAACTGTGAGCAAACAAAACAACCTGCCACAGATTATGAAACTACAGTATTTGATTACTGGTTAGCAAGCATAATTTTGCAGCAAAAAAGCTCAATCCAGATGTTTGCAATATTAATAATTACTGTGTTTGTCTGTAGGCCTTGTATCCATTAATTCTCATAAAATACCTGTGAGATATGTAATGAGGTTTATCCTAATTTTAGCTAACAGAAAAATGGGGCTCTGAAGAGAAGTTGCTGAATTTCAGATTAGTTGTAGTTTTTTTAATTCCCAGTTTTTAGACTAGACTTAGATGTAGAACAGTTTGAAAAAATTATAAGACTATTTAATATTTATTAAATATTTGATTTATTGACACTACTTTTATGCAAAACTTTCAAAACAATTATTCTAACTTTCTATTTTCTTTTTGTAGCCTTATATTTTTACAGATCCACCTACCATACGAGTTGCTCATGGAAGGATTTTCTCAGAAGTTGTATGTTTTTTCCACCATGTGACACATACCATGCGACTGTATAAAGTCCAGGGTAAGAGTTGTGAAATTCTATCTCTCTCAGCAGTTATTTTTCATCACTACAGCCTTGGATCCTACCTGTCTTTTTAATTTTTAAATGCACTTCTGAACTAGTGCAGAATTCGTCAGACTGAAGTCTTTCCTAGATCCAGTGCACCATGATCCTTTTCTGAGAATCATGCTAGTCATTAAGCTGGCATGCTTAAACTCAATGGATTTGTTGGATATACCTCTCAGTATTAGGAAATTTTATAGCATAAATTACCTGCAAGGGTGTCCTGAACTTTACTGGGTCATCTGAATTCTGTAGGTAGCTATAAATTATGAAAATGAGAAAACAAAATTCAGAAATATCTTGGAGATGATGTAAAAACATAGTTTCTTTCATAGCTTCAAACTTACTGATGGAGGTCCAACAATATGTTCTCTGAAGTCACAAAGAATGTAAAGTTCTTTGTTAGTGGCATTAATAGTGAAGCCTGGTTTACTCCACAACTGTAGGCATGCTTTAGTTACCTTTGAGCCTTCTCTTTATGTCCTTCATCTGCTTGGAAGAGCTTGTGACAGAATCAGCTATGTTTGTTGAGGCACCAGCACTGAGCACTGGCTTATTGAGTCTTAGGACATAACTTCATATCAGTTTTGCTTGCTTTTCCTTCAGTAAGGCTTTCATTTTTTGTTTCTCTACTGTTCAACTACTGACTTCCAAGAAAATTCTAGGAAAACAGTAACTTTGGAAACTCTGCACGCTTCCAAACTTGATGATTAAATTGGCCAGTGAAAAATGTAAAAGAGAGAGGAAATCACGGTGCAATTGTATAAACTTATTTTCAAGTGTATGTTTTTGTAATTAAAGTAGGAAACATACTTTTTCAGTTGTTCACC
This sequence comes from Buteo buteo, assembly GCF_964188355.1. NCBI lineage: Eukaryota > Metazoa > Chordata > Aves > Accipitriformes > Accipitridae > Buteo > Buteo buteo. The sequence continues at coordinate 63,029,834 of NC_134204.1, forward strand.
TATTTGGATTTACTCTACTGGAATTTTTCTGAAATACAGAAGCATTGGCTGATATTTTCAACACTTGAAGGAAATTAAACATGTTTTGTATGCACTACTTTTACTGTAGGTGTCAAAATTGTCTGTGTGGTTTTAAAAATCTTATTTATCGTATTTAATTATTTTTCTAAACACTTTCAAAAGCAAATAATGGAGCTATAAGTACTTCAAAAGTCTCCCTTGCTTCTTTTCTTATTCCTTTTAGGTTTCAAAAATAGTACTGCCAGTAATACCTACTTTACAGTCGCACAGAACTGATCTGTTTGGTTTTGGGTTTTTATTTTAGTTGTAATATATTTCTCTTTAGAACTAAAATTGATTCAGATGCCTCATTTTTTACGACATAAGTGTATACTTTGAAGTTGCTAGAGTTTACCCATATGCCATGTACTGGTCAGAGTTCAGTTGCCAGCTCATCTTATACAGTAATTCTAGATCAAACTCTAGATCACATTCCTTATGAATACAAACCACGATGTTGTATAGTAAGTAGTTGTTGAAGACCCTGAGGAAACATGTTTTTATTCAAGATTATATTTTTTTGGTTTTATGTGACCAATATGTAAAATGGACTTAGATGAAAAAAAGGTACCTTGAGGTCAAGATGTACTAGGTTGCCAAAAATGTGAAACAAAAGTTACTTTGCTGTGTGGGTTTCAGTAAACTTCTTAGCAAGGAGGGAACTTATATAAGGAGAATGTTTATTGTAGTGAAGGGGGGGGAAAAAGAGACTTTTCAGGCTTTTTTCAAGCTATTTTGGTTAGGGTGAGGTTGTTTGTTTTTTTAAAATGGATTTCTTTGTAATACTGCCTTTTCTTTAATTTGTTAGTAAGTGCCTACCAGAAGTATTATACTTCCATTACACCATTCACAGAAAATGAGTTGTCACTGAAAATCACTTGCTTGCCAATTCCCAACACTTAAGTTTATCTTTCATTTTGAGTGCACTATCTAGTTTTTTTGTCTTTTGCCTTTTTTTGACCATTTTTAATTCATCACACTATTTCAATACTTACACCATTACCTATCCAATCACCATGGTGAAGTCCTGTACCACGTTCCCAGCTTTTACAAGGAAAAATGATGCCATTATTTTATATATTTTCTCTGTTTACTTTTATGGTGTGTTTTTGTTTTAATTTCTTAATATGAAATGGCCTTTGTCAGAGTTTAAAAATTTATGACTTTGCATCGTTTTGCTGAGGTCTGTTTTCTGGGCTTTGTAAGGGAAGTTATTTATATAGCTTTACTTCAATTAAAAGAAGGTATCTTGAAGTCTTACTAGATACGTATAGTAACAAAGCATGTGGAGAGAAATAAATATGAGTATGTGTATATATACATTTTCTTCTTAAATAAAGACCTGATACTCCTATTGTAACCTACCTGCCTGCCAGGGGGTGGAAAGCCTGATTGTGTGGCTAATCCAACTGGTGGACAGTACTTCCGAGTCCTACAGCTTCTTCAGCAATTTTGGTAAAACCCTGCTTTTTCCACTTTTGGCTTTAGACTTCTGTTGATTTTGAGCAGAAAATACCCTGACCTGATAATTCTGTTCAGTAATTGACCAATGACTGATTTTTAACTTTTTCTGCTTCCATTGGCATCTGGTTTTGATACCAGCATGATTTTATTAATCTTTTTATCAGAAGCTTCTTACGTTTCATTATCTTCGTAATAGTATTTTTGTATTAACTCAAATTACACAGTAGAAAAGAGCTGAGAGTAATTCATGGCCTGGTCATCTTAAAATTGTAAAATAAAATATTGCATCCTTTTTCAATGTACTTGTGCTTTAGAGTCCTCCTTTAAAATAGTTGGAAAATCTGTGACTAAGAGCATCAAAAGTGGAGTTTATAGATCCACTTTTTCCAGACTAGGTCTGGGAAAATAGAATTAATTACCTGAACAGAATGTTTTTCATTTAGCACTGAGTATGATAGCCATTGGTAAATGTTAACATTTTAACAGTTGCTGGTACTGCTGCAGGTAGCATTCAGATTTTAAAAAAGATGAGGAAACAAATACAGAGCTTGACATCCACTTCATTCAGGTGGCAAAACCATAACCCTGACTACATTTTACATACAAAATAATAGCATAAAAATTGAAGCAGGTGGACACTTTCAGCATTCCATTGTATAAAGGTTCAGAGTGTTTGTTTTAGAATTTGACAAAGTAAAGACCTTCTTAAGGAAACTATTCCAACATGCTCTCAAACAGAAGTGCTAAAAAAATTTGAAAGATGTATGTGCAGAAGGACAAAGAGATTGTGCTAACCTCTGGCCATGTGCTTAGGAATCTAGGAATTTTATTTGAAGATATTTTGTCCTTCTGCAAAAGATTCTGCAGTTCAGGAGCCCAAACTGAGGAGTATGCCTCTGGGTCTTGTGACAACAGTGAACTGTTGGAAAAAAAAAAAAAGTATTTAGTATCTAAGATTTTTAAATACTGTCTTCAAGATTTGAAGGACTAAGCTGGTTAATCAGTCCCTCAGTTTCTGTTGTCTTCTGTTTACAATCTATCAGACAAGCACAATGTACCTTCATCTCACTGCAAAGAGGTATTTCATAGCTCTGTTCTGCTTGGCAGAATTCTTTTCACAATTGTTAGTCCCATTAGACTACAGAAAGGGTAGAAGTGGTCATGCTGAATGATGGTATAATTCCAGTCCAAACTGTGTCTTGAACTGTTTGAAAATGTCAGGTTATTATTAAAGGTATTTAATTCTCAGTGAGAGGCACTGTAGGAAAAATCTTACTGAACGTCTGTCTGCGTTTTCAGATACTTAATCCTTCTTTTACTAAATAGGCATCTTTCCCATGTCAACAAAGACTTGTGTCCTGGTTGCAGACATATCAGTGTGTGGTTTTTTAATTCACTGTCCTTAGGGAAGATTCTCCCAATTTTGGTTAAAACAGCTGACTGGTTTTCTGCTTAGTGGAACAGTTGCTGTCAAGAAGCTGGTAACTTCATTCTTGTCTGTGAATGGTGACAGCTCCTTAAGAGTCAAGGGGAGAAGTGAATGGCTAGGTCTTGCTCCAGCGTATTAGCTGCTGCTAAAGACAGTACTTAACAGTTGTGCACTGTTTCCTACTGATTTACCGGAACCTACCTTGGTTCTTATCATGAATTGCTTCTCTTCTACTTCAGTGCAGGTTTCAGACTGCCTGCTCAATGAGGACTGAATTACAAGTACCACTGTATCATATGGTACATAATTGAACTGGCTTCAAATATCTAGTTAGATATAATAGAAAAGGAAAACTAGCAAGGGAAAACAAGATCACTGTGTTCTGGGAGCACAGCCATTTTTATGTATGTGGCAATTGCTTTTAAAAATTGAGAGATTTTAGATGCATCTTTTTCATGTAGGTTTGGAAAGCCAGTCTCTTGAAGTTTCCAACACTGTGGATATTAGAGGAGAATACAATCGTGAGCTTGTGATGAGAATTTCATCTGACATAAACAGTCAAAATAGATTCTATACTGACCTTAATGGATATCAGGTAATTATTGTCTATTAATTATAAAAGCTTGGGGTCTCAGTTTTTGAGTGTATTAATACTTCTGGTTGTAAAGAGTTTGAGTCATATTAATCAAACTTTCATGTTAAACTCCACTAATCAATTAAAAGGAGAAAAGCTTTAAAAATGTATCCATTATAAGATTTGATTTAGACCAGAAGAAGTAGCAACTGTCTGCTTTCAAGGAATTTGTTAAATGTTCTTTTATATTCTTTTTAACATGAGAATTGTAATACAGCAAGTTATGATAAGCCATCATGTAGTTGCCTGTATATCTGCGTGCCTTCTTTCACTTCTGCTAGATGTGTTTAAGGTCCAGCAACTCAGACCTAGAGAACATCTGCTTGCTGCTGTGGTGGAAATAAGTGATGTATTTTTGGAGTGTAATAACTTCTATTGGTAATGCATCTGATGAAATAAAGTGTGGCTATTTTCTTAGCTTGGACTCTGCAGCACACACAAAAGAAAATTTTCTTTTCCTTACCTTCCTTCTTTGCTAAAATTAGTTTTGCAAATACATTGAAAAACATACCTGCTGAGTAAGACACTACTGTTTTTCCAGCTAGTCTGTAGTACTGCATTTTGCTGGAGACAGTAAAGTGAATATTTAAACATGAAAATAATTTTAATACTACTACTCATTTGTCATGTACCATTCAAGAATTCCAATAACACTTTAATAAGTTCCCATTATAAACTAACAATTTCTTTTCTGCTACCTTGAATCTATTCACTGCTTGCTCTCTAGAGGAGAAAATTTTTTCTCTCATTCTATAACTGTGATTATTCCTTTTTTTGTAGGTTCCCTTGATGAATCTTTCAGGTTTTTTTAAATATTCTTTGATCTAAAAGTACATTGAAGTTATCATTTCCAAAGTGGTAGTTTTAGCCACACATCTCCAAAAAGCTAAATAATACAGTCGAGTGAATGCTTTGGTGCTAGTTGTGCTTCTAAAGCACATGGGATAAATGTCTGAAAAGGTCTTTCAAATTTAAATGCATAGAAAGAATGTATTTTATTGAAGTTCGTGTTCACGCTGCAGATCCAGCCCAGACTGACGATGAGCAAATTGCCTCTTCAAGCAAATATCTATCCTATGACTACAATGGCTTATATCCAAGATGTTGGCGTTCGTTTGACACTTCATTCAGCTCAGTCTCTAGGTGTTGCAAGCTTGAAAAATGGTAAGTATAAGATGATAGATATTACAAAGGCCTATCCTTCATGACTATCTGAAATAGTTCATTCAGAGATTACCATACCTACCAGTGTTTGAAGAAGGGAAATACATTTCTCCAACTCTGACAAGTTTTAGAATATATCCATAAGGAAGGAGGTAGAGGTTGTTCCTACATGAGATCCTGTCATCTTTGATGGAGGATCTGTCTCAAACTAGAGACAGAGGAAAGAGATTACAAAAAAGACAAAATGAGCAATAAATTGTCAGAACTGGGTATTTTTCACCCAAGAACTCTGATGGAACTCAAGGTTGAAAAAACAAAACTAAGTGGTTTGTTCTCTTTTGTTCTGCTCTGGTAGCAGAAGGCTTAAGATGGATAATGTGATGCTGATCACGGGGTTTTTGTTTGTTTGTTTGCTTCAGGGTAGAAAGCACTAGTCTTAAGGTATATGCAGTATAGCCTAACATCCCTGTCAAGTAAAGCAATAACAGCTTTTTTGAAGACTAGAATTAGTGAAGTAAAGGATAAAAATGGCGCTAGGTGAGAGTCAGCATACTTCTTCTGAAGCAAATTCATACCTCATGAATTTAATGGAGTACTTTGAAAGAACTGATGAGTATGTTTACAAGAAAAATCAATTCATATTAAGACTTCCAAAAGGGACGTAGTCTTGTCCCTTACAGCAGAGAAGGCCGTGATGAATGGGCTGGAGGGATGGAAGCAGAGTTCAGTTGTTCGGTCTATGCTGCTACCAGAATGAGGAGGCATTCAAATAAAGCTAGCAAGTAGGGGGCAAAATAAGCTTTGTAATTCATAATTTAAGATGTATAATTCCTTGCTGGAATATATTGTGACTTTAAATTTACACAATTTGGAAAAACAATGGAAAGAATACTTAGAAGAAAAAAAGCCCATCAGAAACTATGCCAAAACCTACTTCCCGATTTCTTTTCAGAAAAATGCCATATTGATGTCTATTCTGACAAAAGGTGAATACTATACTAGAGTGATGGCAGTATTAGCAAACCTAATTAATTTCAGGGCAAAGAGTTAACACTGGTGTATAGGCTGATGGTTTAATAAAGCCATAGAGGAAAATACCAGCCTTTTGTTCCAAGACCACCTGATACAAGACCCAAACCACATTTTTTCATGCCTTCCATTGCTAGAAACCAAATTTCCTTTGACCTGATCTTGTGAATGAACTTGACACCACCAAATGTTTGTTGGCACTCGTTATGTAGGTATTGGAGATGAAATTAGTATGCAGAGCCTCCATTACCTTGTAGTAGTGTCTGTATTTGATCTTTATCAATCCCAGTCTCTGCATCACAGAATAATGCAACTTCTAAGTCCACAGAGAACCCCACTCTCTGTCTTCAAGTTAGGGAAGTTAAGGCTAGCACTGTTTGACATACTGCAGTTGGGTATCAGGGAGAAACTGGCTTTGTGTGAGCATTTGTTTCAACCCAGTCAGAAGACATTAGAGGCATTTCCTCTACTCCAGGTAAATAAAAGAGCAAAAGATGTATCTCATACCTGATCATGGCATTAATTTCTTAGCTATGTCACTCTTTGGCAAACTCTATGATGTCACTCAAGGTTAAGAGCTAGTTAGCAATATAGTTAGCAATATCAAATAATTACTCTGCACCCATAAAAAAAAGGAGGGGAATGTATTTATCTGACTTGTCATCATTAGGTAATATTTCATGAAATGACTATGTTTACTACTTTTGTCCTAAGGCCATGCTGGACTCCTCAAAAGAGAAAAAAACGAAGCTGAAGGTTCTGTGGCTGCTGAAAGTCACATGCTTCATAACACTTTTTTTGAAAGCCCTTCAGGATCTCAAAGGGATCCTGGAAGAAAATCCAAAAACATTGCAGTTTAGGCAAGCCCCTTCAGTAGCTGTGTATCTGAGACTGTGTGTCGCATAACCACTATCTGAGACTTAAATGAACAGCTGATTATTTCTCACTTCTCACTCTTGGATTAGAGACAAGTTCCTTACTATGGAGCAGTTAGTTAACTCTCATGCTGTCAGATGACCTCAGTAGTATGGAGTAGGATTTCTCACTCTATTGTCATCAAGTCTTCATCATCAGCTTCTAAGAGACTTGATCAAAAACTGTAAAGTACTTATGCCACAACTTTATTCCTACTTTCCATCTCTCTTCCCATTTATGGGATTGAATGCATAATCATTTTTTAATGTTAGATGCTGAACATCCTCCACCTTGTAAATTCCATCCAGTTCTGCTCTAATCTTATACTTAGTGGATTATCCTCCATGCCCCAGGAAAAACCTCTAGGTAGATGGGATGCACCACTGTCATTTAGAGGTGGACTTCCCTACAGTCTGATGGATAATTAATGGGGTAGCAGGGATCACTTATGTCCTGAAGCCTCATGAAATACACTTATATGACTTTTAAGCCAGAAATTTCCCTCAAACAATATTTTTTAATCTTTGACCTGCTTTTGAAATGTTTTTTATCTCTGACTTTAGCAACACAGATCATTTTGTTTGTATTTGCTGTTCACAATCGCCTAGAGAATCATGAAGCTTTATTTTGCCAGCCTTCATTATCCTAGTTTCTTAAAGAATGTTGGAAATGTGGTTAGGTAGTTTTGGGTCTAGATCCTCGTAAGTTTTGTTTGAAAACTTTGACAAAAGTTTATCATAGGTTTGTCCTTCTTACTATGGTTCTAGCTTTTTTCAGAGACTTACCATACCTGTCTGTCAGTCCATGTTCGTACAGTGATCCACAAAGACCATCAATGTAAGGCACAATCCTAGCCTTATACCTTAGTTCAAAATGGTAGGTTGTTTCTTACTCATTGCCAGCTGACTTCTGTCCTGGATACACAGAATCTGATTTTAATTGAGGGAAGGGAAGAACAAGTATTTAAGAAAATTGGATAAGTATTTGTAGAACAATGAAGAAGTATAAAAGAAACTGCCTTATTAAGCAGCCTTTTCTAGTAGCTTAAATTGTGCATTTCTTATTTAGGGAACAAGTACTTCAGTCTTCCAGTTTTATTCAGGAAACAAGTACACTTGTTTGAAGATTCAGTGTGCAAAAACCGTAACAGTCTTAATTACATGCCTTGAACTGGTTTCCCTCTGGAGATAAAAACTTGAAAGATATGAACTTCTTCTTTCATAAGTCTATTTATGATTTAACATCATGCTTGAAGAGCTATTCTGAATGGCAATGCTACAGTTCAGTATAAACTCAGAACTTCATACTCAGTGCTCATCTGATACAAAGTTCTTTCCTACTCCCACAAGTGAAAGTACCCTTACAAGAAGGAGTGATTGTATTTATATATTCATATTGCCTACCTGTTTTTCCTTCTGCCTCCAACCATGAAACAAAAACAGCAACAAAAAATATTTGGGAGGTGCACTTTTCTATGGAGTGTAAGGTGAAGACAGTTCCTCTACAGAAGGTCTCCATACAGCTGCAGCTACTTGGGGTGATTTTCCTCTTTGATGCTTGATGTGCCAAGTATCCTTGTTACAAGTAATAGTTAACAATAATAACTTTTCGTGCCAAACTTTTGCAGGACCCTGTGCTGAAAGGCTTGTGAAATTTTTTTGGAAGGTTGTAAACAGCCAAAACCCAAATGTATTAATGGTTTTCACAATCAGTCTTAACAATGTTGATCTGCTACTATTCTTCCATATGTAAGAGAAGAATTATGATTCCTTATAAGTTATATTTCAAGGTATTTTTCTTATGTAAAATATAAGCTTTAGATATTCCATATAATCCTTGTATTGCTCTTTCAGGTCAGTTGGAAGTGATCATGGATCGTCGTCTTATGCAGGATGACAACCGTGGCCTTGGACAAGGTGTCCAAGATAACAAGATTACAGCTAATATCTTCCGGCTTCTGCTGGAAAGAAGACATGGAACAGATGTGGTAGGATTCACTGTCTGGATTTTTCTGGCTAATTAAGATATAAATATTTCTTTCTGTTGCAGCAGCAGTGAACTCAGTAAAGAAATTATTCCATGAGCAGTAGAACTAAGGAAGCATAGATTCCAAGAAAGTTTTGTCAGCTTGCTTGCATAGTCTCATCATAAAGATTTCATTTTCCACTATGCCTCACACAAATACCTGCAGTGTCTGCTTTCTCATTCACATTTCAACACATGACTGGGGTACTGTTGTAGAAGTCTCTTCTTTTTCTTCCTATTTTTTTTTCTTTTTTTTTTTACTGAGGAAGCTTTTAAAAAAATGCTGATTAGTGAGACTTGCTTCTTAACAAAATTAACTAAATCTCGGCAAAGGGAGACAAATTATTTCCCATGAATGGGTGGAAGGAGAAAACATCTTAAAAATTTAATTTTCATAGGAAATATTTAGATGCCAGACATACAAACTTTCTCACTTCATTATGATTCTGGGAAAGTTGAGACAATATTGTTGTAAGGGTGGTTTTTTTCGCTTGCATAGATCATTTCAGTTTACCTTTTTCTGTATTAGTCTTTTGAGTAACTCTTCAATTTTCTTTAAGATCTTTGCATTTTCTGTCTTGTTTTTTTCCTATCATCTTTGAGAAAGACAAAATAAGAAGTACGTCTCCATACTGAGGCAGTAGAGTCATGATGACAGCACTGAGTGTATTTTAAAATCATCACATAGCTCAAGATGAGAGGTTGTATACTGAGCTGCTAATGAATATGCAGATAAATTGGAATTAATTCTGGTTAATAATGGATATCATTAACCACTGTGAGAGTATGATAATATCAAGCTTAAAGCTAATTTCCACCACTTAATGATTGACAGTGGTTTTTTCAGGTTGTACATGTCATTATGATTTTCTAATTCCTCATCCTGTATAACACAGGCAGCATATTAACTGCATTTATCAGTGCGGTGTGCAAGTATCTGAGCTAACTTGAAAGAAGCTAACTTGAGTTCTGCAGAGGTCTAGCTTTGACAACAATGAGCCTTGCACAGGTTAATCTACCTTCACAGGAAGAAACCTGCAGAGATCTATACTGCCACAGAAAACTTACTTACTACTCAGGGTAATTTGTGTTGTATTAAATTAGAATGTGAAGCTGGTAAGTAAGAAATATTGGACATGGAAATCTATGTTTACATTAGCAAATAATTTGAAACAATAGGAGCAGATCAAATCAGTTAGTGCCATGGTGCGTGCATTGACACTGTGTGCAGTTTTGGTAGTTTCCATAGAACCATAAAATAAACCACAGAAAGGTATCTCTGGAAGTCTTCCAGTCCAGTCCCTGTGCAAAGCAGGTCTATTTTGTGTCAAAACAGACTTAAAAAACTGTCTAAAGGATTAGTCATCCATTCAGACCGTAATGGAGATGTGAAGGGTTAGAGCACGTTTGATGCCTACATCCAGGGGAGCTTATTGGTTACTTCATTCTAAAATAAAACTAGTCAATGCACATTGAGACTCCTCTGCAAACTAGCACAGTGCCTGGTTGAGTGGGGTTGACCATGAGTTTAATTTCAGAATAGCACTGCTGATTCAAACCAAAACACTCCTTTGGAAAGCAGTTTGAGGTTACCTCAATCAGAGCAAAGGCAGCCTAAACAATTCTGGGATTATCTGGTTAGTGAAATGTTTAAATGTGTCTTTGCTTGAGTTTACCAGTGCGTTTAGGATACCAGTCAGCCACCAGCTCAGTAGAATAACAGTGTATTTCCCTTTTCTTATTAAAATTCTTTTCCTTCAGTTTTGAAAGATTCTGTGCAAGTTGCTGAGAACCTTTCAAAGGAGAAGGGCCAGTTACCTGCTACAATAAAAAATCTTTGATGTGTTTTGGGTACCTTTGTTGCAGCATCTACCTTCCTTCCCCCACCCTTCCTGCTGAGCTTACAATGGTTTTAAATAGCTGCCTTTAGAGGCAGTTGGTTCTTACACAGTCTTGCAGGGACTTGAAAAGAAGGGGGATCAAAGCTATGGGGGAATTGGCACAGTCAAAGAGGTGCTATTGGCCCAACTGATAAGGTATGCACAACCCCCAGGAGCCAAGCAAGATGTTTTAAGGAAATATTATCTTTCTGGTGTTATATCTGGAATTCCCCTTTGCTATATTAAGAGTGTTCTAGCATTTTGTTTTTCAAAATTTATCTGGGCATAAGTCACTTTTTCTGATTCATGTAACTGTTTCAGATGTGTTAAAGTAGGGAAGGGTAGTAGTCCCCTTTATGTTATGTTAAATGTACAAACATATTTTTTTTAGTGCATTGTTACTCAGAAGGTAGTTGTTATAATAGTTTGCAAATAACCCTGTTGGAAAAATTATGAAGAACTTATATGCAGTTTATGTATCTAATTGGCTGCAGTGTGACTCACACACTGACCATAATTTTGTTGTCAAGCCCTATTTTGTTACTGACTTGAGGAACCATGGAAGCTATAGGAGGAGAGAGTTTTGATCACTTGGCATCTTTGCTGGTACAAGGTTTTCCAAAGTATATTTAGAAACATTTCATTCTGTCTTTTCTCAAAAACATTTCTGAAAAACAGGATTTTTTCTGCTCTTTGGGAAACTTCCCTATAAAAGGAGAGTGTGTGAAGTGTAGGATGTGCAATTCTTGAAAATTAATTAAAATAAGTGTGCATCACTTTGGTGTAATTACTATGGAGGTTTTTGGTTATGAAAATATCAACCAAAAGTTTCTTTTAATTTACATCTCCAAAATATTTTTTTCCTTCCCCAACCCCACCCTGGACAGTATATTTTAATGGCAGAATCAAACCACATGAATGTCCTGAAGCATAAGATTGACCTTTCCAGTGTGTAGGTAGAATTCTTAATAATCGCAAGCATACTCAGGTAGCCTGTATTCTACTAAGTCCCTAATCCTGGTTTTTGGCTATGGAATTCTAGCTCGTCTAGCCAGTAGTAAATACTCATGCTGATACTGCTGCTGTGCAAAAGACTTCAGGTTGATTTGTTTTGCTTAAGTTTCCCCCCACCCCCAAACTGAATACTACAGAAGGTGTATTCAGAATGATGGTATTGCTCATTCAGTAAGCTATGGGCAAATCTCATTTCACTTTACATTATACTCACCTGATTTATTGATAACTGTGTCCCTCAGACCTCTGTTGATATTGTTACTGTGTTTTGATACAATTTCTATATACACCTTTTTCTCCTCCTACTAGCTGTAACTAACTTTGCTTACATGTTCATTTTGTCCTTGCAAGGATTTTTTGGCTCTGCTTTTGACTTCTCTCCTAATATTCATTCTTCTTTTTCCTCAGATTGTTAAGCAAGAAGTGAATGCATTTCATTTTTAAATTGAAGGGATTATTATTTAGCTGAGAATGAAACTGAGTACAGTTATCAATACTTGCTTGTCAAAAGAGTAAAAGTTTATTTATTTTTGAAAATATAGACTATTTTACATTTATTATAAGTTTTGTTAAAAATAAGCATTGATGTCTTTTTACTTTTGGGGCTTTACTGTGCTATGTTAGTATAAGAATATGGATGAAATAGGATTTATAGGTAGTGGTAATGTCTTTATTTCATCAGTGATGTAGGTGGAGAAAAGATGCCATGCCAGGCACATACTTTCTTCTTCAGATTCCTATTTCATACCTTGCCTTGACTTGCTCAATTTATGTAACTGGATTTATAGCCTAGTCTCACACAGAGGGCCAGGATCCAATGGCTCAAATAGCTGCTGTGATTTCGGGGGGGGGGTGTTTAGAGAAACAATGATACAGGCAGTTATGTGGCAGTCATAATCAAACACCTTTTCTTCCACCATATACAACTACTCTTTTTCTAATATTAAATATCTGTCATTATCTACTTTCTCTGAAAATATATGCTTGGTGATACAGCCATTTCTGTCTGATTATTGAGTTGCACTTGCCAATTACTTGGGGTGCATATTTATAATGCATACATAGGTTTCATGTAGTAGCTATACAGTATACTGTGCATTACTATGCTATGGGTAACCACACCTTAACAAGCATAATTAACTTGATATTTCAAAAAAGCAGAAACTCAACATTGGCTTAACTACTGCCATTTAGAAGCATTTTGAAGCCCATTTGTGACAACCTCAGATATTCTAATATCGTTTTTAATTATGACTACCATAGTGAAATCATCAAGTATCTACAAAATCTTGAAGTTTAAAGTTTTGTGGTTTTATGGTGGCCACAGAAGAAAAGAAAAAGACATTTCCCTCTCTTTGTCTCACACAGAACACAATGCATCTTCTTTAAAGCCTTGCCACATATATTTAGTAAGGGAGGTCCACTTATTTCTTATTTAATTGGAAGAAAGATTCAGGTATGTGTTAGTTCTTTACAGCTTTCCTTAAAACACTACATTTAAATTATCATTAGTGCTAACTACTATATAGATGATACTATATTTCTTACACTGGAAGTTTGTGTCTGCTGCTCAAGAACAGTGTTTCCATCTCTTATTTATCTACAAATACCATCTGCTTTCAGGTCACCACTGTCCTTGTTTTTATGCCAGGGCACCTTGCAGCTTAATTTCCTTCAAATGTTTTTTCTTGACACTGTGACAAAGATGTGTTGCAGAAAGGTTCTAAATAAAGATGGATTTCTCTCTAAGCTCCATTCATGTGATAGTGTCCAAAGCTGTAGGGATTGAATGTTCTCACCTTACAATAGGGCAGCAGCCACTCATTGTAGCTGGCTCATAGTGAAGTAGGTAGTACAGAGGACTGTCTTCCTCTGATTTCTAGACTTATACCTATGTCTCTTTTGTGTATGTATGTACATCTCTACAGTGAATTACTTTCCTTTGGTTGTTTTTATTCATCTTCATTTGTGCATAACTGTCTGCCAGCTCTGTTTAGAAAGAAAGTATTTTACTTCAGTAGTATGCTTTGTATTCAAACCTGGTCTCTCCACTTTTAGCCCATATGATTCTCCAAAGCGGGAGAGTAGACCTCTTTAAGGTCTTTTCTGAGCTTATCTGAGCTGGTGCAATTTGAGGTCTTAAATTTAAACATTTCTGTATCATCATTTCTAGGAAGGCCTTACTCATTCCTGCTGCAAGCTCTGGTGGTACGGCAGAATCCTTCTTAAAGGAGGGAGAAAGGCTGCAAGTTCAGCTGCTGCTTCTTCTTGTATTCTCAAGTGAAATAACTCTGGAGGGGCAATCCCCTTGAACGTGGAACAAGCAGTTTCCATCAGCAGCAAGAACTTCACATGAGCAGCATAATTCCAATGCAGATAGCTTCTCTGGAGGACAAAAATCAGGAGATATCATTGCATAGTTTCTGTCTTTAGCATCAGTTTGGTTACCTACTTCCTCATCAAAGCAGAACTCCAGAAAATTTCTGATCACTTTGTTCTGCCATAATCAGGAACAGGTTAAGCTCTTCCCAGTCAACAGGAAACAAAATCTAGCACCGTGTCCTTTCCATGACTCCAGTATGGGTTATTTGTTTAGGCATTAAGTCCCTCCTCCTTCCTCCTGCACCATTATAGAACAATATAAACACTGTAAGAAGAATTAGAAGAGAAGAAATAAAATGGGTGGGAGAGGCAGCTATAGCTAAAGTATAAAATACTTTTATTGTTGAGACAAGCATGTCATGCTGTCTATTGCTTTTGTAGTTTCATCCAGCTATACTGATGGCTGCATATTTGTCAACCTCAGCAATTATGGTGGTGAGCTTATGGTTATGGTGACTAGTTACTTTCTTTGCTATCTGCACTCTTCTGTGGACAAGCAAGCAGCTGTTCTTCAAATGATCTGTTTATAGAACTTGACTGCTATTATGGCATCTGATTAAAGACTAACTAAATTAAACGCCAGGACCTGACAGCCTTCAAGGGAACAGTGATAGGTGAAGGAAGCGAAGGAACCTAACCAGGGAGGAGTGGAACACACTGAACTGGCTGCTTATGAGACCATGAAGGGAAGAAGATTAGATTGTTCCTGGTGTGAAACCCAAAAAGACAACTTAGCAGAAATCATTTCATGGAGACTAAGGGCATTATTGCCTACAGGGGTCCAGGACTTACGGGATTTGGAGGAGGGAGAGAATTTTCGACTTGTTTTGGGAAAAAAAAAAATAAAAATTAAGAGGCTTGTTATGGGTTGTTCAGTGGAAGGGACATAGGAGTTGAAAGAGAAGGATCAAGGAGGAACAAGTGGGAAAAAGAGGGGTAAAAAGAGTGTAAAAAGGTCTGATCAAGTCCAGTGCTTGATCACCACAGCTGATCCTGTATTCTTATTAAATCTGGTTTCTGTGTGAGTGCACAAACTTTTTTGAATCTGTGTGACCCAGTAGCCAACTTCAGGAAAGACTAGGAAGCAAGTAGAATAAGAGGTCTGGGTGTCAGCTATTGGAGAGAGAGACCATGGGATGGAGGCACCAGTGCAACTGGCTGCCATTTGCTGGCAAGACCTATTTTTAATGTGTATGCATGTAAACTGCTAACAAACTTCAAGCTGACGGGTAGGGGCCGGCATCTGGAAGGATGTGAAGTCTGAGCTGGGGAATGGTTGAGAGGCCTAAGGTCCAGGCCTGGAGGTCAGACGGACATAAAGTCCACCCTGATTTTTGAGGGATCAGTCATTGTTGAGTGTACTTGTGAATCAAGAAAGTGAGGGTCTTTGATGAACTTGAGACCTGATCAGCTGGAGGACACAGTCAGGGTTCTGTTCATGTTACCCAAGAGCTCTGTGTTTATGTGGGTGCTGGTAAAGGTGCTGCTCTCTACTCACTTGTATGGCTGGCTGTGTGTGTGTGTGCACGCCTATTGGGAATACAGGGCTCTGCCTTTCACCTGCCTGGTCTTGGAGGAGCAGAACCACAGCAGGCTCCCACCTATCAACATGAGATGAGAGGAGACCCCTGGGTCTTAGAGACTACCAAATTTAGCTCTAGCAGACTGGGAAGAACTGTGGGTCCAAATTTCCCTGGATTTGGTTCCCTGAAGCAGTCCCAGGTTTCCTCACCTGCAGTCTCAGTGCCAGCTAAGAATCCACAGTCAGTACAGAAACTCTGTGGTGGCTTTAGAGTCACTCTGAACCAACTCACAGCCTCATGGATATTTTACAGTGCCTCAGAATTTTCATTTATTCTATAATCAGCCTCCGGGTACTCCTTTCACCTAGTGTGGCAGAAATGCATTTCCAGTGTAACAGCCTCCAAGTGAATTGATAGAAAATTTTCCATTCCCTGAGGTAAAGAGGTAATACCAGTTTTTGTCTGCTCAGTTGAGTCCTCCTTTGCTGGTCACTTCAGCAGCTACCAAAAAACCCTAAGCATTCCAGATCATGATTCTCAATAAAGGACTTAAAACATATTGCCAAAAGAATTTATGCTTTGATGTGCAAAACTGTGACATAACTGATGAATATTTCAGTGTTGACAAATGTGTGTATGTGAACAATTCTGACAGATCTAATCCTTATATTTGTCAGGATTTTTGCTCCCCAGGATTTCAGGAAGGACTGATGGTCTAGTATAGCAGAAAATAATCTGCTATCTGTATTCTCGTTTATTGTCTTGGTGAGATTTCAGGATAGCTGCCTGTTCAATATTCACATTTGTGGCTGTTACTTTTCGTTGCAATTTATCCAGGCCTCCCTAAAGGTCTAATTCATTGTAGAGGACCTGCTTTTTTGCAGAGATTACCTGAAGATTGTTCTGCTGAAGATTCCTGGGCAGCTTTGAGGTCTTAGTTGTTCTGAATCCCACTGCTTAGAGAAAATCTTCCTATCACCCTGTTTGATTTCCATACAAAAATCTCTCTACAACCACCAGCCAGTCTGAAAGCTGCTTGAAGTGATGGTCAGTGTTTTCTTTGACACATGGTTACATCAGCATTGCACTCTTGGACACTGGAAAGGAATTACTCACCTCAGAACAGTTTAACCAATTTTCATCAGTGACTAATGGCTATTTGTTGCATTATGGGTGTAAGCCCTGTTACTGAATATCCTTCTTTCCTTCTCAAAAGCACTAGGAGTTTTTACAGGCACACAAAAATCTAGCTCCAGACATTGATCTCAGAAGAAAGAGAATGATGCATCCATATCTAGAGGACTTTCAGAACTTGTCAGACTGATTATTCTTTTTGTATTGCAATGTGCAACTTTGGATGAATTTAAAGCAAGTGGATCTGATTTTTACTTGGTGAGGTTAACAGCCAGGCAGTCTTGTGTGTAAAGCCTGCAACTAAGTTGAAACCATTTACTGTTTGATGTCAGTCTCATGAATTTGACTAGTAGGAGGCCCAGATAAAATCTGAATTACTCTTCCAAGTTGGGAGCTTTAGGGCAATGTGTGTGCAAGTGTTGTGCAATTTTCTCACTCTCTTCCTGTTTATAGACACCTCTTTCCTCGAGTGGGGAGTACTCTACATAGTAAAGGATTCAAGATGTTTGCATTTGGGGAAGAATGTATCTAATTTAAAGCTAAGGCATCTGTCCATACCTGTCACTTATTTTTGTCATGTGTTGTAAAACTGCATATTCACATAGTCCTTGATGTTGTCTGCCATTTGTTTCTCACCTATAAGCAGGCTAGCACAGTATTGCCCAACCGGTTTCTCATGTAGAAGCAGATTCTCATGAAACATGCAGATGGATTGTCAATCTTTGGATTGTACAGAAAGGAACAAATTTTTCTTTCCATGTTTGTCTTTGGGAACCTTTAGGTTCTTTGGCTGACCATGTCAGTTGCTGTCAGTTGCCAGATTATGATGGAGAGATATTTAATAATATTGTCTCCCTATGTTTCAGACTAGAGATGCTCTGAAGAGTCTTTTTACTCCACGGATTAGATTTTTCCAGTCCAGAAACATTCTTCTTTGAAGAGTGCTGCCAGTTGGTTTTCTGAACACGTGGCAGAGAAAGTTGATAAAAATTGTTTCC
The DNA here is from genome assembly GCF_964188355.1 of Buteo buteo. NCBI lineage: Eukaryota > Metazoa > Chordata > Aves > Accipitriformes > Accipitridae > Buteo > Buteo buteo. Next base: position 63,047,485 of record NC_134204.1, read on the forward strand.
TCACACAACATGAGAGTGAGTGAGAGACTTTTTTCTTCCAGGAATAGTCCAGGTGGTTTGGTATCAGACTATTTTAATCTGCATCCCTTGATTTAGCAGGCCCAGAATTCTATCTGTTTCCAGCTTTTATTTGAATGCACTGACATCCAAAGTCAGCATCCACGTTTCAGGATGTTTGATCAGATCGTTTGGATGCTGGTGGGGTTTTGGACTTACAATTAAATTTCTTTCCTGACTAGGGTTCTTCACAGCAGAGAACAGTCTAGAGAAGGAGTAAATAGTCAAGATTTGTGATTTGATATTCTGCCTGCCTCAGTTTCCTTTCCTCACTTTCGTATAGGAAATTTTAGACTACTTGTCTGTGTTGAAAAGTTATTTGTTTCTCTTAGCTCAATTGAAGTCCAGTTATCAACAGCTTCAGCTTTACTTTCTTCTTTACAGTATTTTTAATTTCTTTTTCCATTCAATAACTAAGTGATTTCTGAAGAGTCTAATTAGCGTTTTTCCCCTCTAATTAAGGACCTCAGTTCCTCAATTTAAACTTTTACCAGAAAACCCTTTGAGTCTTGTCTTAATCTGTTCCATCCTCTGTTTATTGATAAAATAGCTCATTTCTGATATAAGGGCACTTTTTACAGATGAGGCCATTCTTAGAACTTGTTGCAAATTGTAACCTAAGATTATACTGGAGTGTGGTTTGTTCATTTGTTTTTTTCTCAAAACTAAAAGTTTAGAATTATTCACCTTACTTTTGATGACAAGGAAAGATCCTATGTGAGGATTTGTTTACATCTATTGCACAGTCATTCAAGGGGTTGTATTTCAGCACAGTTTCTAATTGGATAACTGTACGTGAATGTGCTGTAAGGTAGTTTAAAAAAGCAGTATTTGCTTTGATTAGAGCTCATTAAGCCAGCACTCAGATATATCAGTGGCATTCATCAGAATCTTGCCAGTGCATAATGTTTGTAAGGCTGCCAGTGGAGCTCCATTCACACTTTGAGTGCTAAACACTGGCACTGAAGTTGAGGACATAATGCCACTTTTGAGTGAGCAGTACCTTAATTTGATGGAGACTGTGGGACTAATGTCTTCTGACTTAGCATCAGCAGGGTACTGCTGAAAGCTGCCCACACAGTGAATGTGCATATAGGGTATTGTTCCAAATGTGTTGTCTGTACATGCAAACCCTTCCCATCTCTCTTTCCCCAGAGTCCTGTTTAAATTTTGAATCACTAGATTGGGAGGGGAAGGATATACTCCAATCCTTTCATGGCTGTGATGTATCTAGGGTGGAGTGGGATTTGAAGTGTCCCTTCTGGATCTTCTGTGATAGCATTGTCTTCACAGTGTTTGAAAAACTCTTTTTCCCTTGGTCTCCTGGCAGCTTTTACACCTGCTCTATTCTCTATTCCCATTGCTATTACATAGATTGACTGAATGACTGCACTTCTGTTGGTGCAGTCATCCAAAGCTGACTGTGGTTCCAGATGTGGGAATACAAGATTCAGGATAAAATCTCCACCTAAGACTTAGTGCAGCTTTTCAAAGTTTCAAAGTGGATAATGCTTAAGTACAATGCTTATGCCCATGATAAAACATCCAAACACAGTGGGAGTAAAATTGAGCTGAGTTGAATCAGCTCTGGTTCTAGCATTTGCCAGAATCCTTCAAGACTCTGTTTCTCTGCAATCCTCAGTTATTTCCAGAATCTAGGAATTGAGGAGCCACTCTTTATGGTTCTGCTACAGTTTACGTAGGGATTTTGTCTCACTGCCCATTAATAGTAAATGATTCTCTCCCTCCCACATTCTTCTTCAAAGTTGCCAGTGTCTTTCCTTCCGTCTTTCCTGGTTTCTCAACTGCGATATATGTTACTGCATCTTTATATTAAAACCACTGTTTTTTATTCTCATTACTTCTGTTAGCCTTAGAGAAAGCTTTGAAGGATTCTGTCCTAGAAGATTGACCTGCCCAGTGCTATCTTTTCCTAGACAAGGCTGAGGATTCATCTGATATTTTTACTATGGGCTATATTTTACTTTCATGTCAACCAATATACAAACTTGCCTCCCATGTTTTCCTGTACTGCTGATCTCTGGGATTGGGGCAAGGTTTTGACTCATGGATATCATGCTTGTGTTTATGTAAACAGTATTTTTCTGTACGTGGAACAGAAGCCTTCAGAAAGATCTCATGACTCTTCCTCTCAAATGACCTTGGTGGGATTTTCAGAGGAACATCTGTTTCTGAAATTATGGGGACATCTAAATGAGTTCTGTTTGTTTTCAGCAAGCACTGTACTTCCAGGCATAAAGTTGCACTTAGTAGAATGATTTTTCAGTCACTCTTCCCATAAGAAACTGTGGCCTTTCTCCAAGTAAGTATTTGGGATGTCTTACAGTGAGAATTTGCATGTAGATAAAAAAAAATTTAAAAAAAAAAACAAAAAAATGTTATTTCTCCTTCCAGCTCCTTGGAGTCCCTTAAATCTGAGAAATCTGGAGTTGAGGAGAACTGTGTTGGATGTGAGATGTACTTCTTACTTCAACATGTTTGTAGTGTATGTTAGGGAATAGTTTAAAGTAGAGGAAATGGCTGAACATTAATTCTGTTTAGGCAAAATCGCTGATCTCAAATGCTTTCAGTATGAATGTCCATTGTTTAAATGTACATATGAAAAACTGATCTCAAATAACTGTTATTGCTGGACAGTAGTTTGTCTTCTGCTTGTTCTTAGGTAACATGCCTAGAACTGGGAACCAGTTGCAAGAGCTTTTGATACATCTTTTGTTTTAAATAGTTTAATAGGATGAATATATTATTTGACTGATTCATGTGTAATTTGTAAGATATTCTAGGAGACCTTTTTAAGTTCTCAGATGCAAGCAATCAACTTACTTTACGGAAAAAAAAAAAGACTGAATAAGAGTAAGAAAATTGTTGATAAAATGTTTTGACTGACTTTAGCACATCTATGGCAACAGAGTAAACAGCATTCCTTCTGGGGTGAAACAGTAAATTCTTCTTTGAAAGAACATATATGTGCACACTTTCCCTGTGGGTAGAGCATGCATGCAGTCACTTGAACTAAAGACTTTTACCTTTAGCTGTACTTAGAGCAAGCTTGCTCATACTTTAATTGGAAAAGAAGAAAATCATGGCAACTAAGTTTGCCAGTGGTGCTGAATTATTCAAGGTGGTAAAAAAAAAATTAAGGATAACTGAAGAATTGGAGGACTCAAGACTGATTAAGCATGCAGTAAAGTGGCAGGTGGAATTCAATGTAAATAAATGTAGTGAGGCGCATGGAGGAGCAATCCTCTACAACTATCAACTATTACCATTTTTTGAAAGTAATTTGGGGGTCATAATAGATCTATAAAAATAACTATCCTCAATGCTTAGTAGCTACCAAAGAGGCAAACAGTGTTAGTCATTACTAAGAAAAGCACTAAGAATAAAACAAATTATCATCAATTCAGCTCTGGCATATTTTCAATTGCTACACTGTCAGATGTATTTAATGCTACTGAAGAGGTATAAATAAATACTCATACCTGCATACACACCCCAAAACAGGAATTACTGTTATGGTTGTCCATTATAAGCTGATAAATAATCCTCCCCTTTCCTTTAAGTATCTCCCATTTATTTTTTATTCCCATGTTTTCAGCCTATCATGAAATGCAAATTTAAGATATCAAGGCTTAAGGTACTATGTTTTCGGTAAACTTTCTGCAAAGTTTTCACTAAAAATCACCTGTTAACTATAAACATGCAGGGATTTATCTGATTAATTATGCAAGGAAAAAGAAGAGCAAAATAAGTATTCACCCACTTCTACCATATCTTCACTGACTTTCTAAAACAGAAATTGCCTTTTTAAAGTTTCTTTTGTTTTCTTTTCTGGCTTCTGTGGAGCTTTAACTGTTGTGAATATGTAGGACTTGGTTGTCTTGGGTTTGTAACACAGCTTCTGCAGCCATGTAAAAGCACTGGAAATACAAAACTTGGGAAGGTACAAAACTTGTAAAATCTTTGGAGAGAGTCCTTTCAGTTCCTGCTGGCATGGCATTGAAATAAAACTGCTGAAAGAAATCCTTTGCATTGTTGACTTAGACAAAGATGCTAGTTGCAAAAACTTCCAGCAAACAGTTTTAAGCTAGATTTTAGAAGAAAGAGGGATGTAGGATACAAGTTAGATGAATCTGAAGCAAGTATATAAGGAATACAGGACAGAAAATGTATGCAGAAAAGGAAGCCTGCAGAAGACTAGCTGGCTGTCAGTATTCAAGTAGACACTGAATAGATAGGAGCAACTCGCTGGAGTAGTAGCTAGTTTCTTTCTCTAAACTACATTGTTTACACATCAAGGGGTAACACAGAAAAATGAGGAACGGTATAAAATGAGGTGTCATCTAATGATCATTTGAAAGACTTACTAATGGTTTGTAAAACCAGGATGTATACATAGTAGTAAAAGAGAATTAACGGATGATCAGAAGTTTCCAAAAGTAATTAAATGGACAATCTATAAATTACAATTTTCTATGAAATTAATGGAATCATGTATAAAGTAAGTGGGTTTCAAAATTTAGACTTGATGGTATATTAACTTGAGTTTGCAAACATTTTCTCTTATATTTTGCAGAATGAAGAGAAGGCATCAGTCAGTTTTCCCTCACTTCTTAGCCATATGACTTCTTCTTTCTTAAATCATCCTGTAATTCTAATGACAACATATGCAGATTCAGGTGTCCCAGAGATGCTAAACACTTTTTCTCCACTCATGTCAGCCATGCCTTGTGACATGCATATAGTCAATCTGAGGACAATCCAATCAAAGGTAAGGTCAAAACACTATATGAGCAAACACATGATACAGCTTATTAAAATAGCTTAATCAATTACTTCATTCTAGGAAAGTAATTTGAGGGGGGTTTATGTAATATGATAAACTGCAGCATGATGACTAGTTTTTCTTAATTCTGCAGGAACTAGAGACTTGCGTCTGAGTAACGTGAAATACAGGAATTGTTTTTCGACAACATAATAATATGCATAGTACATTTTTCTGTCTCTGGAGGGGGCACATTTCAATGCATTCCCAAAGTTGAAGAGCAGAAGGGTTCATATATTTTGGCCTCTTCTGTATTAAGAAGAATTAAATTTAAGGTCATTAGACTTTCTTCTGAGTAAAATAATTTGTGTTTTTAATAAAGCATATAGTTTTAAACCCATCTGATTCCATTTGGAAGACTGAAAGAAAATCTACTGCATCCTAACATCCACAGGAATAAATTGTTAAAATATTTTTAAGCTTAAATACAAGACCTATTTTAATTATTCTAACATCAGCTTACAATCCTTCGTTCCTGTGAAACTGTTCTCTGGTAGGTTTACAAAAAAAACCAAACCAACGACCCCAAAAGAACCCGGCGAAACAAACCACCAGATAAAAAAAAAACTATTTTGTACTCAATATTTTTTTCTTTGCAAAGGAACTTACACAATTGTAACCACCATATTTCAATTTTCTGTTTGATAAATTATAGAATTGGAACTGTTTGTGCATCCTTCTTCCACCAGCTCTTCTATAAATTCTTTTAAGTTTTTCAACACTTTTTAAAATGTGGGTATATTAACTTTATGGTGTATTGCAGTATCACTCACCAGTGCTGTTACCATAGATGAAATCCCTTTTTAATTCTGCAGCACGCACTTACAAACTACAGTTTTCCCTTCTCCCTTAGGGTTTCCATGGCGGCTGAGGTAGAACTGCTCATCTATAATAACCTCAGATTATATTCAGAATATCTGCAAAAATTGCCATTAGCTACTGTTTTATCATAGTTTGTCATTTTTAGTCTTAATTCCTTATTTTAAAACTCAAAGAATTAGTTTACTTTCTCACACTTTCTCTGTTAGTAATTCAATCTCATGTACACTCCTTCAGCTGTGACTGTTTCTTATTTTGAATTTCAAAGTGGGATAACTCTTGATTCTTATTGGGTCTTATGCCTTTGAAGGGTTAGAAGAAAGCTTCATATTGAAATTAAATCTTCATGTGAAGTGTGTGTTCCACACTTCACTGTAAAATCTCTTCATTTACCTCAGCCAGTAACACCTGTTTGCTTCAGCATGTCAAGTTCAGGGGCAGACCTTCCTGAGCATGCCCCCTCTCCCTTTTCAAGGCCTAAACTTCCTCCCCTTGTTTGTATCATGTGCTGGTGAAACCTGTGAAATGGAGGGCTACCTCTGTGTCTGCTTTTTTGAGTTCAATGTTACTACTCATAGGTGAATTCTACAATTTTATCTGGGCTATACCGGCCCCACTGTCCCAGTTGGTATAAGATTGTTTGAGGCCATGATCTCTCCCCTGTCCACAATTGTGTATTTCAATGATTATTTGATTGACAGCTCTTGAGCTTGCAGCATTACTTTTTGCATTTCACAGTGAAAGTTATCAGTAGTCATAGGATAGGAACACTGTCGTTATAGGTACAGAACAGTTCTTCCTGACAGCAGAAATAGCACTATGCCTTGCAAATAATTTCTTGCATGCCAGAATAGCCTTTTTAAATCTGTCCTCACTTTCTGCTTCCTTTCTCTGTCTTCCAAAAGTTTGAATGAGAAGTGTCATAATTCTGGCTAATTATGTAATGCAATTTTTTCCAGAAATGTAGATGACTACTCCATTGCTTTAGCTGTTGAAGTTGATTTTCAAGAAATTATATCATTACAATGTCACATAAAAGAGTACCAAATTAAAGGATTTAAGGCAGAAATGAAAGCATGAGCATGCATTAAAGCATAATCAAGAAAAAAATGTAAGGAAATTCCTAGTTTCCCTTTAAACTCTGCTCCTCTCAGTGGGAAGAATATTGCTATTTTTTTAAGATATGTGATCTTGTCATGGAAGAGTCCAATGCCTTAGGAATATGAAATTTAAAGAAATTTTTAATAAAGCTCAGTTTTTAAGTTTCTTGACACAGGTTTTGCCTAAGGTAAATAGACTGGGCTTCAAGATTTAAAAACTGAGTAAATTTGTCCCTCTATACTAAATATAAATACATATTTTTCTCATGCTGCTTGAACTTTTCAATGCATTCCTGTTAGCTAACTTTTCTGTTAGCTTACAGTAATCAGATAAAAAAGTGTTTAAATGGTTTTTCTTTCTCATCAAAATTTTAGCAGCATTGTCCTGGGATAACACTTATGAGAAAGCCTAGCAAATTTGTTTTTCCATCTAGAAGCCTGATGTGAGACCTGCATTTTATTTCTCAGAGATCAAAATTAAATGAAATTTTGGCAGCTCTTCCAAGAAAAACAGTCAGAGATTTGATAGTCCAGTAGTTAAGGAATTTTTGTCATATAACAATGCTGTGAAGTTTTACAAGATTAAGGATGTTGTTTGTTGCAAATTGATAAATTTGTTACAGGTTTTCATGCAGTTAACATGGTCATGTTTAGAAGGTGTATTTGATGTAAATTAGCTTCATCCTTGCTCAGACATTCCTTAGGCTTGCATACACTTAATCTAATTTACCTAGAGATGATATAAGAAGAGGTAAGTTAAAGTAGATATGGAGGCTGTGGCAACTTACTGTCTTACTCCTGCTTTGATAATAGGTTAGAACTTCTTAATTTATTACACATGGATGCTATGTGCATGATAAAATCCTTAGAATTCTAAAAGGTTGGCTACTATATCATAGATGTTTATACTTACCAAAACTCTTTTCCCTTAGGTGTCATTAATTGTTTATTAACTTTCTGGTTTAAATCTTTTTAATTACGATAATATTTAATTTTAAAAACTTGAGAGATTAAATATTCATGCCATCATTTGAAATGCGTACATGCATTTGTTATGCAGATTACTGCAAGATAATTCCACTGTAATAGAGAAAGTTTTGATACCCATTACTGGCTCGTCATTTCTAACACCAATTTACCCTGTAGGAAGTCAGGCTTTTGCAGTATGAATTTCATTATTTCACTAACTGATGTTTAGGCAGATGGTATTATTTTGCGTGCATAAAAATGTCTACTTTTAAGTGCAACACTGTCACATCAGCAACAGTAAAAACCAAGTCAGGTATTTCATAGTTGGAGACAGAAAATAATTTTGTCACATCATCATTATTACCTTACTTAATGTAGAAAGTGGTACCAGTGTTCCAATAAACAGGATAAGAATTTTTTCAGATATCAGTGATATGAAGTACTGCAAGCTTGTTTGAATATGCTTACTGTAGACATCATTCATTAATTAAAAACTTGATTTTAGGTGGTTATAAGCTAATGTTGTTCATGAAAATCTTCTCAAACTGAGTTTTATTAATGATTTGAAAACTATGCAAAGTTTTTACCAGTCAATGTTTTACTGCAAAGTATCTCACTTCAATTCCAAATACTGATGAATAAATTTTTACTCTTTTAAATGAGGAACTCAGAAAACACTGTCAGTTTACCATTTCTTATTATCTGAATGAGTACTTAATACTATCAGTTTGTCATACTAGGTAGCTGTGTCATGCTGGGTTTCCAAGAAGCTAGTTCAAGCTGTTCCAAGATCTCCTTTATTATGAGAAAATTGCTTTTGATCTGAAGCGTGTTAGATTAAGACCCTTCTTGTTTGTTACACCTTCAAGAGCTAAAGCATCACAAAGTGCCTAATGCTTGTTGGCATGGGTTTCTCCAGGGCAATAGATACTTACTGAAGTACCAGAAATGAACTTAACTCATGGCAGAGACTTTTGGAAAAAAGCACCAGTATGAAAACAAGTAAACCAGAAATAAATTAGAGAAAAATAGCCCGAAGAGCTGGCATGGCTGCAGATAGAACCATCTTTTTTATGCCCTTATTATATGTGTAGTAAGATGAAGAGCTGAAAAATGTAAAATGACAACAAAAAAGAAATAAAGTAATGCATCTTAGAAAATAAATTACTAAGGTGAGTGTAGTGATACAGTGAACAGCTTGCAGCATGAAGGACATCTTGTCACGTGCCACTCCTGTGGTGAGAAGATAGCAAGTTTTTGTGTAGATTGAAGTTTCCCAGCCAGTGCTGGGCTATGACTTTGTTTTCTGAAGCACATATCAAAATAAGATTCTGATTTGAGGCATTTATACGCTATCCTTATCACCATTTGTTCTAAGTGATTTTAATGATTGGGTCCAAACTAGGAAGATGAGATTGTAGGTTACTCTTGGGTTGCTCTTTGATGTGTATTGAGGCTCAAGAGCCCTGTATGCCTCTTCTATAAGCATAAAATTTATTTAATATTTGTATTTTGGTGTACAGTTTCATATACACCTTAAGCTGAGTTAGATTTTAGAGGACAGCTTTGATGGAACATAGTCACAATGAGTATTTAAAACTGGCTATTGTAATTAGCATATGATGTCTAGCTTGGTTTTGGTTTTACCATGTAATTTTTCTGGGAAGCCAGTTAATACAACTGTGATAGCTACACTTAAATTCTGAATCTGTACATGTGCATCTATTGAGCTTTGAACTCCTTGGTTAACAACTTACATTTATATTCTGTAGTACTTTCTTTATCCAAACTCTCCGCTGTTTAGTTCTTTCTATGTTTAGTCTTATAAACATTAAAAGAAGCATGACTGTTCAGTCTAGGCTGAACATTATTTAAGGCATAAGTGGCTCTATCGCTGTAAGGTTACAATAATTTTATGAGGTCCTAAAATGTCTATCTAGCTCTGCTGCTTTCTGAATAATTTTTTATTTTGTTTATTTGTAGGTAGATACTGAGCCGTCTGATGAAGCTGCTCTGATTCTTCACAGAAAGGGATTTGACTGTAGATTTTCAAACAGAGACATGGGTCTTCTCTGTTCCACTACTCAGGGAAAGGTATACTGACATTTTATGGGTAGCTTACCTTATAAGTACTGCAGAAACATTTAAGTCAAATTATAGGTGAACTCTAGGTAGTTATTTCTCAAGAGTTACACTTTCAGGATAAAAGTTCAGTTTATCTTGAAAATTGCTTTCCATCTGATAAAGATACGGATCTGCTGATGTGTGGGAATGACCATGTAAGCATCAGGAAGTAAACTTCTAGGTCAGTTTTAGTCTCGTTAACTTCCTGTAAACGTTGTTTTCATATAACACTGATCAGTATTTCTCATATAATTTTTTAATAGTGTTTCAGAACTTTACTTAGTAAAAACAGTCAAATAACATATTCTGAAGTGTATCACGTTAATAATATCCAAAAAATATATGACTGTTACTTTCAAAACTGTTGCTTATTATAGCATGTCCTTTGTCTACACATACTCACTCACATGACCATTGCAAATATCTGAGTGTTTTGCAATTGCCATAGAATTGATGTGATACATAAAATTATGAAATATAAATCATACAACTTTGTTCTGAGGGTTACAGATGGACTGGATGGTTATGAATCTGTAGGAATTTTGTAACCAAATTTTGAAATAGGTTTGGGATTTTATTTAAGTAGAAGAGTAAGTGTTGTTTTGTTTAGAAACATGAAGAGCTTTAGTCCAAATATTTCTGATCAGTTTTTTAATACATTGATTTAACTTACTTGCTTTGAAATGTGGCAAGTGAACACTGCCTAAAAAGATCTAATTTAGCCTATGGCATTTGAGATGTGGTACTTAAAAATATTCATAATCTTTGTTAAGAATTGCCATGCTGATACCTGTAAGGAGATGCATCATTTGGATCATTGTTAGAGATTAGGTTAAAGGCAATTTTAAGGTATATACTGTATTTTCTAAACATATTTCTTTTTTTCCAGATAAAGGTGCATAAACTCTTTAACAAATTCAGAGTGGAAAGTCTTACACCCGCATCTTTATCTCTGATGCATTCATCTCTGGATGCCAGAAATATAAGTGAAATAAATATGAGTTCTATGGAGATAAATACATTCCGGATTCGGCTAAGATGAAATCTGGCTTTAATACTCAGATAAAGAAGAGGAATCTGCAATTATATCTCCTCCAAGTTTCTCGTGCAATAAGAAGCACATTATTATTATTCCAGCTTCTGGATACTGTGAGAAAAACATGCATTCTATGATTTTTTTTTTACCAACACAGTGAAAAGCCATGTTGCAAGCAACTTTTTTGGTGATTTTTTTGTTTGTTTTTTTTTTCTTTTTTCCCACAAAATGGCAACATCAGTATAAGTTAATGCAACAAGTGAAGAAATTTCTAAGGATGTTAACCTCTCAACAGATTAAATCTCAGGTTAAATGCTAACTAATGATGTTTCTGGTGTTTTAATTTTCATAAACAGGGGATTGGATTTTAAACAGCCTTCTTAGCTGATCCTTGATGAATTTATGTACAAATAATTCAGCGTAGAAAGTCCTGATGCAGCTTGGAAATAAAGTGGAGTAAAATATTTGTATAGTAGCTAATGTCCAAATATTTACAATCATTTCTATAAATGACAATAATCTCAATTTATTCCACAATTAATTTCAATTTATTCAACACAAAGGGGATTATTAATTGTGGTAAAACGAAAGCCTGCAGTACTTGTGATGAGTGATGGTAGGTTTTAATACTTCTACCATTCACCTGAGTTATGTAAATAGGAAAACATGAACCTACAAAATAATTTTGCAATGGAAATGTTTAATAAAACTCCCATTTTGTTACTTGACACACTGGGATATGTGCAATTATTCCATTATCATGTATGATGAGAAATGTCCATAATTATCATGAATACAAGATTTTTTATGAAACTCATTTAGATACTGATGTTCTCTGAAATGAGTTTTCTATTTCAAGATTACCATATCAAGATAAATGTGCCTTATTTTTTGATACGTCTTGTTACCATTTTGGTGTCTATGTTAATGTTTTTGGGGGAAAGGTAGTTTATATAATACTTAAGCTGTGTATCTCCTATTTGACAATGCTGGCCACACTCTGATCTATGTCCTCCTGCACCAAGTTTGTGCTATCTTATTCTGAACATTTTGACTATTTGAATGTATTAAAATGATGTCATAACATGAAACAGACAAAGAACAAGAATTACTGTAAAATCTAAATTCAGTTGCTTTCAAGGAAATTGCAACTTGATGCAGAGAGTTGACAGTAAGCAAGACATAGTTTGCAAACTCATCAAAACATGTGCTTGCATATCACAGACTGTGGTGACCTGTTAATTCAGAATCACGTGCCTATATTTTAGACAACATTTTTCAAACTTGCAACCTCACTTACATTGCCAGTGTTCACGTTACTGAAGAATGGAGTCTTAATTTTTGCTTTGTTTTCACATATTAATTCGTCTTTAGTGCTGAAGCCATTCAAGTGTGAAAAAAATTTCCCTAAGTAGAGCTGCTGTTTACAGTTAATATATATAAACATGCAGTTCAGTATGATCCCATTTCCTTGTCTTCATTTATCTTCATAACTCTCTATCCTATCCCTTGCTTATGAGTTACTTTTCCATCATTGCTTATCTTCAATACTAATGCATGAAAAGTCATCATAACTGGTAAAAAGATGTGCTATTTTCTAAGTCTAATATTGCCTACTGTATTTAATTTCATCATTGTTGTTCCACAATGTATCAAATTATAACATGTAGCTACAGGCTATTTTAAAATGAAAGTGAAACTTTGATTTCATGCATTGTCACAGGTTGGATCGCTGTTGAGATTGTGTAGATTTCCCTACCTAATTCAATCTACTGTGTGTTTTGTAATTAATGGAACTTAGTAGGATCTGGTGCAAGTTATATCAAGAATATAAGAACCACTAACCACAAACAGAAGTATCAGATGAATCCAATAAATGGATGTTTTCATGCAATAAACATGTACTGTAACTTTTCTTAGCTGTAGTATTTGAAAATACTATTTTTTGTTGGAACTCGAAGCTTGGTAGAATTGCCAGCAGAAATTTCTCATAACATGTATTTTGTTACATCTTCAGAATTAAAATGCTTCAGAGACTTTTAAGTGTTCTGTGCAAGAGAGTTTTCAAAATACTGTTTCGGTTTTGTTAGGCAGAAAAGTAAAATTTTGATGCAATAAAGTTTTAAAGTATTTTGCCTGTTGGGATTGCTTCCAAAAGATGTTTCATATAGCGTTTGGTCTTTTTGTTCATCATCAGCTGTACAATCATGATGCCTGAATCTTCCTTAACCAGCAGATCTGATCTTTGTTCCTTTGTTTTGCATTTTTTGTGTAGAAACAGAACAGCCTTCAATTTGGGATCCTTTCCTGAAATCCTTAACTAAGTCAAAACTACGGTCAAAGTCTGATAATAAATTTTACTTTAATTGGTTCAGAATGTGGCTGTCGATGGGTTTGGGGTTTGGGTTTTTTTCCCAACAACTCTTAGTGAATTCTTGTGCTGTATTTTTGTTATACTGGATATTTCAGTTAAGCTCTTGTTTTTTCTGTGAATTAACCATCTAATTTAATCATATTCTTTTCTTTTTTGTCTACTTCTATAGCTGCTGGGTTTATAACTACTGGTTAAGAGAACCAAGCATCCTTGCCTTCCATTATGGTTTTAAAGACAATGCTGTGTAAGAAATGATTTCAAACCTCATAATCACTTTCCATACCAGAGTGATACCTTTACAGAATTATTTTTTTCTTAACCTTCCTTTATCTTAAATGTCTGGTTTACGTGCTCATATTTCTGAAACAAACTGATTTCAGCTGAAGGTTTTGATACATTCTCTTGGAAGGTTTTATATCTTATGGGGATATGTAAAATAAGATCTCTAATAAAAGATAATGTTATTGTGAAATGTGGTCAGTGTTGTTAATACCTTAGCCATAGGTAATTTAAATTAAAAAAAAAAAAAAAAGAGAGAGAGAAACAACAACCATGCTTCTTTGAGAAGGTTGATCTATCAGTAGCTTTTGGGAATGACAGTTACCTGTAGTGAGATGAACTCCTGAAGAAAGATGCAATCTATTTCACAGTTGCCAAACAGAAGAAGATAGATGCCAACTTCAGAGACATAAACATGTGTGACTGCACAGTGTTCGAAGGGAATGGGTAGCTCTTCTTTGACAAAAGAAACCTTGCACTGACGTAGCAGAAAATAGTAGAACGTGTAAAATTCTATATTTTTTTTTTACTTGAATTAATATTGTTTCTCTTTTAAGCATTTGAGAGTAATGGAACAGAAGCTGTTCTTGTAAATTAAATTAACAGACACACCATTAGAAAATAAAGTCAAAATAGCAGTTCAACTGTAATTAGACTGAATGCTTTTAAGAAAATAATATATTGCTAATATAATATGCTGTAATTGCATATGACAAGTTCAGCAGGTATAGATGCTTTACAGGTTTGATTCCCAAAGTGCTGATGGAGCTTGAGCATAATGACTTGCAAAGACAATCAGTATAAATTTCAGTCAGTGCCTGAAGCTAATTGATGTTGGACCGGATAGTCTTTAACTATAAATATAAAAGTATACATATATACATACTATGTAAATCCCCATAATTTTAAAGGCAATGTTTCAAGATATAAAAATAAAACTATGTAATGTCTAACAGTAGCAGGCAACAATGGGTATGAGTCCAATTTCAAGCACCTTTTTAAGGTCATTCCACTCTAGAATACATTAATATCAGCATATAGGTCCTATGACCACAACTGGAGAGGCTACTATATTTGATGTATACCTCTCCATTGTGTTTTAAAATAACAGGTGCTAGATCTCTGTACACATCTTTACTGATATTGACACTAAAATACATTGCTCAGATTTAACCAGTTATCTGACTTGTGATGAGTTGTGTATATATGACAAAATATAAAATAGAAATGAAATTTGTTGTCCTATTTATTTTAGGATAATTACTTTCTCATAATTTTAAGAACTTGCAACAAAGAAAAATCATGCAAAGGTATTTTGTCTTCTAAAAGAGGGAACATACAGAAAACTTTAATTCACTCAATTCACTGGAGAACTATTGGGATTTTTAGACAGCGATACTCTGTGTCTCCAAATATTTCTGTAAATTACATTAAATTGTGGGCCTATCAGTCTTTTAATATACAGATTTTATGAACTAATAGATATTTAAAGTCTATATTGCATCACTAGCTTTTGTCTGTCAGAATTTCTATATAGTAGCAATAATGCATTATTTACATTACTCTCCTTCCTTTAGGTAAATTATTTAATAACACTGAGGGTTATGAGCAAATAATTAAATAAATTTCCATCATGTATGTAAACTTGTGCTATTTGAACTGTAAAGACAGTTATATTTTTAATTGTACATTTCAGAGCTTTGTGGTCTCAATATAACATATTCTTCCCACTATACAGTGCCTGTTAAAGGGATGCCCTTTGACAGTCTATAAAATCATTCATATTATGTGTTTGACTAAATTGGAGACTAATCGTGGCTGTGTCTGCCCTGCTTTACCACCACCACCACCACTACTATTCCCTGTGCATCACAAACATCCGCCGTACAGGAAGGCATGTGCCTCTATTCCTCTCAAATCACAACCTGCAAAGTAACTTGTTGTCTCCTCAGCTAGTTTGTTTTCCTTTCTGTCTCTTAGTTAATGCTTTTGTACTACTTTGCCCTCTCTGAGCATGCCAGCTAAGTGTGTAGGCATTCGTAGGCTCCAGCATGTACAGAGGCTTCCAGCTCTTTCCACTGCATACTACAGAGCTTTCTGGAGTCAGACTGCCTGCAGTGTCAGCCAAAGCATGAGGTGTCCTGGATGTGAGCACTTGGCCAGGTCTTCAAGAATTACATGGTTTTAATCTGTATCAATGAGCATATGAATGGGGCACATGCCCTACTTGCTTGCCACAACTGCCTCACAGCACTAGCCTGCTGTTCAGGAACATATATTTTTCTTTCTCTGAAAACCCACTTGAACAAACTTCAGTGTCATTCTCCCTTTTTCTCTTCCTCCATTTCTTTCCCAAGTTTCCCAAGAGAAATTTATGCATTAGTGAGCTGGAATTGTGTGTGATCAAGAATCTGGGAATTCCTGATGTTCATCAAGAGATGATGGAGTGCTGACATACTCTGCTCTGTTAGTGCTTTGCATAGGTAGAGTGATGGAACGCGATCTCCATTTCAGGACCTGTCAGTCATCCCCAAGTTTACCTGTAGTAACCTACCTTTCAGAAGTCCTGAATATGCTCAGAATTAATTGATCTGTCTTGATCAGGCAATAATAAATCGGAGACTTTTTGATAATGGCCACTGTTACAGCTTTAGCCACCAGGGAGCCTCTAAGATAAACCTATTCACATCAGTGACCAACAAAATCTCTGATTTCTGTGCTTTGAGCTGCTTTCTCTTTGAGTTCTGTCAGGTGTTTCCTAACTCTCTGTTTTCCAGAAGCAGGTAGGCATGACCCTATAGATATAACTAGTTTGAACAAAAAAATCTGTAGTTCAAGTAACTTGTGTGTACACATCTCAGTAAGAATGGGATGCAACCCAATCAATTCTGAAGAAATTGGACTTTGTACAGCTATCTCTTTAGAACTCAAATCTCTTTAAACCACAGGCTTTGTACTGGAAGAACTTAATGAAAACAGTGAAATCAGAATCATTTGCAAGTTCTCAATTTTTCAGTAAATATTAGCTTTGAGTCAATCCAAAGACTTAAGCATAACAACTGTCTTGTAGTACAAAGTGAGCAATAATGTATTGTGAGCAAACCTCTATGATATGTATTATATTGGTGTAGGCAAAATATCTGAAACTGCTAGGTTCTGCCACCTTTTAAGATGATGAAAGTAGTTAAGCCCTTTTTGAAACAAGGACAAGCTGGAGGATTTCCAGGAAAGATCGAAAAATTACCTGTAAGCACAGGTGAAGTCTTTGGTAGAACAAAAGATTGAGGCATATTGAGAAACCCAGCCACAAAACAACCAGACAGTCAAGTCACATTAAAGAGAGAATCAGCAATTTGTTCTAGATCAGGAAGTTGTCTGGAAAACAGAGGATATTAAAGTTTTGGCCAACTTTGAATTTAATAACAGAAAAGAGCTTTAAAAACTTCAACAGTAAAATGCGGTGATGAAAGAAAGTGAGCAGTTGCAGATGACAGTGAAGGTCAGTTTTTTGATGTCAGTTAAATGCTATCAGAAATACTATACACTTACAGCAGTTCTTCTCAAGGTCCACAAAGACTTGAGGAAGAGAAGACAAATCATCCCAAACCAATTCATGCAGAAGTCTTAAATCTTTGAGAAGATTCCTTGGTGACTTACTTGGCTTAATTCAGCACGGTGGCCAAAGGAATAGGTGTGAAAAGGAGCAAGAAAGTAAAAAAATGGCCTAGTAATGACATTGTGTAGTTCTGTTCTGCTGGGGACTGGAGCTGCTCCCATATGAGGAGGGACTGAAACAGCTGGGACTGTTCACCCTGGAGAAGAGAAGGCTGGGGGAATCTTATCAATGTATATAAATATCTAAAGGGAGGGTGTAAAGAAGAAAGAACCAGGCTCTTTTCAGCATTGCCCAGTGACAGCAGAAGAAGCAATGGACACAAACTAAAACACAAGAAGTTCTTCCTGTGCATCAGGAAACACTTTTTCACTGTGAGGGTGACTAAACACTGGCACAGGTTGCCCAGAGAGGCTATGCAATATCCATCCTCAGCAATACTCAAAAGCTGTCTGGACATGGTCCTCAGCAACTGGATCTAGGAGGCCCTGTTGGAGCAGGGGTTTCAGCCAGATGACCTCCAGAGGTCCCTGCCAGCCTCAACCATTTAGTCATTCTGTGGTGCTGCATGGTCTGTTCCTGTGAAGGGGAAGGAAGGCTTCGTTAGATAACCAGATCTGGATGCGTGTATGAAGATGAGGCCAAAGATGTGAGGCCAAAGGTGATAGCTGAAAATTGAGAGAAGGAACATCCTTTACCAGAAATGCTTTTCCTGGTTCACTGTGCAGCACTGAACATTTCCAGGAAAAAATGGAAATTGGCAAATTTAAAGATTAATTTAGACTTGCATTTTAAAATACCAAATGGAAACAAAACACATCACAAGTAAGCCATGCTGTCTGAATCACTTGCCACAGTGTACTGAGAGAAACAGCTTTGCAAATGGAAGAAGACCTTCATTCACAAAACTTTAATACCTGTGACAGTGAAAAGAAGTATCATCTTTGTTCCACATGTTTTGAGTTATTTAAAACAGTAACCCATTCCAAGCTAAAATATATTAAACAATATGAGTTTAATGGAAGCAATTCAGATAGGCAGTGATTGTGTCAAAAGATTGAATACAGCTGTTACAAATGTGTCAATTCTGAATGGATCATGCTAGTAGAAGCACTTCACCCAAATAAAGAATTAACATTTGCACACCAAAAGAAAATCATCTATTTTGACAGTGCCAAAATCACTCTCATTATTTTTGCTTGTGTCTTGGTAAATGAACTCTACTGGCTTGGCTAGTAGGCAGGAGAAAGAAACTGTGAAAGCTCAAATGTAACTGTAAGGTAAACTTATTCAAATGGCTTTGTCACAAAAATTCCTGACCTATTCACATAGTTGGTCTCCAAACAGACAAAATGATTTGTGAATTTTCAATCATCAAAGATTGGGCCTTTGGAATATGAGCCAAGATGCTAATAATTGAGTTGAGCTGGGTTTTAATATAGCTAATAAATGTGTAATTGCTGCTAGGAAAGGTGCCTTACAAATTGAGCCTGATGAGGTTCATCTTTAAAGATATGGTCTATATGAAACTCATGATTTGTGGGCTTTTAGTAGCTTTCCTGTGCAGAATACATGAGGAGTAGTTGAAATGTGAAACCTATAGTTTGGGAGATTTTAGCAGTTACATCTTCTGCAGGTATGGATCAGAAATGTATCTCTGTTCATTTTCTGAATGTTTTTGACAATGAATAACCAGGTGGTAGTGGTTTTTATTTTTAATACCTAAAATATGAAACAGTGAATCATGTAAGTGCTAGCCAAGAGGAAAAAGCAAATACAGATTCATTCCTTGATGATGATGTACATTTAAGTGGGGAGAACCAAAAAACTCTTCCAAGGTAGGATTCAAGAGCAACCCTCTAAATCCAAGAAAAAAAAGGTCTATGGGTCATTGACCTAACAAGAGTCTGGTATGAGAGTAAGTGTAAAACAGGCATCACCTAAGTAAACATCAGTAGCCAAAAAAGGAAAAGAATTGAGATCTCATTCCTTAGGGCTTTGTCAAAATCTGTAGGGAATCTTTCAGCAGTCCTTGTCATCTTTTCCATGTTTCAATTAAAAACACAAAGCAAAAAAACACCTCCACCCTTTACACACATATATTTCATCTGGTCTCTGGGAATGTCATTATCACCTCTGTCATGATTTTTAGAATTCCACAATACAAGGTCTATAAAAGTCCAGTTCACTTTTATATTGCAAACTGTGGTCAAAATACTGGTCTTTCTAGGCACACTGCTTTCACATTGGTACTGCCTAAGTCATTAGGTGCCAGAAGCCTTGTGACTATGGTGACAGGTAGCATTTCAGATATGCAGATCACAGAGTATCTGGGTTGGAAAGGTTCTGGCTGTGTTGTGATGAGAGATGTGGAACTCTGGGTGGTCAGGGTGGGAGTTTACAATTGCTCTAAAAGTGAGGGCAATCACCAATTCAAGGCCACCTTACATCTGGACCAAGTTGGAAATTGAGATTAAAAGGATTTTTATCAATTGGCATTGATGCACGATAATTTGGCATAGGTTTTATGTTTAATTTTGTATTCTACACTTGGCTTTAAAAGGAGGTACTGGCAAATGGAAACTAATCCAAAGGGCAAAGGAAAAACATTTTTGTGGTAATGCCAAAGCTGTAATAATACAAAGTGATTTCTCTTGTCTTATATAATGCCTCAAACCATGTTTGAAGGCTATTGCTTGTTTGTTGAAAGATGTTATCTTGATACATATTACAGTCCTTGAACAAGAATCAATATAGTTTCAATTGGCCTGTGAAAACACAAGATTGTTGATATGAACAAATGCGAAGAAATGTGAATCATTTCAAAAGACATTAATTTATTTTAGCCACACGATCAACAAAGAGAAATGGGCAAAAACAGAACTGAGAATGCTCAAAACTGGATAATTTCCCAGACAGCCTTAGATGGAAGGAGTTTTGTTGGACTTTGCTGCTATTATACATCATCTGCCTGTGGATTTGCTAGTTTTTCAGAACTCATTCATGGATTAGATAAGAAACACCTATCTATATTGTAGTGGTCAAAGTTGGGAAAGTTATAGTGGCTGTTCATACACTCATCTACCTATATGGTGTTTCCCACTGGACACAGGTTTGGGAACATAGAAGTTTTGCAAAGCTGATGTCCATATTACAAAAAAAGCCCAAATCTACTTTAAGAACTGTTATGGGTTTGGAGAGGGGGGGTGGGGGGAGGGGGTGGTAGTAGGAGAGAGGCTGTAGGGATGGCTCCTGTAAGAAGCTGCTAGAAACTTCCCTAGCTCCAAGTTGGACCCATTTCTGACCCAAGCTGAGCCCATCAGCGACAGTGGTAGCGCCTCAGGGAGAACAGATTTAAGACGAGAAACCTGCAGCAGGGGAGGGGAGTTGGATATGAGAGGAACACCTCTGCAGACAGCAAGGTCAGTGAAGAAGGAGGGGGAGGAGGAGCTGGGGAGGAGGGGATGCCCGTGCAGCCCGTGGTGAGACGGCAGGCTGTCCCCTCCAGCCCATGGAGGGGAGCAGGGGAGCAGATGCCCACCTGCAGCCTGGGGAGGAGCCCACACCGGAGTAGGGGGATAACCCTGAAGATGGCCGTGACTCCATGGGAAAGTCTGTTCTGGAGCAGCCTGTGCCTGAAGGACTGCAGCCTGTGGGAAGGACTCGTGCTGGAGCAGTTCATGGAGGACTATCTCCCATGGGAGGGACCCCACAGTGGAGCAGGGGAAGAGCGAGGAGTCCTCCCCCTGAGGAGAAAGGAGCGGCAGAGACAGTGTGTGATGAACTGACCCCAACTCCCATTCCCCGTCCCCCTGCGCTGCTGGTGGGGAGGAGGTAGAGAAAATCGGGAGTGGCATTGAGGTGGGAAGGAAGGAGTGGTGGGGAAAGGTGTTTTAAGATTTGGTTTTACTTCTCATCATCCTTGTTTTGTTTTGATTTGTAGTAAATTACATTGATATGGTTTCTTCCCCAAGTTGAGCCTGTCTTTTGCCCGTGACCATAAGTAGTGAGTGATTCCTCCCTGCCCTTGTCTCGACCCACCAGCTTTTCTTTATATTTTCTCCTCAACCCACCATGGCCGGCGGGGGGATGAGTGAGCGAGTGGCTTCATGATGCTTTGTTACCAGCTGGGCTGAAACCACAACAAGAACTTGTTGAGAGAATCAAGTATGTAGATATTTTCCTTACTGTTTTGCTAATCAGCAAATCTGAAATTCTGTTATATTAATTTTGAATTCAGTCCTTGTTGAATCACTGCCCTTTAGGAAAATAGCATTAAATTTGCTGTGGAAAAGATCTGGTTTGCTCTGGAAGATGAAATTTATGTCTATGCTCTATGATTAGAAGAAATACAAATATTGCCATTTCCGGTGCTGGGAAATGGGTACAGGATACCAGGCTTGCACTCAAAGAGAGCAGATTTTTTTTTAAGGTAAAGAGACAAGTAAGTAAATTTATGAAACTGAAAAATCAACAGGCAAGGATCCACCCTAGAAATGCAGTTCATCTTCAGGTCCATGATAAATTGTTTCTGATCACACAGGCAATGCTTGGATTTCAAAGGTTAAATAATCCACAAGAGAGAGGAAAGCCAGCTGATGATCAGAGCATGGCTCCACTGCTTACGCCAGGAAGAGGAAGGTTTTAAGATTATGTCATTATTTGAAACTGTTGGACATTCTGCAGTTCTAAAAACTTTGGTCAAGGTCAGAGAGAATTTATCTGGGGAAAAAGGAAATTTGGCAGTGGAAACCGCGCAGAAAATGGGACTGAGCAAGCACCTAGCCAAGACTAGCTCACTGGGAGAGCAACAAAGTACATTGCTGCTAACATATCTGGGACTTTGAATTGTATAAGACATCTGAAAAGTAACAAATAGAAATAGAAGTTTATAGTGAATGCACATTTTTGCATCTATTACAGACCAAGGGAGAAACAGGAACCTATAGTGCTTTGGCAAGCAGAGACACTTGGAATCTAAAAATTCATATTATCTTTGGAAACATGCAGTCTTCTATAGGATTTGGAGGGAACAGTGAGGATTGGCATGTTGACTTTTATAAGCTGATATTATAAAGGTGAGATCAGCATACATCATCTGGTTGCTCAACAACAGTCAGTAACAATCTGCTTTACACACAGCAGTATTTCTCATAGCTGGGCATCAGCAGACAACCACATGAAACTCTTGTTTGGAGATCTTAGAAAATGCAAATGGATTTCTGTCATTTGGACAGCATGCAGATCCTGCCAACTCAAACTGATAATCGTTTCAGTTTGAGTAGGGAAAATGTGATCATAACTTCTGACAAGCCAAATGGAGAAGCCCTTTAAAAAAAGTGGATATTTGATTTGTTTCACTCTGAAAAGAATAAACAATACAAGCCCCTATATAAAAAAGGGAGAGACCCAATAACTGTTTTGACCCGTGTTGCAAAACAATGTGTAAGTAGAATGTAGGTCTCAAGGTTTTACCTAAATTTCATTATTAGAGTCTGATTAAGGAGTTTTCTATCATAAGGGCAATGCTACCAAAATCCTTATTTTTTGAGGTTTTAGCTGAAGAAATCCTGTAAAAACTTTGTGCCAGTGAATTAAAATAGGAAAGACAGAAAAAACAGATTTTGGAAAAACACAGCATTCCTTAGGTTTACTTTGAAAGATGGCTTACACTAGTGGTTGAAGGCAGAAAGAGCTTGGTCTAGCCTCCATCAAGTGTTTGAATGTTTAATCTTGATTGAAATTCTAAGTTTCTTACTATCATCATATTCCCATGGAAACAATTTATTTAGATATGCTGTTTGAACTCATAGGAGTCTTGAAAATTAGAACTGAGACCTTGAATATGTCTCTCTATGATATAAAGGACCAGCAGATAAGGCAGAGGATGGGTTTTGACATGTCTGTGGTAGACTTTGTCATAAAGCAGAAGTATTAAAAGCATTCGGTAGTTTCACGCAGGAGGATAATCCATGGCAGCAACCATACAGACTACTGTGGAAAGGCAAAGTGTAGCCACAGGAGGCTAGTTTCTCTCTTGGTTCTCTGCTGTCAGGGAGAGGAAATAGATATTCTGCAGAGTGGCCCAGAGAAGTAGTCTGCTCTTAGGTCCACTGAAGCATTCCCCACACAGCCCTTTCTCATGCTTATATACAGGTGCTTATAGGGGGATTAATCTTCTGGGGCTCAACTTTATCTTTTGGAATATCATCTCACATCGAGAGATCAAACAGATTGGACACAGTAGTTTTTGAGCCAAAAGGATATCTAAAAAAAAAAAAAAAAAAAGATAGTGAAAAAAAGATATAACAGGCTATAAAGTCAAAAGGGAAAAAGAGATATTTTTGGAGGCTGTGATATAACAATTTAGTGTCAGTGAAGACTGTAAGATTAATGCTAGAATATAGGCTATATTGACTAATTGTATGCACGTACCTTCCATCACAGAAGGATGAGCTGTGGCTAAAAGTTGCTACAATGACGACTTTTTTGTCTGTGAACTCAGTGTCCCTCTTGCAGCTGAACAGAATCACAGTTTTTCATTCAGTACTTGATTTAATTAAAGCATGGGAGCATTTCACTGATCATCACCCAAGGATAGTAAGCAGAGTGGCTATCACCTGCATAATGCTAGAACTTTGATTTATACCAAAACACCAGATTCCCTATAGGCGGCATGTTGGCTGGTACTGCAAGCAAAATGCTCCTGTGAAATTCGATGGCTGAAAAGCCAGTATGTCATGATGCAGGTTCACATCACTGTTTGTGGGGTTTCTTCCTCTAGGAAAGAATTCCAACACAAGTGCTTACACATGATGTTTTCCCAGGTGATGCACAGGTGTAGAGCTAGGCATGGCCAATGGTGACCAATGCTAGAGAGGAGGTGAGGAGGCAGCCAGCACTCCCACCCTTGGCATGGAGTGGAGGACAAAGCAGTCATGCCAGGCAGGCAGGTGCTGTTCAGGCTCTGAAAAGTAGGGTGCTGGGTCAAGAGCTCTGTGGGCAGCTACTTCCCACTGACTTGCTGAGGAACCAAAGATTTGGTGTTAGGCAACAGTTAGAATTAGCACAGTCAAGATGGAAGGCTGGTAAGACTGTGTCATGTTAAAAATGGGAGGAAAGATACTTTCTTTTAAACCTAATGTGGTACTATGTATAACACCCATAAGCAAAGAAACAAATGACTTGAGAGTCCCAGCTTTTAAATTAAAACACTTTCAGACTTTCCAATATTTCCTGAGTATTTAATGTGTTAAGTATTCAGCACATAATGCTTGAAAGTGTTTAATGTATTCTGCAAATATTGGTGGATTATAGTACAGGATCATTGGATCTGTGCTCTTTCAAAAGCCTTTTCAAATGTATGTGGTCCTCTTCTAAATAAAAAAGGAAGTGAACAGAGTTAAAAATCATGTACCTATTAGATTATTTAGTGAAGTGATTACAGTGATCTTTTCTCAATTTATGGTTTTGTATATTCTAGTGTGCAGATACATATATTTTGTTTGTATTTTGAATTTCAGGAAATAACGTTATTTAGGCTGTACTATATGGAAAACAGAATATTTGCTCAACATAAAATGCTGAGAGACAACTGTTCAGAATGGGTGATTTTTTTAAAAAGAAAATATTTGAAATATTTTATTTTTAAATAATACCTGTACACTGTTCAACATTTTTGAAAATTATAATATCTTTAGATTAATTAATACATAAATCTGTTTCCCTGAATATGTTTTCCTTGCAACTTGTATGAATTAATCTACAATTTAGAGATGCAAACATTAATAAGAAATACTGCACCTCTAGTTTAGACACCTATTTACTAGAATATAGGCAACAGGAGCATTCACATGTGATTCTTGTTGCCATGACAATGACTTTGGTCCCTCTTTTGTGTTTGGAAGATCTTGCTTGCTTGCTCCAAACCTGATGCTCAGCTTCTTCTTCCTGCTCCAAATTCTTTACATGAAGAAAGGTAAGATAAGGTTAATAGAAGACTAACAACAAACAAGAAAACATGATAGATTGTAATTATGCCTTCAAATACAATTAAGGAAAAGTAAGAATGCAGAATTTCTTAAAATGTAGGCCTACATACAGCTGAGCTTGTCTGTCTATATAACTCTGTTTTTATAAGAAGGGTAACACAGTTCAGTGACGGATCTGAGAATTTTGATATAGTTTTCACTGTAGTTTAGGATGTGATGAGGCTTGTGTCTGGAGCCAGCAGGCCAAGAAAAAGTGTCATTTACATTCCCAAAGCTCTACTAAAGTCAGTATCCTAGTGTTGACACTGCAGACAACAGAGAACTTTGTTATTATGGCTCACTTTCTCTGTTGTTCACTATTCAAACATTTGTGTTCAACCACACAAGCAATCAGCTAGTGCAGTGGCATCATCACTTCACCTGAAAAAACATGTCTCCAATCATTCCCCTGCTAGTCACTCCAAGGCTGTAAAGGCAATTGTGAGTTTAGGACAGAAAGTGCCATTATTTCTTCCTCACTAGCTAAAGAGTTTTTACTTCAGCATCCTCTACCTCTTGGCAGTAGTGTAACATTTCACTGGCAAAAATCTCTGAGTCTTCCTTTTCAGTAGCAAGTAACAGTAATTTTTGCAGACAGGGACTACAGGCACATCTTGCGCTTCACCAGTTTTTCTACTAGCAGTTGTATGCCTGGTTTTCCAACTTCTAATTATCACTTGGCAAAACTTCCCTGAGAAAGTTGCACAAAGTAAACAACCTATGTAAAAAATTTTCTCCTAATTTAGGTATAAAAAATCCTAGAAAGTGTTTGAGAGTTTAAGAATAATAAACAGTGCTTGCAGCTATCACAACAGGATGTTAGTTGTTGAAGTCACAGAGAGGATACATAGTGTAAAGGCAACACCATTAACCTTCTGTTCACATCCAATAAAAATAGAAGAATCTAGCTTCCAATCACTTTAATATTGCTGTATCTGACTTCCTAGCTGTAGAGATATAGCTAAAAGCCATAGTTTGCAATAATAAAGCCAGAAAGGCCTTATGTGTTGTGATCATAGCCACTTCTATTATAACAAGTCAGTTCTGGTTCAAAGAAAGTTGGGAGCATTTTGCACATCCATTCAGTGTGCTACAAACTTCTCTGTCATTTGCTGTGTTGGAAAACTGGTATGTTGGGATAGCTAATTGTATTTTTCTTTCCAAAATTAAGTCTAATGTAAGCTGTTACAAACTGTGGAATGGCAACATGCCACCCTGCAAAGAAATGAGATGCTGACAATATTGTCTTTTAGCATAGATGTTCTTGGCTTCTTCTGAGTTTAGACCATATTTGTTACCTCTCACAATCCCATTCTTTCAAGATGACATAGCCCTCCATTGCTGACTTTGCAGCAAGCAATTTAAAACTGCTTGTGTCCTGACTTTGGCAGCTGTGCTGGAGACTGCACTGTGGATTAGGTGTTTATGCAAGTGGCCTGGGGAGAATATATCTGCTTTTCCTTATCCTAAAGGGTGTCTACTGTGTGATTACTGTGAGAAGCCTCAGGTCACTTTCCACAGGGCTCTGCCAGTTTTCTGTTCACATCAGACACTAATGAGTATAAATTGTAAATTTTCAGCTATTTCAACCAGTCCTTTGTGATTCTAGGATTCTCCAGCTGCAGATTGACAAGACTATCTGAACTGGTCTTGAAATAGATATGTGGACTTGATTTTCCTCTCAAGATGCCTGCTCGAATTTTTAGGGATTCAGATGTGGATGTGCCACTCAAGTTTAAAGGGCTGTAGGGGTAAGAAAACTTTAAACCCCCACAACTCAGTTTAGCTCTCTCATAAACTTAATTCTCACTATTCATTCTGCTTTTCTAAGCGTGCTTTTCAGTGAGTCTAATTCTGCTAATCTCCTTTATGAATACTAAAGGAAATCACGCTATAAAAGTGCTGTAGGGCTTTCCCAAGGAATACTTCCTAGCAAAAAAAAGAGTATCTTTCTGGCAAATCATTGTTATATACAAGATCCAGAATATATCTTAGAGTTTACAAAGAAGCCATTTTAGATAGAATCAGAAGTAGTTATCTAATAAGCATTCTTAAGTGGATGTTAATTTATAGTAGGATAAACAAGACAGTAGGAATGCCACACTTAGAGGTAAATCTCAGGAAGTTTGTTTCCAGTCAGCCACTGGTCTTAGGAGAAAGGACAATAGACTGAATTTTAAGAAATGTTTCTCCTCTACACGTCAAAAAAATACTGCCCCTGTTCCAGTATACAAAGCTCTTCCAGCTCTGTCAGCCTGTCTGGTACCAAAAGGCCAACTATACAGAAGTTGGAAAGCACTGATGCTTTTGGAGAGTCAGTTTAGTCTTCTATTTATTACAATATCCCACTCCTTAAATGCAGAATAGCTTATGACTCTCCAGAACTAGAAGTATATTGACACCTATTGTGAAGCTTTGTATTTTTTCTTATTGCCTTTGTAAATAATAGCTATTAATATTAAGCTGTTAAACAGTGGAGCTTTAATTTTTTTACCAGTGCAGGTCAGAATATTGCCTGTTGTAGATGACAAACCACATCTGTTCCTTAGCTGGGAATACACAGGGTTGCTCTAGAGTTACAGGGGAAGGGGGATAATATTGTGAACAAATGTGCATATGCAGCACAACTGTGAGAAGCATTTTGGCTCAAATGGCTGTCAGAGATCCGTATTTACAGATTTTTCTTAATCTAGATGAATATTCAAAGGACATAGTTGTCTCACGAATACTTTCCTGGGATCAAAGCTTCAAAATATATAAAATTTAAAAATATATAAAAATACCTGGATGCCCTCACTTAATTTTGTTTTGTGGCTGTTGAAAATTATGAAATATGAAAAATTGTGTGAGCTGGTTTGGAAATAGCATCCTGCCATATGACTCTCAGGAAGGTTTTTATTCAATGTTTAGATATTGTTAAAAACTCTGTTGTATGACGATTTGCGCTGACCAGTGGGATGGTGATGGAGGAGCATAGTAAGTAGCGTATATATTAGAAAATGAATGTAAGCTAAAATGAAAATGTACACATGCATTACACTTGTATGTCATTTTCCATGAGATTCTGTTCTTCAGCAGCCCAAGCATCCTTTGGCTATCATTTATATTTACTGTAATTTTAGCTGGAGTGTTGTGGAATCCTGTGATTTGCACTTGTTTACCAACTATCCAATTTAGGAACCTGCCCAGTTCCAAAAGGCTGTAGATTAGCCAATTAATGGAGTAAAAATGTTTGTGTTAAAAGTTCCTGAATGCCTGTGTCTGGGATGATGACAGAAACTGATAATGGGATATTAAGATATATAATGGATAATTTTTAGTTATGTAAGAGTTACTACTACTAGGCTGGCAATTTGGGGGTTTCCCCACAGGTAAAAGTGACAGAGTATGTCTATTCTCTGGTGCTGAAGGGATTTCACCCAGAAATGCCTAGGGCTCATCACTTACTCTTGCTGTCTGATTTGATAGTCTGCTTGAGTTGTGGTGAAAAAGTTAATTCTCTGATTCACTAAAAGATGGATGACCCATTCAGGTGGTATTCTCTAACATTGCTACGGAACACATTTGATCCTGAGTTGTTGGGGCATGACTAACACCCAAAAGTGAGCTGATATATATCAGCCCGGTACCAACTGCCTAGATGGCTGGTCTGCTTTATTCTACAGAGTATGCATAGTTTAAAGGCATCCCCTTGCACTGTGACATCCTTCAGTTCTCCTTAACTGCCTGTATGACACTCCTTCTGTTATCACTATTAAAATGGATGCCACACTTTCTTTGCTTTCTTCAGGTTTTCCTAATTCTTAAATGCCATTTCTTGACTTTTTTTTTGCACAGTTTTATACTTGGCACCAGCCTCTTATAGTAGATAAGCTCAACAATAAGACCAAGATTTTGAAAAGATGCTAGATAGCATGAACAAAAGCCTATTTTTTGCCACAAAACCTCCCCACATCATAACTTTTTGGGGGGAGACTGAAAGCAACCCATAACGCCTAACAAATGGGTTTTAAAAACAGTAAATCACAGCTAGTCTACCCAGAAGATTTTAAGAATCTTCCCCAATGTGAATACATCAAGAGATGATCACTCAAAGTAAAAAGAAAAAAAAAGAGGTTACTTAAGAATAACTGTTCTTTCTTTAGAGATGTTTCCAGCATGTACATTTATAACCTACCTTTCTGTCTTTCTCTCTCACAGTCCTGACTCCAGATTCTTGGACTGAAAAGAAATGACTGGGAGAGATCTACCCACTTATATTCCTGTATAAATTGAAAATGAGAGCAGGAGGCTTGGACTGCTCCAGGATGGATAAAAGTTTAAAAGTCTCTGCTTAACAATGTCAGTACACTTGTACCCATAACACAAGTGGCTACAAACACAATGCATGTTTTATTTTAGTGGTACGAACAAAGCACAAAGACTTTAAAAGAGAGACTGTTGTATATATATATCCTCCTATTCTCTGGAAGGCTTATCATCTTCAGGTGTTCCAATAGAGTCTGTGCATTTATGTAGTCTGTTACAAAAGCTACCACAGCAGCTAACCTCTTCTCCTTTAAAACAACAAAACAGAATTGCAGTAGTCTTTCTGATCTATTATATCATCAGCCTTGTCCTTTCACAGGATTTTCTCTTAGCTCTGTATAGCTAATGAGATGTGAAGAAGTTATTTTGATTTCTTCTTCCTTTTTTCCTGCTTCTTCCAACCTCTGTGTCTCTGTCCTATTTGCCTTTAGACTACAACTGTATGTTCAAAAAGAAAATACCCCAGTACCAGATTAATCATATTCATAAATTATTAGAGGGCAGTTCTATTTCTGTTAGATTCATGACTGGGTATTTCTGAGTTCATCTTTTTAAACTCATAAATAAGCAATAGTACTTGTCTATGATTGATCTATAACCTAGCAAAATACATCTGCTAATGCTTCTGTAGGCATCTAGATAGTAATGGGTTTTAGGAAAAGATTTGAAAGAAAAGAGAGGGCAATACCTTATTTATCATGTGAAACATTCATTATTTTTCCCAAAGGCTTACTACATAATTCATGTCAATATTTGCATCACATGACCAACAGAGACAACACAAAGTTATTGGTTGCTATGATGATATGCTTACTTCTAAGTATGCAAATTAAAAGTTTGATTTAATTGATCTCTTCTGATTCTAATCTGTTTGAAAGATTTTCATTTTCATTTCAACTAGCTTTTGTGATATAAGGAGTTCCCTGAATTGTCTTAGATTTCCATTCATAAAGAAAAGGGGTTTTCGTCAATTATAAATTTTATTTTAGGCCTTCCAGATCTCTTCACCTATTCACAGTGAGATGAATGTGATATAATGGGCACATACTAGCTATGAGGGAAGGAAAAATGTCTTCTCACAGGACTTTTCATTCTAGATACTGTGTTTCTTGGACTGAAAAAAATTATCAGAAGAAAAACATGTTGTGAAGGATAGTGGAAAACATCCTTCCCTTATTTTTCTGATTTGGTGATATTTCTTTGGTATCAAATCTTTCTGACTTGAATGTTGTCTGCTTTCAGTAGCTTCAGGCCTGCATGAAGATTAAAGTCCTGTTAATATTTTCATAGTCTTTGGATGTCGTTGAGACTAGAGTCTTTCCTGTGAAATAATTCTGTCATTTGTTATAACACTTTGCCCAGATTTTAACTACCCTTGCAACAATGTTAGTAGACTTGATACTTCAGCATTTTCCCTTAAACATATATCTTCTATTTTGGCATATAAATACTTTTAATCAGAAACATGTCTTTCATTTTGGACATATATCTATTGAAGTTTTTTTTTTTCTGTAATTCTTATACTTTTATATTCTTTTGCACCACACCTAATATTCAGGATTAGGCATTGCAATATATATACCAGAGACAGGACAAAGAGACTGGGACATAAATTTCAGGATGTGTAAGTGCATATGGGAAGCGATATGTATACAAAATTATGTGCTCTAAATTGGCTGTTCCTGAGGAAAAACATCCGGGAGGGACTGTGCAAGTTCTCTGAAACTGTCCATTCCAGTGCTCACTGGCAGGCAAGAAGAAAAACAGAACACTGAGCTTTCTTCTTAGAAGGAGAGTAGAGGAAAAAAACCCCAAACAACAGAAAGTACTGTTGTGAACTTGCACAAATCAATAGTATGCCCCTGTCTTGTGTATTGCTTGCACTTCTAATTATTTTGTCTTTAAAAGGATATGGTACAGCTAGAAAAAGTAATGGATGTCTAACAGGTATGAATAGAGTGGCTCCCAGTAAAAAGCTGGGACTCCTCAACACAGAATAAAAAACAATGAAATGGCAAAATGGAAAGGCAAAATGGAAAGGCATTTATAGAATTATGAAACTATGGATGTATGTGGATACAGTAGATAGGAAATGACTTACTATCTTTCTACCACTTAAGAACTAGTTAAGACAGAATTAAATTATTGAGTAACAAATTTAAACCAGAAAAAAAAAGTAGTAGAACTTGTGGAAACCCAGTGGATAAATAGATTTAAAAAGAGGTTAGACAAATTCAGAAAAGACAGGTCTTCGAGTGGCTGTTAAAAACAAGAGCCCAGGTACAACCTGCAGTTCTGAAAATCCCTAAACTGTTAATTGTTGGAAGTCAGGCCAATAAAGCAGGGTAAAGATTATTTTATAGTGGTCCTGTAGTGATATTCTTCTCTTCTGGAAGATAATATATTGACCACTCTTTGTTATACTACATACACCCCAAAACTGACCAATCTAGCAACTATTATGCAAAATTGCTTATACAAGATATAAATCGTGTATTCCTCTCCCTAGACCACTTTGTGGTTATTGTTATCAGTGGCATCCATTTCTGCAGAATTATGCAGATTAATTCTCAGGCAAGATTCTACTGAAACTGACGTTGTAGGAAAATAGGTGCAATTCAGATAAAAAGACTAAAATTTATAAATAAGCATTACTCCCTTTTAGCTAAAAATAAAAAGTATGTGTAGCCTCTTCGCATCAATACTAAAAAATATTTTAATGATTCAATAGGTGAATCACTAACAAAACTTTGCTGTTTCTTAGAAATAGAGAGTTATAAACCTTTTTACATACATGATACAGCATGATATTATGGTCTAAGTCTGTTTGCAAGAGCTTAAGAGAAGTTGTGTAGAGTAACTGACTTCCATATTTGGAGTATATCATACCAGTAAAGCTCACCCAACTGCCCACTGTTATTTGTCATAAGTACACAGAATAGTCTCCAGAACAGAGGTATGACTCCAGACACCTCAGAATCTTTGGTGTAAAGAAAATAAAATGCCTGCAAATTGCAGAGAAACAAGATTTGTTGTCATTCCTTAGGCCTTGCAAGGAAAAGTTTGTCTACCTATAGAACAGTGTTGGGAAAGAAAAAGCAGTGACTCTTTTTTCCTCCCATTTTTGACTATTCATAATTTTGAACTTGTTGTAAACTTGAAAATAATAATCTGAAAAATGAGCAAATATGTTCTTTTTGGGTCCTCAGAGATCACCCAGGTTTGAACTCCTGTGAGTTTAGAAACAAAAAGAAGAAAGTTACATTTTCTGTGAGGCTGAAATATTTGAAAAGCACATGAAAGGTATGTAGCCTTAGAACACATTATTGAAGACAGACCCACCTGTTGTTCTTGTTCTTTGTCAGACTCTTATAACAAAAAGAACACCTTATTAAACTATGTACATAGAAAGCTGACTAACTCAAAAGAAAAGCTGTCCCGATAGAAACTTCAGTTGTATCCTATACATTTACTTTGTTCTAAAATAAAAGTCAACAGAAAGTCAGTCTAAAAGTTATATTAATCCAAGGGCATTATTCACACTTCAAGAACATTCCTAAGTAGGATATCTGGGTAATTCACATTTTGCTTCCCCAAAAGCCTTATTAGCGAGCTTAACTTACATAACTTTTGACAACAGAGGCAGTTAAGACTAACACAGGATTTTTTCCCTGCTCTATGCCTTGTCATGAATGTCTTCCCCTAATCTGACTGTAGGTAATAAGATAGGACACCCATGCTCTTTCTTCCCATGTGCCTGAAATACATGCATGCTCCCATTCCCTAACTCGGTGTGCATCTGGTATGTAACCAATGTTAACTAAGTAATTGAACTTATTCACGCGATACACGTATCTGGTCATGTCAAGAGGACACCAAGAGGCCCTTGGGAAAGCAAATGATAGGGAAGAGGCTACAGCCTTTCCAGAATATTCACCAGCCTCCTCAAAAGAGTCATCAGGTTTGTTTCCTGCTCCCTTTCCACATGTGAGGGTGGGGAAGAACAGTGGCATAGAGTGTGTCAAAACCCAAACTGCTTCTGCAGCAGCAGCTTATCATGTAGTGAAAAGAAATCCTTTTTTATATTGTAGCTGGAATGTAGCCATGACCTGATAAAACAGCAATACATAGCACTGGCACATTGCATTACCATACTCCTACTCTGTTTGCCAAGGTCATTGATGAAAATATTTAAATACCATCAGTTCTAAAAACAATACTTGAGAAACTCCCTAACTGCCTTTCTCCAGCCCAGTAGTTCTCCTTTCATCAGAGCTCCATTCCATCTCCCTTTCAGGCAGTTCCTCAACCATTTTTTAAGTTGGTATCTTAATTCCCAATGCTCACTAATGTTGTGTACTTTCAGGCTGTTTAATTTCATCAATTATATATGTTTAGATACCTATATTTATTTTTCTGTCCCCAAATGACAATAAAAACTTCTTTGTGGTATGCTAAGTCACAAGACTTCTATGATGCTTGAGCACGTATGTCAAAGGATTTAGCTAAACTTAATATGACCAGTTAGTAATTGCTAAGAAAAAACTAGCTAGTAAAGTAAAAAACAGAGAAGTAAAAATGTCATGCCCCTATTATTTAAATGAGAGGAAATTCACTTAACATTGTTCATTATAGTTAATGAAATTATCTGCTTGCCACAATGTAGTCGAGATTAGAGATTGGAAATTTAAAAGCTCAAGGCTCAGACCATTTGAATAATTTTGTGGGTAAACTTGAGTGAACAGGATTGATTCTCTTCCATCTTCCTGCTGGCACATGATGCTCTGTTGTGTCTTGGAGCACAAAACAAGGCTGGCACAAGAGACAGAGGCAGATTCCATCTCCCCTTCATCCAGTGAAACAAACCCATGGCATCTGTGCACGCAAAAAATATGGTATGAATGACTGAATTGAATCTAGCAGGCTTGAAGGGATTTGGAGAGTGCACAGCTGGAGAAAAAAAAAAATTCTTGCAAAATTAGTGCAATAGGTCTGAATTTATGCTATTCTTAGTTACTGTCTTAGCAGCTATGTTATAGCTCTACAAATGGTCATCACTCTGCATCTGTCCTGTAGATGAGGATTCGCAGCATCTGTGCAGTTGATTTTGTAGTGAGGATTTGATACTGTTTATATCAATATTTTTACTTTTATCCATTCATTTTGCTTTACAACTCCAGGAGACTTAATAGGAGTTTTGATCTGGATAACCCTTGTACAAAAGATTTGTTGAAAAACAGTGGAAAGTAAATGCAAAATTTGCAACTATATTCTGAGTAAGAATATAGTTTTCACCAGTGCTTTATAAAAGGAAATTCCCTTGGAAAAATGTAAAGCTTGAAACAGGGAACTAACAAAAGGTGAATTTGGTCTTGTATTCCCAAAAGGCCTGGGGGTGAGGTTCAGATTTATTTCAAGTAATTGTGTGGCAAAGGTATCATTTTACTTGATTAAAATATAACTGCAATAGCAAATAAATGTATCACAGACCTTTATGTGTATTGTTTTTCTGTGCCTTCTATAGAGGAATAATCCTTTGCTGCTGGTTTTCTATCCTTTTTTTACCAGAAGCTTAGACCTTCCAACCTAAGCAATATTATGTTTTAACCTATTGTAATGCAGCATATGGGAACATAATTCCTACCACTATGAGGGGAAAATTCTGTACTGAAGGAGAAAATGTTTGTTTGGTTTTTTTTTTTATTTGCAGGAAACAGGATAGAGGTCTGCATGTTTATAAATAAAATTGACTTCCATGTACTGCTGAGGAGGAACAGAACAGCTGCCATACGGATTTTGAAAATATCATTATTTGATAAGTGTGCAACACAAGCATCATGACTTCAACAAAATTAACTTTAATTTTCCCATCAGCAAGACAATAACAAGTTCAAGACTAGTTATGCATTAAACAATCAATTCATGGAGACTAACTGAAGAAAGGAAGACCTTGTAAATAGAAATCATACAAAAAAGGAAACTGATTAGTCTTTACATTAATGTTTCTGTTCAGTATCATTAACAATTTTGTCATTCATTTAATAAAGAACTGCAAGTCCCAGTCTGAAATTTGTGGCATAATGAATGACTTTCTGCTGGAAACTAAACACAAAAAATCTCTCTCTGTGTGCACATATGTATAAATACATAGAGATGTAGTTACAAGCAATGCCATGCCAGAACCTCCTCAGCTTTGGCTGGTATTTGTGCAGTTTGTACTGAATATAGTGCCTTAAAAGCTGAGGAATTCTTCTGTGCATAGATGGAGGTGTTCAAATTAGAGTGCAAGTCATAGGCAAAAATCTAAACTGAACATTTTGTAGGAGAAATGTGTAGGAGGTTTTTCAGGCTATACAGATTGCATCTTAGTTTACAGAAAGAATGATCAATTTTGATTAAGGATTAGCCAAACTGTATTTCATACAGAGGTCAATAAAATGTTATACAAGATGCTCTGACTATTACAGCAGTCATTCATCTAAGAAAGAATTTTATTTTTTTTTTAAGATTCATAATCCATGTGTTCATATATTCAAAAATTTCTTCTAAGGTTTCAACAGAAAAGCGGTTTAGGTTCTGCCTCAATTCATAGAATATAATTTTAAAATTTGAATCCTAACTCTTAAAAAATTTACCAATATTTTGTGCAAGAAGTTATTTATTATTAAAGTGGAAATGTTTTACATGAAATAGTGTGCTTGCACAAAGAAAGTTTTATTAGAGTCTTGCAGAGAATTTTGCTGAAAATTATAAGTACTTCTTGCAGACTAGACTATTTTGTAACATCAGATATATTGACCACTATGGACATTTGAAAATTATTTTAGCCGCTTTGTGTAAAGGAGTTACCATAGCATAGAAACTTGTGTGGCTTTCTTACTCCAAAAATAAGCATGATTTAAAAAGATATTGTGGTATACTCAATCAAATTTCAATGATTTTAGCTTGCTATTTAAACAATACTTTGGAAGTTATAGATGAACTTGCCTCATAGCTTTTAAAGGAGAGAATCTTTCCTGGATCTCTGTCAGTATACGAATGCAATGACTCATTCTAGAGAAGAAATATTTGCTAACTTCTTCTTTCCACAAGCATTTGAAATGGTGAGACAAAAATAGTTAATGAGACTTTTTGAGAAAGAATATTTCTCTACCCAGATTCAGCAATCTAGATAAAATATCATTGTTTTCCTACCTACCAGCTTCCAGTCTGGAAGGAAGCAGACAATTTCGTTTGGGTTTTATATAATCACATGGTTGGGTTTTAAAAGTGATTTATTTTTTTTTAGGTATCCAAAACCAAAGAACAAGAGACCATGCTCTGCAGAGAAATATATTGGAAGACACGAAGAGATACAAGACAATTTACAGATACAGATGATAAAGCACTAGTTTGATGCAATCCAGAATCCTGAAGTGACCAAATATTCTTTCTGTGAAGTCTGTCTGGCAAAGGAGAAAGAGATTAACTTTTCCAGCCTCAAATTTGCATTGCTTTGGGCGAGGGAATTAGCCAGCTGAAAAGACTACACCTACTGAGCACAGTGATGCTGTGCAACCATTCACCTAAGGGAAATCTTAGAAATGTAGTTGCTCATTAGAGCATTTGCAGGCCACACATGGCTTGCAAAGCAGTGCTGGTGGCTGAGAGGAGGTTAATGTAATAACTAGTAATGCTGAAGAAGACGAAGGAAAAGACAGAGATTTAGGTATACCACTGCAGGGAGTCAGTGAGCAATGCAACAGATAGTGTGGGTTTGGTCTGAAGCTTTGGTTCTGTTATGAATCTTTGACCCTTATGAGCGGTTCTGCCCTCACTCCTAAGCTTCCACCCCACTGCAAGGAAGAAAGCTGGCACTGCTGTAGTTACTTTGCTACTCTGAGGACCCTGCATGAGGAACTGAGATTCCTCTGGGTCTTCATTGCAATCCTAGTGACAATGAATATAAATCATTCTGGGACAGCATCAGACACAGTGAAGGAGCTGTGGGGGCAACAGCCATCAAAGGCAAGTTCACAGTGCTGCCAGGGTCCTTCCCCTGACATATTTTCTCTGTGTGAATAGGCTTCTGTGGGTTGCTGATGTCCCAGGTAAGCTACTTCTATGCTGCACCAAGCAGTGGAGAAGCCTGGGAAATGTCTGAAACTTTTAGGGCACAGAGCTGAGACAGGTGTAGCACTGGTGGGAATGACAGCCTGAAGATGGTAGTTTGTCCTCCACTACCCATTTCAAACTTACAAGGTTTCTACCATAGCAAGGGAACTGGCTGTATCCATAGTTGGGAGCAGTTTGAGGTGCTCCCATAGTTGGGAGCAGTTTGGCTGCAGACATGAAGCTTAGCCAACAGAGGATAAAGCACTAGAAGCACTGGGCAGCTGCTGAATCCCACAGGGTAATGAATTAAAAAGGAGCTAAGAAAACTGCCTGAATGAAAGGCTGAAGTGGTTAATGACCAAAAAATGTATGTATGGAGAGAGGGTGGGTGGAGAAATTTTACCACTGTTGCACTCTGTATCTGCAAGAATCAAAAGATAGGAAAAATCTTGCCATATTTCTACCAAATGGCTAATTTTGACACACTTGATGGGCACAGCAGTTAAATCAAACAGAAAGCTAGCTGAAACCACTGAAAAAGTTTGAGGAGTATTTTTGCATTTCACATAAAAGTAAAATCTTTGAGGGTGTTGTATTTAAATAGAATGAAGTTTTAAAAAGCCAGCGACTTTATTTAAGGATGAAAAGATGAACAGTACCCTAGAAAGAGGACAAGACTTTGCTTAGGTTTGGAACAAAATAATTGGTGGATGACAAAGGGAGTGAAAGAACAACAGAAAAGTTCAGTCTGATTTTTGACAAAGAAATCTTGTGGACATCAGATATAGTCTAGACCAGAATGAAGTTTATAAAATGTAGGCACCACTCCAGAGCAACAAGAACGGTTAAATAAAATAAATAAAAAGAAAGAAAGAAAGAAAGAAAGAAAGAAAGAAAGAAAGAAATCTGAAATATCTCATGCAAATAGACCTAATTTAGAATGATAGAGCTCAGGACTAGAGAGCCCCAACAACAGCTCAGGAGGATATTGGAGCCAAGACAATGCTCAGCACCCATATAAATGTTACAAGAAACATAATTATATCATTTTATAAGAGTTTGTAAGAGCTTATGCATGAAATTGGCAAAGGTGCCAATAACACCACAGTCCAATTCTCTATAAAAGCCTGAAAGGAAATGGGTTATTAAATTATTTTAAGCTGGACACTGATGTACAAAAAAGTGTGTTGCCAGAAGTGGTACTTATTACTATTAACAACAGAAACAGGCATGGGTATTACACAGGTAATTCTATAAAAAAGCATACTTGAGACAAAAATTATCCCCAAAAGAAGAAAACCTGGGAGTAGCACAGAGTACCGTTGTTGCCATCAGTAATACTTTTACTCCAGCAAAGATCCCCTGGAACAATATGCTTTGTAAGAAGTGTGCCTAATCTAGCTGCTCAACACAGTAATCTGAGGCTGCTACTCTGGGTTGGTGTCCTGTGGACATTAAATGAAAACCTTAACTCAAAATAAAAGAAGCTGAAGGAGTTAATTGAGAAAGTAGCAGTGGTCAGGAACAACACCAGGAAGAACAATTTCGGTTGTCTACAGATGACTCCAAAGGGGGTATTAGCATAATCCTCTTTACAGCAGTGTGAAAACTGCTGCTCAAAGCTGAAGACCATTGGTCTGTGTGTGAGGCAAGCGAACAGAAATGAAGCATCACAAATGCAGAGGAACTCTCTGAATACGAAAGGCTTTAAGTCTTTATGGGAGGCAAGCATTACCCAAAATGGAACAAAAATCTTAAATTATTATTGCCAGCAGGGGACTTGGAGACTGGCACTCTTACCCTTCCCTATTCCTTCCCTGGAGAGAAAAGGGAGAGGATTTTTCTTTTTTTTTCCATCCATGCAGGCTGACAAGGGTTCTTAAAATTACTGAGAGCAAAAATATTTTTTACATACGTGGTTCCCAACTACCCCTCTTGGAGCCCATTTTCATCTCTGAAAATTCTTCCTAGTCCATGGTAAGTCATTACTGTAAATATTTCAACTGAAAACATCAGAAAGGGTACGAGGCACTTGGAGGCAGCTGCAGCCCTTCTGGCATTTAAGAGTAATATAGTGGGGAAAATTCCAAATACAATACTGGTTAATTTGTTTAGTAAAAATAAAACAAAACCATAAGCTTGAATTATCAGACTAAGGTGCTGCTTTGGGAGAGACCACAAAGACAGCATTATACCTTTAGCATGGGCAAGTGTGAAAATATATTCCTATTGGGCTATATTGCAAGCTGGAGAGTAGAAGAAAGTATGTTTTCATTTTTTTACTATTATTTGGTTTAATACAAGGACAAAGATTCATAAAGTGTTATGGAGTAAGTTGTGTAAAAGTATAAATGAAGGTCTTTAGGGATGGGAAGTACTAAGGCAGTCTAAGAATGTTTTATTCTAGCCTTAGATGAACAGTGTTGAATTTTCTGAACTTTGCTATAACTAAACAGGCCAGGTCAAGTGAAAGCCTGCATTAGTGCCACAGGAAAAAAATGGTCCTCTGTAGTAAAGCAAATATAACTTTGTTTAGACTGTCAAAAAAAATATATGTCATCTAGGTTATTATTTTCATGTCTGTGAAAATATTCCCATGCCAAAGACCATACCAGTGACTGGGACAAGACAAAGCACAACTCACTGTCTATAGAGCTCATCACGACAAAGAGCCAGTTTGTCAGCCCAGCAGTGGTTAAGTTCCTACCTATGTCTTGCTATTGCTTCAGCCAGCAGATGTTTTGCAACTGAGAAACATAGGGCATCAGTGGACAGTGTGTAATATCTGATTTCTTCTGAGAACAGAAAAAAGCTTATTTTGTCAGCAAATGACATAGGGCTCTTTCAGAAGTGTCTGTAGGAACTGGAAGAAACCTTAGCCAATGAAACCATAATCTGAAATCATGTGGAAGCAAGGCACAGAGGCAAATCCTTCTCTGGGTGAGGAACACAACCATTCCAGTAAAATAAGCCACACATTGCTCTGGGTTAAAAATATGCTATACTTGAATCTATGCAGCCAGAATTAAGGTGACTGGCACAATTTGGGATATATGTCCATGCTAGTTCTAAACCAGACAATTTCAGAAGCAATGTAGGGAAGAAGTAGTCCTAGATTTCAGGGTGAAGAGAGTCACAACTTGAGTAGGTCACTTAAATTTCTGGCAGGTTTGCACTGAAGGCAATAATCTCATAACAAAACCAGGTAGATTAAGACTAAGTTGGGCATGCCTACATGTACTGCAATGACATCTTCAAATTCAGTGTAGGCACAGGATAAATGGATGGTGGTATAAAGGCATTAAATGAAAGCACTTAGTTCAAGACAAAGGAAATTGTAAGAAAAGCCTGAACAAACAAAAGCAGTAGGGTGATTGCAAGGGATTACGATCTGGATGTAGGCAGGATCACAAAGTGTAGTGATTTAAAAGGAAGGGGAAGGCAGAATAAAATGCTTTGAAGGAAAAAAGCTAGTGCAAACTTCAAAAAGACATGGTCAAATCAGGTTTTTGCTGTACAAGAGGTTTTGGGTTTTTTTTCTTTTTTTCTTTTTTTCTTTTTTTTTTTTTTTAATGTAGAATTGAAGGAAACAAGTGTAGATAGCTGCATGAGCTCTTAGTAACAGGACTGTGACCAAGCTGTGTGGTGTGAAAAACTGGCTGTGAACTTTCTTCGGACACAATCTCTTAATTTAAAATCCTTTGTCTAAAAGCCTGTGGGTTTCCTCAAATGAGAAGATTTCTAGGATAAAAATTTTTTACTTTTTACTTTACAAGAATTTCTTCCTTTATCC
Organism: Buteo buteo; assembly: GCF_964188355.1. Lineage (NCBI taxonomy): Eukaryota > Metazoa > Chordata > Aves > Accipitriformes > Accipitridae > Buteo > Buteo buteo. The sequence continues at coordinate 63,088,927 of NC_134204.1, forward strand.
TAACCCAAAAGACAAGATAGAGTCCAGCGCTTTACTGATATGTAATAATGAGTAAAAAAGAATAAAGTGCCCATCTCGTGCTTTTGCAATACTGTTAAGATGAAGAATTCATAGAGGAATACTATCAAGTGAAACAAGGTCAAAGATATAAAGCTTTCAGTAATCTCAAAAGAGTCCAAAATTTTATCCACCGCTTTCCCTGGTTGCTTGACATTTTGATGATAAAAAAGCTGTATCTAGTATCCAGGTGCATATTCTAGAGGGAAAAAACTGACATGACAGTTTGATCAGAGTAATAGTAAAGCTTCTGAAGAGCACAACTTCTTAATGAATGTACACATTTTTGTACAGAAAAGCACAGGGAAATAAGAAGAGGCAATGGTATGAATCAAAAGGAAAAGTGGGCTAGGGTATTTCTGTAATAATTACAGTTATCAATACAGGGCACAACAATTTAAGGTGAAATCTCCTGGAGGGATCAGAATCTTATTTTAATCTTTCTGTCAGAAGCTTATGTACATATAAATGCAATGTGTTTCTTTCTCCATTTGAATGGATGTTAATCAGAAAAGCTTTGAAAAACAAAATTTCTATGAGTAGCTTAAATTCATCCATACTTATTAGATGCTCAATTAGGTGAAACAAACTTTTCATCATATGCCAGACGCTTAATTTAATTTGCCGAGGATAAGCAGTTAACCATATCTATAAAGCTCTGAATTTTTTGGAAATTACTTCAGGGTACTGAAGCAAAAACTATTGAATGCTCTAAAAATATAGGCAGACTAAAATTCAACATTGTTTGTCCTAGATCTAAGGATGTTTACTTGAGGTATTTGTGTTAAAAAAAGCATTCAATTCCATACTACACAGTGGCTCACTGAAGTAAACTGTCATCAATAATAGGGTAAAGTAACTTCCATTTGCATTGCAGGAGTATACTTTAGTTGTTTTATGCTATTTCAGGAAGAATGTTGTCTTAAAGTGCTGAGTCAGAGGACTTTTTTGAGTAATTTACAATCAAATACTAGCAAATAATTTCTTTTCAACGGGGTAGATAGTCACTCCTCCTCCCTGGAGGCAAGGGGAGATTTTTTTTTAGAAATATAGTGGTTTTAATGACATCAATTTGGTTTGCATGCAGTATCAAAACTGAAGAATTAAGCCAAACTTTGATGAAGAGATGCCTTGCTAAACTAAAGTAGGCAACTTTCCTAGTCTGGGGTTTTTTTGCTTTCTTTGAAAACTAAAATTGAGTTAGAAAATACGAACCAAGTAGCTGCATTTACAGTCAGTATACTGTTCCATCTTGAAAGAAAGCTTCAAAATTCAACCATTTCTCATATGATTGTAGAGCAATCTTAATTGGAACCTATTTTTATAATGACTTGGAAAGTTTGGCTACTTTATGTCCTTCTATGAAAATATGGTATTAAACTGAGTTATCACTAATAAATGTATATCAGCCCCAAATTCTAGAACAAGAAGGGACACATCAATTTCAAATACTAGGTCACTCAGTAACTACTCTTCTGATGCCAAATAACCAAGGTTTCCCTCCACATTAAAATGGCTGTACACTAGCTTATCTCTCTGCCATAAGACCTACTTAGGGCAATACCACACATTTGCAGCAGTCCATGAAAGACTCCTGCAGCTGATCAATATCCAGGGTTAGATAATTTAAAACAGTTTTGGCAAACTCTTTGTGACCAATATAACATACATGACTGTCGATGTGGAAGTCACGGACACTGCACACAATCAATATGATTAAAGTAGATGCCAATTTATTGCCCAAATAGCTTGGTTTATATAAGTATTTTAGTTCCTGCTCATGCCTAAGCCATCTGTTGATTGGTTAACATGTGCTATCCGCGAGCCTAAAACAATAATTTGATAGGATAAGGTCTTCTGATCACGCGAATGGTTCCCCCCGCCTGTAACTTGTCTTGTGTCCTGCTTTCAGTCATGTAGGCCCAGCTTTGTTCAGCATTTTGTGCTTATTTCATCAAACTTTTGTAGCAACAGTTAGCCTTGTTCTACTTTTCGTGCTCGCTTCATCAAATTTGTAGCAACAGTTAATCTTCTCCACGTCCTTGAGGCCTGCTACCTGCAGAGGCCTCTGGCTCACGGAATAATCAGTTCCATTGTGCCTGGATTGTTCACTATATGTCCATTGTTTTCTAAATATCCCACACATGACCTCAGAAGCAACATGCAATTTACACGTCTAAAGTTACTCGTATTAAATGACTTGCTGTTCCTCTAGGAGGGTTCTGATGAGGATTTGCTGTGTTAAAATGAAGCTTTCTCCCTAGTGAATACACAGTACACAAGTCATTATTATGATCATGTTAATTTGCTTGCCCCAGCCACTGAGGTACTGATACAGTCTAGGCAGCCAAGAAAAATTTTATCTCTTGCTGTTCAGTTTACTTAACCCAATTCATTAGGCTTGTTTTGAAGCTGTGTCTTGAATTGGGCTCCACAAGAGAAAAAGGGTAATAAATCATAGAATCATAGAACAGTTTGGTTGGAAGAGACCTTTAATGATTATCTCATTCCACCCCCACCCCCCCGCCATGGGCAGACACATCTTTCACTAGATCAGGTTACTCAAAGACCTGTCCAACCTAACATTGAATATTTCCAATGACTGGGCATCCACAGCTTCTCTGGGAAACCTGTTCCAATGTCTCACTACCCTCATCATAAAAAATTTCTTCCTTATATCCAATCTAAATCTACCCTCTTCTAGTTTAAAAACATTACCCATTGTCCTGTCACTACAGGCACTGGTAAAAATCCTACCTCTTTCTTATAAGCCCCCTTTAAGTATTGAAAGGCCACAATAAGGTCTCCGTGGAGCCTTCTCTTCTCCAAGCTGAACAACCCAAACTGTCAGCCTTTCTTCACAGGAAAGGTGTTCCAGCTCTCTGACCATTTTCGTGGCCCTCCTCTGGACCTGATCCAACAGGTCCATGTCTTTCCTATGCTGAGTACTCCAGAGATGGATAAAGTACTCCAGATGGGGTCTCCTAAGAGCAGAGCAGAGAGGCAGAATCACCTCCCTCTATGTGCTGGCCACGCTTCTTTTTATGCAGTCCAGGATACAACTGGCTTTCTGGGCTGCAAGTGCACATTGCCGGCTTGCATCCAATTTTTGATCCAACAGTATACCCAAGTCCTCCTCTGCAGGGCTGTTCTCAATCTGTTCATCCCCCAGTCTGTATTGATACTGGGGATTGCACCAACCCAGATGCAGGACTTTGCACTTGATCTTGTTGAACTTCAGGAGGTCCACTCCTCAAGCCTGCCAAAGTCTCTCTGGATGTCATCTCTCAAGCATATCAACTGCACCACTCAGCTTGGTGTCATCTGTGATCTTGCTGAGGGTGTACTCAATCCCACTATCTATGTCATTGGTGAAGATATTAAATACTATTGGTCACACGAGAGACCCTTGAGACACACCACTCATTACTGGTTTCCACACGGATGTTGAGCCATTGACTGTAACTCTTTGGATGCAGCCATCGAGCCTTATCCATCTAGCAGTCCATCCATCAAACCCATATCTCTCCAATTTAGCAGCAAGAATGTTATGTGTGACCGTATCAAAGGCCTTACAGAAGTACAGGTAGATGACATCCCTAGCTCTTTCCTTGTCCACTGATGCAGTCACTCCATCATAGAAAGGTGCTAGATTAGTCAGGCACAATTTGCCCTTGTTGAAGCCATGTTGGCTGTCTCTCATCACCTCCCTGTCTTCCATATGTTTTGACATATCTTCCAGGAGGATCTGTTCCATGACCTTACCGAGCACAGAGTGGGGATGAATGTTGGTGGTTCCCAGGGTCCTCCTTTTTACCCTTTTTAAAAACAGGCATGATATTTCCCTTTTTCTAGTCACTGGGTACTCGGTCTGACTACCATGACTTTTTGTGCTGGTTTTGGCTGGGGTCAAGTTAATTTTCTTCATAGTAGCTAGTATGGGGCTATGTTTTGGATTTGTGCTGGAAACAGTGTTGTTAGCACAGGATGTTTTAGTTAATTGCTGAGCAGTGTTTACATAGAGTCAAGGCCTTTTCTGCTCCTCATACCATCCTGCCAGTGAGTAGGCTGAAGGTGCACAAGAAGTTGGGAGGGGACACAGCCAGGACAGCTGACCCCAACTGACCAAAGGGATATTCCATACCATATGACATCATGCTTAGCAATAAACCTAGGGGGAAAATGTTGGCTAGGGGGCCGCAGCTTGGGGACTGGCTGGCCGTAAGTCGTTTCATAGTGAGCAATTGTTTTCATTTGCTTCACTTGTCTTTCTTGGGTTTTATTTCTCTCTTTGTTATTTTCCTTTTCATTACAATTTATTATTATTATAATTATAATTATTTTTATTTTTTATTTATTTCATTTATTAAGCTCTTCCGATCTCAACCCACAACTTTTCTAACTTTTACTCTTCCAGCTCTCTTTCCCCCATCTTGCTGGCAGGGGGGAAGTAAGCAAGCGGCTGTTTGGTGCTTAATTGCTGGCTGGGGTTAAACCACAATACTTTTCAAATATGATGAAGAGTGGCTTGGCAACTACATCGGCCAGTTATCTCAGGACGTTGGGATGCATCTCATCAGGTCCCAAGAACTTACGTATGTTCAGGTTCCTCAGGTGGTCTTGAACATGATCTTCTCCTACAACGGGAGGGACTTCATTCCCCTAGTCCCTGTCTTGAGTTTCAGGGGTTTGAGAGATGTGGGAAGTGAGATTACCATTGAAAACTGAGGCAAAAAAATGTTGAGTGCCTCAGCCTTCTCCATGCCAGTTGTCATTAGTTCTCCTGTCTTATTTATTGCAAGTGTGCGTACATTTTCTTTAATCTTCCTTTTCTGACCAACATACCTGTAGAAGACCTTTTTATGAATCTTTGTATCCCTTACCAAATTCAGGTCCAACTGTGCCTTAGCTTTCCTGATCCCATCCCTGCACATCTGGGTAGTGTCCCTATATTCTCCCCAGAATACCCATCCCTGTTTCCACTGCCTGTGCATTTCCTTCTTACACTTTAGTTTGACTTGGAGGTCCTTACTTAGCCATGCTGATCTCATGCCTTCCTTTCCTGATTTCTTCCACATGAGAATTGAGAGCTTTTGCTCTCTAAGAAAAATATCCTTAAAGCACTGCCAGCTCTGTTCAGCTCATTTATCTCTGAGGGCAGTTTCCCAGAGGGTCCACTAATTCCTTAAACAATTGTAAGTTTGGTCTCCTAAAATTCAGGGTCCTGACTCTACTCTTCACTTGGCCCATATCCCTCAAGTCTGTGAATTCCACCAGGCCTCTCAGCTTGTTCATCTCTGTTTTTCAAAGACACCTCTGTGCAGTCAATCCACACAGAGGGCAACCCTCCTGCCCCTCCTTCCTTGCCTGTCCTTTCTGAACAGTTTATAACCATCAATTGCAGCACTCCAGTTCTGTGATTCATCCCACTGTGTTTCAAAGACAGCAATTAGATATCTTTCTAGCTGCACAGCGGCTTCCAGATCCTCCTGCTTATTACCCATGCTGCATGCATTGGTAGAGAGGCACTTCAGCTGGGCTATTGACCATGTCACCTTTCTAGAGGAACACACCCTAATTCATTTGAGGTATTTCACAGGTGTTTTCTCCTGTTGGTTCCTAATACATCAACAACCCCTGTCTTGTTTGAAAAGCTTGATAAGGTTTGGATTTGGTTGTGTTACTGGTGCAAGCAACTAGATGATGCCCACTGGCATAAAACAGCCTTCTGAGAACTTCAGGTATCTACAAGTTTTAGTAGCTGCTACATGTGTAGTCTGGATCTTAGGCAGGTGCCTACATATTGGACTTATACTGGGTGACAGACAACTTATTCAGATCTGCCTAGATATAATCTGAGAATTCCCATTACCTGGCTATTGTCACATATCCTGATTTTTCTAATGACCACTTGCAAACTTGGTCTGAAGTAAGATTTCCACAAAAAGCAGCACTCAGAGGAATTCTCTCTGTTTATGAGGCATTAATATCAGTGACAGCAGTTATGAGCAAAGTGCAGCCTTCCTTTGCTTACCACTGTTAGGAATTGATGTACCTACAGTGAAGTGTTTAGAGAACAAGTCTTATGAGGGAACTGGGGTTGTTTAGCCTTGATAAAAGGAGGCTCAGGGAAGACCTTATTGCTCTCTACAACTATCTGAAAGGAGTTTGTAGTGAGGTGGGTGTCGGTCTCTTCTCCCAAGTAACAAGTGACAGGGCGAGAGGAAACAGCCTCAAGTTATGCCAGGAGAGATTTAGATTGGATATTGGGAAAAATTTTTTTACTGAGAGGATTGTCAGGCATTGGAACAGGCTGCCAGGGAAGTGGTTGAGCTGCCATCCTTGGAGGTATTTAAAAGACTTATAGAATCATTTAGGTTGGAAAAGACCTTTAAGATCATTGAGTCCAACCATCAACCATGCCCACTAAACCATGTCCTGAAGTGCCTTGTCTATGCGGTTTTTTAATACCTCCAGGGATGGTGACTCAGCCACTTCCCTGGGCAGCCTATTCCAATGTCTGACAATCCTCTCAGTAAAAAAATATTTCCTAATATCTAAACTAAATCTCCCTTGCCTCAACTTGAGGCCATTTCCTCTTATCCTATCTCCAGCCACCTGACAGAAGAGACCAGCACCCACCTCACTACTCACCCTTTCAGGTAGTTGTAGAGAGCGATAAGGTCTCCCCTCAGCCTCCTCTTTTCTAGACTAAACAGCCCCAGTTCCCTCAGCTGCTCCTCATAAGACTTGTGCTCCAGGCCCTTCACAGCTTCGTTGCCCTTCTTCGGACACGCTCCAGCACCTCAATGTCTTTCCTGTAGTGAGGGGCCCAAAACTGAACACAGCACTCGAGGTGCGGCCTCACCAGTGCCAAGTACAGGGGAACAACCACCTCCCTGTTCCTGCTGGCCACACTATTTCTGATGCAGGCCAGGATGCCGTTGGCCTTCTTGGCCACCTGGGCACACTGCTGGCTCATATTCAGCTGGTTGTTGACCAGCACCCCCAGGTCTTTCTCTGCCGGGCAGCTTTCCAGCCACTCTTCCTCAAGCCTGTAGCGCTGCATGGGGTTGCTGTGACCGAAGTGGAGAACCCGGCACTTGGCCTTGTTGAACTTCATACGATTGGCCTCAGCCCATCCATCCAGCCTGTCCAGATCCCTCTGTAGAGCCTCCCTACCCTCCAGCAGATCGACCCTGCCTCCCAGCTTGGCGTCGTCTGCAAACTTGCTGAGGGTGCACTCAATCCCCTCATCCAAATCATCGGTAAAGTTATTAAACAGAACGGGGCCCAACACCGAGCCCTGGGGAACACCACTTGTGACCCGCCACCAACTGGATTTCACCCCATTCACCACAACCCTCTGGGCTCGGCCATCCAGCCAGTTTTTCACCCAGTGAAGAGTACACTTGTCCAGGCCATGAAACACCAGCTTCTCAAGGAGTATGCCATGAGAGACAGTGTCAAAGGCCTTGCTGAAGTCAAGGCAGATAACATCCACAGCCTTTCCCTCATCCACTAGGTGGGTCACCTGGTCATACAAGGAGATCAGGTTGGTCAAGCAGGATCTGCCTTTCGTAAACCCATGCTGACGGGGCCTGATCCCCTTCTTATCCTGGACTTGCCATGTGAGTGGTCTCAAGACAAACCATTCCGTAATCTTCCCCGGTACCAAGGTCAGGCTGACAGGCCTGTAGTTCCCCGGATCCTCCCTCCGACCCGTCTTGTAAATGGGTGTCACATTGGCAAGCCTCCAGTCATCTGGGACCTCCACCGTTGACCAGGAAAGCTGATAGATGATAGAGAGTGGCTTGGCAAGGACCTCTGCCTGTTCCCTCAGTACTCTTGGATGGATCCCATCAGGTCCCATAGATTTCTGAGTGTCCAGATGGCGTAGTAGGTCCCTAACTATTTCATCCTGGATTAAGGGGGGTATGTTACGCTCTTCATCCTTACCTTCCAGCTCAAGGGGTGGAGTACCCTGGGGATAACTGGATTCACTGTTAAAGACTGAGGCAAAGAAGGCATTAAGTACCTCAGCCTTTTCCTCATCACTGGTTGCTACGTTCCCTTCTGTATCCATTAAAGGAAAAATATTCTCCTTGGGATTCTTTTTACCGTCAACGTATTTGTAAAAACATTTTTCTTGTCCCTCACCATAGTGGCCAGATTTAGTTCTAGCTGAGCTTTTGCCTTTCTAATTTCCTCTCTGTATGACCTAACAAGACCCCTGTACTCCTCCCAAGTTGCCCACCCTTTCCTCCAGAGATGATAAACTCTCCTGTTTTTTCTTGAGTCCTAGCAAAAGCTCCCTGTTCAGGCAGGCCGGTCATTTTCCTCGGCGGTTCAAGTTGCGGCACATGGGAATAGCCTGGTCCTGAGCCATTAAGATTTCCTTCTTAAAGAATGTCCATCCCTCCCGGACCCCTTTGCCCTTCAGGACCATCTCCCAAGGGACTCTCTCAACCAGTGTCTCGAAGAGGCCAAAGTTAGCCCTCCAGAAGTCCATAGTGGTGGTTTTGCTGACCACTTTCCTTGCCTCACCAAGAATTGAAAATTCTATCATTTCATGGTCTCTAAGCCCAAGACAGCCTCCAACCATCACACCTCCCACCAGTCCTTCCCTGTTCGTAAACAACAGATCTAGCAAGGCTTCTCCCCTGGTTGGCTCACCCACCAGCTGTGTCAGGAAGTTACCTTCCACACACTGCAGGAACCTCCTAGATTTTTCACTCACTGCTGTGTTGTATTTCCAGCAGATGTCTGGAAAGTTAAAATCCCCCACAAGGACAAGGGCACACGATTCTGAGACTACTGCCAGCCGCTTGTAGAATGATTCATCCGTCTCTTCAACCTGGTCGGGCGGTCTATAACAGACTCATAGCACAATATCTGCCTTATTGGTTTTCCCTCTCATCCTCACCCATAAGCACTCCACCTTGTCATCAGAATCATGTAGCTCTGTACAGTCAAAACATTCCCTAACATAGAGAGCCAGACTTGAAGACATGGCCCTTAGGGACATGGTTTGGTGGTGGATTTGGCAGTGCTAGGTTAATGGTTGGATTCAATGATCTTAAAGGTCTTTCCCAACGTAAATGATTCTATGATTCCATCATTCTTTGCTATGTACACTGTAATCAGCTGGGGGAGATCACTGGCTTATAATGTTGCCTTTTTTTTTTTTAAAGGCTAGATAACATTCAGGCCATTAATTACATTTGTAGCCATAGTTAACTTAATTATGTAGAGGTAATCAAGCTTCTTGCTTCAGGGTGTAAATTAATTACCACAAGGGACATCTACATCTCATGGGCAGCACTGCAAATTTGGAAAGTGCATATAAGGCTTTTCCTCTTCTTTTCAGAGACAGTGTTAATCACTAATTGGATCAGAAAGTGACTTCTATTCTATGAAAAAGCTTTATTGCATGTAAATTATGTGGAAACACAGTCTATTCTATTGCTGAATGAATGAAATGGTACCATCATCTGTAGAGCCTGGGTCTTTTATTCTAATTCAGGAGGGAAAGAAAGCTGATAAACTGAAGTCTGTTGGTCTAGTCCTGTATAAACTTGTTATCACAATTTAATTAATGTCTCATCAACTTTAAATCTCTTATGAATGTGGAAATTAGTGGTTTTCCACACTGAAATGGAACAGACTTTTTCAATGTGAGACAACAATTTTCTGCAGGATAGACTAAATATTTGTACCCTTGACAGTACAGCATTGCAAAGTTATGCACTCTTACAGACATCAAACAAAGTACTTACAGTCTTTTCTGGAGCAAAAGCCCTGAACTGTTGGATCATATTTTGACTGGGGAAGAGACCTTTTCAGAGTGAATGAAGAACTGGGAGAACCAGTGTCTTCTGTAAAGAGGCTATTTCCTGCAGAAGAATTTGAGGAAACCAAAAGAGTGGCTTATCTCTCAAAAATGATGATGATGATGACGATGACCTTTCAGTTGTCTCAGGAGGCTTTGTGGTATCTTGTTCTTTCTCTATTTTCTTCTTTGTTCTCTGACATAGCAATTTTTAAGGAATTGGCTTCCTAGGAATTGAGCAATATTAAACAACATACTCAAGCGTATCTTGTTTTCTGCTAGTAATTCACTATTTCAGAAGGATGAAAATTCAGATGTTGTGAAAGAGGTGAACAGCATGTGAAATGGCACAGTGATCACAACCAAGGATAATGGTTAAAGAGTAAAAAATGGGACAGACTGAAGTTTGGGATTTTTGTGAAATCTTATAGAAGTCACTTAATTTGTCTTTATATCACTGTCCTCTACTGCAAAACAAAAAGTTCTTATTTATTAAGTTTTGTGGGTTTCAATTGATCAGTGTTGATCAGTGTTTTGAGACACACCATTTGAAAATGTTCTGTATGCAAAAAAATGCATAGTTATAAAAGAAGGTCTTCAGAAGATATTTCAAAACGCATATTAAATTCATAATAAAATACAAAATGACGTGCCCCTCTGAGATGAGAGAAGGACTCAGCTTCCAGGAGAAGTAATAGAAATTAATAAACTTGACTGCTGCAAGTTACCCAGCAGGCGATATTGTTATAGTTATCATTTTCAAACAAGGCACTCAATAAGATTCAGCATTCTTCCTGTTTGAAAAGTAATTGCTAAGATTCTGTCTGTCAAAAGTCATTATACAATGTCAAAAACCTTAGCACATTTGTAGTTTTTAATTGAGCTTTATCTCTTATTACCTTGGCAAGCTCTACAGAGCAGTCCTAACAAACAGGTTAAAAAAGTTCAACAAAGAGTGATGAAGCCACAGCCTTAGCTCCAGTCACAGAAGACTCAGTGAGAAATAGGACCTAAAGCAGATACAGGCCTGCATGCCAGTGTCCATCTTGAATGGGAACCCAGAGTAAGTTTATCAGCAAAACTGATCCTTGATTAGATCACAAAAACACTAGAACCCACTTGAAGTTACAAGGATAAATATCACAAGCTACACAGAGACAATTCATATGCCTCTGCTAATAATGTCAAAATAAGACACTTGAAGATAATCACCTGATTGGTGTTTGTAGCATCTGTTATTGTGAGCAATTACTCAAGTCAAGACAGTCATTGGTATCAAAGAGACTCATGTCTAAAAAAGACATATCATTTTAGGTGTGTAGGAACATCCATCTCCTCTAATAAATTGAGCTGATCGACAAAGTGGTACTTATGATAAGGGCAGAAACAACATCCTTTATATTTATCTTCAGAAGAACAGACTCTGTTTATTGTGTTGAACTGGTTCTTCTACCTGGTCATGAACATTCTGCAGATTTGCCAGGTCATTCAGCATTCCCGTGTTTTCCATCCGAATTACTTACTTTGCTCCTGCTCGCACATGTAGGGATTACAAGAATTCTCCTTCAAAAGTCATTGGCACACTTGGCTTCTCGTGTATGGAGGCTGGACAGTAGATTCAGCCACTATTTCTATTACACCAGTAATTGAGAAACAGAAGCAAGCAAAATGCAGTGGTTTGGTTTGCTTTGATCTTTCATAGACTATTGCAACCATTTGCCTTGTCTTCCAGTGAATGACTTGTTGGTCATTCTGACATAGCTTTTTGAAAGATTCAGCAGCCGGTGGTAATGGAGAATGGAGAGGGTGGAGGTCCTCCTGTGCCTAAGTTGCTTTAGATTCTCTTCAGTAAAAATATTGAGACAATTTTCTTGTTGTAAAATCCAGAACTCATGGTCAAGGGTTTTGAAAACATTTCATAATGCCCTTGTTTTCTGTTCTGTTTGTTCCATGGTACCCATTAAATGATGTAACAATAATATAGCTATAATTCCAAGTTACAGTCCAAAAATGATAAGTTCACACAAAGTGTTGTGATGTCACAAAATCATGGAACTACATCTAGTGACGATCACCTGTTACTGTGATGCTTTACAGTCTCAGCTTTTGAGATTTAAACCATACTAACTGTGTGAAAAATGTTTGGTCAAGCAGTGTGCATGAAAATATTGAAGCAGGTATGTAGAAGGACTCATTAAATCTAGGTCCAGTGTTACTGGTGTACAAAGCAGAGGTTACTATCATGCAATGTGTTGCAAAAGCACATTCAGTGTTCTAGGGAGGTCAGCTGCACATTACAAAACATATGGGGACTCCAATATTGCAAAGCATAATCCAATCTACCTCTTTATTGAATTAGATTATATGGTTAAAAAGAACTGTGCAATTCATCCCGTCTTACTTTTGGAGGAAAAACTGATAAACTTTGCAAAACCTTCTTAGACTTTCAGTTTTCTTTTTAACATGCATTGTGCACAGATGTTAACAGGGTTGCTGTTGACCCATAATTCTTTCTTCATCAAGGGCTGATCAGAATTTAATACTAGCAATTATAAAGGGACAAGCTTTTAAGCCTGGAAATGTACATATAAATAAAAACAATGCTATTCCAGTTCTATTGTTAATGAAAGAAAAATGATCCATGTTCTCTTCAGGGATAACTAAGTCTCACAATATATTTATTTCAAGATTTAGGTGCTATTGGAAATAATAACAAATCACCCAACAACTATTAGTGAGCTTTCACCCATATCCAACAAGCTTATTAACTGCCTGTAACCATTGTTTCTATATCCTGTAACAGGAAAACAAAAGCAGTTTCTTGGAAAAAGGTAAAGTTAAAAAAAATTATCAGACGTGCCTTGAAGAGCAAATAATATTACTGAGAGATACTGATTGTAAGAATGCTTTGTAATATTGACATGTTTCCACTTCTTAAGATAATTTTCAGAAATACTATTTTATATTTGGTATATGCATTACTGTCTTGCTCAGGAAGCTTGCCAATCATCCAGAAAGAGAAATGCTAAGAAGAAACTAAGGAGAGAATGAAGCTGACATAGAGGAAGCTACATTGGTTAAAGGATAACCACAGCAAAGGCAAGGGCAAGGGCAACAACAGAGCACAAGAAGGGCCTGTTAGGTAGTGACTAGTACTATGGAACTTCTGATGTGAAAGGGATGAATAGGATTTGGTGGCAGAGAAATGTGAAGCATTGAGAGCCTCAGTCAACATACTGAAAAAAAAAAAAAGAGGAACAATGTGCTGACAACAAAAAAGTCATGGATGGTGAATGACAGAAAGTCACAGAAATGCTAATGGCTAGGGCACAGAAGTCATTCTGATAGGTAGTGTGGAAAAAGACTGAAGGGTGGTTAGAAAGGAGAACTGCAGCAAAAGACAGCCGAGTTAAAATAGCACCTTGTGAAGACTGTAATCAAATAATAGCTTTTTGGGTGGATGTGGAACCAAGACACCTGATTATATTAATATATGAGGGTGAGGTAATGTGCAGAACAGAGTGTGGACTGATCATTGACATGAAGACTAACAGCATCATAGATGGGTTTAACAGACTATCACAAAAGACAAAAATCCAGGAAACCGAAGAGCTTAACTCCAGAAAACAGATTGATGGCTAAGTACATTTGATATGTGAAGAAATGGAGGAAAGAGTCTTTGAGGCTGCTGCTTAAAAAAAAGGAAAGAAGCTACAAAGCCAGAGGTGACAGGGTGTGGAAAGAGATGAAGAAGTTCAGTGCTTAAATTATTCTCTGTATGTGGAAAACTGAAGTCATCTCAGTGTCAGTGTATGTGACACAGGGATCCAGGGATGGCAGTGGCAGAGAGGAATAAGCTGAAAGGTTGTGAAAGTCTCAGTTCCTTAGAAATGGCAGTTATGAATCAATGTTAAAGGTGGAGCATGCGCTCCAGAAACTCAGAGAGAAGGGTACAGGACAGCATGTAAAAGGGCTGAAGGAAATAAAGAAGGGGACTGTATGGGGGAGGGATATGGTGGCAACAAGTACAGAATAAATGCAGTTTTGGGACAGTACCACCCAAAGTGATGAGGAAGGGGCAAAGGAAGGTGTGCGGGTGGTGTCTGGAATCTGCTGATGTTTGAAAAGGGAAAATGGAATGCAGGGGAGAAAAGGAACTCTGAGCTTTGAAAGCAGCAAGGATCAAAAATGAAAGAAAAAAATTGAGCAAATGGTGAGAGACTGGTGAGAAGCGTGGGTGAACTACTGAGAGTATTTAAATAACCCTCTGAGTAGTATTTAAAAAATGTTATAAAGTCAGCATCTGTGGAAGCTTACCACTCTTCTCCTATCCTCATCCAGGCAGCTTATGCCTTGTTCCACACTGCTGAAGTCATCTCTCTTCTTCCAGTGTGACAGTATGTGCTTTGCAATTGCTTTTTAATCTTTCTCAGGTTTGGCTTGGAGCACAATGCTTAAAGGCATGCATTTATGTAATGTAAAATTTCTTCTTGGTCTGGATTTTAAGGATGCAAAAATCCATAACACTCCATAAAGAAAATAAAAACTTAAAATTCTCATCTTCTGCTTAATTCTTGTTTCCAGAAATCTGGCACTTAAGGTTTTGTGGGGAATTTTTAATAGAGAATTTAGAAGACTAAATGTGTATCCTTGGGGATTCAGGGAAAGATAATCATTATAGCAGGTTGTATGACACTAACTTGCACATCTAGCCAGCAAATTCTGTTAAAATTTTTGTACAATACATTTTTCTAGAATCCAGTATAAACATAAGCTTCCAAGCTTTACTTTCAAGATGTGGGTTTAAATTAAGGAGTTCTGCTTTCCATTCTTCTGAGTTGCTTTGTCTTTTTTTTTTTTCTTTCCTTCTTCTCATGTTGCATTCCTGACTATGTTAGAAATTGGAGTTGGCTGTTCTATGTACCATATTCAGATTGAAGTACTGACACCACATTGTAAATTGCTAAGGTAAAATACAATTATTAAGATATGAAGCTACATTAAATATGTTTTCTGTTAATTGTGCCCATTTTCCCTTGTACTCCATTTTTGCAATCATATCCTATTTACTATTTGCCATGAGACATTGTAATCAATTGACTGTAGAATACATGTACTATAAGCTGAACATGGTAATAACACTGTTTGTCTTTGAAAACATTGGCAGAATGAAGTTTGCGTGAAAGTCAGGTTTTGTATCTTCAACAGTAGATGCTTTAAGGCAGTGGATGCGTTTTGGGTGTGTCTATGAAGGATATTAGTACAGAGCACAGGGCTCCAGCTGCCAGCTCAGTGCATGATGGACTGCCAACATAGCACAGCACAGCGCTCATGAGCTTTGGCGCAGTCTTGATTTGAAGGGCCTACATAAGTTGTTTCTGCAGCTAGCTTATACCATATTTGCCCAGGAGTTTCTGCGACATGCCACTTTCCATGATACAGATATACCTTTAGGTCTATACAGACAAAATGTTTTCCTTCCATTTTTTCATTTCTAAATATATCTGGGGCTGCAAGAAATGAAGCACAAAAACTCCTCCAGGGTGGTGGCTGGACTATGCTTTATTTATTTTTGCAACCTTGGAGCAATCTGAGATTCTTAATTTCAAAGCTCTTCTTTCCTCAGTTATCTTTGTAATTTGGCCTCTGATAATAATAAATCTTACCACCTGCAATCGCATTTTCTGAAAATATTCACACTTACAAGGGGCTAGTAACCATCTAGCAATCATAATAGCTGAGCTTGTAAAGGACAGGATCTTAAACTCCAGATGCTCTAAGTGTAGTTCTGCTCCACCTTTTATAAGAGGTTACACTGACATTTTCTAAGTTAAATTTCACATGCATTTTGGCTTCAGATAGTTTTCAGCCAATGCACCAACCCTCCAAAGTACCTTACGTAATTTTGGTCATGTCATACACTAATATTTAGGTGTTTCACCAAAAAGAATTGCAACTCATAAGCAGCCTGGAGACTCGGAGTTCTGTATGAAGAAACTACATTCATTGACAGAGCAGCCAAAACAAAGTCCCTTGTTTTGTATAGTCATTACACGCAAACAACAAGAGTATACAGACTATTCATTTCAAATACTGACTTAAGACTCTAGATAGTATGGTTATTTAATTTCATGGTAGCCCAGAAATTTTTATGAGGGAATGTTTCAATTTTGGTTGTAAATGCACCACTATACAGCTTCCAGTCTATATTTTACACAGACCTGAATTTTTCTGGACTATATTTTTAATGAAGACTGAGAAGAAGGGGGCATTTTGAATGTACTTTACAGGCTTTCACACCTGTTCTGAATGCCTCAAAATCACATATTAGGCAACACCAAATCTTTAACTGTTCATATAGAGAATGGGTTATTAAAAATGTTAATGAATGGCCCCAGTGTGAACATTACATTATTTTCTCACATTGTGAATATCATTTCTTCATATTGAATAAACTGTAAAAGAAGGCTTGAATAACACATAGTAGGAAGTCTAAAAAGCCTTGATTTTATATTACGAAGAGTCTGACACAAAGTTCACTGAGTAGAATGAACCTTTCTACTGTTTTCAACGACGCTTAGATGAAGCTTTATGACAACATTATGTTTTGGTGACATGACTGTTTATGCTTTATGATGAGTCAGAGATACGTACTAATGAATCACTCTTGAATGCTAGTGCTATAGTTAAATAGAGGGTAATTATTGCCACCTTTAACAACTGATTCTGTCTTTCTCAAGAGAGCTCAAATAAATAGGCTTGTTTTATTATACCAGCCATCAGAAACACAGACTAAAAATGTGATAGTCCTATTATTATTCTGGCTTCAATATTTTGGCTTATTTCATGTGCCCTTAAACATTTTTACTCAGCCTGTGATAAGCTCTTACACCTCAGACTGTATTTTCTCCACAGAAGATGAAGGAACCTCTGGATTCTGTCTGAAACAAAAATACTTCCTTATGATCAAAACAAGGAAAGATACCTTTCCACCAAGCAAACAGTGCAATCTCAGGGGCATCATCTAGCAACATCTGTATTCTATTTCTGAAATTTGTTTTGATGATACTGACAACACTGCATGGTGTCCACCCCTCACTACTCATAACTAAGCTGCAGAATAACACTTGAGTGCCTGGGAAGCCTGGGGCTGACACAGTATGCTTACTGTGTGCTCTCTCAGCCTGCAGTTTGTTTCAGAGGTGCACAGATGTCAAGGTTATTCTGCTGACTGCCTTATAATGCAGGCGCATAGGAGTGATGTGGTGAATCAGTTCTGTAACCACTGGTGACTGCAGGGGCAGTCAACCTGTCAAGAAGCGGCCTGCTGCACACATAGCTCTTTATTGCCTTTGCTAACAGTTGCCTTCATCAGAAGGCAAGGAGAGTGCATGCAGCAGTGCATGCAATTAGGGGCTCCTTTTCTGGGGAGGGGAAGAAGCAATGTGAATGTTTCTTATTTAGCAAGTATGAAATGGGACTGTGCCAGTAGAAAAGGGAAGTGCAGTGTCTGTAGACGCTGGGAGGACTGGGCTGGGGAGCTGCATATGGAGCTGGGGCAGGTCTAGCTGTGAGGTCTGCAGTCAAGACCTGGGCAGAGGGAAGTTTATCGTATGGCTTGCAAGGGAGTATTTGTGTGAGTGTGGGAGGGACCAACAGACAAAGACAGAGAGGTTTAGCAACATGGCGGAAATGAGTGGTAGGTAAAGAGATTATGAAAGAGGATCCACAGTATGGACAGTTGAGTATGGATCAATGGGTATGGCAGCACAGCTGGGCACATCCTCTCTGTGTCCCTGCTGTGTGCTAGCTGCAAGAAAGGCCATCTGGAGCACCAATTTATACTGTGATTCACCAAGATTAATGACAAAAACGGCTGGCTGCCTCTAAGATGTGGCTATTGCTTTGATAAAGAAATCCAGTGGTCCTATTTTGGGCAAAGGTGGTTCCACACATATTCTTATGAAAGTTGTAGTAAGAGTTACATTGCTGTCCATTAAATTTCTATCATCTTTCTAATATGGATTTGGGTAATTTCCCTTTTAAGCCACTGCGTCTTTGAGAGACTTGTGTACCTGCCCACTGAAGTGAGGGCACAACATCAGGACCTAAACTGTATCCTGTACTAAAAACCAAACCTGGTCAGTATTTGCACAATTTAAGATAGCCTTAAAGCTACACTTGCTAGAGATCTTGCTTCAGGAGACACACCATACAGCAGAATCCATTCAAAAGGCAAACAACTTTTATAAGCTTCTTGCAGGGATGATTTAGCTACATCCAGAGAAAGTGTAAAAGCTATTGGAAGCAGAGACATTATCTTAGCTGCCTCTTTGGTGTCAGAAATTTAACAATGCCTCATGGGATCCTTTCCAGCTTGTCCCTAAGAGAAACTAGCAGCTCAATTTTGTTCTTGTTGAAGTCAGTGAGAAAGGGAGCACTCCCTAAATTTTTTAGTATGCAAGGGGCAGGTTTTGGGATAGTCCAGATAGTGTGTCCTTTCAGTTTGTTGTCTTTTGACATCTTCCCTCAGAGTATCCTGGCAACAGCAGCACTTCTGACAAACAAAAGCCATACAGACACTGCTGCATCCCTTCAGAATGACAATGACTTTCCATTTCAGGATTTGTTCAAACAGTTGTTTAAATGTGTGAAGCACTACAGTTGTAAATATGTGAAACACTACAGTTGAGACCAAAAAAATGTGTCACTGAGCAATATCATATTGGAGCATTTTTGGAAGATACAGCAGAGCAACACTTAACAAGTGGAATGGACTAAATAAGTACAATTTTTCAAATGGCTTGCTGGTGACCTTAATTCAGGGTTGTCTCAAGTAGATAGCTTTGACTGTGAAATAAAAACTGGAGAAAAGGGTCTTCCACAAAGCACAAAACCCAATTTGCAGAATGAAATTCTTATGAGGTCAAGAAGTTATTACTCTTCAAAAAATTACATTTAAAGAAAAACACTACTCTCACCTCATGTGTTAGCATCTACAGTGACAAAGGCACTCAGCTATCTGAATTTTCTTCACAAAGCTTTTACACACTCTTTTAAGAACAGTCATATGTAGTCCAATATAAAGGCGAAGCAGAACAGTGAAGTGCCCTATACCATTCAGCAGGCTATGGATCTATGAGAGGTGCAAAGGAATGATCTAGGACTTCTGTAATTAAAATTTCAACTTATTTTGAATCTAAACCACTGGAAGCAATAAAAAGAGAGAAGATATATTTCAGACACCTGTATCTCTAGCACTAAGTAGAATGGCATTTGAGGACTATATTTACCACAGTCCTTGGTAATACACTCTTGATTGATCTGACCATTACAGAGCATCTTGTGGCACACAAATGTAACAAAATAACCCCCACCAGAAAGGCCAAATATAAAATGTGTAATGCCAGCATTGGGCTGCCCATAGTATCATCATTTTCCCACCTTTTTCCAACCACTATTCTTTCAACTTTATCTTCCCTACCAATAAACAATAGGAAAACTCTAGCCTTGAAGGCACTCCAGGTACACCCTGGAGCATGCTGACATATGACCTTGTTGCAGAGATCCTCCTTGTAATACTGGCTGAGCTGCACCAGACCCAGGTTACCCACAAGGCAGTTTGCTCAGCTGAAATGCACTGTGCTGGACAAATGTTGCCAGGATGCATTGGCAATTGTTTGGGAGGCTCCCAGTAAAGGGCTCATTTGCCACCTTAAACATCCAGGTTAGAGTGCAGCGGGCAAGCAATAAGCAAGATATCCTTATACCCATGGCTGCACTACAGGCCCCCTCAAAGGGCCTCATCTTAACAGGCGCTGCTGGAAGTCGGTTGTTCATCCCACTGCCCAAAGGGATGACAGCAATGACTGATATCATTTTGTAGGCAAGAAAGAGAATTAGATAGCAACTCTGAAAGGAATCTTTCTAACTGCAATGTGTGCAGTTTATTCACTAACACAGCAAATCCTTTGTGAACTCTGTGCAAGCTTCTTCAGTTTAAGTCTACTGTACATTCACTCCATTTAAAAAGATTGGTTTTGGTCTTACTTTAAAGTTGTGGTACTTATGCATGACTTGCATATGAATGAGGTGAATGAATTCATTACTGAGAAGCCAGATTAAGTTCTGCAGCTGTTCAGCCTGGGGACCTAGTTCAAAGTATGGCCAAAGTGACTGAAAAATCCTTTACTGATTGAGGCAGTTTTAGGCTGCAGTCTAACATAGCAAGTAACATTAGAAATGCCACATTGGAAAAGAAATTAAAATGACTTGCTTACACACATTATCTGCAGAATAAAGATTTTTAAGAGGGCTACTCTGCAGGTAAGTAATGACACTACATGAGTTGCCCCCACAGCTGCCTGACCTTGAGGGTGTTAATTTGTGTCTTGAGTGCAGCTGTGACACTCACAGCAAGTATTCACAACCAAGATGTCAAAGAGGCTTTACAAATTGCAGATCAAATACAGGATGTTTGTTGTGGCAGAGAACAAAATAAGAAGGAGAAGAATATCTCATTTCTTCATGTTTGACTTTTTATCCAGCATTCCTTCACAGAAGATCTTTCAGGTGTGCTCAGAAATTCTGAGAGACCTTTTTTTCTTTGTAGTAATTTAAGTGCAGAGTATGTAATACTGTGAATGCATGCTAAGTGGTGGCTACTTTCCTCACATTGTTTAAGCATGTTTCTGACTGCCTCTTAATGGCAATGTTTCATTACTGCTTAGGGCATGACTGTGTAGCCATTTCCTGTTTATCCCTTCCAGCCTTCAGAGTTTGTTGTACTGTTATGTTATAAATTCAAACTATAATGGCAGAGGTTATTGTATTGTTAGAATACAGGTTATATAGTACAGTCTGCTTGGTAATTTGGCAGTAGTGTTTATGGATTTGTGTTTCAAATACAGCTAACATACTAAACAGTATAGATATGTCTGTTGTTAAAAGGGCTTGTCAAAGGAAAAAATTGATAGTATGAGTGAGCAAGAAACATGATTGTGTGAATAGAGACCCAGAGGACTAAAACTCCTTGTCATGAGTCTGAAAGCAATTGTCTATATGGCACAAATTCTGCTGTATGAGTTGGAAGAAAGTTAAAATTCCAGTTAAAGAATATCTGAGTATAAGCTGTGGGGAGTGGAAGTCATGAGGAAAAAAATAGAGGAAGGAAACCCAAACAGAGGAAAAAAAGTGGAGAGATGAGGCAGACCACCTGTGCCAGAGACCACAGCAGAAAAGCACTATACACCTCCTGTGTTGCTGACATAGAGGCCTGTACTTGGAGAATGTAAGACACAGATAAGGTGGTTTGTCTTAGTGCAAAGGCTTAGGCTGTTATAGATACACTGGCTGGAAAATTTCTGCTCACTGATACTAAGGAGATACTCAAGCAACACTGTGAATAGCAAACTGTCTAGGTGCCTCACTGGTGATTTCCTATAAGTAAGAGTTGTATTATTGATGAAGGAATTTCACCGATAACTGCCTTGCTTCTTTCTTGATATAAAATAGTGCCCAAGCAATAAAAGCAACTAGTTTACCTGTAAGTCTTTTGTACCAAAGCTAGAACTATTTCATTGTTTGAATTCTGCTAAAAAACAATCTTGTCTTTATTGATCAATGATCATTTGGCAGTGGATAAGGATCAAATATCAGAAAATCAGAAGAGAAACTCTGAAACTGAGAACTGTATTTAAGGCTCTGTTGATATAAATTTAGTATTAGCAATGAAGGATGCTTTTGATTTGCTGTTTGATTTTTGTTTTGGTTTGTTTTTTGTTCCCCAAAAGTAAGTTAGCATCCAAGAGTGGTTTCTTTCTCTCTGCTGAAGAGACTATTTTACTTTGAGGTGTTTCTTGCCTGTCCACCAGAATGTGTTCTGGTAGCATGGCCTACTTGCAACCGTAAAATGCTTTAAAAACTTTACCTAAGTATTAAGTACCTAATTATTCGGGTAGCTCTTGTTCACGTACAATTCTGCACTGTTATATTGGGTAACTGAATATAGTTGCATGAGACATCTATAGTTTCTCTTGATCTCTGTGTGCTTTTAGTGTAATGCTCCTGAGAGTATTAGTCTAGGTGCACACAGTGTGGCAGACTACTTTTTAGAGAGCCAAGTCACATCCAAATCTGCCTCTTTGAACCTGTAACAGCAGCAGTCACAGGCTGAACCAAAGCTAGCAAGTATGACATTAAGACTTCCAGATTGTGTGGTGGTTACTGCTTGTGTGTTTCCATACAAAGTGAATCTAAAATATTTTTCTTTAATTTCCAGTGACCTAAAAGCACCCTGGACTTTGATCTGCTTACTAACATCAAAAAACCCAGAAGGAGTACCAACTTCACTCGCTGGCTTCCAGGGTTCTCAGCGTTGCTTGCAGCCATCCACTCTCTGTACAGACTGCTCTGCTGCCAGGGACCGTACAAACTCCCTTGGAATTTCTGTCCTTAGAGTTTCAACCTTGCAGATAGGAGCCTGAGTGCCTTGGCTCTGTTTGGGGTTCTTAATAGCTTCCTGCTGCTTTTGCTGTTTGGTTACTATCACATGTTTGCAGCCTTTGACCTGGAGCCACCTACAAGATGAATCTACCTGCTAAGCTGCTGGAGTCTACTTGGGAGGCCTGGCTGGAGTCTTGTGGGACAGGGATTTCTCCACCACCTGGGAATCAGAGCTTACCAGATAGCCAGCTTAAGAATGGGCCTGCCACTGCAGCTACCTGCAAGCCAAAGACATCTCCAGTTTCAAGCAGTCCGAAAGGAGTTCCTATAGATTCCCTCAGAAGACTCCTTGGACTTGGTGAAATGTAATAGAAATTGTGATGCTTCGTGTGAAACAATTAAGGCTTAGCAAGCATTTTTCAAATAAATTATTTTACTGGAGCATTATTAACTTCTGCAGTAACTGATGTGTGTTCCCTTGTATCTTTGTTCTTGGGTACATTGACTAATTCTATTTTTAAACCTAAATAAGTCACAATAAATCCTCAGCATGAAAGAAGAAGCAGCAGAATTATGAACATCTATATTAATGAATTCCATGTAACATTGCATGCTGGGCCAATGATAGTAAGTAATTTTTTTTTTCTTCTAAATTTGATTTCATCTTTGCTACAATATTCCTGTAGTCTAAGCTATAATATGGTCAAATTCATATCTCAAAACTGTCAGCTGCAGTTTTCACAGTTTCTTCTGTGATCCAACTTTACTAATAGAACATACTGTCACAATTTGGTAAAAATACTGAAATACATCCTACCTCTATAACCAGTGCCAGATGACTCCTGTATCCAACCTAGTGTTTTAAGGCATGACCACATCACAAGTTCCAGACCTCTTCTGAACCTCTTCACCCTGAAAATGTGTATGTGTATGTACACATAATTTCTAGCTGAATTCCTTCCTGAATGTTGTCTTGAGTAAATTACATAAGGCAAGATGGTCTAATCATAACTTCCTTTCTTTATACCTATATATATCCTTGTTTAGAGCCAGAAAAGGCCTCTCTGCTCTGCTTCTTCATATATAGAAGTAATTAAGAATATGTTTAAACCCTAAATCAGTGCATTTGCAGTGACAGGGAAGGAAGGAAACAGTAACACTCCTAATTTTACATGACTCCAAATACCTACCCAGGTCAGAGTTGCAGAGTCATGTTGCTGATCATTCTGTCATTCCAGCCTGAGGTATACAATTATCTCCAGTGGTAGACGTGAAGAAATTTAAATTGGTTCATGTTTCTAGCATACTCATTTCTTGTCCCTCAAGGACTACTCTTGAGTTTGCACTAAAATCTGTAGAAAAAAGTTATGGCTGATCTTTGTTTTTAAAAGCTGACAGCAATACATACATTGTCTGGTTTGGGACTTTACTAAAAATATTTAAAAATTTATCAACAGCATTATGAAACACAGTTTCTAAGTATTTCTGACAATCCCATCCCTCCTTCTCCACTTCCCCCCCCCCCCCCCAAGTGATTAGATCTATGCAAGTTCTTGGCAGGTTCAGCAATAACCTTAAGAGAGTTTGGAATTCTGTGGGCAGATGTACAACAACAAAAGACACTTGTACTTTACCTTGGTTTTCGAGCTATGCTTGATTACTCTTCTGTACTGACAATGTCTCCAAAGTTTATTTCAGAAGCACACAGCAGCATATTATGCCAGGATAACCAGCAAAAATATTCATTACAGGCTGGCTTCTAAAACTTCTGGGGAGTCCACTAATCTCATCCCTGCAGGGTGTTTTTTGGTTTTGTTACCCTCCCTATATGCAAACCCTCATGCCTTTATTATTGTTGTAGTAATTCCCACCTTTTCCACTTGAACTAATAGCTTCCTCCATGGCATTGTGTCAATTCCTCCACTGAATTCCAAAGAGAAGAGACCTGGAACATTTTCCTTGTCCAGGGTACTGATTATTTTTATCTGTGAAAAATGCTTGATGACATAACCTATCTTTCTAATACTGTTGCATGTTTAATCCATTTTCAACTTACCCACAATTTTTCAAGTAAAGTCTATTTTGAGCCCTAACAGTTGCAGAGGCTAAACTCTTGCCCATGTGGTTTCCCAACTCATTTACCTTATAACTCTACCTTTCTGAACCTATGTTAATATTCTATTGAACCATGTTCTTGTTTCCAGTTTAATGGTACCTTTCTCTGCAATGAAAGATTCGTTGTAAAATCTCACTGTTGGATATGTGGTTTCATTTCCCAACTCTTTCAGAATTCTGGACTAAAAAAATATCCTGTCCTCTAATGGAAAACCAAAGAATTTCTTCTGCTTTTGTTTATGATGTGTTAAGTTATTTTGTATCTTGAAAACTCAGGTAAAATATTCCTTTCAGAAGCCATACCTACTTACGTTTTTCTTGTAATTTCCTATGAGTGGAAAGCACCCAGGACTTTAGTCTTTTTACTTATAGTAAGAAAACCAGAAAGAATATCAACTATATTGGCTGGCTTCCAAGTTTTCCAGCATCAGTTTCAGTCAACCACACGATACAGGCTGCTTTGAAACCATCAACTCTGCAAGCCCTCAAACCTTATAAACCTTATACCTGCCTATGTGTTTTCTTCTCTCCCTCCCTTTGTTTTTCCCCTTTTTAATTATTGGGGGGGGGGGGGGCACCTCTATTTTAATTTCCTTTGCCGGGTTTAACTCAACTTGACTGTTCATGTAGTCTCCTTCCTTTACCTGAACAGCTATTCAGTATCTTGTGATATAATTAAAAAAATACCCTGAGACTAAGTACCATTGTCCCCCTCTATAGTAGTAAATCTCTATGGAAGCATGCTTACTGGTACAGATTAATTTATTGTTATTACTACTAACAAGACAGAATTGTGGGTCTTTGTTTAGAAATTAACCACACACAAACATAAAAAGGTATGGAAGAATAATTGAATAGTTACTACAGGTTAGTACTTGAATAAAGGATTTCCAGACAACTTGATTTTCTTCACACGGAGGAAAAAAAGAATAGAAAACATGCCATGAAAAAAGCATCACACTTAACAACCTATTTCAGTGGTGGTTTCTCAAATAAGAGAAAACACACTTTTCATTTGAACAATTCTCATTAAAGATGTTATATCAAAGAAGGATAGCTAATATTTATTATAACATTGTTTTCCAGAAAGGAAACTCTCAATCATATCTTTCATCTTTGTTTTGAAAAAAGAAAAGATGACAACTACCTTTGAATATAGTCTTTCATGCACCTGTTTTAATGTATTAGTTGACTTAATCCAGGGATGTGTAGGAAAGGACCAAAATCTAAACTAAATACATTCTCCTCTCTGTTGTTTTGGCAGATTCACTAGAGCTCTTCTGAAGTCAGTTTTTGGTTGTTTTTTTTTTCTTGATGAAAACCTCAATTTGAATTAAGCCACAGGCACAAGTGTTCTGGACTTAACTGCGTTTAGCTCCTGAGGACCCAACAGGAGATGGGTTCTATTTTGCAAGGCACCATGGCAACACACTGAAGGACCTGTCCTTATCACAAAGATATTTCAGACAAAACAGACAAGAGGAATCAGGTCAGAGGGTCAGTTTAGACACTGAGAGAAGTTACATCTGATTTTACAGGACTAAACCAGTGCAAAAGTCAGGAACAAGACAAAGTTCTTCAGACATCTGCCCAGCCTTGTGTACCTGCTGGCCCAGTGGTATTCTTCTGTTGCACACCCTATGTAACCACAGAACAGAGATGTACTCAAGTCCTGGTCTTGGTGGCTTGTGACAGCAGCTCCCAATTATTTGCACAGAGGTGTTTCCTGAATCCACAGTCCCGTATATCAACAGTTACATGCATTCAGCGATCACCAGGTTACAGACTCCTTGCTGATTTAATCATGACTCACAGATAAGCAGCTCACAACAGGCATTGAGGAGCTCCTTGCACCAGCTCCTGCCTGCTTCCCTGAGTGCAGGTGCTTACCTGAGCCCTGGACCAGCCTGCTTCCTTGCCCACAGGTCTCCAGGCTGTGTGTCAGAGGTGAGCTGGCAAGGCAGGATGAGACAAAGAGCTCAGAACAACCTATGCCAGGGTGGAAAAGCAAGGAGATAGGACTAGCACCTGTTTGTGGTGAGTGTCGGAGATGGTTAGGGGAAAGCTGGTGTTATGAATTTGGGGAAGAAAGAGGATATATGGCAGGGAGGAGTGGATGGACATGCATTCCTTCTTCCTGGCTGGACCCGAGCATGCCCAGGTACTGTGGCTCTAGTTCACCACGACTGATGCTGCTATCTTAAAAATCAGGTTTGTGAATTACTGTGTTAAAATAAGCATCACTATAAGCTACTCAGAGTATTCTGGCAGCTGTTGTTTTAGGAAAGTATGAATTCGAGGTAGATGAAACCACTATGTACCAGGCTCCTAGCAGCATCACAGGAAAAGCCACATGCTGTTCAGCACTTTTGCTGCAGATCAGTGCTGCCCACTTTTCTAGACAGACTGGCAGATTAGCCACCAGTTTGCAACAGAGAAATTCTACTCTTCTCTATTGAATTCCACCCTGGGAAACAGCCTAGCTCAGGATAGAACACTATGACCACTTCTGGCTAGTGCTGTCTCTGTGCTCCAGCCAAACGTTACTTCTCTGATCTCTAAAACCTGCAACTTCCTTTCACCTGCTACAATGATGGTAGTTATGTTGTAGGATGTGTTGTATGAAGTAGAATGCTGCAAAGTAAGCAATGACTGTAGTAATTATATGGTCAAATGGTTTACAGTTCTTTGAAAGATGAGATTTCCTGACTGGTCAGAAACTTGCTAGAATATCAAAGTTTCATTGTCTAAATGAAAGGGTGTATTGAGCATGATTCTGCTGGGGACTGTCCTGAGTGATGTCCTAGTCAATATTTTCATTATGATCTAGATGATGGAAGCGAAAGCATAGTTATTACATTTGTGAGCAGCACCAAGCCAGGAGCAAGAGTAAGAACAGTGAAGAATTCAAAATAATCTCACGAAAATGGAGGCACAACCCCGCCAACCTCAAAAGCCACAGGATATATGAACACTCCTTAACTGCCTAGTACAGTTTTAAGTTACAATGACTATCTTGGCCTTAGTTATTTAATGAGAACTTCCCATATGTAAAGTTCAAGTCGTGGAGGCTTTTAAGGCCCTGTATTTTAATACCTACAGGGGAATTCAACATGTATCTTAACAAGGTTTTGCAAATATCTCCTTTTAGGAAAAGAAACAGTCATTTACAAGCTCAACAGATTGAGCCTTTAGTTACATAGGGGTGTGCTAATGGGACCTGGACCATAGTACAAACTGGATCTTTGCTGTAGCCCTGTGAGATGTTTGCAGAAAGAGCTGAAGGAGAAATGTTGACGGGGTTATACCTGTGAGAACATTCCAGCTCTCTGCACTCCCCAGACTCTCCCAGAAATTAAAGCAGTAATAGGACGAGACATCTTTAACATCCTAAAGACAACTGAAAGCTGACCTCACTAAATACTAAAGAGGATCTAGTTGTGGCTTAATGGTAAGAAACAGCAGGCAGTCACTTCCTTACAAATGAGGAATAAATTCTTACCACATGCTCAGATTTCCTGTTTAGATATTTTCCTGTCTCAAATAGGAAAACCCTCAAAGCCATAAAAGGAGTCTGAATCTTCTGCAGTATGCCAGAGTGCCAGGATCTGTCAGGCCTACCTGGAAATGACCATTCTTTTTGCCATTTTGCTATACTTTAAAAGCTGCTTCATAGATTAGTTTATACCTTTCAGGATATTAGAAAGTCCATTTAAGTGCTTCTAATCTCAAAGCAACTTTACTTAATGTTCCAGCTCTGAGGAAGCTGCTTTATCATACCCACATGAAGCTTGTCTGAGAGCAATGGTTCTGGTGCTGTGTCCTAGATGTGTAGGTTTTCTGCCAGAAGAAAGGAGATTTTCAGTAGGTTAACATGATTTGGTTTTGCTTCTTGCTGGGAAAGCCTGTAGTTCTGCTGCACTCAGATTCTTCACAGCCAGCTGCACATCACCAGGGAGGACCCCTGCGCGGACACTTGGACCAGAAGGAGAAGTTAGCCAGAGGGCAGGAATGGGTGGCCATGGGCTAGGGAGGAAGTGTGGGATGACAGCACCAGGCTGGGCTAGTTAAACAGCTGCAGATTTGAGGTATTGGTTTGTCTGCAAAACAGTTAGCCAGGCTCTCACTGTACAAGGGTCTCATGAAAATAAATAAATGCACTCACTCAGAAATTTAGGTATTTAGTGCTGATTGCCCTGAAGGAGCCCAAAGGGAAATTAGAAATTCTGTCTTCAGAGCAGGGCTTGAATAAATTTATAACTACATGAGAACAATGAGGAGAAAAATGAAATATAGAACAGCTGCTTTTGAAGTAAGTACCATCCATCCTGTGCAGTGAATAAATCAGGGATCCCTGGGAAAAAAATGGTATGTGATCATATGTTTAAATTGTGTCTTCATATTCATTGTAGCATTGCATTAGGTCCGTGCAGAAACTTCACTTGTAATCTAATGTGCTTTGGGTACTTGGTTGTGCAAACTTAACAAAAGTCTCTGTGTGAATTTTGATTGCCTGTTTGCACACACGTTTTTTCCTTTAATAATTTTTTGCAACCCTCTTTGGTTGGTGGAAGGAGCTGCCACAATGTTGTAGGATGCTTTCAACACCTCTTTGCTAATCAGACTGTGAACATCCCTCCCTGTGACACACTGGACTGCTCTGGAGCTTTGATAAACACCAGGATTTTGGGATGCTGCTCTCTCCACAGAATGGGGTGAAACCCTCCCTTGGCAGGTATGCATGCTTTGGAGGACAGCCTGGGAAGGCACTATACCACCCGCCCACCCAGAGGGAGAAGAATGGCATGGGGGAAGCCCTGTTTCCTTCTCCACACAGGTGAGTACCCCTGGTTCACTCATACTGCAGGCATGGAGCTTGTTGCTACCATTTTGGGAAGGAAAATGTTGTCGCTGAGCTTGCCTCCTGAGTTTCTCTAGTTCTTAGTGTGGGTCTGAAGTGGTGGGTCCCTAGGTGATGGGAGCCCGAAGAGCTGTGGATGCTGCCCTTACAGCTGCTGTCTGGCTCCAGCATGGCCGCATGGCCCTACCTGGGGTAATGAGCCCAGGCCATGTCAGCAGTAGCAAACAGTGTGTCAAATGCACATGCAAAGGACAAATTTTGAGAGCAAAGAAGGAGTTGTCAACAGTATTCAAGGAAAATGAAGAAAACATGGTGGTAAGACAGGGAGGTATAAAACCAATAAATTACAAATTTTGCGCCAATGAAGAACATTTCCATACTTCATGTCGCAGAATACAGTCTATTGCATCACAGTAATAATCATCATAAAATGAGATGCATGTTGCAATACCGTTATCACTTAATAGATCAAGTGCACAAATGTCATTGCTTATGGACATTTACTGAAACAGATTTATTTGAAAGTGAACTGAATTAATCAACAGGTCACCCCTACCTCCGCCTTTTAGAGGAAGTCAAATCAGTTCCCGACATGTACCCAGCTGCGGTAAGGGAGTACTGAGCAGGGAGCTTAGTATGCAAGCAGCTGCTGTTCTGCTTCTGCCTAAGTGAGAAAACAGGATGGTTTCAACAAGCTGTTAGTAGCTCCGTGTATGTGCTGTATAATGTATTATGCAAATACACTCCTTTAAACATTAATTTGAGGTCAGTCTGGAAAAATGCCAATATTCTTATAGTTAGTTGAGAAACTGCTCTTTGATAAGGTTAGTTGCTAATTTTGTTAATTTGTTATTGCAACCCATATTAAGCCATTTGATCTTGTCATTGAAAATACCAATTTTCTTCTGCTTTAATCACTTCAATATTTATTACAATCGTACCAGTCTGTTCAGATAATAATTGACCAAACAAAAGACTGCACTCAAGTTAACGGCATCATTTTCTTACTTGTGTAACTGCTACCAAATAGTGGCCAGCTGGGCTCATTGTGGGGCTGAATGCCCAGAGTTTTCAGGAATGACAGAGCAAAACAATGCTGCATAGGCTGAGGCCAAGTGGTGTTATGAAGACTTGGACTTGAAATGGCACACTACATATTCATATTTGGAAAACAAGAAGCCTGATTATCTCTGCTAATTGTGACTAAACTAGTAGCTAAGGTGAGGTGTTTGTCTGGAAAAGACATAAATTGTCTTTGTGGTTTGGCTGCTCATAGTGAAGTGATAAGTGTTGGAAGATTGCATTAAGCAGCTGAAAGTCAGAGGATATACAGATCACAAAGCATCTCAATTGGCTTTCACAGTTATATGACATTGCACATAAACTAGCTCTGCCTAAAGGGCCTGCTTAGTTTGTGGTTAGGTTAGTTAACTCATTAAGTAATATGTTATCAGGATGTTAGAAGACTAAAACCGGCATGAAAGAGTAATGCATATTTTTCTACATTTCTGGGGAGCTGCAGCTCATTGGCATTGCTAGGCTCTACAATATTGTCACTTGACTGATAGCATACTTGCTATTGGCAGTACGGTTTTTGCCATACTGCCTTATGCAGATCAATTAAGACATGAATCCAGTGCCAATCTAATCTTTGTTTAAGGCTACATTTCCTGATTTGTGGCGATGCGGACTAGAGGACCCTGTAGGAACACTGACTACAGGAAAATGGCTGAACGTGAAGCCATTTTCCCAGTTTTAGGAGAAACATGTTGTGAATGAAACAAATGCCAGTAATTTTAGGCCGTATGTATCCTGCTGTGCTTAGAGCTCAAAAGCATCAAAGATTTGAGGGCTCAAGTAGTGCTGGTGATTTAACAGGTGTTGAGGAAAGATCTCATACAAATCTTTTGTCAACAAACTTCTGCATGTGACATGGCCAGTAATATATACT
The DNA here is from genome assembly GCF_964188355.1 of Buteo buteo. Classification (NCBI taxonomy): domain Eukaryota; kingdom Metazoa; phylum Chordata; class Aves; order Accipitriformes; family Accipitridae; genus Buteo; species Buteo buteo. Next base: position 63,120,187 of record NC_134204.1, read on the forward strand.
AGTTATTTACTACTGCAAAAACATTCATGCAGAAGCTGCTGCTCCACAGAATGATGAAACTATTAAAGCACAGGATTCTGCCATCCAAATGACATGTGAGAACATGGCTGAGAGTTGTGCAATCAGAGCAGTCATTTTTTCAATGAAGATCCTCCACAAAGGTCCTAACTGCAGTCTGTGTGCACTTTATTTCTGGCAGAATAAATGCTGAACACCTCCATTTGTGAATATACCCAGAAACTGTGTTTACTTTTGAAAATAAAGACTGGCTTTGCAAACTGTACATGCAATTAAGTGGTTCAGCTGCATACAAGTGTGCCACAACTATGCACACAAAGAGTTTTTGTGTGCATATAAGCATGTGTAGAGGGTCATTTGTTACTGTTGTACTTTAATCAAGTGCAAACCCTTCTTCTGCAAAACAATAGACAATTCCTGTTCCAATTCTCTAAGTAGGCAAGAAAAAAAGCAAGGTAGAAAGCAGTTATATCATATATATATACAGCTATTACACGTGAAATGATCCTCTGCAGCTATCTTTTTTGTTTGGTGTAATTTTTATTTTGAAACTTAAAAAAAATAAATCACTTTTGTATGAAACAGAAGAGATAAGGAGAGGAGAATTAATTTAATGGTCTTTTTGGCTAGGGAAGGAGGAGTTTATCTCTGTGACTCTTTTCTTATGTGCTGGAGATGAAAGCACCCATGTGCAGTATGAAAAGTACATGTACACATTTGCTGTGTGTACCCCTGCCAGTTGTCAAGCAAGTAACTGAAGGAAATGGTAGTTGTTCCACAGGCAAACTGGCACTGAAGAGTGATGAAATGTGTTTGTTTCTAGTAGGTGTCACAGATACATGCTGACAGCTACAGACTGATGAGCAGCAAGCATCTGAGGTTCTGTTAAAGGAGGAGAGGGTTCCCTGGCACTGACAGACCCCACTTCTAATTCGGTCTGTCTCCTTTCTGTCTCTTCAGACCCAACTGTTATTCCAGTCAGCTCTTTCCTGCCTGCTAGACCGTAACTCCTACTTTATGCTTCCTGCACATGATTCCTCACACGACAAAACTTAACTAATAACTCTTCCAGTCTCAATATCTTTCTCCAAGACTTTTTCTTTCCCCTTTCTCCCCACCCCACACACCCAGCTTCCTCATCCCTTGCTGAGCCCTCTTCTGCCATTTTTGGTTGTGTTTCTGCTTAGTTAGATCCAGCACCACATTTTCCCGACATGTCTTTCCCTCTTCTGTCCTCTCTACCTTGGTTGGTAGCCTCATTCTGAGCAAGAGTGGAACCTGAAATTTTTCAAACTGTTTGACTGAAGGCAGACAACAAGCTTAGAATCTTTTGGATTCAGTGGTTGAACTTGTCAAAACTAAAGTAATTATAAATGGGTTTTATTGGCTATGTCCCTAGAATCCAGTAATATTTGTACAAAAATATGAAAACTGAAATGCTGTTCTTGGGTACATAAGATACAGTCCTTTTTTCAGCATGAAAAAAAAACCCCTAAAATTCAATAGCAGTTATAATTAATTATTTATTATAAGGCACTCAGACATTCTGAATCATGAACAGAAACACTCTTCTAAATTATCCAAAAGTATAAAGAACCCTAACAAGGTTAGTTTGAATTGTTTATGATGGGAAACACAAAGCCACTGATCCTTCTGTGCTTATGGTATATGACCATAAAAAATACACGAATGCAAAAATTGGCCAACAAAACAGACATTTGGGCTCATCTCAACCCCACTTTCATGCTTTGCACTGTATCTCCTTCTTTATTAGCTTTGTTCAGAGTTACTTGGTATATCACTTATATAGGATTAAGGATTATTTAATCACTTTAACCTTAGGTTTGCTGTATCTATTCACGTGCTCTTCCATATTAGTAACACAGCATCTGTCCTTGTGGTGTGGATCTTTTCAATATGAGCTGACTGAAAATTTGAATGTTTGGTGCTCACAAATTTCTGATACGTTGACATTTATTTCCATATTGAAATGGGATTAAATGTTTGATGTATCAAAAGATTTCATTTTAAAAAAAGAAGTAATAATTTTGAAATATCAGTTGTCTTTGAGGGAATGCAAGTGGAAAAAATGAACATTTTAACAGACAATTCTTCACCTGTTCTATTTGTTTCTCCATCCAGTTTTGAGAAATAATGAGATACCAGCCATCTATGCAGTGCTTTAATAAAAAGCCCAACTACTTGTAAATACAATCACTTATCCAGATTAAAGTGTTGTAGTCATTAGGATAGAGATTTTAAAAAATATAATGCAAAGAACTGTACTGAGAAACTAGTCTTCAGAAAAATTGTGGTTTGGATTACCTCCGAAAAGAAACTTTTTTTTTTTTTTTCCTAAAATGATTAATAAAAATCAAACAATACATCAGTGGTAAATAAAGGTTATTTGTAACATTCTGCTCCTTTCTTAATAAATGAGAATATTTTCATTTTTTCCTTAGATGCTTGAGAGAAATAGAAATATGGACATAATTTTCCTATGTTCATTAAACTTTAAATTTTCAATATATGAGTATACCTCAGAATAATTTATGTTAATGTTTGTTTACTTCTGTGGAGGAAAAAATATATATGGGTACATATTTATTATTTGAGACGTAGGCTGCACTTTCTCAGCTAATGATTCCCAATTTGAGAAGAATAGTGTTTCTGTTTCCAGCTTTGCATATGGAATGTGGTGCATGCTACAAAACTCCTGATCAATATTTGATGACTATTAATTTTCTGCTAAGTCATCCTGGAAGTGTAGGAGATTTTTTTTTTTTAGTTTTCTTTTCTTTACTTTTCTAAAACACCACAGCTTCCCTAGCACAAATATTCAAGGAAAGCTTAAAAAAAATGAACTTGAATATTACAACGAAATTCATTTCGGTCTACACAGTTAGTACTCTTACGTTGAGTACCACATTCTGTCCTGGTTTCAGCTGGGCTAGAGTTAATTTTGGTTTTAGTAGCTAGTATAGTGTTAAGTTTTGGATTTAGTATCAGAATAATGTTGATAACACACAGATGTTTTCAATTATTGCTAAGTAGTGTTTATACTAAGTTAAGAATTTTTCAGCTTCTGATGGCCAGCCAGCAAGAAGGCTGGAGGGGCACAAGAAGTTGGGAGGGGACACAGCCAGGGCAGCTGACCCCAACTGGCCAATGGGGTATTCCATACCATGTGACATCACGCCCAGTATATAAACTGGGGAGGATGGCCTGGGGGAGGATCGCTGCTCAGAACTAACTGGGCATCAGTCAGCAAGTGGTGTGCAATTGCATTGTGCATCACTTATTTTGTATATTCCAATCCTTTTATTAGTATTGTCATTTTAATATTGTTATTATTAACATTATTAGTTTCTTCCTTTCTGTTCTATTAAACTGCTCTTATTTCAACCCCTGAGTTTTACTTTTTTCCTTCCAATTCTCTCCCCCATCCCACTGGCTGGGGGGGGGGGGAGGGGGAAGTGAGAGAGGGGCTGTGTGGTGCTTAGTTGCTGGCTGGGGTTAAACCATGATACATACAGGTACATAACTTAGAGTTCACACATAATGATTATTGATATAAGTTGTTCTGTCAGGAAACAGACAATATCATGTCTGCTATATTCATGAGCAAAACAATACAAATTAAGTGTTCTAAACAATGTGCTAACCAGAAATTATTAGCTCACTGTGTGCACCAATAATTTTGAATAATGAATGCCTGAGAACATTGCCATTTGTTAGTGGCCAATTTGCAAAGAAACAGGAAAATTTGTCAAATAAATTATGCATTACAAATCATATGTTCTGTTTTCCTTGGATATGAGGTTGGCTTCAATAAATCTGTCCTTTTAAAATCCCTGAGCCCTTTCAGACTACCACTTTATTATCACTTCAGAGGCTTCAGACTTAACATTTCCTCAATACTGATTTTGTAAAAATCAAAGGATGTTTCACCTCCTAGCAAAAATAAGTATCCGGATGTTGTGGAATCATTATTTAGCAGTATTTTCTAAGGAGCAATATTTACCTTCTGATGTTAGACATTATGAAACATTTAATAGAATCATGCGTTTTCATGGCTTACATGATGGATTCATTTGAGCTGATACTGTTTTGTGTTGAAATATTTTAATAAAATATTTAATATATAATTATATAATATATGGTGTATATAATAATTATCTATTATCATATACATGATATGACTTTCACATTTAAAAATATATATAATATATTACCATATAATGTACTTATACTACTTTTCTCTTCAGGGTTAGCTTATAATTTTGTCAGAGTACTTTTCCTCTAGCCTTTTCTGCTCATAACAGAAAAGCTTCTAGCAAGGGTTTGAAAGGTGATCATCTTAACAAACACGCCTAGTGCTACAGGCTTCAGCTTGGTCTATGTGTTGGAAATCACATATGCTGTCTCAGTGGTTTTTTTGACCTGTAAGCTTGAATATTATTTCTGCTGCACTTATATGGGATTTAAACAGAAATGTATGCTGTTAGTTCAACACAGGATGTAAACTTTGTAACTTAAGGAATTATTCCCAATTTGTAGGGTTAATGGTCTGGAAAGATATGGGATTACATCATATGGTTTGTGAAGTTACTTTCTTAATATCTCCTTTTTAAAGTTCTTGCTGTGTGTTTTCACTTTCAAAACTATCTGTATGAATAATTGCAAGGTACACGTGGAAGTTATCTACATAAAGTATTGTTCTTTTCTCACTGTCACAAATACCACATCTATGTTAGGGGAGAGAGAATTGACTAAAAAGTTCCCAGCAACTTCATAATTCAGTTGTCATGGTTTAACCCCAGCCAGCAACTAAGCACCACACAGCCACTCACTCCCCCTGTGCCCCCCCCCCCTCCCCCCGGGGGATGGGGGAGAAAATCGGGAAAAGAAGTAAAACCCGTGGGTTGAGATAAGAACGGTTTAATAGAACAGAAAAGAAGAAACTAATAATGATAACACTAATAAAACGACAACAGCAATAATAAAAGGATTGGAATGTACAAATGATGCGCAGGGCAATCGCTCACCACCTGCCAACCAACACCCAGCCAGTCCCCGAGCGGCGATTCCCCGCCCCCACTCCCCCAGTTCCTAAACTAGATGGGACGTCACATGGTATGGAATACACTGTTGGCCAGTTTGGGTCAGGTGCCCTGGCTGGGCATGAGAAGCTGAAAAATCCTTGACTATAGTCTGAACACTACTGAGCAACAACTGAAAACATCAGTGTTATCAACATTCTTCTCATACTGAACTCGAAACATAGCACTGTACCAGCTACTAGGAAGACAGTTAACTCTATCCCAGCTGAAACCAGGACACAGTTTATTGTAAATAATGGTTAAAATAATGGCATATTCCTCTGAATTTCATCCCTTCTTGCCATGTCTCCGTCCAAAACACATACATCAATATTTACTGCTGTTTTTTCATTCAGCCCTACAGTTCAAATTTCTTTGTCTAAAAACAAGGAAAAAAAAAATCTATGCATCCATTTTGCAGACTTTTTGTCATCTCAGTTCTTTGTCATTTGAATTTTCATTTTAGAATGTTCACTCCCTTTTCCTTGAAAGTACAATATTTTAATAGTGCTGCAGAAAATAATTCCTACTGTGTTGTTTCTGACATTTTGCAGAATGGAATAATATAGTAACTTTAGTTTCTGAGGGTAACATCTAATAACATTTGGCCTAAGTATTATAGAGAAAAGCATTGTGGTAAATAAAATATAAATGAGTGTGTGTTATTTATTCCAAATATAGTTATGATGAAGGTACTGAGAATACTACTTCAGACTGATTTCTCTTGAGTAGTTGCACAGGAAGAAGAGGTGCCATTTCTCAAAATACAGTACATTTTTTACATTAGTTTTCATTCTGAATTGGAACAAAACATTTAATATTGAAACAGGTTTTTTGTAAAATAGATTGGAATGAACCTGTTAACTTTTAGGTAGTAAATCACAATGTAAAGTAAAAATGTAATAAATTTAAAATTTCAAAGCAAAGAAGTGTAACACTATCTCAATAAGGTTGACGTTGGAATATTTTGACCTTTTCAAATTCTTTCAATTAATTGAAAAATCATATTACCTCAACTTTAAATGTATACATATTATGAATTATACAATTATAAATCAAATTTTCTATTTTTAATTGTCCATCTGGAAAATACAGTGATAAAAACTTGAAGCGTTATAAAGTTGCTGCAAAGGCTGTTATGACAATCTTATTACATAAGATACTTGTGTGTGATTGAACAACTTCATTATATCATATTAAATTAGTATTTCTAACCTCAAATATATAGTTTTAAGACTTACTAAATGCATTCTGCTAATCTTTTTATTTTACAGTAAACCTTATAAAGCAAAAAGACTTTCCAGATACAAGAGCAGTATTTGTTACTTAGTAATTTGCTTCATAAAGCATGATGACCATGTTAGAATTAGTATTAGATGAGGCACATGAAAAATCCAGTGCTTTTGCTGTCTTCCCTCTAAAGGAAAGTATAGTAACTGCCTAAAAACCTACCATATCAGGATTTTTCCCAGCAAGTTACACCAGGTCAGTTCTGAACATAATTGCTTTTGTAAATGTTAGCAGCTGTAGGATATCAGGATTTTAATTTACCAGGGGAAATAACTACTCAACCATGCAGTGTATCTGACATTGACTTGATCCTGGTATGATTTACGAGGTGATAACTTTGATTCAATAGCTGGTACACTTATTGTAATTCACTGAGAGGTGACTGATTTGACGTACAGTGGTTGCTCTTAAAAAGTTAATTCTCTTTTGGTTGTTTCCTTAGGTTTGAGAGAGAATCCATACTTAAAAGGTGGAGAGCACTGGAACTGATGACTTCTCTGAAGGTGGAATGAACTTTTGAAGTGTGACCTCTGTACAAAATGTTTACTTTGATGAATGTATCCAATTCCTATTCTGATAGGAGATGTGCCTTAGAATATTTTTGTAGAGTTCCTTGGTGTTTGGTACTGGCTAAACCCAGATGATAATTTAAACTTCAAGTGTATCATGGAATTTTATCATTTCAGCTTCAGCAGTAATACAATACTGTAAATTTCTACCACTGTGAAATTGGCAATCTGGGATTTTATTTTGTCTTTTTTTTTTTTTTTCTGTAGTGAGAATGCTTACATTATATTCTAAATGATGTTGATTTCCGGACTGCTAACACTGCAGGTTCAGTCAGGTTCGTGAATACCTTATCACATTGGCTGTTTTCCATCTTGAACATCTTTGCTAGTAAAAGGAGGACAAATCAATACTCCACTTGAACCTGTGCTGCCCCATAGACTCCTGTTTTCAATTACAGACATGGCAAATCCACAGAATTTATCAGAGTGTTTGGGGTTTTTTTTCATACTATCAAGAAATGTAAACATTGGGATTTCTTTATGAAGTTGTGCTTAAGCTATAACTATATATAAAACCCCTGAAGTTAAACACCTTAAATTTTTATTACTCATAACTCTTAGTTTGAATGCCTCATTTGATGTATTTTGTTTGAAATATAGTTAGATGCTTTGACCTTGAATCCAGTATCTGTGGGTGTCACTTCAATTTCTGGCAGATTTAGAAAGATAGTTATCAAATTGGAATTTATGAATACCTGATTTTAACATGGGGGCAGATTTTGATCTTATGTGAAGATTACACTGGGTTAAATCATTTGGCAGAGTGGAGTAACTCACTGAATAAGGTTATTCTGAATTTATATTTGTTTAACTGAGAAGACCACTTATATCTCATTTTTTTTAAGAAAATGTGATGATTTAGTGTTATAGTTTTATGTTTTAGAATTCTGTAAAATCCCACATTCCTTCAGCCATTAGTATTAATGAAAATTAATTACTTTCTTGCCTTCCCCAGTTTTGCTGTAACAGATTTTGTTTCCATTATAGACTCTATTTTCCTCTTGTTGAATAAATGGGGCTAGCTGTGTTGGTAGTTCACCATGCATGTATCAAGAGAGTCTTTTCTCTTCAAATTTAATTTTCTTTGATTTTCACAGCTTTGCATAGATATCCAGTGTGGAAAAGCTCTTAGACTGTCTTTTAAAAAAATGAGTTTAGTGCCTGTGAATAGATCAATATCCCCAGAGGCTGGAATGTTCTCTTTATTCAGTGAAAACACACAACAAAATACAGGAAAGGTATAAACTTTTGGCTGGTTTCCTTGTGCAACTAAACAAAGGGCTGAAATGGCAATATCTAAATATGAGTATTTTGTTTTCATTGAAATTTAGAAGTGAATGTTGAATCTACCAAGGAAAGTATATTTATGTATGGGTGTGTGGTAACTGCGTGGCTAATTAATTTCTATTCAGGCTGCTAAGCAGCCTTCACATGGTAGGAATCTGCAAATTACCACTGAGCTGAGCTGAATTTGAAGAATTAAATGATGATTCAGAGCATCCAGTCTTATGACTCATTCATTTTCTATTGATTAGAGTCTGGACGTGTTGATTGTCCAGGATTGTCAAAAAGTAGAATTACAAGTAAACTCTTTTCATTATTTTAGTAATGTTTATCTGTCTAGATTAAAAGTTAACATCCAGGAGCCTTCACATTCATACACTGTACAAACATGTGGGAAAAAACCCAAAGTCCTTATGTGATTTACTAGTCTTTTCTGTTTTCAAAATTCGTTTAGGATCATAAAATGATTTAGTTTGGAAGAAACATCTGTAGGTCCCATCTAGCCAAAGCAAAGCAGGGATACCTTCCAAGTTAGTGTTGTTCAAGGCCTTATCCAATTGAATTTTGAAAAGCATCCAAGAATGGAGGTTCCACGACCTCTCTGCATAACGTGTCCCTGCACTTACCTGCTCTCTCTGTGGAAGATTTTTCCCTTGGTTGGCATTTGCATTATCGCAACTTTTGCCTCTTGTCTGTGCACCTCTGAGCAGAGCCTGCCTCTATAACACCCTGTTAGGTAGCTGATAAGATTGATATCAGATTGTTCTTCTCTAGGCTCAAAAATCTGGCTTCCTCAGCCTCTTTGTGCTCCAGATCAACCAAAGGTACTAATCATTTAAGGCCAAAGCCACAGAGATTTGAAGTACCTGGATCTTACTTGGTATCTCAGTACTTAATTTCACACCACCACCCCCCCACACCCCCTTGTACTGTAGACAAATGGCTTTGTGGATTTAGCCTGAAAATTGCAGGCTTGCTTTCTGATTTGAATAATTTCTTAAGCTACTATCCACCAACATTGTAAATGAGTATGAGGTAAAGTGACGGGGTAGGAGGAGAGAAATAGCTGAAATATTTCCACAGCTAAAGAAGCTATATGTGCATCAAAGGGGATAGTAGTGAATCATTTAAAAAAATTTTCTCTTGTTCCCTGATGTAGATGTCATTTTAAATTATCTTATTTATCGTCTGTGTTTTTTAATGTGCCATTTTAAAAATGAAGGCAAAAAGGCAAAAATCAATGTTCACATTTTAAATGAAATCCTGCTTGCACATGCTGTGCAAAAAAGAGAAACAGATTTGTCATTCTAAAGACAGCATTAATCCTGCCAGTATTTGTAGAGAGCTGCTATCCATAAATGTGTGTGGAATAGATAGTCTAATTGCTTCATTCATAGTTGCAGGATATGCATTCTCTTCCTTGGTGACAGCAAACTTCATGTTGTTTCCTATTCACTGTATTTCTCAAAGAAGATCAGGACTGCATATCAATCACAGAAGCATCTGCTTGCATTAAACATTTCTTGCTCTTTTCCTGTGACAAGTGATTTATTGTCATGTTTGACAGTGCTTGTGTTTGTGTCATGTCAATGCTGCCCAGAATCTTTTTCTTATAATTCAGTAGTGTTTGAGCACTCGTCACTTTTAAATGCATTGCTTAACCCTCACATTACTGGTATTGTCCAAATTGGCAGTCAAACAACTTCTTGGAAGGATCTGAAATTTTTAAAGCCTTAATTATACAAATAGTCAGATTGTCTATATGTCTGCATGTTACTTGTGACCGCTCATGTGTTTTTGTCTGTTAGGAAATAATAAATGACATTCCTGCTGCAGGAGAGAGCAAAAGATAAAATAGCTACTCAGAGGGTAGAGAAACTTTAGAATAAATACGCATGTACAGCAGTAGCAGGGGAATGTCTGATGTTTGGTATATATTTTTATAATACAAAAGTCAAAGCATATGCCGTTTAAAACACCTTCTCTTTGTAGACTCTGGGGATGACTTTCTCATATATTTTCACTAGTTTTTTATCTTTTTTTTTTTTTTTAATCGCAGACAATTCCCAGTCTCAGGGCAGGGGGTGGGGCACTATCGGTCTAAGTGAGTCTTTTATTTTTGCATTATTTTTTCCTACAGAGATGCATATTTTCTGTCAAAATTAGGTGCAAATATAGTCAAGCCACAAATCCAGATAACAGAATTGTCCACAGGGATAAAAGCTGGAATATTTCAGCAATAAAAGTATAAACCTCTATTGTCTGAGATAATGGAGATACCTATTTTTGCTTATTGTAACACTTTAGACACAATATTTCTCATAAAAGTAGATTTATTGTCCTTGTCTTTTTAGTTTGCCTTTCTTTTTCATTTACTTTCTTTTCCTTCACTTATTTTTTTCTCCTTCATTCCTCCCTCAAATGCCTCTTTCTTTTCATTTTTTTAGTACTTTTTGCCCTAGGTCATGTTTCTAACTTTCCTTTTCTTCTTTTTTCTTTCTCTCCTTTTAAAGCCGTATATCCTATGGCATTAAAAAAAACCCCAAACATACTTTTTTTTCTTCTCATCCTGCTTTCCCCAGTATATCATCTGTGTGTTCTTATGATTTATTTTGTATGTATAGTCTTTCTTCTCTTTCCCAGTGTATATTCATCCTCACCTTGTGTAACTGAAGGGAGAACACAAATACTTGTCCTGCTGCCTTTTCTCAAGTCCCACATCACCAGGAAATAAACAGAAAGAAAAGCTAACTTTAACTCGTACATGTTTTGATGCCTGCTCTTCTCCTACACAAAGCATCGTTGTCATCCACTCCTTTTTTCACTCTCTCTCAAAAAAAGTTGTGTTTCCTCTGAGCATCTCAGGACACTCAACAGTGCTTTTATTGAGAAGCATGATGTAGCTTCTTTTTTGTGGACTTTTAAAGTTTTGATCTGTGGTGTAGGACACAAATGACTAAAAAAATGCTACCCACTCATTGCAAGATAGTGCTTATCCTATTGGATTAACCTTTAATTTACTTATTTTTGTGGTTCACCTCATCCGGTTTGGGTGTGTATACCTCTCATCAGTGAGTCCAAGGAAACTATTTTGTGGAGAAGAAATCTTTGCAAGCCACAAAAGGATTTTCTTCTGCTCTCCAGATGATACTTTTAGGGTTAGTGAGGATCATTCAGAATTTGTGTATTCCTTCTGACCTGCTTTTTTATCATGTGCGAGTTTCCCACTGGTGCAAGCAGTTAGCCTAATGATCTCATGAAAAAGTTGTGAAGCAACATCTGATTGCTTGGCTGGGAGGCTCATTTCTGTAATTTCTTCCTAGAAGCACAAGTCTACACCACTTACAGCTTGCTCAGAATGGAGTAGCATGTTTGTTCTTGGTTTGTGCAATTGTGAACACATAATGCTTGACCTGTTTTATTTTGGCTGACAATGGAGTGGCAGACTGGCTTTAAACTGCCTCTGTGGGGTTTAAAAGCCTTTTGTGAAGCAGGACATGGCTGTATTTAAGACTTGTTCCTTCCCTGCTGATGGAGACACCACAACATATACCTCTTAAATATACATCTTTTATGTCAGTGTGTGAGTAAGCCTTTGCTGGATTGTCCCTTAGAAGGCAGAGCTCAGTCTCTGCTATATGTAGTTAGGGGTCTGTGTCCCTCACTTTAAGAAAAACACCTAAAATACTGTATTTTTGCTTGTGGTCAGTGCTCAAACAGCCACAGGAATCTCTGTAGTTTTTGTTTATTCTCCATATGCTTCCTTGATCAGTTTACTACATTTTTACCTAGAATAATCTCTTGGTTTTTAAATGTTGGCATTTAGGTGTGTGTTTTAGTTTTCTATGGAGCTGAACTGTGCAAGCTGTTTTGTGGAAATGGAGGCATCGTTACCTGGGAAAGCAGTCAGTAATACATGTAATTTTCATTTGTTTTGTCAGCCTAATACTAATGTACTGTGTTTGCATACAGACAATTCTCCCAGTAGTCTCCTTCCTGTACTTTCTTTGATCATTGATTGGCCTGTTGCAATCCTGGGTTCCTGAGGCTGTGTTACTTTAGGTGTGCTGGACTACCAGTCACCTTCTGCCTTTATTTATGTACAAGTACTCTGACTACTGTAGTGCATTCTACCAAAATAGCTTGATTATCCCTTAGTTAATGCTGAATGGTCACAAAGTGAGTATTTTGAAGGCAAGAGGCTGTTAGCTGTATAAAAAAAAACCCAAACCCTTTGTAATACCGCTGTACCACTGTATTGTGCTGTGCCCTGCACCACTTTTGAAAGATTAAGGATAAAAGGTTTTGCCTGCTGTGGCAGAAGACACTTGTTGATATGAAGGTGCCAATCATCTGGTGGTAACAGACTTTTCACCTACCTGCTTCAGGAATGAAGCACCATAAACACAAGAAAACGAGCAACCTGCTCCTTCTCATGTTAAAATTCAGATACCTCAGATTGGTTTATTGTCAGTGTCTATCCATCTTCTCTGTATCGCTCAGGATTTTGTAGATTTTTGTCATATTCCCTCAAGGTCCTTTATTTTTCTAAAATGTCCTAGCCTGCTTGACTGTTGTTTAAAAGGAACATGTTTTATACTTTTAGCTAAAGCAGCAAGGAAGTTTGAGTACCTTCCAGTTCTACCATATCCTTTCTGAGATAGAGTCCAGAACTGCAGACAGTATTCATGGTTCATATGCAGCATGGATTTATGTAGCAAAGCAATTATGTTCTCTTCTTTATTTGCTAATCCTTTCTTGATGTTTGCTTTGCTTGTTTGTTCTCTTATTTTATCTCTGCTGACCACCAAACTGTTTATCATACTACTCAGGAGCAAGGTCTTGGGGTTAATGGACGATTGAGAACAATTTTAACTTCATACAAGGAAGTCTTCCCCCATGCCACCCCCTGCCTAGTTTTACATTTAGTCACATTGATTCTCATTTGCCATTTTAGATACATTCCTTGGTTGTGTGAAACACACTTCATTTCAATTAGTCTTCATCCTTATGATGCTGAATAACAGGGCTGACAGCAAACTTTGCCACCCCATTTCTCACCCCCTTTTTCAGGACATACAAAAATGTTGAACAGCCACATACACCTGTGGAACTGGTAACTTCCCTCCATTTCAAGAATTAATCAGTTTTTATCAGTTTTATGTTACTTGTCTTTTAAATTTTTATTTGTCTATGCAAGGACCTTCCCTTTTGTACCGTGGCTGCTTACTTTGCTAAAAAGTCAGGTATTGTGATGAGTCCTCCACAACAGAAGGTCCTACCATGGGAATCTTCAGCTTCTTCTTTGAAGGCACATGCGAAAAATTCCTTTGGCCTCAAATCCTATGTGGACACACTTGGCAAAGTGAGGTGAGTGAATTTAGGCTTCATCTCTATTTCCCAGGACTCTAAATCGCAGCCTCAAGATAGGTACATAAGCTCAGGCAGGAAACAAGATTTCACATGTGCATTAATCTTTAACACTCCCTCTTGGATTTCTTTGGGGTCCCAGTGCTCAGCATGTTGGCTGTTTGCATTCCTGAACCAGCCTCCTCATTCACCCCTGTGCTATGTGCAAAGATTTTTGTTTACCAAAGTCAGTTTCATATATTCCAGTTCCTGAGCTAAATATCTATTAGGCTTTCTAGTGCTGAATATCACAATGCCTAAGGCCCTTTATTGATGCCTGTGTTGGGAGTTCGTATAACAGCAGCTTTTGCCATAAAACAGGGTTTCATCAATTGAGGGATGTGAAAAAGAAAGATGTGAATAAGCAGCTGGATATAACTGTGAAGTGTCAGCAGGAAGTAGCCTTGGAAAAGGCAAGTATGATCCTAAGATGAGGGGAAAAGAATTCTTAGGAAACAGAAAAGTGTTAAATGTATTAATGCTTGTTCAGGGTTTGGGTGAGAGGTTTTTCTTGATTTCATGTTCAGTTCTTGTTTCTTATATTAAAAAAACAAATAAATAAAAGCTAGGCTGGTGTAGATTAGGGTTCCTTGGATGGCTGGGGTAGTAGGAATCCTTTCTCTTTAGTTTAGAAGAGCTCACTTTGTTTAGCCTACTGATATCCAAGCATGGATGTAAGGACATCAAAAAATTAATTGTAGAGAGGAAAATAACTATTTATAGTAAAAGGCCAAGGGGGTAAGCAGGGCATGAATTAATTTTAATTATTATATGAAGTTACTCAGTAATTAGATGCCCCCATTTCTAGAGCACCCTTCTACTGTGAACAAAGAAAACATTTTTCAAAATGCAGAACACAAGCTAAGTATTTGTGACACTATGGGACTGCACTGGATGATCCAGGAGGTGTATTCCAGTCATTTGTTCCTAATGTACAGGGAAAACTTTCAGGTATTCTCTGTGACAGACATACTTACAAAAATTATTGTCTGTAATTTTGTTTTCTATTACCAAATGAAAGAATTTGAATGAACCTGTTTTATATAAGGCATGTACAGATGACTATATTTCTGCATGCTTTCTTGTCCTATTTTGGTTTGCCAAGAGCTGTGAATCTTGACTGGTAAAATTAGACTAGCACAATGTCTATAGTAGCTCTAGCCAGGTCTCTCTGATGTGAATCTCTGATAAGGCTGCATCTTGGCATTGTTTTTTCTGTGTTTTTAGGTAGTTTTTGCCCAGCCTGGGCAACTGTGTTTTATAGGAGATATTCTGGGCAGTCAACACAAAAAACCATATGTAAGTTATTTCTCCAAGTTCATTCAGTAGTACTCTTTGGGACATTAAGACAGATTGTAATTGTGTAAAACAGGACAAAGGCCGTTTTTGATGAAAAATTGGAAATTGTATTGCCAGTAATTTTCCTTCTCTATGGAGTATGCAATTACTACTACAAAGGATTTTGACATTTTACAATGTAAAGTTTGATAATTGAAGCTTGTCAGGGTTTTATAGATAGGGACTGATCTCATCCAATCTTTTATATACAGTGTATTTCATCTTTGTGGTGATATTCGGCTTTTATTTTTTAAAGAAACAATTAAAATTTTCGGGCCCTTGTCCTTGACCGAACGCAAGATCACTAAGGCCATTTGTAGCTGATCCTCTTAGGTTTAGTTACCTGAATACCTGGCTCAGACTGACTAATTCTATGAGGATGCAGCAAAGAAGCTGTCATAAAGGAACTGCTGTTGTTTCTGCTGAGCTCTTAGTCCTGGAAGATATTTGGTGCCTTATAAATATTAACTGAATTGTTGTAATAAAACCCATTTGTTATTTATAGCATGTCTTTATTTTTTGTCATGCATAATTTAGTATCTTTTAGCATGAATGTAATTGCTAGGCTTTTGCAAATATAATTTATATTGAGCTTAAAGGATGGAAAGAAACAGCTGTGTTCTAGTCTCTGGATTTCTGTAATGTCTCTGCTGCTGCCATATGGTAAAATTTAAATATATAAACATGATCAGAGTATGAAAGGTACAGCATATATTCTACGCTAATCCAGTTTTAGAGTAGTTTGTGAAGACAGTCATTATTTAGATATTTTTTGGCTCTATTAGTCTGTATCTTCTTAAATGAACAGCTTCATATCACAGAAGGGAAAACAGATTTGAAAGGAACAACAGCTCTTCACACCTACCTATCACTAAATCCCTAATCCAAACAGATTTTTTTTTTTAACAATAGTCAGATAGGAAGTATACTTCCTATACAGCTCAATTGAAATTCTCTTTTGTATCTTCCAGACTTAGTTACTTTATTTATAGCATACAAAACTGCTATATTGTAATTTAGCAGGTTATACAGAATCTGCTTGTTCAAACTGGTTGTGATAATCACCTTCTTCCTGGAGCATCTCATGATAGTTGCCTTGACTGAGATGAGATCATTGAACTGTTTGCTTACTGCTATGGACTGGACCTCTTTGTTATTAAAGAAAACTTTATCCATAGCTTGAAAGTTGTTGCAAAGTCTGGATATGGTCATCATTTTGAAAACAGGAAAATCAGAACTACAAGAGCATTTTTTATGTACAATAATTACAATTAATTTTGCATTTTAATGACCTAAATTCTACAGAAAATCCCTACCAAAAGACAATTTTATCAGTAATGTGACATCATTAGAGTTAGCCCTCATGCCAGTAAGATATATTCTTGTTATATGTTTGTCCATTATCTTAAAACTTGGCAATTTACTGCATTCAGGCAATAAATAACTGTCTGATTTGGATTGAACTTCAACACAAAGTTGTCCTACAGAAATTACCTTTTTTTCTTACAAAATTTGTTACAGTGAATTTTAAATTCTATATGAAACTATAAATTTTAAGAAATTGTTTTTTAAACAAAGGAATATCAAAATGGCTTATTTCACAGTCTTTGATCATAAATTATAAAAGTTAAAATGTATAATAATTCTCAGAGAATTCTGGGTTTACTCATGCATTTTATGGTCTAAACACAGGGAATTAAATATTTTATTCTTTTAATCCATAAAATTCTCTAAAACCTTGCCTTCCAGGCAAAACTGAGCATAGCTGCACCATAAGCTTCTGTTATGTTTGTAGTATATTGTAATTTTCTTTATCTTCACCTTCTTTGTTATTTATTTCACTTGGGGAAGGACTTCAAGATTAAGCTACCCATTTCTCACTGATTTAAAACTTTCCAGCTAATCCAAAGGTAAGTAGAACACAAACCTGTTCCATACTCAATACAAACTAGACTTACAGATTATTTTCCTCAGGCTAATATTGTTTTAAAAGACTATACAGTCGCTGTATTACTGCTGAAGTGTTAAATACAAATAGTTGATACCAGAACATTTCAAAATGGATAATTTGAATTCAAACTATAATTAAAGGATTAAATCCATTCTCTTCATTCAGAGCCACTAAGTTGAGATAACTTGCAGAAATCTGGTTTTGGATTTGCTCAGCCTTACTTTTTCTATGCCTGATATGAACGTGAACACAATACAAATATATTGAGACAAATTGGCTATGATTAAGCACTCAATCAATTCTATTGTGCTTGCTTTATCTTGTTTGCAATTGTTACCTGTAACATCGTATGACAACAATTAATGATCTAATGAATGCGAAGAATTAATATCTATGGAACGGCATTTGATCAACAAAAAAACAAATTCATAATCAAGTCTGAAGTGTCTTTCCTTTCTTAGAAAATCCATCTCCTTTTCCTTCCTTCAGAAACCCAACACAGAAATCTGTTCAGTTCTCTGATCAGAGGCTACAGTAGGTTTAGTGTGAGGGGAGCACTCTGGAAAATGGTCAAAGTTAATCCTACTATCTCTGTTATTTTATGAATCAAACGTCACTTCAGTTTTGAATAAGTGCTTTGCACACATCATACAGAACTTACCTATTACCCTGATTCCCTCTTTGAGGACTCTGGACACAGACCATCTTTAGATCTTTGCTACAGAGAACCCACCTGTGATAGAACATCAGACTGAGGATGGTTAATTCATAACAGTATTATTCCACTGAAGAGCTTGCAGCTGGAGAGCACTTACAACATGTCAGTTACTCACCTGCAGCTTTCATGCTAGTAAAGGTGTCCTGAAGAGGGAGGTCCTTGCTAGCCATAGATATTTCTCAGCAATAGCAGGTGTATATTGTAAGACCTAAACTGCAGCTGTCTTCTGCTTGAGGTGGATAACTGAATTCCATAAATAAATGCATTTCATATTGTCACATGTACTCTTAAAAGAGCACCAACTGGGGACACACACACACTTTTATTTGGGGCGGGGAGGGATTTATTCTTCATACAAAATATGCATTGTGAACGATGTTGTGTCTGTGAGTAAATGGGAGACTAATTGTCCACTACTTTTAAGCATATAACCTAGTTGCATTGAATCATCTTTTTGGAAGGTGTTGCATTTTCCCATTAGTTATATAGAGCATTTACTTTCCTAACTTTGGTTCTCTGAAGTAGATGAGAGTATGCAGTGTGCTAAATCACTACAGTGTTGTTCAACTCAGTAAATGTAGACAATGTCCAAAAATCCTAGAGTATTTTTCAAACAATATCCTTGATGTTGAGAATCATTTACCTATCACCACATAGTCCACACCTGTGGGAGAAATCATAACAGGTGTGAAATACTGTATCTCACCACCATGCAAAAGAATTGAGTTTACCCAGAGAATTCAACAGGTGGCAATAACTATCCTAAAAGTTATGAAACATAATGAAAGCAGACTCTCAAAAGTAACAGTTTTGGTCAAGTTCACTGCATCAGCCTAAAGGATTTCCGAGCAGGGTACCTATTCATTCTCTCCATGTCACAATTTCACTACACAGCTGTTGATGGCCATGATTCTGCTGAAGCTGTTACCCTCGCCTTCAGTACACTGAGTTCTTTGGATGGTAACTTGAGTTATTTCCTTTCCCTCAATGAAATGCCTGATTCTTGCTGGTTAGGAAGTGTAAAGATATTTATATATTTTCAAGCAAGCATGCCTTCTTCATAAAACTGTTGTAGTTTATTAATACCTCTAATGTTTCATTCCAAACACAGCAGATAGAGATACATGCACTTAAAAAATTCTATGATGTTACTTTTGTGTTGTGGCAAAACAAGAAAGAACTAGGTAAGCTCTTCCCATCATAATTTTTACATATATACATATTTGTTGGTTTTATGTATGTATGCATGTGCATATTTGCTCAACTATCCAGGAAACCACAAAAGATGGCAAAGAAAACTAGACACAATGCTATCAATAATATAAGCCAGTGTAGATATCCAGCAGGACATAGTGTCTGAAAGTGGCAGAAGCTTCTCTTCCTATACTTTTTCTAAAGGCTTAGGAATTTAATCAACAACTTGAATCTTTAACTCATATGTTATTTGTCTTTGAGCATATGGACATGAAAGCCTCAAATCCATCAAATATATATATATATATGCATTTATGTATCTTTGAGTAACTCAGAAAATGCAAATATCCCAGAAAAACATTGTTTTTCATGTGGAATGCATTTAAAACAATATAAAAAATTGTCAGAGTTCAACTGTTTCTGAATTTCTAAATTATCTACATGATAAAACTAGCTACAGTTTTTACTTTAAAAGAATTATAAATATGTATCATGGAACATATAGCTGGAGGAACATGCAAAATAGGCTTACTAAAGGAATCTCTGAATTGAAGAACATTTGCAGATGAGAAAAAACTCATAAAAAACTAAGCACAGGAAATTAGAAGAATAAAACAAAGAAGATTTTTCTCAAAGCTTTATTTGGTTTTGGTTGTCAATGTTTTAGAAAAGATTCATGTCATCTTGATATTTTTGTGTTTTATCAAGATCTTGGCAAGGAAGAAGCTAGAAGGCTTATATGGGGAAGAAACTACTGTTCTTATACAGAGTAACATATGGTCATGGAATAAATTTACTGAGCTGCCTTGTAGCAAAAAATGGGTACTAAATGTAAGAGGTGTGTGCCTTTGGATTAAAAATTCTGAAGAAAAACTATTTTTGGTGAAAACAATGAAAGTCCTAAGTTTCTGGTGCTGGGGTAGTTTTCATGGCTTGAAGAGAGCCTTGGAGCGGTAGGATCTGGATTCACTGACATCTTCAACTCAGAGCTGGTTGCCTTAAAGGCGTAAATTTTGAAAAAGCAACTTCCCTGGGAAGCTTGGATGAAGGTGTTTTGCACCAATTTTACACTGGGTTTTTGTCATCCCAGTAAGAAAGGCATTCAGACTCTGAAGTATTATTTAGAATGCCATTTACTGAAGCTAAAAAAATAAGTATGGAGAGGATAGTATAGATAACCTTATACCCCTTCACATGCTGGGAGCACCACATTACAAGGCATGGGATTGGCCTCCATTCAGGGCACAGCACTCTGTGCTGATCCCATCTATGGAAGTTTACCCCGTTTTGGTCTTCCGAGCTCTTATATGATTTTCCTAATAGGGGCTGGTTTTTTGGTTTGTTTTTTTTTTTTGTTTTTTTTTTTTGGTAGAAAATGTGCATTTATAGGGAGATTTTCTCAGCAGAAAAAACAGTAGTATTTTTCTTTTTTATTTTTTCTTTTTTTTTTATGGATATGTATGTGAAAATGTGATGCTTTTATTTAATTAGCTTGCTCCTGAGATTGTAGCTGTAATTACATTCTTTTGGTCCCTGTATGGGGGGGAGAAATACCCATGTACAGCAATAAAGGTGATTGCTAATATGTCAGACAATATAATACTGTATCAAGACCAGCTGAAATAAAGCAGAAATAATGGCATAATGAAGATGAGTCACAAGAGATCAGGAACAGCTCTTCTCTTTTTTTTCTTTAGGAGAATACCTTAGAGATATCTTAACTAGTCTTTCTGTTTGTTTGCAAGCTTTTTATTTCCTGATAAAGAAATGCTGAAAGTCCTGAAATTTCATTGCATTAATCTAGAGCTCTGACTCTCTTTCCTGCATAGTCCTGAGAACAGCTTTTGTTCTTATCTAAAAGTCAAACCCTATGTGTGCAGTTTATTCAACCTGAACTGCACATGAAAATGGTTCAAGGGGCTAGAAAAGGCAAGGAGCACACATTCAAGTGGGAAAGCATCTTCGGAAGTAATCCTTTGCTAAATGCAGCAAAGAAAGTATGCATGCATGCCAGGAATGAACTTGCTTTTTTATTTTGTTTTTTTTTTTTTCTTTTTTTTTGTTTAAAGAAAGTTTTGTCAACATGTTAAAGTCCTGGGTTTTTTATTGTTCAGAATATGCTTTGCCAACTTCTTCACTTTTCCATTTGGCAAACATTGCTTTTCCTTCAATCATCCCCCACTACATACTTGTCTTTCTCTTTCTCGCATGGCTTAAAATTAGTGTGGTTGTTTACAATAAATAGATAGCACAGACAACACCCAGACAATTCTGGGAAAAGCCTTCCTTTAATCTACTATTACTGCAAAAACAGTTGGTGTAGCTTCATGCTTGTGGTTTTTGCTCATGTTACAGCAAAATCAATATAGGACTGTATTAGCATAGCTGAATTTAGACAAATGCAGTTACAGTTCTATCTTTGTTAGCAGTACACTAGTAGTCTCTATGCCTCCATCACACTTCCACAAAGAACTTAACCTGTTGTACAATGCACAGGCCACATCAGTATGACACTCTGGCCAGACAGTGTCCATGTGCACAAATTGTGCTTGCTTCTCACCTTTCTAAGGACTCATAGTATTCTCACAGACGCACGCTTCTTGCATATGCTAAGACTGCCTCATCAAATTTTTTATTATGTGCAAGCTAATATAAACCAGCTGTAGCTTTTTGGTTTTCACTCTAAACTTGGTGTGGGGCCTTGCTTCTGCTGCCATGACTTAAAAGACAAAGTAAGTGTTGCTCACCTTGCAGTCACCCACACTGAGACACCAGATGCCATGGCTGTGCTTTCGTTTTTCAGCCCTGTATCATACATGACCCTAAAGGTGATCAGGACAGTGCTGATGGCTGGGATTGTCCCAGCCTATGTATGAGCTGCCCGTCAGCCTGATTGCTTATTGGGCTGGCCAGTGGCTCAACATTGTTGATCATTTTTATGCTTAGCTTTGCTTACATTTTCCTCTTTGCCCTTCAACAGTTGATTAATCACTTACTTGCAAAATATAGTCTTCAGTCTAGGCAGCCTCAATGCCTTCCAAGTCTATCCATGGCAGCTTTTAGGTGTAGGTTCCTGCCTACCATGTATATTGCAGTGGACACAGACAGTGCTCTTTATTGTCAAGGATCAGCAGGTTTTTTTGAGCTGGGGATGTGTGGTTTTTTGTTTGTTTGTTTGCTTTTTAACCTTTGAAACTTCTTCTGCTTTGGGGGATATTTTTTTTTTTTTACACATTCTTTGTCTTAAGCTACAGACTTTGAGAAACAACTCTTAAGCTGTTATTTTTAAGTTGAGAGCATGAAATAAAGACTGTGCAGAGGTAATGCAACAGTTCTTCAAGGTACAGACCTCAAAGATCAGAACTGTCAGGAACTTTTTAGATCTGACAGTGTGAGGTCATTAAGTAGATGCATTATTTAGTGTATCTGAAAGGTCTGAAGAGTTTAAATTTGGTACCCTAAAAATAATCAGCCTGACTGAGAAACAGTAGCTAAATTGTTTAATTCTGAAGGGCTGATATCACCAAAATCTGCACATTTTTGCCTGCGGTGTTACTTCACTGACCTTAAGCAAGACAACTTAAAAATCCCTAGCCAGACTCAGACTCAGGTCATTTTTTTGTTGCCTCAGTCAGAGTAGGCAGGGAGAAATGTATGGCTACATCCTACCAACACAGCAAAAAACCTGTGAGCCTTCATTTTGCTTACTAATGACTTTACAAGCATAGTAAAGAAAAGGGAGGAGAAATCCAAAATCTGCAGTATCATACAAGCGGACAGATGAGCAGGTGAGCGTTTACCTATACGGCTGGCTGTACCATTTGAAACTACATAGTTAAGTAAATATTGCAATAGTTCTACAACGTAAGCTTATTAAGACATAGAGAATGTATTTCTTTCTCTGAACAGTTTATTCAGGTTTTGGGGTTTTTTAAGATCTACTAAAATGCTGATTGTCAGAACAAGCAGGTGATGTGTTCCATGTACAGTAAGTGGGTTTTTTAATCTTCATTTTCATGCATCTTTGGATATGAAAATAGCAAAATGTACTATTTTAAAAACAGGAAGTGATTTGACAGCTCTATTTGTTTCTGCTCCTCACCAGCTCCCTACATGTAGGTCTATACTATCAGTATTGGCATTGAGGCACTTGCAGTCATGTCTGTGGAATTAAAATTTCTGTTTTCACTGAATCTCATTGTTTTAGTAATAGAAGCAGAATTTGCATCTCCAGAAATAGTTGGGGATTTTTTAATATCCTCCACTGAACAGCCTGTTCCCTGGGGCATACCTTTACTGCTATGGGGCTATGCATGCAGTGTAACATGCCAAGGACTCAGGAATAAAGATTGATATATATCAAGGAGCTACACAATGACTTATGCTCTCAAGAGGGAGGTCTCAAGCCAAGTGCATTTGCAGCCTGTCAATGCCTGTTGGCAGATAGAGATACCCAGGCACACTGAGGTTCAGAAACATGGATTTTTGAGTGATTACTCACTGCTGCTACTTTTGTAACCATCCAGAAGATCATTTTCCAGCTGCCATTTCAAAGGCAGGTCTTTCTCCCATTTCTGAACAAAAGCAAACAAATTAACCCTCTGGGACCTGAGAACAAGGCAAACCAGATGTTATTTCTTACAACAAGATTATCTGTTTAATTCCCACATGGTTATGTTTTATCACATCATGACTGTAACAACCTAAAAAGGCGAGAAGGGACACTAGGGCTCATTATTTCCCTTTTTTTTTTTGTACTGCCTGTTGTTTATACTGAGCAAGCCCACTGTGTCTGTGCTTGGTGGCTGCCTAATATAAAGTATCACCACAGGTCCTAATTAAAGACTTATTCCTCTGAGATTTCCCTTTCTACTGTTTAACTGCATCTGCCATGAGAGTAAAAATTATGGATACCAAGAAACTGGGAGCACTTATTTTATTAGGACTTCCATTTTGGTTCATATCTCTCACTCTGCTGCATGATGTCATTTTATAGATGAATGAGGCAGAAGAATGATATCAAAGGGCGACTAGGTTGTTCAATGCTTAAGTGCTAGAAAACAGATGGGAAACACAGTATGTACTAATGTTCTTTGCCTGGCTCAGCCACTGAAGGCATACTTTGAGGGTGTGCATGCTGTTGCTAGGGAAAAATGGTCATGTGAGTCTCTTTCTTACATAATGATGTGAATATTTTGTTTTGAAACATCATTGCATTCTTGTAATCTTGCAGCTTATGCCTCTAATAGCTAAAGCCCTTACATAAGGCACCTGGTGTGAAACAAAGGAAATGAAAGGTTGGTTTAGAAAAAATAACGAAAAAGCCACAACAGAGGAGAGCAGATTGCAGTGTCATTGAGATTAGCTGGTACTGCCTTGGCTTGCTGTATTCTGAAATGATGAAAGGAGACTGAATTATTAATTTGAGGCACTGTTTACTGATAAACCAGAATATGTATCCATTTAGCACAGGACACATGGGAGGAGGGGATCAGTAAAAGGAAGTGGAGGGGAATTTTCTGTGGTACCCAGATGACAGTTGAAACTAACTTTATCTTGTGCCTTTCCAGACACATAATTGTTTAGCCATTTTAGATGAGTTCAAAACTATGCGTGGTAGAAATGTGTAATCGAACACATGCATATAATCTTCTCAAGTTTTAGTTTTCCTAGAAATTGAACCTGTAAGAGAATGCTTTATTATTCCATTCTCTGACATGGTGCCTGAATTCCTCATTCATACTACATTTTCTGTATTGGCATCAGGAGTCTTGGGATGATCATTATGAACAAATAGACCTAATTAATTGTAACAAATGAGGTTAAAATACCTTTTAGAAGAGACCTAAATTAATAGAGAAAACAACTGGTGGGTTGACAGTGCCTGTGTGGGCATAATCTTCTCTTAAAGCCTGCCAAGATGTGAGAAAGGCTTCAGATTTTATACTGTTGATTGTAGAAAATTTCTCAAGTTATATTTATAGCCAATCAGACCCATTTCTCACAAACACTGCTTTATAATCAAAGCATAGATAAGACTGTCAATCCATAAAAAGCAGTGATACATGTTTAAAAAAACAAACAAAAGAAACCAGCAAAACCCCCACACACTTTAGAATAAGTTTAGTGATATAACTGATGACGTTTGAACACTGAGGTTCTACCTGAATCAGGACTAGTGAAAAGTTTTTGTTATGCTAGTCATGAAAAGAGCTGCAGCCCTCTCTCCTTTAACTCACTTGTTTAGGTGCCACCTCTCAAATTCTGCTAACAGCCTGTGTTGTCTGTACACAGGTATTTGCAATAATTTCACTGATTGCTCCGAAAAGTGGGTACAAGGCAATCCTTACTATTCTTAGGCTCCTTGTCCATGTCTAGCATTGCCTTTCTCAGAGAAGTTTGTTAGAATATCTGAGTTTGAATAACAGACCCAGTCTCAGTCACAATGCTGCATAAATGCAATTTGCTATTTCAGCAAAAATGTTCAAGTATATGCATTAGAAATAGGATAATTTTGGATGATAAAGTAATGATTATTTGTTTTCCCCATGAGGATGACACTTAATAGCCTGATTTCTAGACAAAATGACAGTAATGAAACTCAATTGCAAGAGGATAGACAAAGGTACACTACCATGACTTCAGAATTGATTTTAGAGAACACTGCTAGAAGCTTTAATATTTGTCTTCATATGAAGCTATGAAGAATCTCACCTATCTGCAGACTTAGAAAACATAGCTGACTGAAAATAATGCAATTGTATTATATTATTGATATCTATGTAAGAGTTGGGTTAAAACAATGAACTTTAAATTCATATCTATGTCAGAGGACATGGCAGGTAGGATACACATGCATAGGACATAAGCTAAATTTTCATGGATAGGCAATTCCTGACACAGTTAAGTTTAACTGTAAACACAACATTTAAATGCAAACAGATTAAGTTTGTCCCAAGATTGTGTAAGAGACAAACTCTGCCTTTACTATTTGATGAAAACTTGTGCAATCTGTAAATGCTTTCCTGTGTCTGGCCTTAAATTGCCATGTAAGAGCAGGTAATTCAGTTAACTTTTCTGTGCCTGAGTTTCTCTGCATACAAAATGGACAATATCAGTTGCTGAGAAAACATTTTAGACCTTAGCATACATTCATGTTTGAACTGGATGAAAGCCACTGCTCCATTAGCTCACGATGGAGCTGCAAAACTATATTAGTTTATGTACATGCATCCTATCCATTTTTCTTTGGGAAGCTAAGGTTGATCCCTAGAATATTCTGGCCAGAACTGAAGCACAACATATGGATGTTTTACCCATCATCTGAAGTTTTGCAGGGGAAGTAAATCCAAAAGACACGTAGCTGGTTAACTTGCCACTTCAGACAGAGCAGTGGTGGTGGCCTTATGTTTCTATTCCCTGCTTTGAAGTTTACAGCATTGTGAGAGGCAGCTGGTACCCACTCAAACCTTGTCCTTATCCACTGCTCTGTATCCTAGAGCTATAGGATCTTGTGTAGGGAAGCTAAGAGGTTTCTCAAACCACTGCAAGGAGGATAGGTCATTAGGTGCTATGTTATTGTACCATCTGGTGCACAAAGTTCTGTAATTTTTATATGTTTATGCTGCTCTACTGGGAGTAGTTAGACCACATATTGTCCCAAACAGAGTAATTGGATCTATTTAATATTTCTCTCTTTCTGACTTTCTTATTATTTGTGAAGATTTGGAGAAGAGGCCACTTCACCAGTTATGACCAGGGCAGTGTGAAATCCACCAAAGGCAGGGCTGTATTCCTAGCAAATAAAAGACATACTGTGAAGGGATGTAACATTAGTTTTGTGGTGCATTTGGGCATATGTTTAATATAGTCTTTTGTAACTGTACATTATCCATAGATTCTTTGTCTTTTTCATTGAATGAAATAATCTATAAACTAACTGAAAGACTTTTTGGTCATTAAACTGTCATTATGTAATGTACACATTCATGTCTTACTCACTGAAATCTATCTATACTTTTCTGTAAGTACAAAACCCACTAGCTTTCTTACAGCCTTTCTTTGACATTCAATATGATAATGTTTGTGGAGACTGGTTTATTTTCATTGTATTTAGATGGGGAAAAGATGTTCTTAATGGCATTAATGTGTAGGGAGCAGAGGCACAAAAAGTAAAGACCTATTACTTTGAAATTCCCAGAGGCTGATATTCAGATAGAGATTTTCAGCATGCTGGTAAGTTCTCTGCATTGTTCTGACTGACTTTGGTTGAGCTAGTAAGCATCGGTATGTAAGACGGGGATCTGAGCACCAAACAGTAGTACACTGTCAGCAACTGTTTATAGACATTTTGAATCAAGTGATTTGCCAAACATTATCTAGGCATGCTGTGTGGTGGTAGGAGGGTTAAAGTCCAATTTTTTGTGGCAACATTTTACAGCCTCACCTTTGATTGACAGATTTTAAGGCCAGAAGAGACCATTAGATCATGTAGTCACATATATCCTGTATATTACAGGACATTATATTTCTTCCAGTGACTCCAGACTAAGTATATTTTCTGGAAAGGTGCCTGGCTTTGATTTGAGAGCATCAAGTAATGGACATTCTACCATTCCCTCTGGGATTTTGTTCCAGCTGTTAATCACCTACGCTGTTAAATTTTTTATCATACTCCTATTTTGAATTTGCCTGCCTTCCTTTCTTATCCATTGGTTTCTGTCTTTCCCTACTAGATTGAAGAGTTCTTTAGTTCCTTGTGAGGGTGCCTATACACTGCAATCAAGCTACCTGCCAGTCTTTTTTTTGATAAGATAAACAGACTGATATTTTTAAGTCCTCACTCACCTGTATTTTCTGCAGCCTGGAATAATTTTGCAGCTTTTTTCTATATCATCTCCAATTTTTTCAGTGACATTTTAAAAATGAACTGTGTGCAGTATGCAGAACAGGAGGCAGTTTGCCAGTATCAATCTCACCAGTGCTATCTAGAGGCATAAAATCACCACTGCTTTTCATTACTCCTCCTCCTTGCTTGTTCCTATGAGGTTTGCATTAACCCATGTTGTCTCTATGTTTTACTGGGAAGTAATTTTTTTTTTATTTGTCTGTAATGACCCTGAATTTCTTCAGACTTCCTGCTCTCAGGAAATAGTTTCTCATTGTGTAGATATGTACTGCATTTTGGGGGTGGGGGGTGGAGAAGGAAAGGAATTTTTGTTTCTCTGTAAAAAATGCATTGTGGTTTGATTCCAGAGCTGGTCTCCTTGGCCTTACCCTTGTCTCCTAGTTTTGTGTAACATTCATCAGCTTCTTCTGTACTGATATAAGACATACTTCTGAATCATACTTAGAAATACTGGGGGTTTATACTACTCACCTCCAGAAACAACCAGTTTAGTATTAATTCTTATTGGCAGTTGTTTTTACAACTAATCGATTATTTAATTATTAGTCCTTTTAATATATGCTTTGTTGTAGTGTTTATCATTAATTTGTTAATTAAAGGATAATAGACGCTGAGTCAAAAGCCTCATAAAAGTTATATAGTTATATTTGTGCAGTAAATTCACCAACCAAAATTCTAATCTCAGCAAAGATTGAATCTGATTTGATTTACAAGAGGTTTTTTTTTTTCCCTTAGATGGTATCAATTGCTCTTGATTATATTATTTTTATTTAATTTTTACTTGATATAATTCCATACCAGCTTTTCTGTGTTTTTTCCTATCATGACAAAATTACCCACAATTTCCCATTGGAGCATTCTTAATATTTTCTGACTCCTCTAGAGTGTCTGTGGTATGCTAGCTAACATAATACTAGCTAAGAAAAGTCCAGAAAATTCTTCAGCCAACTTACTAATGATGTGTAGGTGAAAGTTCCACAGGCCTGTTGATGCAAAACTACATAATTCTAATAGATTATCTTTAACATTCCATATAGTTATTAATAGATTTAATTGGATCCCTGTAAAGTGATGTTTATAAAGCATTGTGTTGCTTTTTCTGCATCATTATTTAAAATTTTATGACATCTTCTGTTAAAATATTCATGGTATTTCTGTATTTCTTGGATACTTTAGAAGCTCCTTGCTCTTTTCTTAAGTTATGTCAGCCACCACTTTTCCTCCACATGTTTTTATTTTCTCATATAAGTACATTTGCTATTTACTTTCTTATTTTGGGTTGTTTCCACATTTTTAATCTTTGAGTTTCTTACCACTGCTTTTATAAGATCAGTCTTTCCCATTCTCTGCAGCACAATCTGAATTCTGCAATAGAAGAAATGAGTGGTCTACAGATCAGTTTTGTTCATTATAAGGTTGCATTCAGCAACAGGTCTGATCCACCTGTGCACTGATGCAGGGTACCAGTATGTAATGCAAGAATGCAAAAAAATATATTAAGTTTGCACAGATCACACTACCTCTGACACTATACAGCTGAGAGATGGGAAACACGACCTGAGTCTTCATTCATAATTTGTCCATGTTTTTCTCACATATTACTGACAGCATGACAATAATAAACTGCAGGAATCTAGATGTCTGTTCCAGGACACACTCTTCCATCAGATCCTGGAAAGTGCATTTCAGTGAGTACAAACCCTTATTGCCTGTCGCAGCTGAACCTGTTTTCCCACTCCACCTGCTTCTTTCCTACACCTGTTTTGGTGTCCTTTCCAGCTTCTCCTCCTGTCTCTTTGCTTTGAGACTTCTCATACTAATTTCTTTCTCTCTCAGTCAAGCCTTTTAACTCACTGCTTTTCCTGTTTTCTTCCTGTATTGGCTTTGTGTGGCAAGGTTTTGGTAGTGGGAGGGGTTACAGGGGTGGCTTCTGTAAAAAGTTGCTGGAAGCTTCCTGTGTCCGACAGAGCCCATACCAGCCGGCTGTAAGATGGACCCGCCGCCGGCCAAGGCTGAGCCCATCAGCGATAGTGGTAATGCCTCTGTGCATTTTAAGAAGGAAAAAAAAAAAGTTGCTGGAACAGAAATGGCAGCCAGAGAGGAGTGAGACCATGTAAGAGAAAGAACCGTGCAGACCCCCAGGTCAGTGAAGAAGGAGGGGGAGGAGATGCTCCAGGCACCGGAGCAGAGATTCCCCTGCAGCCCATGGTGAAGACCATGGTGAGGCAGGCTGTCCTTCCCCAGCCCAGGCAGGTCCATGGGGGAGCAGATCTCCACCTGCAGCCCGGGGAGGACCCCATGCCAGAGCAGGTGGGGTCCCGAAGGAGGCTGTGACCCCGTGGGAACCCTGCGCTGGAGCAGGCTCCTGGCAAGACCTGTGGATCTGTGGAGAGAGGAGCCCAGGGAGCAGGTTTTCTGGCAGGACTTGTGACCCTGTGGGGGACCCACGCTGGAGCAGTGTGCTCCTGAAGGACTGCACGCTGTGGAAAGGACCCACGCTGGAGCAGTTCATGAAGAACTGCAGCCCATGGGAAGGACCCACGTTGGAGAAATTCGTGGAAGACTGACACCTGTGGGAGGGACCCCACGCTGGAGCAGGGGAAGAGTGTGATGAGCCCTCCCCCTGAGGAGGATGAAGTGGCAGTAAATAACGTGTGATGAACTGACCGTAAACCCCATTCCCCATCCCCCTGTGCCACTGCAGGGGTTGGTAGAGAATCTGGGAGTGAAGCTGTGCCTGGGAAGAAGGGAGGGAAGAAGGGAGGGGTGGAGGGGAGGTGTTCTGAGGTTTGGTTTTATTTCTCATTACCCTACTCTGGTTCATTTGTAATAAATTGAGTTAATTTTCCCCAAACTGAGTCTGTTTTGCCCGTGACAGTAATTGGTGAATGATCTCTCCTGTCCTTATCTTGACCCACAAGCCCTTTGTTATATTTTTCTCTCCCCTGTCCAGCTGAGGAGGGGGGAGTGATAGAACAGCTTTGGTGGGCACCTGGCGTCCAGCCAGGGTCAACCCACCACACTTCCATTTCTACCATTGCTTGCTACTTTGATCTTGGACTTTTTCCTCCACTAGCTCCCAAAATGCTACTGTTCCCATATACTATTGGTCTTAATCCTTATCTTCTCAGTCTGGAGTCAACCTTTGGCTTCCCCAGTCAGTCTCTCTCTGCAGAAGCTTCTCATTTTCTCTGATTTAAAATGTAGTTTATTTTTACATGCTGTCAGGGGGTAAGAATAGAGAGCTTATAGGAGGTACAGTCCCTCAGGACCACCATAGTTTATGACAGAGGAGGGCAGGAGATCTTCTGCTCAGATGGGGTTCTTGAGCATTTGTTTGTTGACAAAATCTTTGAAAAATCCTCAGTAGTCTCCACGGTCTATTTGTCACCCTAGATTTCTTAAACATTTCTAACATTGATTTTTTTCCTCTGTCAGGGAAAGAGAAAGGGGGAAGCAAAAAGAATAATGTTAAAGCAAAAGAAGAGTCCTTCTTCCAATATTCTTAGTGAAAGAACTGTAAGACCCTTTAAAATATTAATGGAGAGGACAAGATATTTCCATAAACTCTTTCTTTGAAATAAATGCCCTAAACTAGCCAAAGCTTACCCGTCTCTCTGTGTAAAATAGACTTGCCATGAGAGTATCAATCTTGTTTTAGGTTTGTAAACCACAACTGCAAATAACATGTAGTTACTTTAGCCATTGATGCTATTGCCATATAGTTTAATTAAAATATTCTGATTTTATTCAGAATAGGTGAATACTGTAAAAGTTAACCTTAGAGGACAGATGCCTATTACCTTGTTTATACCATTGCTCTGCTAGTAGCTTGCATAGCAGTCTGACACCATGTTGACTGGTGTTTTTGTAATAAATAAAGAAAAGGCAACCTAATCTGTAATGTTGTTTTTTCAAAAGAAAACTAAAGCAATACATTTAAAAATACCTATTTTGGACAAGGAATGAGTATCACAAGATCATGAATTATACATTCATGATCTCCAGACAGGTGTTATAGTTGCTTTTGCTCTTCAAAAGATTCCTCTTTAAAAAACTAAATTTAGCATTACAAGACTAGATTTCAAAAGCATTTAGCATCACCATAATAGGACTGACAAAAATGCATAAGTGTGGTAGCTGCCTACTTCACAGCTTAGGCTTCAATTGTACCTTACGTATCTAGATACTTCTGAAAACTGTGATACATCTTTAGACATTCAAATACTTCTGAATACCTGGATCACAGACACTTAAAAGCACAAACTGAAATGTCAGACTTATATGAATATGGCTTTCATGGCTTTAGAAAATCTTTATTTCAGATTTTTAAAAATGAAACAATTAATAAGAGAACAAGTAACTCATGAGCCATTAAAATAGATCATCAAGGAAAATCACGAACTCTTTGAACTATGACAAAATATTTAACACATTGATGTCTTTTGTAATTAACAGTAGTTCTTGGCTGAGACTTTAGATACCAATTTATGAAAAGCATTGGCTTCATTCTATGAAATTATGGAAGTGTTTGTAATGCAAATTGTCACTAGAATATTTAGTAATAATAATGGAGATACATTTGCCAAAGTAGGGAGTGAATGTATATGTGTGTGCATGCATTCATGCGCATTGATTTTTGTGAACACATGCATGCATATATATCACGTTCACTCCCACCATTGAGTGCATGTGGATGTCTGTGAAGAACAAGAGAAATAATTATTCCTATGGGAGTCTCTAGTGTCATAGTGGCCAACAAATAGCTTGTGGAAAAATCATGATGAATTGGGTGTGTCAGGCAAGATAAATTTTAGTATCCTGTTAAGAAAGCTGGGTGAGTGAGGAATTGAATGAAAGGTCTGACAGGTTGAAGGAGGAAAGATTCTTTTTTTTCCCTTTCTCTCTCCTTTTAATCTTTCCATCTCAAACCCCATCGTCACCTTTTCCCAAATCCTTTCTTAGTTCCCTTCCATCATGCAGACTTCCTGTTTCTTCCACTAGTGCTTTTTCACCATCTCTTCTACAGTGACTTGACAATATGAAGATCAATAAGATTGGAAGGGCTAAAAACTGTGAATGGAGAAAGAGCACCTGCCATTTTAGTTAAGCTGAAGAGTAGTCAGCACATATTGCAGCCCTGCTGATAGGTGAAAGAAGTGGTGTACTTGGAGATGGCAGAGGCACTCTCACTGCCCCTCCAGAGAAGGGGGTTACAGGACTCTTTTCAGCTGTGTGGCTGCAGCCCTCTGTGCTGAGGGGTCTCTGCACTTAGATTGGCCACAGCAGTTCCATTTACCTGCAATTAACATCTTTGCCACTGATGTTTTCACTTTTCAGATATTTTAAATATCATTGAATCTCTTGTAACTTTTTACTGGTCTTCTCTGTGACACCAATATCTGATTTCATGTTTTGCAGTGCTTGCGGTTTCCACAGACTCAGATTGTGACCCAGAATTGACTAGGTGCAGAAAATGTCCACAGTTCAGAAAAATGAAGACAGCTTGTCTGTTTGTCACAATGATAGATGATAAGAAATATCAGAACAATAATGGATAATGTGTTTCAGGGTTTGTCTGACCCCTTAAAAAACTGGTCCACTTATTCATCTGGAATTGCAACATTTTTTATTGTTTATGCTTTGCTTTGTCAATTTCTCTTGTTTTCAATTTAAAACAAAAAAAAACTTATCACATAATAAATTGAAGCCAAAGACATGTTTACAGAAATGTAGATTGCTATTGTTTCCAGGTTTGTAAGTGGAAAGAGGCAGAAATCTATTTTTATGGTTCCCTTAAAAATGTTTGTTTAAGCTGTTGCAGGTACAACTTATGATGTTTTGGAAAGCTTATTTCATGTAAACTTTCCTTAGGTATTTTTTGTATAATGAACTTGCCAAACATTGTAAGGCAGAATACTGCTTCATTCCACTGCATTATTCTCTAAGTACTATTTTTGTCCATACATATGTCCAATTTTTATAAAAGTTGTCATTAAAAGGTATAACTCTATTCAAATAAATATTGGAAATACATAACTGCATTTTTATTGTTTCTACTGTGTGCCTATCTTTTAATATGAAACAAAATTGTGCAACAGAGAAAAAATCCATATGGTTGCAAGTAATCATGACTCTGATGGTGTGTTAAGGCATAAAAAGGGTATATGGGAGTCAAAAGAAAAAAATAAGAAGGCAAACAAACAGAAAAGAAAGCCTACCTATAAGTATTTTTGTGACTGTGGACCTGAAGTGAATAAAATAGATAAAATAAAGGGGAAAACTAGTTTTGGATATTCTTCTGAATTGAATGCCTGAATGAGACAGTATCTACATCAATTTTTTTTTCTTTCACTCCACATAGCAATATTAACTTCAGATCAGAGACTAGTGCTGTCTTAAAGATGCAGGGTATCCTCCTGATTTCAAAAAAATAGTCATACCGACAGGTGGGCAGACCAGTTCTCGACATTGCTTCTTTTAAGCCACTAACCCAGTGGCTGAGGAAAATGACTCTCCTGACAATATCTCAGGTCAGAAAAACTACCTCAGGAGTCTCAGTCAGCCAATTCTCATGATTTTTTTTTTTTCTATGTGTTAGACCCACCTCTTTCTTAGGAAGACATAATATTGATAATCCTATACATATGTATGCAACAAAACAGAGACCTCCCCAGAGTTTTGTGCCTAGAAATTCTGAATACATATAATCAAGATTGCAATCAAAATGAGGTAGAAAAAATAGGGTTAGCTTTGGTTTATGTGTCTCTGTTACCTCTGAATCTAAGTTGTACGCAGACATTATAACTCATTGTCTTTTCAACCCCCTGAAGCATGAAAGGGTGAAGTACTCCCATGAGGAAAATGCAGGAGGGAAAATTGTTCCACAGTTCATCATTAGGGCAAGAACCTCAAGGCAATTCCTACATTGCTGCTGTCCCCTGGCATTCATGGAGCAGTAGGTTATGGCCAATCAATCCATCTATTGTTGATACTTTTTGTTCTGCTATGAGCCTGCTCCCATCTTGTGAGGTTCCCTCTACAGAATTGAGGAAAGCATATAAATTTTTTTCTCTTAAAGATTCATGCTTAGAATGTCTTTGGCTTAAATAGCACCAAATATGTTGTCTGAACTCCTTATGTTATTTTATGAATTCTCAACATGCACTCTAGCTCTCCCTGTGGATGGTATTTGCAGATTTTATTGTTGCAGCTGCGTGCTTCTTTGATGGAGTAAACAAGTTCACCTATCATTTTAATTGCAATTTCATCCTGCAAGTTATTATTAATTCTGAATGGGGAACCACAACTCAGAGAAGAGAGTAGTGCTTTTGGATTGTATAAGACTGAAGCACAAGCTGAGGGCAATCTGTTGTAAGTAGTGGAGGTGGAAGCTGGGAGGCAAAGGAACCATTTTCCTGTAATCACTAATTAGACTGTTCATTTTGTACCTTAGTACATCAGTTTGTGAGATACTAAGTGGAAGCTGACTGGTTATTTCTATGTCTTTGTAAACCTCACTCATGGCTACCAAAATTCAAATCTGTAATCTTTTAGCCAAACTCCAGTAATGGCAATGTGGCTTCTGGTGCTTGGTTGACTGAATTTTGCCACATCACATGTCAGTCTTTTGAAACTGCTTCTTGGTCTGTTAGATCATAATGGACACTACAATGACTAAACTGTAGTACATCCCAGCAAGGCAGCTGCAAGCCTACAGCTATGTTTTAAAGGGCATTCCACATCCCCTGTGCTATCACAGTTAATTACAGGAAAAATCACCATTTTGAATTCTGTCTTTAATCTGAATCCATTTGAAATTCTTATTTGGAGGAGGACCTTCTGAGGAAGACAATCTATAAACTCAGTGCCAAGACTTTTCCTGCATAAAAACCAAGTCCTTTCATTGGCCCTGAAGTTTAACTGAGTTAGAAAGAAATGGCAAATATAGAACAAAAGAGAAAACCTCATGACAGTTTAATAATATGTTGTTACATCATTTCTTAGGGTAAATTTTGCAGTCTTTTTCTAAGGAAAATCCCTACCTTCTTCAATAAACTATTACAGAAATTGGCCTTCTTTTTATTATTCTTACTAATATATCAGTAATACATTCCAGACATATTTAAGCATATGAAAAGCAATGAAAATTTAAGCATTTGTATTTCTGCATTGTCTTTCACAGAAAACAGGTGAAAGTTTAAGGGTTTGATTACCCTGTTGTTTGGGTTTTCATTTGTTTGGAGTTTTCTTTTGCCCTAACACAGGTAAAATGTACTCACCTTGTCTCCTGGCCCAGCTTTGTCATGGGAGAGAAAGACTATTAGTGAGATACAACCAGGGATGATAATACAATCAAAGACTCTAACTAGACACAAAAAATAGGTTTGACCATAGTTTACACAGATCACCTCCTAGATCTTTGTGTCTTCCTCAAGAAAATGTCAACAGTACAATCTGCCTTTAGAAGAATTACTGCTTTGTCACAAAGGAATGAACCTAGCTAACTATACATTACACAGTCACCAGTTGATGGCTTTCTCATTTAACAGTATCCCAAAAAGCTTCTGTATAGAAAACAGAAAAGTTCATCCCTCTCCAAATGAGCTGACAGACCAGCAAGGTGATGATTGTGTGGGTGATGAAGAGCAGGGAAATGAAGGAAAGAAAGGTGAGCTTGTCTGATTCCAGTGTTCTTTCTAAGAATGTGGGATCATTTGCGTGTTGGTGTGTTTTGTTTTTTTTTTTTTGTTGTTGGGTTTGTTTTCTTTAATGCAAATAAAGATCCGTAAGAAAAATAGATTACACAGACGAAATTAAACTATACAGAGGCCAGGCCAGATTTTGAAGCTGACTTTGAGACAGAAAAAAAAATAGGGGAGCAAGCAAGTGGAAATGACAGTTCTTTGGGAGTGTGAGTGGAGAAAGCAAATAGCTTGATTAGTATCCCCAAATGTTCTGGCTTAAAGTGGTGTGAGAAATTGTAACAAACCAAGAGTTTGCCAATGCATTTGGATTATATATTTCACTAGAGAGTCAAACATCTGGGGTATGAACAATTAATTAATAACTATTTGAAATTCAGCTGGTGTCAAATGCTTACTGGGGCTTACAATAAGACATGAGGTGGAAACTGCTGCTGGTGTAGGCAACTGTTGTGCATTTGTCCAACAGTAGTTGAATCAAGACCCATCTTAAAACCAGTGAGATTTTACCTCCACTACTCCTAATGGGAAGTTCTTCCACAGGCACACTACAGAATTATTCTTATAGTTTCATTTGAAGAAACAAGAAATCAAACTGAGGAAGAGTTTATAGTGAAAAGCATATGTCTGTTTGGGCAATTCTCAGAAGAAGCTTTACTGGGCAAACTTGTATTTGACTGAGAAACAAAGAATGTGATACCAGTCCATGCAAAAATGTCTAGGAGAAACCATGAGATTGCAAAGAAACAAATAGAAAAATTGAAAATGTGTAACTTCAGAAGAGAAACTGAAAGCATTAGAAAGTTTTCATCAGGGGAGGTAAAACCAGTTGATTCACATATATGTTTATAAAAAGCCAGGCATCACAAATACCAAAATGTTGGCAACATTAACTTGACATATAACATGAATAGCCAAAAAAATATCTATCTAGGCAAAATATACTGTCAGGAAAAGGGTGACACAAAAGACCGATGAGAAAAACAAAAGTAACCAATTTAGAAACAGTAATGAATATCTAATGAGATTGAAGAAAAACTGGCATGGAAATTAATTCAGAACATGTCCATAAAGCTCCAAGGCCAAAATAGCTTCCAGAAATTACTGTCAAGTGGAAGCAGGAAACCACTTTGTGTAGTGGAAGTGATCCAGTATGTCAGTACCTCAATGGCTGAGAAAAATAACCAAGTGAAGGCTTGAGAAACTGCAGGAGCCCAACAAAGACTGGACCAGAAACATTCACAGGTCAAACAGGTCAAAAAGTAACAATAAGTGAACTGACTAGTAACATGTATAACTAAAAAAAAAAAAAAAAAAAAATAATGTCAAGTGAAGTCTACAGGCCAAGCTTGAGCTACTTTAACTAAATGCCTCTCTGGGTGATACTGTAGATTCTTTGTGCTAAGAATAATGGGAGAATGGGGTATTATGTAGCAATTAACTTGACATTTGAAAAGTAACTGTTGGGTTCAGCATCACTCAGTGGGCAAAAATGCTGCACTAACTTTCAACATCTCTGTTCTTTTTAACATCTGCTTATGATCCTCCTTTACATTTGTGGCCTGATTCACAGCCTGTTCTTAGTGTGATTTGGAAGACAGGTAAAAGCCTACAGATAACATGCTCTGTTGTATAATACCTTATTTTTTAAAAAAATCCAAATATTTTGTAGCTGTTGCGTGGATTTTCATAGGACTTTGTCAGGAACTGCTTTACAGGAGGGTAATACATGCCTATACTTATATACTTGACTGAAAGGAATCAGCTTACCTCAGGGAAGAAGTAGATGGGCAGGCTGAGCAGCTGATTTTATAGCCTCTGCCCTGACACCATACAGCAGTGGGGCAGGGTGATTTAACAGCTGCTCTGCTCTTCATTGGCTACCTCCAGGCTTAACAGCTTTTTAGGAAAAACAGCTACCAGTGTGTCCTTTGCTGCTATTAGTCAGTGTCAGGAGCAAGCAGACTCCTGATACATTTAGTCTGACTGCTGTGCCATCTCTGTGAAACCACAACAAAACTGAGCTCCCAGCAGCATGCAGTATGGGAGCTGCTGTGAATCTCCTTACCTCTGTACCAGACTGTGAGCTGTCAGCTACTACATTCTCTGAAAACTGTGCTCAACCTCGTGATGGTTGCTCATGCACTTAATGCTTGATCATCTGCGTCCCTTGTGTTCAGGTTTCTGCAGAACCACAGTACTGTAGTTGTGGCTGCCAGGGTTGGGATCCATTACTAGCTGCACTGGCCACTGAAAGCCCTCCTCCCTTAGTAGGGTGACACCTGGTTCATATCCATTTAATTTGTCCACGCATCCCATTCTGGAAGGCAGACGCTCACGAACTGACACTCTTGCGAAAAATCTCATGTGCTGTGATCTGAAATGGCAATAAAAGTTATCAATACTGAGCCATAAAAAAGTGTAAGAACTGCTTAGGTATACCTAATAATAATAAATAAATAAATATATAAATAATTAGGTATACCTAATAAATAAATGAATTATTAGGTATACCTAATAATAATAAACCTCTGTAACTTTTCATTAATCAGTTGTTCCTTAACTAAGATGTATTTTCTCTTACCCATGAATGCTTGACCTGTCCTATCAGATGTGTGACTTTAGGTATAAAACATTAGGCAGAGAAAATAGCAGCATTACACAGACTGTTTCTCCCTAGACACACTTTGCTGTCTTCACAAGAGAAAACATGCAAGCTGTTTGGCATCTTCAGTGATGTTGTGGTTTAACCCCAGCCGGCAACTAAGCACCACCCAGCCGCTCACTCATTCACCTCCTGGAGGGATGGGGAAGAGAATTGGAAGAGCAAATGTGAGAAAACTGGTGGGCTGAGATAAAGACAGTTTAATAGGTAAAGCAAAAGTCTTGCACATAAGCAAAACAAAATAAGGAATTCATTCACCACTTCCCATTGGCAGGCAGGTGTTCAGCCACTCCAGGAAAGCAGGGCTCCATCATGCCTAATGGTTACTTGGGAAGACAAATGCCATCACTGTGAATGTTCCCCTCTTCCTTCGTCTTCCCCCAGCTTTATATGTAGTCCACGAAACCCTATTCAAAGACAGAGATCTGGTATGCCTTTTGATCTGAACACCATTAGTAAGGAGGAGACATGCAGATGCACTGGAAACCAGGTAGCCCCATACTCCAGCATGCAAGGCGTAGCTAAGTTTATGTCGCAGTGTGGCTTTAATGAATTCCAGCAGCCTCTAGCTATGTAAAAGAGCAGAGCAGGCAGCACCAGAAGTTTTATAAACAATTCAAAGACATATCAGCCAGTTGCAGTAGACCTCCCACCTGTCTTAAAATATGGAGTAACTGAATGCCAGGTATTACCACTTTGTGACCAGATATGCAGATAATAATTTAATCTGAAACACGGGTAAGTATGTACAAGTCAGCATAAGAAAAACAGAAATTATATGTAGTGCATATTAATCCAACCTCTCAGAGGCTTCATGATTTGAAACAACCAAAAAAAGAATGGTTACATGGCTAGTATTGGATGTTTTAATCTGATCTGGGATAATTAATGAATAAAAAATACAGTAGCATTTATCAGGAAAAAAAAAATCAGTCATTTGGGTCTAGTTATTCAATTGTATTAATAGTCACTGGACCTTTTTATTGCTCTAAGAAATGCATTATACCTGAGTTCTGCATCATTATTAATTTGACTGTGCTTAGAGGAGGGTGGGAAATGGAGAGAAGACTGAAAAGGAAGTTTGCATAAATAATCTCATTTGTGCACCAGTACATTCCTTGAAATAGTCATCATGCCCATTACCAGTAGATTATATTGATTCTTGGCAATCCTTTCTTTGGTGAAAGTTTTTTGACACTTTGAAGATTCATTATCAGCACAGCCAGGAGTTATCTATAGTTTGTCAGTGCCATACAAGCAATGTTTTTAAGTTTAAGGCTTAACTTTGTGATGTATGTGCTACCACGTGAATTAGTTTCTGCTAATGGACCATGATGAACAGAGAAAAAGTTATGAGATCGATAATATTTAGATACTTTATCTGCCTACCACAATCTGTGCTCTATTTGAGAAGACAGTATTTTCCAAGATATTTTTTTAACTGGCATGAAAACTGTCAAAGAAGATAAACTATCTTTAAATCAGAAAATAGCTTCTTTCCTGCTGTCTTATCAAACACCACCATATAGTCTAGAAATGTGTGCTTGCTGAATTACTAATGGGAAGATTTTTGTGTATCGGACTAGAAGTTATGACACTTGATTTCAGTAAACAAGTTTAAAAAAATCTTTGCCTCCTAGGAATAAAGCAAAGTATGTGGGAATGAAATACCTAGTATTAGTTTGTGCCAGATGAATGGGAAAATACAGGAGAAAAACAACTGAAAATCAGATGTTACCCTAAAAAAATTAATCGGTGAAGTGTGAAGTATAAACAGAAAATAGAACTCGGAAGAGACGTCTTGGTTAGCTTGAAGCATCATCAGTGTCACAGGAAGTTTAAACAGATAATTTGAAGCTCAGCTGTGAATAACAGTGGGGCATCTTACTGGTTAATCAAACATTTGCAGAAAGATTAGTCAATATTTCAGTAATGTTGAGCTTCAGATGATATTAGTATTTGTAGTTAGCTGGGATACGGTAACATGGATTGCATAGTTCAATAGCTTAATGTGTGACACTGGCAACTGAGCAGAGTGCTGCAAGATCCTGGTTCTGGTCTCCAGACAGCTGGAGCGCATCACTAAATGGATGCATTAGACTCAAGGGCTGCTGGAGACCAAAGAGCAGAGGTCATTGTCTGATTGCAAAATCAGGCTCCAAACCTCTGCTCACACCAATAAAAAAAAGCCCAAACCCTTATTCAGGGCCTTATGTCTGTCCTGGCACGACCTAGTCCCCCAACTCTGCCCAGGAACTGTCTGATCACATGATCGTTGATACACATAGAAACTCTGCTGTGGAGAGGCCTACAGGGTTAACAGTAGGAATAAACATCGCCCAGCACTTGGGCCCCTGGCCCTGTTTTATTTACTGGTATGGATGTCTCAAGCCCTGCAGAGCACCTTCTGGGTTTCAGCTCTAATTCCTGGATTTTAATCTCATCTGAATTAAAAGGTATCAATATTTTATGAACACCTGCATAAAATCAGAATTGCTATTTTGAATCCTGCTTAGTAGAAAAGAAATGGTTTCCCTGAGATTCTGCCTGCAATGCTGGCTAATGTCGTCTCACAATTCACCTGTTACCTTTGTTGTTGTTGAAACAGGTGTTGTGGCTCTTCGAAGCAGGTGTGCTGAGCAGTCTTGATCCCTTTGTGGGCCCTAGGACACCTACTCGCTGCCTATGGGGACAATAGCTGGGTGAGTGCTGTTCCCCATTTCTCAGCCACAGTGTCCTCCTAGAGGTCCCCATGGAGCACACTTGTTCTGTGGACATGGGCTGTCCAGGATACACACACAGAGGCTGTGACTGTGAAGTGCATCTCTCTTAAAACAGAGGCAGGGTCTCTGGTCTCAGGTATAGAGAGTCCACTCTGATGAGCTCCTAGATGTTACATTCAAAGAAATAACGTAATAATGATTCAGCAAGCTACCACTCCTAGTTCCTACCTCTACAAGACAAAAAAAAAAAAGAAAAAATATTTTAGATATTGTATTGACATTTTTGTTTATTTGGAAATAAATAATATAGAAATTATTGGTGGAGTTAACTCTCTAGATGT
This sequence comes from Buteo buteo, assembly GCF_964188355.1. Classification (NCBI taxonomy): domain Eukaryota; kingdom Metazoa; phylum Chordata; class Aves; order Accipitriformes; family Accipitridae; genus Buteo; species Buteo buteo. Next base: position 63,162,402 of record NC_134204.1, read on the forward strand.
TGTATTTATCTGAGTTACAAACCAGGCCTGAAATATGACACCAAATTCACAGGAAAGTTCAGGGAAGAGCAAATGTCTTAAACAAGGGATGTTTAAGCAATCAGATGCTGTCTGATCGAATTGTAAAGAAGGTAAATTCTCCCATAAGTGTTTCTTAACTTGACTATGGCACAAAAGAATATATTATCTTTTCAAGTGTTTGTTCACATGTTGATATATAATATAGAATGCATAGGTTTTCAAACAGTTGACTGAATTTGTGATCTAGAATATATGTATGATAGCTAATTTGGAATTTAATGAATAGTCTTTACTGACTAAAATTAAAATGAAAATATTCTCTACCACAAGGACATATTTTTCTTCCAGTTATAATTTTCTGTTCAAAGAATATTCCCTTGTTTAATGTAAGAAAACTCATAGCCTGCAAACCTGCATTATTTAGTACTCTCCATCTTTCAATGTATTATTTAACTTTCAACATACCTGAGGACATAATCCAACAGAACAGTAGCAAAGGAAGCCCCTCCTCTCCTGCCTGAAATTCTAAATAGACTATAGTCATTATTTGTGGTACTTATTTTCCGAAGAATGAGCTGTGAAGAACAGCTTCAGGTAATGAACTGATTTTATTGCTGTAAGCTTAAAACAAAGCAAAACAGAAGATGGAAGAACAATACTTCAACTTCCATTCAGGAATACATTCTGCATGTACATTCCTTCTGCAGATGGCAGGTAAATTTAAACGGAAGTTTAAGAGTATGTCTAAGTATAGACCTTTTTCAAGCCAGTGAAATTTGAAAATCAGTATAAATTCTTTAAAATCCCATCTTATACTGAATAAAATACCACCAATTACTACTTCTGATAGTGGAAAACAAGAGCTGAAGTGAAAAATGAATGCAACTCTGAATTGTATGTTAAATGGAAGAACATACATAAATAAACATGCTTAAAAGCTATATTTAGATCAATGAAAACAATGTATTTTCCACACACAAATTGTGTTTACAGCATAAAATAATTCACATAATTGCCCAAAACATATATATATACAAGTTTATTTTTCAAAATTGTGGCCCCTTTAAGTAAGTAAAGTAAACTTAAAAAGACACTGAATTCACTTACAAGATAATATGAATTCAAATCAGTAAATAACTCCCACACTTGAAGTTATAACATTGATTTTCAACCATATAAAGTACATAAAGCAATAAGTATTTATTCCCTGTAGGAAAAATAACCCAGTTATCTCACAAACTACTGCTATCATTCTAGTAACTAAAATAAGCATTTCCTGAAAATAACTTTGCTTATTTTTTTCAGAATATTATTTGAAAGACATAAATAACTCAGAGACAGAGTAATATGGTTATCACTCAAATTAATATTTTCCATTTTATACTCAAACTGGCATTTTTAGATATATTGATATACTTTTCTTCTTCTTTTTCAAAATTTACATTTTGAGTAGATTGAAGAGGACTCGGAGTACTTTTGGAACTTTCCTTCCTGTTCCTGTGTTTATCTGAATGTTTTTCTCTCACTTACCTACCAATCACATACCTTAATTTATTCAGGGAAAAAATCTCTAAATTTTCACTCAATGCAAGTTAATCGTAAGTAGGATTCCACCTGTAAATACCTCAGACTTTAAAGACAGATAATTTATTTCTATGTTTCTGCTGAGATTGAAACCAGTGGTGCAATGAAAATCTCTAAAATTCCTACTGATGAATGAAAAATCAAAACCACATCAGACTTTTGTGCACGTGCAGAAATCATTTGAGTGTAGCAAACTAAACACCATTATTACTCCTCTCTGGTACTGATATATTATTATATTTTCTAAATGTACTTCAAGGGATTAAACAACTGAAGATGGAGGTGTTGATTTTAACATCAGCTTTACCTTCTGCAGAACAGAAAATAAAGAGAATTCCTTCTGTATGACCAATCATTACATTGTGCACTTTAGATTTTCCATAACTGCTGCCAGTTTGTAATAACAGAATATATCAGTGAGCAGTGGAAAGCCTCAACTTTAATATCTCTCATACTTCACTGGATTCACTTCTTTGGTCCCATTAACCATTAAGAGTTCTGTTGCCCCATTCATGTCCATAGGATCCAGGATTTCAGGAGTTAAATCACATATATTATGTATACATGAATATGTACACATCTATATATGCTATCTTTAAGACTCCAGATAACATATAGATGGGGATCCATTCTTGCTGCCTTTCTTTGCCTTCCTTTGTCTTGTTTACTGTGTAGTGATGGACCTGACATTTTGCACTGGAAAAGTAGATTAAAATCCACAAGAACAGTGTTATGTTCGTGACTATCATAAAGCCTTATAAGGCAGGCAAGGCTTATAAGGAGAAACCTTTTATTGGAAAAAGCAATATATCCAGAAAAAAAGTATTGGCTTTCAGGTGCACAAGCCCTTTTCAAGTCTGAAACAGAAAAATTCAAATCATCACTGCCACAGTGGTCACTGTTACACAAAAGATCACTACTGCTTCTTGGAAGATGGTGAACTGCACTATATCTAATGTTTTAATGTATAACCTCTGAGATCATGGCTGTTTTATAAAGTAGAGCTTGTATTTTCTTTGGATTTGTTAATAAGCAAAGCCAATTTTCCCTGAATAATCACCACTGCTTCATTCAGCTGGCCCTTAATTATTGTTATGCATTAGCAAATTTTTTACTAGCAAGGTGAAGAGACAACACCAGTCATTTTACGCATAGGCAGCATAGTAAACAATCTAAGTTAAACTATTTTTTAATGTTATTTTTATTGGATATTTATATTATGATAGCAATTACATGCTCAAGTCAGAATTGTTGTCATGCTGAGCTAGATACTAGTCAAAAAGAATACCCTGCTCTGCTGAGCTTAGAAGTGTAGCAGTAACTAGATATTCTGAAATAACAGTGGGTCATACTGAGTTCAGTTTTCATAATAATATGGGAATGGCTTCCTTCCTGTATCAGCATTTTCTTTGCTTCTAGGACCCTGGAAGGAACTCCAGACCCCACTGAAGTAAAAATACTGGTTAGCTGATTACTTGGTTTCATTCTATTCTATTTATTGAACTGTATATGTTGCAGATGAATAATACTGGGTACAGTTTTCCTGTAAGATTTGAGTACATCACTTTGCCACATAAGAGAAATATTGGTTAGTACCAGAAGAACTGCTCATTACAGCAGTGCCGTGTGGGTTTTGCCATTGGACCAAGCAGATCATTATGGGTCTCTGAAACGTCCAGAACAGCATCACTTCTCATTAATTTTATTTATGCCATTAATTATTCTGATAACAGTTTTAGAGGCTCCATTCTACCATTTCAAAGTAATTAACGGTAATAAACTAGTTATCATGTAAGAGGTCCACACACTGCTGTAGTTTTGTTTGTCACACATAACTGCCTGGGAAAAGCTGAATGAAATTAGTAAGTGCTCCTTTTGTTTGAAAAGACGATTATCTGCAGTTATGGGGTGTTCCCACTCTTGCTCCTTTCAGAGTACTTATAAGTATGAAGTTAGTGGGAAATTATTACAGAATCATGCTGATCCATTTAGCAAGGCTTAGCAAATATGAAGAGGCATTTGTTTGCTGTTAGCCTGACCACTACCGACACTGTGTTCCAGGTGTGCCATTCTTTTCCCTACTTACTGAGAGATCCTGCCCTGGCAATATTGCCAAAAGGTTGCAAGAGCTCACCAATATGCTGGGTATTTACTGCAAATGAGTACCTGGGCTGCAGGGAAATATCCATTCATTATGCTAGCTCCATCAAAGCCCAACCCCTCAGCCCACTGAGAACTACTCTTCTGGCTAACAGATCAGTCAATATCTTCTCTGCTATGCCTCTTCAGATCTTCAAGGTAATATTTTGCTGTAGGCAATGTGGATTGGAAAAAAAGAATTTGAAAAAGCTAATTAGAACAAAACATTTCCAGTTTACTTCTGTAAAGTTCAAAATGCCAAGAAAAGTTGTATTTTAATTGAAAAAAACCAACAAAACTGATTAGGAATTTTTGAACTGCAGCAGTATTTTGTACTCTTGGACACTTCATGGATTTGCAGGTCTGTTCCAAGCATTCACTCTGTGAAACAAACCACGAAGGTCTTAAAAGTACAATGAGCGAGTAGAAAATCTGAAAGGACAGAAAATGTTTCAAAGAGAGCCATAACAGCCTGCCCACATTCTTAGGAGGGAAACTGGCTAAACCTGTGATCTGTGTTTCTTGGAGTCTTATTTTCAATTTCAAGGAGGATTCAGAAGAGAAAAATTAGACATCCACCTATCTGAACACAAAAAAGCATTGTACAGTTGTACTTTTTGTTTGTACTATAATAGCACCTAGATGAGGAAACCAGATTGGGATCCTTTGTAGCTGCTAGGCGTATGTATTACCAGAGGAAACCTTAAGGCTGTGAAGGACTTAATGTCTTAGCAAAAGTCGTGACAGTATTCTGAATAAACTACTAACCAGGGATGACAAATAGAACAGTAATTAGTTATGGGCACAGTTTGCAGCTAAAGTTTTCACTCCACTTAATTCTGGTTTTATCAGTAGCAATAAGCAACAATTTGAAAAATCACAGGTGGAAAGAAGAGCAACTGGTCCCAGTCAAACCAAGGTTCCATCTAGCACAGCATCCTGCCTCAGACAGTAGCTGGTCACTTATGAATGGGGAAGAGTATAAGGGACAGATGTAGGAATACTTCCCCAGAATACTGTCCAAGTCTTCAGCAGTTCAACTCAGAGACTTCCTGAAGTGTTGTCATGGTGTTAATAGTCTGTGGTGGATTTTTCTTCCACAAAGTTGACAGGTTGCTTTCTGGACACACAACCGAACCATTCTGAAGCAAGGAGTTCCCCACAGGGGTTATCTATCCTGCACAGTGAAAGGAACCAGTGTTACAAAGAGGCTTGAAAGAGGGTAAGGTCATGTTTTGGAGAGAGGCATGAAGCAGGCAAGTGAGTGCTGAAGACTGGCCACAGTCTTTAATGGCAATAGCAGTTTCAAGGGACAGTCAGATTGTGAGGAGGTGGTAACAAAACAAGTGCTTGCATTGACTGGCTGCAAAGCTTTATATATCTCTACATTCTGCCAGTGGGGTTAAACTCAAGGTTTTTGTGTTGCTTCTGTATGTATGTGGCAGTGCTACAAAATGAGGAGGAGGTGTACTGCAGTTCCCAGTGACTGCCTCCCTGGTGTTATCCTGGCTATAATGCCCCCCTTTCTGGAGTTTGTAATTTCAGATTTAGCTGTGGCTGACTCAGCCACTTTGTTACCCTGCAACTCTTAGGTTGAAAGAATCTGAGAAGAAACTTCTCAGAGGGCAATTTACCTTTGGTGAATTCAACCTTCTCCTTCATTCATCCATGTTGGTTTTGTTGTTGAAAAAAACTTCTTCTAGGCATGAAGGGCAAAAGGGCAAGTGGAAATACATCCTACGGCCAGACTCCTTCCTGTTTACACTCTTCATCAAGCTGGAGTGAACACATGTTTGTTTTTAATACAGGTCTGTTTAAAGCTTGCAGAATGTTTGAAATGGCTGCACAATGATTTAGTGCTACTAAAATTGACAGTCAGACAGAGTAAGAAGATTTTAAGATGGGGATCTTTCCTGACAGCTGTAGAAACCACCAGCTCTCTACTTTTGTTCAGCTTTACAGCATTATGCATTATCGTCAACATCATTGTCATAGCTCGGATGCGACAACCATTTTTTTCCTAAAGGACTTCATTTGTGATATAAAACATTCCTAATAAGCTTAGTGCACATTCCAGGAGGATAGGAGACAGCAGGCTTAATACTGTAAGGTGCTTTCCACACACCGTAGGAATGGAAAGCTCTAAGCACAGTTTGAGATGAAGGTCAGTGAAAGCAAGCAAACTCATTAAAGCATTTATGGGGGGCCTGGATAGATCAGATGCCCTTACTGACCTCTGAACCATGCTTTCATTCTGCAGATAAATGAATATAAAGGCTGTATTGGAACCATGTATTTTCAGTGTGAGTGTTGTTATTAGTATAATTATAGTATAACTTCACACCTTTGTTCTTATATTTTGTATGCTTTGTGTCTTGTTTGGAAACACACATTTATTGCTTTTGAAAAAGTATCTGCAGAATGTATATGCAGTCTTATACTTCCTGAATCCTATGACACCTGTGCTCTTGATATCTCACAGTTCATTTTAAATATATACAGCAGGCATTACTTTTATCCATTTTTCTTGAATAAACCCATGTGTTGGCAGGGGGAAAGGTTTTTGGTTGGGGATTGGTTGTGGTTTTGTTTTTGTTTTTGTTTTTATTTTGTCTTCTTTCAGTTAATTTTAACTTCATTATTAAGATGAATTGTAATGATGTTTAAAACCCTAGAGGCAAACCGGTTTCATTTGATTTCTTCTGGTAGATGAGGAAAAAAAATGTTAGCAGTTGCAATATTCTGTGAAATGTATCCCCTACTCTTGAGCTTACATTTTTAATGTGCCTTTCAAACTAAAATTGATTTCTCTCTTTCTTTTAAAATAAAAAACAATGCATATTTTATGAGAAAATGAATACCTTTGATAGTTTTTTGAATGATTGATAAGCATTTGCAGCTAGGCTGATGAGAGAAAGAGTTACCATCTTAATTATTCATAAAAATACATTCTTTCACACTTAATTTTATTTCTTTTAAAAAGTTTTATCAAGCTAAAATGCACAAACATTTGTGTAAAAACTTTCAGAGATAATTATTATTTAAAATCATGTATTTCTGAGTTACTGTCTGCTTTATGTAATGCAAACCACCATTCTAGGGTAATCTAGCTACAAGCATTGGTAATGTGCACTGAGGTAAATGCAAAAAACTCACTTGTAGATGATAGGGAGAACCAGAGATGATCTACCTTATACCAGTAAGTGTTAAAAATATTTTATGGTTATCTCAAATAGTATTGCTGTCTATAATTTCCTATCTGAATCTCTGTATGAATCTACAAACCCTTGGACTTGTGGGTTTGTATGTTAATTTGATATAGTGACTAGCATAATTGTATGTATTTTTCTGTAAGGAATGTTATGAGTTGTTCCTTTTTCATCTGCATTAAACTGGGACCTGTGAAGTTTGAGCCCCCCCTCCTCGCCCTTCTCCTGGTTAAAATCCCAGGTCTTCCCTTGCTGGTCTAATTATTAGCAAATTGCTCTTGCTAGATCAATGGGCATGCTTTCAACTCTAATAAGAATGGGGAAAAAAATGTTCAAAGCTGAGGTATTTTTAGTCCTACAGTCTGACTGATTTGTGTGTGTGTGTGTGTGTGTGTGTGTGTGTGTGTGGTACAAACCTGTGGTATGAAGTTTCCTTTACATTCCAAATCAAATGTCAAATTTAAACCCAGATTTTTTAAAACCTAGCCCTGTTTTCTGTAAAATCTAAGGAATGGAATATCTCTTGGGAAGAGCTTTTTGATTTGTATATTCCTGTCTCCTGTGCCCAATATAGTCATGGAAACCTTCCTCAGCTTTTGGTGTTAGTCATGATTTCCAGAATTTTTTGCTCTGTGAATATTTACTCTGTGGCAGTGAAATATAGTTGCCCTGCTGCAGAACACAAAGAAGTCATCTTTCAGGCTTTCTATGAAGTATTCTTCATATCAAAGTCTTATTAAGAGTGAAAGGAAAACCATTCCTACAAAGACATTTCCTGGTTAGAAGTGGGCCAAGCAGTAGTAATTTTTGCAGGTAAAAATAAGCATTGAATTTTTTCTGGTGTGGAGTAAGAAGAAAAGGGGCTAAGGCAGTTGTAGCCTGAAAGCTTCCTGGTCAAAACTACATATTAATCACCAAAGAATGCTGGAGAAGCCAAATTAAATGCTTGTTTAGCATAATGAGTTCATTGGGGAGAGCACTGAGTCTGTCAGGAAGAGGCACTCGGGCATTTTTTACCTACCACAGGTCCTCCCTCAGCAGCAAAAGTTACCAAAACTATTGTCAAAGCTGGGAGGGGGGCAGAAAAACTGAGCAGACTTCCCCAGTAGAGGCAAAACCTTAAGATTAGTACCCCTGCTTTAAGCAGGCGAGTCCTTTTCATATGCCTTGAGCTCACTCAAGTTGGTAGAATTCTGAATTATTTTTCTAGAGGTTTCAAGATACTATCTCCAGAAATGTTTTTTTTTCTTGGCATGGTTTCATTTATATACTTACTGTGAAAAAGATATTGCTATGACTATTCAGTAATGGCATTCTAAGTTTACTTCAGTTGTAACATGTGTTGCTAAACGCACTTAGTTGCCTTAATTCATAGTGACCAAAAAAAGCACATGCATAAACACAGTGTGCAGCAAAAGTCAGAGGTGTGTTCATAGACATCAGATTGCATCAGGGGTCCCTAGTCTATCGAAACACAGAATTTGAACTGGAAGCTTCATCTCATTTGAACAGCTCTTTTGAGCAATGCCATGCACTTTGCAATAATGGGTCTGTGGCTTGGACTGAAAGATATTTTTGACTGATATTTCTGGGTCTGCTGAAAGGCTGACATTATAGCAGCTTTTCAAAAGAGTTTGCAAAGAAAACCTGAATAAACAAATGCTTATAAATATGTGCCTATGTGAGAGTCTTGTTACTGTGTTATTCTTACTGATGTGACTTGTAAACCTGGCTTCATTTTTTCCTCCTCTATGGACCTTGTTTTCAGTATGCCTTCCAAGTAGACATTTAGTGAGAAGAATTACATACTAAATTTTTTGGTGGTTGTTTAAGCTTATGTATAAAAGATACAGGAAAACAAAGGATAAAGGAAATCCAGATTTGTACCTTGCAAATATGGGTTCATGTCCCTCTTCAGCTGAGATATGTCTTTGGCTAATGAAGACATGTATTTTGCACTCTACCTGAAGAACAGGTTCTTAACTTAGTTGAAATATCAAAAATTCCCATTTCTAACATGAGATTCTGACTTGGATAAAACTGTAATCAAAACAACGTCATTGTTAAGGGACCATTGTCATGAACTGGTATCTTGTTGACTGAATAGGAAAAAGAAACTGGTTGAACTCATCATTTGGAATAATACTCATGTACTGTTAGCCCATTCTTAGAGATAAAATTCTTCACATATCAGTCACAGTTACTGTGAATGTAACAGCTATTGGCTGATAAACACCATCAGTTAATATTTTCAGATGTAGTCTCTGAGTTATTTAGCGTATAGAGGAATAAGTACTCACTGTTCACCTTGTGTTATGAGTCATCTAAATCACACTGTTTGGTTTTCTTTGGTAGACTGGAACTTTTACAAACAAGACCACAACAGACAGATGCTTCAGATATTCAGATGAATACTTACTGTGCTATCCAGGTACTTGCACAGTTGCATACAGTTTCACAAATAAAGAGTAACATGACCCAATAAATCAAATCATTTTACTCTAAGATCTACTATTATTCAGAGAAATCTTGACAGATTTATTTTTAATCCATGTGACTGAAGGTATAGAAAGTAAGGAGATCTCTGTTAATTTGTTTGAGAACAGAGAAAAGAATGGCCACTAACATGATGTTTCAAAAAGGGAGACAAGGTCACCTCAGCTCCTAAACTTACATGTGCATGCAGACTGTGCTTTCATCCTACATTACAATGGCTCTTTCCATGCCCCAATTTTGTGCAAAGGAAATTAGGATGTGCAGGCTGAAAAGGAGCTGCGCTGTGGCTTGACAAGCTCACACCCTGGTGTGCATGCTTAAGACTGTTCAGTACCATGCCCTGCAGTTTGGTCAGAGGGAGTTTATCTGCTTAAATTATCTATTTAGAGTACACATGTAGAAGATCTAGTGTGGAAGGTACATTTGCCTACCACAACTGAATGCAAAATCCTGGCTGCCTGGGATAAGGTAAAGAGGACTTTTAGACTTCAACCAAGAATATAGCCCTCACTGTAAGGATACTCTTCAAGGGTCTTTCCTGTGCCTGTTTTACCTCTGTCTAACAATGTTCTGATAGAGGATTCCCCAACAGGAGATGATCCATGGGACACTCTGTACTGAAGCTGTAAAGAACAATAACAAAGCTAAATAAATTTAAGCAAGGGTCGCTGTGTTCAGACACCTTCTAAATGAATCTACTACCTTTAGATCAATTAATAGAGCCTAGAAAAAAAATTGCGTAGGTTTTTTTGGTGAATTTAAGAGAAGCCTGGTCTTGGACATTTAAGAATTTGCTGTCTACAGAAACTAAACTGGAGGAGTGTTGAAGGCATAGGAAAAACACGTTTCTGTGCTGCTTGTTTGCACTGGCACATTGGGAACTGAGTTAATCAAGAGAGACCAAAGTTACTGTGGAGGTTTGTTTTATTTGTCATTTACTATTTAATTCTTGCTACATTTTCCAAGCAGGAGTTGCCGTCTCTTTTTGCCACTGAATTTTTCTCTAGGTCTTTAACTTGCTGTAGGTAAGTACAAGGGATTTGGAAAAATCTTGATTGCTGAAACTGTGGTTGGGAACTCAATCTTAAGCTATTTGCTGGACTGTGAACAGATGCACATTTTGTAAACATTTGTAGCAGTTTAAGCTACTACTGCCCTCCAGCTGCTTGCTACTACCCCTCTGCTATCGGCTCTTTCTCACACAGCTGCGCTAATAGACAGTTCCTACTTTCTACAATATCAGCAGACCTAACAGGTTTGACCTGACCTGATTGATATGACCTGAATCGGATAAAAATTCACACAAACTAGTCTGTTGACAGAGCTTTTGGTGCAGTAACCTTCAGAAGAAAGGAACCATAAGAAGTAACAGTGTTGTAATGTCATATGTCACTGCAGCTGGATCTGGAAGAAAACCTCTGGCTAAGGAACTGAAACTCTTTGAATCTAGTCTTTGATGTGGTTGACATTGTTTGACATAATGACCACTGAAATGAATACTATTTGAGCATCCCTAGTAAGCAGACCAAGAAGTAAGCAAACAGTACCAGCAGTTGGTGACCCCATACAAGGTCTTCCCCAGTAACTGCTCATGTATTTTGCCAGGGCAGTGTTAAAAAGCTGCATGCAGCAGAGCATGGCCTGCTCTGTCACAAGTAACTGTCAGTCACCAGGCTTATAAATCTCACATTTTTCAAAAGCAGAAATTCAGTTTCTAGACAGTCCATGTCTGTGAAGTGGATACTCAAAATCACTCACAAGAGATTCAGTAGTTTCACCATGGAAATCTCCTGTTGCATGATGTATGAAAAAAGCTGTTTTCTTAGAAGACAGTATTCTAGCTTTATCACACATTCTAACTGCTATAAGAGATATTTATTAGAAATCTGCTAGGGAAGAAAAAAAAAAGTTCTGTTACTTTCAAACATAATTGCCTGTAACTTTCAAGCCACCATACCCTTTCCAAATGATACTTGCAAGGGTCTCAGCCAGAATAAAGGAAATGAAGTGTAAACTTGAGTCATTTCTTCATTCAGGGTATTGCATCTCAAAGTCAGAGAGCTCCACTGAAGGTGGCCTAATGAAGGCTTTAAGTCATATAGAATTACTTATTTGATACCTGCAGCTGTGTTAGGAGGTTGCCAAATGTCATTAATAATCTTTCCTAGGCGGGGATATCATAGAAACTTTTACACAACAAGCTTCAATAAACTAGCTCAAAACAGAAAGTTACAGTAGGGGTGTGGTGTGAGAGACACTAGCCTTTATTACATGATGGCCATTGTTGGTAAGTCCACATAATTTTTTATAAAAAAAATTCTTGCTTTTGCTGTTCTCTGGTAGGAGCTAGGAATTTAATTTGCAGTGGTCAGCTGAGAGCAATGGAATTAAACGAAAGAGAAAGAGAGAACGATCCCAGATGAGCAACAGCTTTTTAGTGAACAGACTTCAACTACATGCACACATTCAGTGATATACCTACTGTCCACCTACTGCAAAGAAAGATTTCATTTGTGTAAGGGAATGAGAGTCAGATACTCATAAATACTAATCAAAGTGCTTACTGGCCAGATTACCCAACCCTTCCATTGGTGAGGCATGAATAGTACAATCTAGACATATCAGGGAGGTTTTGGAAGATTACTCACTGAAGTTTATAAAAACATTTCCAAGACACAGTATGCTACACATGCTAAGTGCTTTTATTTTGTAGACTTTCAATCCTCACCAAAATCTTATATTAGATTATTGTTTCAGTGCATCTTCTCACTACTTTACCAGATACAAGCTGAAAAAAAAGAGCAAAGTGTCAAATATTTTCAAAATACAATAGATAAGGAAAACATGAGTAAGGAAAGGGTTGTTAGACCCTTACAACTACTGTTAGAAAGTCAGGCTAAAGTCCTTGTCCTACTGCTGACTGGAAGCTAGCCAATGTTACTCCTTTACAAGAAGGGCAAGATGGAAGACCCAGGAAACTACAAACCTGTTAGTCTAACCTCAGTTCCTGGAAAAATTCTGAAGAAGATCATACCGGGTACTGTTGAAAGGTGTGTAAAGAACAATGCAATCTTCAGGCACAGTCAACATGGGTTCACAAAGGGGAGGTCCTGTATAACTAATGTACTATCCTTCTATGAAAAGGTTACTTGCCTAGTGGATGAAGGGAAGGTGGTGGACATAGTTTTTTAACTTTAGTAAGGCTTTTGATACTGTCCCTCACAGCATCCTTCTGGACAAGTTGTCCAGCTGTGGGATGAGTAGGTACACGCTGCGCTGGGTGAAGAATGGGCTGAAGGGCCTTGCTCAGTGGGGCTACCTCTGGCTGTTTGCTAGTGACCAGTCACAAGCAGTGTTCCTCAGGCTCAATTCTAGGGCCAGTTCTGTTCAATACTTTTATCAATGATGTGGGAGTTGAATGCATCATTAGCAAGTTTGGTGGCAATACCAGATCAGAAGCTGCTGTTGACTCTCTTGAGGGACAAGAAGTCTTGCACAGGGATCTGGATAGATTGGAGCATTGGGCAATGATTAATGGGATGAAATTCAAGGAGTCCAAGTGTCAGATTCTGCACTTGGGATGGAGTAACACTGCATAAATGTATAACTTGGGAGAGGAGTGGCTGTGGAGCAGCCCTGCAGAAAGGGATCTGGGGTGCTGGTTGACAGCAGGGTCAACATGAGTCAGCAGTGTGCCCTGGCAGCCAAGAGGGCAAACCGCATCCTGGGGACCATCAAACACAGGATAACCAGCCGGGCAAAAGAGGTGATTACCCCACTGTATTTAGCGTTGGCACGGCCTCACCTTGAATACTGTGTGGAGTTCTGGACCCCACAATTTAAGAAGGGTGTGAAGATCCTTGAATGCATCCAGAGGAGGGCAACAAAGCTGGTGAAAGGCCTGGAGGGCATGTCCTGTGAGGAGCGGCTGAGGACTTTGGGTTTGTCTAATTTGGAGAAAACAAAGTAGAGAGCTCTCCACAGCTTCCTGAGGAGGGGAAGTGGAGAGGGAGATGCTGAACTCTTCTCCCTGAGATCCATGACAGGATGCCTGGGAATGGCTCAAAGCTGCACCAGGGGAGGTCAGATTTGACATTACAAAATGTTTCTTTACCAAGAGGGTGGTCAAGCACTGAAACAGGCTTCCTAGAGAGGTGGTCAGTATCTGTCATGATCTAACTTGGCAGGCAGCTAAACACCACATAGCTGCTCACTCACTTCCCTCCAACCCAGTGCGAAGGGGGAGAGAACTGGGAAAAAAAAAAAGTAAAATTCATGGGTTGAGATAAAGACAGTTTAATAGGACAGAAAAGGAAGGGATAATAATAATAATATTAATAAAAGAAGTAGAATATACAAAGCAAGTGATGCACAATGCAATTGCTCACCACCCGCTGACCGATGCCCAGCATGTTCCTGAGCAGCTTTCCCCCTAGTTTGTATACTGAGCATGACAACCCATTGGCCTGTTTGGGTCAGCTGTCCTGGCTGTGTGTCCTTCCAGCTTTTTGTGCACCCCAGCCTATTCACCTGTGAGGTGGTGTGAGAAGATGAAAAGTCATTGATTTAGTGTGAACACTGCTTAGCAACAACTAAACCATCAGTGTGTTATTAACATTATTCTCATCCTAAATCCAAAACACAGCACTATACCAGCTACTAGGAACAAAACTAACTCTATCCCAGCTAAAACCAGGACAATGTCCCATGCCTGTCAGCGTTTAAGACGCATTTGGACAAAACCCTTAATAACATGCTTTAAATTTTGGTCAGCCCTGAAGTGGTCAAGCTGTTGGACTAGATGATTGTTGTAGGTCCCTTCCAACTGAAAATATTCTATTCTATTCTATTCTATTCTATTGTAAAAAAGAGGCCCTTTTCCCGTAAGAATATGATTTTTGCCCAGTTACTGACAGCCAATTTATTAAAGCATTGTGGGCATTTAAAAATTTTTTTCCGTAGTTCACCAACAGTGTTCTTCAGCCATTCTGTGCATCTTAACAGCATATTTATCATGTCTGTGCTTTGCCTGTAAAGACTCTAGAGTATCTCAACTTTATAAACCTCTTGCTTTATTCTGTCTTTTAGCTAGGAGTGTCTGTCTGTGGATAACATTTTATACTTTAGATGGCAATCCACTGTGTCCATGGATCACATGTTTTGGTTTTGTCATATTCCTGCGATCAACACCTTCGATTTGCACAGGTGCTTTATCAAATCCTCTCATGGTGATTCTTACATTAGTAGTGTACAAATATAAATTCACTAATGAAAAGTAGTGAACATCAGATAAGACTCATTTAACATAAGTGCAATACCTTGATTTGTTTAATTTAGACTGTACAGATGCCTAAATTGTCAAAAATTACATTGAGAGAAAAATTGCCTGCCTCCAGACAAATAATTCTTTAAATGTTCTTCACCAGAATCAAATCCAAGTTGAATCAGAGGCTGAATTCACAGAAGGTGAAATTTCGTAGAAACAAAACAGTTCAGAAGGATACATCACAGCAGAAGCTCCTAGCTCTGCCTATGGGGAGTTACATCACTGGCTCACTAGACACAGAAGCAATTGACACCAATGAGCAGATCAGAGTTCCCTTTCTCAGGTCCTCAGGTTGCTCTTCTGTGCCTTGGACTATCTGGAGGAATGAAGCCAGTGCCCAATGTGTGCTTCTAGTTCCGCTCTGCAGAAAGAGAGCCATGGCAGCTAGCATGGAGGTCATAAGAGAAAATAGGCCCTAAGTGGCAATGCCTTCATGTGTAAAGGTAAATGAGGGCATGGTATGAGGGCTCCTAATGGGAAGTAAGAGGGTACAGGAGGCTGCAACATAGCTTGGGGTCTTTGCTTGTGGCAGTGGGACATGCAGTAGATGACTGGAGATAGATAAGGACTTGGTTTCAAGGACCTCATTTGGGGAGATGGGGAAGGAAGTAGAAGGTAGGAGGAAGGGTAGGAGGATGGAGGAACTTAGTCCACAGGCCCATCTCTTTCTCCTTGTGTGTGTGAATCTCCATTAAGCCAAGACCCATTACTGTTCCATATCAAAGGGGATTAGTGGTCCAAGATTATTTTCTTGTTCTGTCTTTTCCCTTTCTTCCCCATAGATTGACCCCAGAGAAAGTTCACATTCCATGCTCTTACCAAAACTTCAGAATGACTTTTAATCACAATTGCTGCAATGGCTTTTATGCAGGGTAAGAATTGTCATAATGCAGCATGTCCTAAAAACAATGTATTCTGGTCTTAGTTTGCCTTCAGCGTAGGCAGAATCCTTTCATCACATTTAAATTACAACCCAGCTCCACTTACAACATGTCAAGCAGAGCAACGTTCAAACTGTAACTTTTGATTGGGTTTGTCTTGTCTCTCAAGTGTGCAAAGTTTGGTACCTCTCCTAAGGACTATTAATCTAAAATTATTTTTGTCAGAGTTAGGACTTCTGCTAAGTAAGGAAAAGACTTTCACCATAATTTTCATTTTACTTTGCTCTCATTTCTTACTTCCAACATAAATCTTAACTGTACAGAGACAGACAGCCCCAAATATGCCAGTCTATAAACTGGGAAAACTGATGCTTATTGAGGATGTGGAACTCTGGATACTTATATACCTTTGTCCCAGATAAATCAAAAGGTCACAAAACTAAAAGCATTAAAACTTCACATCTTTCATAACAAGGCTGCAACTGGTGAATTTTGTGGGGGGAACCAAGCGGAACTCAGGATCTGCCTGGATACACTGTTTTCCTTTGATAAAAATGTCACATTTTGTCATTTCAAAAATACATTTCTATTACAAATATTCCCCAGGAACAACTTTAAGCATCTAATAAACATCAAACCACTTCATCACTGACTTTATTTGTGGCTATATATTCTCTGTGGCACCTTTAGGACAAATTAAAATTTGCCACCTTTTGAAAAGCAATTGGGTGAAACATATCATCTTCTCTTTGATATACAGTAGGTGAAATATGCATAAAACCATCAACCAGAGAACTTGTTTAGCCTACTACTTCTCTGATTTTTTTCTTATTCTTATTGCTGAGCTTGTAACCATAGTGGGCTCTTAAGACTTTAAATTGCAACAAACTAATGTGTCAGGTTTCCAGTAAAAATAAACAAGTTGGGTTTCTCTAAGAGACAGCAGCTTTTCAAATCTAGCTTTACTATCCATTCTGCTGGTATTTTTATCTGACCGGGGATGACATACCTGTACAGGATTTTCTTTTTATCCCTTCTTATATTTCAAAGCTTTTTTCTGCCTCAGACCTGACACTGACAATCCTTTTGTGTTTTCCTTGGTGCCTCAGAGGCTTAATGGTCCAGCACAGTAGCTGAACCTTTAGAAATTTCTTCTCTCTGCAGAGACTGCTTCAGTAAGGGCCACAGAGCTGTCACCATGAAAAGTGAGAGGGCCCTGTGGTTAAACATTCCTTAGTGTTTTTGTTTCTGAAAGCGACAGCAGAATGCGTAAATGGATTTCTTTCAACCACACAGTTGCCTTACAGATGTACATGGTCTTCTTGGGATCACATACTGGGGGGAAGCTGTGCTAGGAAGTTGGTTAATTCCCTGTATTTTACTACGGGTGATTCATTTGATGAAGGGCTTGATAGTTAACAATTTGAAAAAATCAATTATTTGCAAGCCTATTAATGTTAAATACTTAAACATCTCATAAGAGCATGTAATTTAAATGCAGTTAAACAGTTATTAAATGTCAAACATCAATTAATGATTGATGGAGCATTCACTAATTGAGTAGAAATCTTGGGGCTGCTGTGATGTCCACAATGAACTGGAAATTCACTACAAATAAAATGTTTGGGGATTTTGAGGCATTTTAAAGCAATTTTCCATGCAACTTGCTGTGATCTAAATAGTCTTATTTTAAAATGAATTTAGGGCCTGCTCCTCCAAATAATGCCATGAACAGCCTGCTGACTGTAACAGAACTATTCAAAAAGATATGTGCTACTTGCAAGTGTAAAGACTTGCAAGTTATAGACATTCATTTTCTTGAAAAGTAATGCTTTTTTTTATTTTACATGACTACCCCTTTCCTTCAGTCTGTGTCCTGTGGCCCTAGCAAATGTCTCGCCTCTGAGAAAGACATTTTGAATTTTTTCTTCCTTACATGATATTAAGTTGAGATGTTTCTTTGGTTATTTTGGAGAAGTGTATTTTCTGTAAGCCTAGCTGTTGATGATTTCATATCGTTGTTCATGTAAAATAATTTCAAATGTTTTATTAGGGGCACTGTTGTATAATGTTATACCTCAAAATCTTAAAACACATCCTCATTACAAATTTGGTGATGGTATAAAAAAAAAGCTTCCTTCTTAATACTGTGGTTTTACTGTTTCTTGTCTCCTTGCTGACACAGAGAAGCTAACACATACAACAGTTTCCTGAGAAACTTAACAGTCAGCTTACACGTCACAGGTTGTGTTAGATGAGGGCAGCCTGCAATCTAGAAAGAAGTGGTATTTTAATGTTTGTTTGGGTGTAGATACAATAATCATAAATTATCTAGGCTGATCTTCAATTTTCTCCAACTAGAAGAAATGAAGGTGCTGTAAGGAGGTGGTGGGTGTAGAGGTGAAAAATTAATTTTTTTGTAATTCTGAGCTGGGACATGAGAGTTTTTCCATCTGAGTACTAAGTGGAGATTTCTACCATGTAGCCACCCTTCTAGAATAGTGAGATGAAGTTGTATCATTGCCTTGATGCTTTTTACCTAATAAGTTCTGCAAGTTGCCCACATGAATTTGCAATATCTATGACAACTTCTGTGCATGGAGGGTTTGTGATATGAGGACTTCAATGCTAATAAGGACTACTTTGTCATCTTTGGTTTTCCACACAATTTTGAATGAGAAGAACAGCTGTTACGTATTGTGCCTGGTAGTCCTTGTGTTGCTTTAAAAATCAGTAGATAGTTAATGAGTGAATGGCACAATACCAAGCAATTAAAAGTCTTGCAGTAAGTATTATCAAAAGGAGAAGCTGAATAACTCTTATTTCTGCTGGTGGCCAGATCAAATGGAAAACTCAGCTCCTGCACAAAATCTGATGTAATGGGTCTCTGCTTAGAAATTATTTCCTGTCCTTTCTCTTCCTCTCTCTCAGCAAATTAAAGAACAGTTTCTAAAACCTTTAGCTCCTCTTTATTTTCTACACTGACCAACCAAAGCTGGAAGGATTTGAAGAGTAAGGCTGTGTGTAGAAGGAATGAGAACATTTGAATTCTGCTTTCAGTGGAACCACTGGGACTACAGAAGTACTGATGGAAAACAATTAGAAACGAATGATTTAAGAATATTTTCATCACTTCTGCAACTTGGGGACATAACTGATAAGAGTGAATTGTTATTATTTTCAGCAGACTCACAGGCTATGACTGAGTCATGTAGATTAATATTGTGACTATTGAAAACATGCACAGTAACAGGAGTCTGGAGAGACAAACCATGCTTTCTGAGACTTATCTGAATACCAAGTAGTGATCAACATTCTGCATGCAAGGACTGCAAATAACTATCATCTTCATAGAAGCCAATGAACACTGCAGGATTTGACAGACAGGTAGTTGTATGCATTCACAGATACACAGGGCTACCAGAAGGGGAAACACAAGATTTTGATAGATTTGGTGAATGTCCTGTACTGACTGAAGCTGATGTGGCTGGCCCCTAAGATGCCATTCATGTTTTGTTTGAGTGGCTCGACAAACCTACAACATTGGAGAGGTTTTCTTGTTCTTTTATTGTCATTTGAAAATTGCTGTCATTCCTTTGGGATCCAGCCCATGTGTCATAAAGCAGCTGAAATGTGAAGTTATATAAGGAAAGCTGGTGAGGCAGATCATCTATGTTCTGCCCACTACAAAAGACTGTTACGATTTTTTGAAAGTGCATGCAGCTCATAATACAGTTGAGAGAAGGCTGAATGGTTAAAGTGGCTGAGGTAGTTTCTGGCTGGTTGCAAATGTATTAGCTATAGACCACTGACTAAACAGACATGTCCTACTGCAGTTACACATCTCTTCATGTTGATTAACTGGCATGTCACCGTGGAAGAAGCCGTATGACTAGTAAGTTGGCAAGGTTTTACCCAAACCATTGTTGATGACATTTCAGACTGGGGCAGAACAAAATACTTACCCCTGCTTATGCCTCTGATCTAACAAATAATAATAAAGGACATTGTAGGCCAAAATTTTGAAAAGTAGCTCCTTGTTGTTTAGAAACCTGCTTGCATTCACATTTCTTGAGCAGTGTTACTGGCAGGCCAATGCAGTTTGACCTTGCCTGCATGGAACTTATCACATGCAAATGATACTGCCAGGAAAGTACCTGTGCAATCTTATGTGTTGACAAAGCGGGACTGGTTTGAAAACCTTTCAAAATGTAATCCAGAGTGACACTTTGATCAAGATAGGTTCATGTGACTTGTTTTTGTGGTTTTATGTGTTTCCGATTGCAAAAAGCTTTTGTTAGCAACACAGCTTTAAAAATACTTGGACTGAAGGGGATTTTATCAGGAAGCTGTACTCAGGCAGTGAAGTAGTCACAATAATGTCTGCCTCCCCCTTAAAAAAAGAAAATAAAAATAGAAAAAAAAAGGGTTGGGGGACAAATGGGAAGTAAAAAGCACAAAACCTAATAATAAATCCTTTTTTTTTTTTAAGACATTGGGAACAGGAAATAGCCAGACACTCTGTATGGCCAAAGGCAGATAAAATAGAGAAGAAAAAGACCAAGCTAGAGCAAAAAAAATGAAATTAATGTTTTACACCCCTGTTCATTGTGAAAGAATTTAATTCCTGCACTAGAACCCTTTTTTTGGAAATATACTGGAGGATCAAATGGTTTCAAATTGAATTGATATAAAAGACAGCATAGAATAAATCACCAAAATAAGTAGTAAAAAATCTTGAAGATTTGTTGAGTTTAAGGGAGCTCAAAACCCAAATAGCTGAGCTAGTAAGCTGTAATATGTAGTCTCATGATTAAAGCTGCCTTAGTGTCATAGAATTAGAAGATGGTGAATGCAAAGCCAGTTTTCGAGGGAGGTTCCAGGAGACATCATGATAATGACAGACTACTTGTACAAAAAATATTGCTAGGCACAATTTTCAAAAAGGAACTATTGTTTGTATGAATAAATAGTAGACACTAAGGAAGAGTTAAGCAGATTTTGCCTTGAAATACTGTTGTAGTTCTTTGAAGAAGGTTGTAAGCACATACACAGGGGACATGCAGTTGATATGCTCTGCTTGGATTTCTAAAAGGTATTTGACAAGGTCCCTTCTCAAAGGGTCTTAGAGTAATTCAGCTGTCATGGCATAAAGGGGAAGGCCATCACATTTTTATATAACTGACTTAGAAGACAGAAAGCAGAGAGTTGGAATAAATGGTCAGTATTCTCAAAGGGGGAAGGCTGGCAGTAGAGTCCCACAGTATATGCATTTGGGCTACTTTGTCCATAAATGGTCAGGGAAAAGAGATGAACAGGAAGGGAACAAAGTTTACTGATGACAGTAAATAATTAAGTGGAGTAAATACAAAGGCTGACTGTGAAGATCTGTGCAGGGAGTGGGTAATAAAATGGCAGATTACATTTTCAAGTGATAAACAGAGGAGGGCAACCATGTGTAGGGAATTATTAGGAAAAATATAGGCAGATCATTGTCACATCAGTTTATAAAGCCGTAGCACATCCATGTCTTGAAAACTCTCTTCAGTGTTTGTTCCCACTTCTAGGAAGTGGTAAAATAAATTAGAAGAGATGCAGTGACAAACTACAGGATACCCAAAGGTATGGAATTGCTTCTGTATGAGAAGTGATAAAAATTGAGTTAAGGATTTTCCTTTGCCCTACATTTTAAAAGAAACCCATCAAATCATAGGTGGAATGGAGGTAACCAAAGATGCATTATGATTTGGGGAGTTTCCCTTGTTTATTTTTTGTTCCCTCTAGTACAAGAACATGTCAAAATCAGGTGAGTTTATCACGCACTAGATTCAAAATAGGCAGAAAGAGGCGGTTCTCCACAGAGAGTGTAGTTAATCTACGGAAAGCATTTCCATAGGATGCTCTAGATGTTGAAAGTATATGTGGGCTCAAGGGAAAACTGGACAAATTTGTCAAAGAGAAAATAATAATTCATTACTAGTAGAGGGACACATTTCTAATTCACAAAGGACCTAACTGTGATTTTGTAGTGTGTTCAGAGAACTGATTTTTGACTGTTCTCTTCTCTAGTCATCTGTTGGCTACTGTTGGAGACAACATCCGCAACTGGATTGGTATATGTTGTCTCGAATTTATTAGATTCCTTGGTTCAGGAGCGTAACCAAACAATACAGTCTCAAATACAATAGGAAAGGGAACTGAGTTACCCTATTTTGGAAATATTTTGTGGCAGCACATTGAACATATTCAAGAAAGTAATGCTGGAGGAATTTTTCCCTTTTAGCTTGTCCTACCATTTAAAAATAAAGGACCCAGTAGATTAAGTTCTTCTGTGATAAGTTTATCAGACTTTTTGTTAATATAATCTCTCAGTAAAACATTAGACCTTAAGATGAAATCACTTTGAAGTTTGGGAAGAGAAGTAGCACAAGACCTAGGTGAAGCTTTTAAAGGGCCTTAATAGAGTATGTCATGTCAAGAGAAAATAGACCACATTTGTGGGAGCTTCTACCAGAGGACCAGAAGCTTCCCTACTGCCAGTAAGCTAGGAAATGGCAGCAGTAGCAGTGCAGCTTGCTTCCATGCTTCAATTTTCTAAAGGCATGGTGGTACATACTCTGCAGTTTATCTACCAAAAAAAAAAAAAAAAAAAAAAAAAAAGAACGAACACATTAGATATCTATTGGGCCTGCAGAGAGATGAGTCTGGCCCAGTCATCATAGTTATCCATGCAAATGATAGCTCTCATACATGATTGGATTACCTGCCAGAAAGATCTGATGAATTACCATTTGACTATGCCTCCATTATTCATATCTTACCCAGAGCACTGCTTACCTATGGATAAATACCAGAAGCACACTATGCCTTGTATATGAACTATGTATAAGTAGAATCATTATCATATAATTACATGTTAAAAATATTTTAAATATAGTTTTACATTTAAAATAACTTTCTCTTTGGTATCATGCAAAAATAACTTTTTAATGGGCATTGTGGATTTGGATTACTCAGCTACCACCTGTGAGATTATACTTAGAGCTGACTGGAAAATAGTGTATAATTCCTATTCACCTTTTTGAAAGAAAAACTTTCTGATATTTACTATATATTTGCAGAAGTATTTGGGGATTTTCCTCAAAATGGGATAAAAGACTTTTGGGTATTATTTTGATTAAAATGCTAGAAATTTTAAAATTAAACTGGGCTGAGTGGTGGTTTTTAGCTCTAAAAAGTTTCAGTGCTGTGTTTTTGAACATCACTGTGTACTGCTTATTTCCAGTGAACAAGCATTGATTCAGTCAGTGCCAACTCTTCTGTAACAACGAAATAAGAATTCACAGTGCAGAAAAATGTGAATCAGATGGGAAGGGCATGTCCCAGTTTTCCTAAAATTAGCATACCTATCAAATATATATATATAGTTATGTATGTGTGTATGCAACTCAAGAAAATTAAAAGGAACCTTATGTTTCCCAAATTCTGGAAAACATTAAGAGCAAGATTTATAGCTTGTGGGTATTACAGGACCATTTTACTGGGATATAGTGGATCCTGCAACATGATTAAGCTCCCCATTATGGAAATGGCATTTGTATGAACAAATTGAAGAATTAAGTGTTATCTGATCTCTTTGTACATCCAGGTTCCTAATCTGAATGTACAGACATTTGCCCACAGACACAAATATCTCCTCTGCCAGATTTGTGGATTTAATGCATTTGCATGCAGCTTTGCTGTACAGGAGAAAGACTTGCCTTATGATTGCATCTACCCTGATACGCCTGTAGAATTATTAAGGGGGGTCACACTATTGACTCTATGGTGAGTCTGCCCAGGGACAGTACTAGCAGAGAAAGGCTGTTTGGAGAGATATGTTCATATCTTTTTAACGGTATGGGAACTGTTGTGACTTAGAATACTTCTGCTGCAACTTAGATGGGGAGGTCTGCCTGTGTCTGTCATGGTGTAACACCTTATACTCTGAATGCCAGATTTCTGGAAGAGCTCTTCCCCATATCTCTGAAGAATGGCATTTCAAAGCTTGGGATTTCCCTCTCCAGGGAAATTCTAATGCCATAAGAAAGCTTTAATATTGACTCACACAAAAACCAGACAATCTGAAGTTTTCCACAGAAAGGAACTATTCTGGCTTGATTTTTCAGAAAATGACTGAGCAACACATAAAAAAATGCCCAGGGATACCCCTGCACTGAAAAGCAGTCTCAGGAGCTGGCAGACCCTTGGCTGAATATGGTTCCCAGGGACTCTACAACTATAAAAATTGCCATCAGAGTGTGTTGTGGGGTGGTGGAAAGCCCTGAGAGGACATCTCAAATGGGAGCTCTCAGGACTGCAGACTCCCTTTCTCCCTTTTGCGAAACAAGTCACCTGAACTAAACACTTCAGATAGAGATGGAGTCTCATGGGACTTTTCACTTTGGGAGCCTGACTTCTCTGGAGGTCCCAGCTGGGAGCTCATCTGCGTGGTTGGGCTTCTTTGCAGCCCTAAGGACCCAGACATCCCTGCAGCCCAACTGCTGAGCTGGCAGAAAGCAGGCAGGCATCTTGTGGAAGTTTATTGGAAATGAAATGCCTCTGTGAAAACTTCTGGGTTCAGTGTTTCTACATTTTTCAGTGAAAAACTGTTCACTTGGAAAATTCTTGACCAGCTTTTTCTGGAAGCTATAATTTGAGTGAATTAGACATGTAGCATGAGAAATGACAACAGATCATAGGGGTGAAAGGAGGAAAGGAAAACTGATGTTAGGAGAACAGCTGTAACAAGGAATTCAGATAACGTTTTCCATGTTTTGTTTTTTTAATGTAGTTTATGTTCTCTTCTGTATTTCCAGGCATGCAGCTCTAAATCACAGATCAGTGCTGCAAGCAGACAAGCAGCATGAGTTATATTATAGATCACAGCTCACTCTGGCTTTTTTTTAGTCAGGCAAGAGTTTGGGTTGGATAGTGTATATTTACAGAATACTATTGACAGTTTTTATTATTTAAAAAAATGCATTAAAGAAAATCTTATTTCCAAAATAATACCAAATTGCAATCAGGTGTTTATATATAAAAGTAGAAGCACGAGTGTGAAAAACATCATGGAAAACACTTTTAGGAGGCTATTTAGGCTGTATAACTCCTACGGGGGTTTGTGGCAGAATTTCCTTTGAAAACATGGGCCTAAATGTTTTGGTATCAGCTGGCCTGAATGCTTTCTGTAACACTGTGGTAGAAGTCACAGATGCTCAGAAAAAAAGAGGAATCTGGGTGCCTAGATAGACAACTCTGAAAATTAGCGATGTTAGGTAAGCTGTCTTCTTAAAAGCTCAAGCTTTGAATGCATACTCACTAATTGCAACTATTTTGAGGGAGAAGTAACTTTAAGCTGTCTTGCTTGGAAAAGATTTGAAGTATTTGATAGAGTAATTAGCTTTAAATGGTTAATTCATTGCAGGTGTGCATATATTTGAGCATATTTAGTTTATTCTGCAGAGTTCATCCAGCTTTTAAGCACTGTTGGCTCACAGCTTGTAGGCTTTAGCTCCAACATGGGTTAACAGCATGGGTTTTATTATGAGCTTCCTTGCAGCAAGCAGGTAAAAGCAAAACTTCAAAACCATTTTCCTTTGTTGGGAGAAGCTCCTAAAGGAATTCAGAGGAAATGGTGCTGTCTGTCTGACACACTTACAGTCAGCCAGCAGTCTAGTGTCTCAGCAAGTAGCACTGCAGTCACTCAGTAATTTGTGTGCTTCATGTCTTGAAGGCTATAAAATAGTCTGTATGATATACAGCAATAGCTGAGTTGTTAAACAAAAGGATTTAATTCATGTTAACGCATGCAGGGATTCATCTGGATCGTGTGTCACCTATGCAGTATATGTGTGTCACTTATGCATTATATATCTGTCACCTATGCAACAGGAAATATAGATCAGCTGCTTCTGTAAGGAAAGGTGTGGGGTTTTTTTCTTGAAATCTTCCACATTAGCTGTGTTTATAAAATATACCGCAATACAAAGTCTGCACTTCTTTAAACAGGGTTAAGTTCTACCAATAATATGTACATAAAGTATTACCTGAGTTTAAAAAAAAGGACTGTATGACTACATCTCTAGGTGTCATTTGACCTATGTATTTTAACAGATTTCAGGGCTGAAATGAAATAAACTGACTGTTCAAGGCATAATGACTGGCAATATGGCGAGCCCCAGTTCTACTGCTAGCCCATGAAACAGTGGCACAACCACCATGACACAAGCTCCTAGAAATGCTGAATCTGCTGTGGGGCTGGGCACACGTGGATATCAGTGGAGCAGCCTGAGGAGAGGTGAGGAGTCTGCCTCTGCAATACACAGCTCTGAGCACTTTCACAATCTTTGTATGCAGGCAAAGGCAAGCTTACCCCAGCCTCCAGAGCACTCCGCAGAAGATGAATGGCAGCAGGTACTGAACCATCATGCAGACTGGTTTCCAGTTCCCATGATTTAGACAGCTCTAATGTAGGTGAGAATGGGAAGGCAAAAGCCCAGTTGGCCAGTATGCACCCTGAGCTCAGTTCTTACGCACAACATAATTCATATGCATAATATGCATTGGATTCAGGCTCCAGCCAGAAAAGTGGATAGAAATATGGTGGCTGCAAACTCCAGTGTGCTAAAAACGGCGTTTACCTTGGTAGTGAAATATAATCTAGGCTGACCAGTGCTGCCTTCAGCAGCCTTTGGTGGCAGGGCTCCTGCAAGAGCTCAATTTACTTTGTAGCTGCTCTTTTTCCAGCAGAGCCTTCAAGAAAGGAAGACAGCAGCAGTGCCGTTTCTTCCGTAGACCATTCTGTAGGGGGATGACCTTAAACAACAAGAAAAACAAAGAACCAAAACACACTGATTTTTATGTGTCACGGTTTTCCCCAGATATTGGAAGCGTTTACTGTACTGCATTTTACAGCATTCTGCACCATTATAATGGGCTTATTTCTAGTTGGCAGTGTCTTTTGTACCATGATGTGTTTCTCATAACTACATAACTGTTTCTCTAGACTGATTTTTACAATACATAGTTTTAAAAAATGTAAGCTCAAAGGTATACCAAATCAAAAAATATGAAAGCATCATTAGTTGCCTAATTATGCCACAAAAATATTACATGTAAGATAGAGTCATCCTCATCGTCACTATATTGTAACAAAGGTAACAGCAGCAAATAATGAAAATAATGAAGCCTGTGCTTCTCTTTCCACATAGAGTAATGTGCTATCTGTATATGTATAAGAGTTTGTGTGTGGCACAAAGATAATAATTTTGCCAGCAGCTAATGTGTGTTAGACATCTCCTCCCTGAAAGCATTCTATCTGGAACTAAATATTTAAATACAAGGAGGTGATTTGTCCTAGAGGTCAATGACACTTACTGGTTTTTAAAACTAAGCCTTATTTCAAACATATTTGTCTCATTGTAACTTGCAGCCACTAGCTTTTGCTATAGCTTTAAGAATGACACTGCCTACTTCCACAGACATGGTCCTGATGTTTGAGTTACATCGACAAGAGGCAATGTGGCGTAATTGGCACTACCAGTCTGTGTGCAATCCAAGTATAACTCAGGCACTCTCTTCCACAGAGCTGCCAGTCTGGTGTCTTTTACAGGAATTAGAATTTGCTTTAAATCTTTACTCAGAAAGAAATCGTAGTGCTGGGGCTGCACAAGTGAAAGTGCATCAGAAACACCACCTGCCCTTCACAGTAGTGACTGGAGAAATTGTGCTACCTCTTACCAAGTGGACTCTTTAAAAATTTCTGAGAATATTGATATTAATATTAATATTATTGTTAATATCAAAAGCAAAACTATAACACAAGCCCACCTAGTCCTGCAGTTCATATACCATTTCTTGTGTTTCAAACTCATACTAACACTGTTAAAGAGAAATACAGGACTTTTTAAGTGCTTCACAGAGCATGAGTGTGCGTGTATGTATGTGCTTGTGTTTCCTATTTCCTCTTGATTTTTTCCCTTGATATAATGCTTGCTTTTCTCTCTTAGTTTCTACTGAATTTCTGAAAAGCCATTGTAGTTACACATCTTTTTCCCTTGTTCATGCAAGACTAGCCCAGAGACACAAGAATTCATGTCTAATCGACAGTTCATTGTCACTTGCTTTACCCCATGCCTTATGTTCTGTGTAGAGGCCAGAGACTGGAGGTGTTTACTCCTTGTAGAAGTTTACACAGAAGTATACCCATACAGCTATATTTAGTTCCTTGCAGAGACACCCAGCTTTCCTCCAAAGTGATACCAGAAGATAAATAGTCCTGTTAGTGGAGTGTTCTCCTGCATCTAATTTACTTTACTGAAGCCACAGTAAAGTGCTGAATTAGTGTGAACTTAATGCCTCTGGTACGCAGAGCAACTTGTTCTGAGCTAACCTCGTTATTTCCACACTGTACCACGTACTCAGCTAGACTAACTATAATCTAGCAGTGATTGATGTACAGCCTGCATACAGATTCCCAGCATTTTTAAGCTGATGAACTGCTTGTAAAATGAGAGACATCTTTTGTTCTCCTTACCTTTGATCTCTCGTCTTTGCCTGACTGTAATTGAACAGGTTACTTACTCTTCTCTGGGCCATACTTAACTGTAAAATTTTTAGAAGTGGACTTTGCAATTTTAAAAATAAAAAATACAAGATTTTTAGAAGAGGGAAATAAGATATCTTGTTTCTTACCATCTTCTTCCTTGTGAAGGTAGGATACTTAGGAACTTTGAAAATCTAGCCACTTGGTTACCTAGATATAAACACCCAAAGGCTTTCACTCTTACTAAAAAAGAGACCGGTCCACCTGTATTCACTAGTTGATGTCATAGATAGACTCTGTCTTAAAAGGTCTTTCATATTTATTTGAGCAGGGAAGGTTTGCATTTTAACTGAGATGTTCCATTGATCATTGAATTTGCTATCAGTAAGATTGCAGAAAAGAAATATGTGTTTTAGACCCACTGGGACAAAAACTGGTTAGAAACCTTTTAAGATTTCTAGATTCCTGCCACTAAAGCAGATACTGTTCTTTCAAAAATTTTCTAAATCTGCTGAGATGAAAAATCAGGGAAAAAAAATAAAAGTCAGCTATATTTGTGGCAGTTTAATAACATCTGTGTCCAGTTCAACAATGACAGAAGAAATGGATACAGGGCATCTGAAAAGTTCTTTCGGTTTGAAAATTCTGAGTCAAAACTTTTAGATGTTTCCAAAAGGAAATTTTTTTTTAATCTTTTTTTTCACAGAACTTTTATTTTCTTCAAATGTAGCAAATGTTCACCTTTTGGATAATTTCCCATGACAACTTGAACTACCCTCCACGAAATGTGAGTTACAGAACAGTTTCTTAAGTGTTATCTATCAAATGCATTTCTGGGCTCAGAAACCCCCAGATTTTAAAGCAAAGTATATGAAAGTGTCACTGGAGATCATGTTTCTACAGGGGAAGTAAATTTGAGATGACCGTGTGGTGAAATGAATGATAACAAAGAAAAGCAATAAAAAGAAAGTTGAGTGGTTGTGGGTTAGAAGATGGGAAGCAGAAAGAAACTGTCAGATGTAGTAGCTGAGAGTTGCTCTGAAACAGGGAGAGTAAGAAAAAGGTGAATTTTGGCAGAGCTTGTTTGTATGAATGAACCTGCCTAACCTTGCAGGCTGGTTAAAGCAGTTTTGCAGAGCTCAGGCAGAGATCTGTGTTGACCTCTTGAACTGTCTTTTAACAGCCACATTTGAAGGAGCATAATCTTGAGGAAAAATCTGTACATAAAGTTAATAATATAAAGCCCTTGGTGTTACTGCTTTGGATTTTTTTTCTGTTTTGATTTGAAACTGATCTCATGTTTGATCCCTCCAAGAGAAAACCTGGAAAGTTGAAAGATAGTGACTGTATGGCAAAAAATAACAACCTAGAAACAAGTAGTCCTCATTTTTATCTGGGCTAGTCATTATAACATCCCCTTTTGCAGCCTAGAATCTTTGAAAACCATATGCTTGTTTCCAGCTTGTTGACTTCAGGGGCTTTTAACAAATTTGGGAATGCCTTCTTCAGGAACTCTTAGATTGCTTCTCCCAGTTCATAGAACTGTTAGAAAAGAGTCCACTTGGGGATGATGAGAAATCTGGAACCAGTCAGTCCAAGATAAATCTATGGAGTTTTACAAACAAAGTGGGATGGAAAATCTGCAAAGGGTAGCTCACCTTTGCCTGTGAGGGCCAGTATTATGTTTTCTCTGCAGTATATATCAGGAAAAATGGCAGCTTAGGAGAAAATAAAAGACAGTAAGCATGTTACCTGGTTCAAAGAAGTCATCAAAAAAATTACTAGTTTTGCTACAATTTGTCTTTTTGGCCAAGTAAGTAGAAAGAAGTGTGTTTTGAATTATTCAATGTAACAAGAAATCCAGATTTTTCTGGGCTACTTAGCACCCAAAATCCCACTTCCAATACTTACCTAAATTCTTAGATAATCCATAGATATATGTAGTCATATCCCTTGTTTTTGCTATTCCAGAGGACAAAAAAAATCACCATACTTCTTACTGAATCAAATTGCTGGTTACTGGTATTCATCTTCAGGTTAAAAGAGAAAAAAAGGAGGGAAGGAGGGGTGCGATAAAAAAAAAAGTGTCATTGCCTACTTTCAGGGAGAGGAAAATTTCTTAATCTCTCTTGAAAAGGTTTCATTTCTAAGAGCTTACTAAGCTTTATGTCCAATTCTCCTTTCAAAGTTAGATTATGTATGGAGCCAGATTTTCAATTGGTATAATTCTGTTAGTCTGCTGGCCTCTAATGCACTCGTCATAGTTTAAGCCACCAAAGAAGGTTTGGCTCTCAATCATCTGTGAAGCTGTCTTTACACCAGTGAAAATCAGAGGTCACTGGTCTCAGAATATTGTTTATCATTATATAATTTTAAAAGCTCAAATATGTCCTAGGGTTTGATAGGAGCAATGGTAATGCTTAGCATCTCCATGTGCCAAGCTTTATTTTCTCTACTAAAAAACAGTTACACGTATTTTATGGCTTTGTGATAGTGTCACATTTAGGAGGTTCAAAAATCACCACTGGGCTTATGTCATCTCTATTACAAGGGTCAAGTTTAGTAACAGGGAAACTAGTACTTGACTTTGAAGGACATTTTACTAGTTTGTGTTCAGGGTTTTTTTAATGTCTTCAAGGCCAACAGTTTGTAAGAAGCCACCTGAAGAAGTCAGGGTATACTGGTTTCATAGAGCCTTGTGTGACTTCAAAATTTTTCTGATTAAAAAAAATGTTCCTCCTTTCCTAAACAAGGAAGACTTGTCCATATGGATGATATAAGAGCATGTGATGGGTATAGCTACTCATGCTATTCAACATAGAGAAATGCATTTGGATTTGGAGGAAAACTGCGGAGAGAAAGTAGTAAATAGCAGTCAATTGTGTCACTGACTATTCCCCTTATACATGACAGAATCAGTTGCAATGAAGGTAACTTTTAAAAGCTGAGACTGCCACCACAGTGGCCACCGGCAGTTTCATGAGTGTCTCCTGACCTGCTGAAGAACATTTCTTTCTTCTAGGGCAGGAACAAAGATATCAGCTCCATAACTGAGCTGACCATATTATAGTGATTTTTGACTGTGAGCACTTTTATTTTTAAATCCAAGGGGGCATATATCCATTCTGAATGAGTACAGCATTTGGGGGACTCATGGTGAAATTCAACCTACATCAGAGCTAGGGCATAATGCCATAGCCCAACCTCACTGCTGTCTCTTAAATGTCTTGCATGGGATCCTGAGATGTGAGATCAGTGGAATCAGGAAGCACATGCTTGTCTGCTGAGGACTATGGAAGCAGTGGGACGAACTTTCTTCACTGATACCAAATGTAAACAGATGGGTTAGAAAAATTACTAAAACAGTGCAGTAATTGTCAGCCTGCAGTCAGCAAACACAGAAGTAAAGGTAGAGCAAGTAAAAGAGTACTGAGCAGGAGGTGCAGGACTTCCAGCTGAGCAAGACTCTGGAGAAACCCACAATTAGCATTAAATTCTGAAAATGTAAGCCAAGATTTGTCTCCACATTGTTTTTTTTATCAGGTTTAAAGCAAGAATAATGGATCTTGTCTCCTTTGAAATGTACTTTGACAATGGTACTGCACAGGTGCTATGTGCTATCAACAATATAAATAAGGTGTTTTAATTAATAATCCTTTATATAAGAGCAAGCACTCCTTTAATTTATAATGAAATAGATTCTTCTATAATGAAGCAGTGCTAGTTTAGAACTATGCCAAAGTTTATTGGTCTTGTCTTCAAACATTCCCAGATACATTGCTATTGTTGGGGAAAAACAAATTCTCAAGTACTTTCTAATTTCTGTCTTTGTGTCTGTAATTGATATTGTGTCATTCCCTCTTCCTGCACAACCTCCAACATACTTTACTTCTGGCAACCCGAAGTGTATAAGGGTAAGAAGTTCCTTTTGACCTTGGAGACATTTTCACTTTATGTTGAATGCAAATTGCTGCATTCAATCTCAGAAGGAAATGTGCTTTTATGAGTACCTTTTGTAGGCCTTGATTCTCTGTTTGGTGTATCATCTAGAAAATGTTGTACAAAATGTTTTGAGCTAAATGAGGAGCATCTGCAGCTCTGAAACAAGGGATGGATGTGTGGGTTATAAAATAAAACTAGTTACCAATGATATGCAAATTGCAAATGATTCATAGCTTCCTGTGAATTTGGTAAAACACTTAAATACATGTCTGAAGCCTCTTCAAACATATTCAAATAGTTTCAGCCTATAAGGGCAAGATCATGATGTTTTTATATGGAGTGTGGATGGTGTCCTTCTCCACAAGTAATCTAACTGACATAATAAATTAAGGTAATAACAATATGATACTTAAGTTCACCAGAGGCTCCTCAGGAGATTTCCAGAGTATTTTTTGAGACCATACTGCATTTTTCTACATATTGGGGTCAGTATCCCATAGAATATCGGTGAAAAATACGTCTCCATTCTGTGCTCAACCATCTAAGTATTAGCATGATGTACAGTAAAAATATGAATACGGTGTCATATTGAAGGTGATTATCCTTGCTTGTACAGCTTCTTAAAATGGAGCTGAGATGATGTTGACACTTAGGAGCCAACTGCTTCACCATTATTACACCTTACCGCATCATCCTAGAAGAGTCTAGTATTATTACAGAAAGTCAAAGTTTAACTTTCCTACCCTGTATCTCATCTGTTGCAGTGCTTGTATATCCTTTGCTTTCTGTTTTAACTCACGGGTATTTTCTTCTTTTCTTGCTAGTAAGATATTTTGATCATAAACTGTTTTGAGAAAGCTATGTCCCTCTGCTGAATGCTGTGCTTTGAAAAGTTTCAATAGCTATTCAATTATCCAGCAAGGCATAGCCCTTCAAATTCTTATTACTTAAATAATGGGTAGAAAGATTAAAATGAATGGACGAAGAGCAGAAATAGAAATAACTTGAAACAGAGAGCCAGATATAAAAGGAAACAAGTTTAGAGGAGCCTCCCTTGTAGACAGAATATGTGGATGTTTTTACAAATACATGCGTAGTTGTATCTTTGTCTTTTTCCCCTTTAAAGTAGCTTGTTACTGTGGAAAGTTACCCTTTCATTCACTTTCCCCTGCTACACTGAAGACAAGGGAAGATGTTCTTAGAATATTCAACAAAATGCACAGCCACTCAAGCTGCATTACCCAGTGTATGCTTGTTTCGAGTTCATCATTACTGAAGGGAAAAACATTTTCTTTTCCTATTGTAATTTTAGATTAAAGCTAGTTGTTTTTGCCCTGTAAGGAAAAGAAGACTTCAGATTATTTCTTTCCCTGTGGAAAAAACAGAGTTAATTATAAAAATGATATTGTCACTCAGCAGAAGATAAAACTAAATCTGTCATCTTGTATGACTGCCTTCCTATCACCACATGAAAGCGAGCGAGAGAGAAAGAGCTGTCTGTTTGCTCAGCAGTAGTCCATTTGAGAAGAGAAAAAGAGAACTCAGCTTCAGTAAAGGTATGATGTCAAACAGTGATGCCAGGAGGCATTTTCAAGCATCCTAAATGAAAAAAAATGGAAACCCCAGACTGATGTAGGCAACATTGCCATAAGCACAATTAGTATAGTATGAATCAATGCTAGAGAAATGTACCTTAAGGCCTCAGTTGCTCAAAACATCTGAACTCTGAGAAGGGTGTCTACTGGGAACAAAAGCATGGCTTATCAAAATTGCGGTGTGACAATAAAAGTGTTACAGTCAGGGCCTTACATTCATTGTATTTTCAGTTTTGCTACTCTCACCTGAAGATTTCTTTTAGTATTAACCCTAAGTCAGCAACCCAGCTGCAGATCAAAATATACATATAGCAATGTCTCCACCTCCCACGGTCTATTTCATTTTTGGCTCACATTTGTCAATAAATGGGAATGTCTTTATTTTGTAGTTGATGCATGGTGTATTCACCCGACACTTGCAGTAAAAATTAATGCTTCATTTATATTAAATATGCTCGTTATTCCAGGGTTTTAGTAGAAGACACCTCTGGGGTTTAAACAGATAAAGGTGCAAAATTTTGTTAGTGCTTCCATAAAAAGGTAAAGATTTGGGAATTAATGTATTTTATTTAAACAAAAGGTTGGTGGTTTTTTTTTGTTAAAGCATAAATAGAATAAGGAATACCATGGAACAGACCAATCTGTGCTCATCCAGGATATGTTGGTGTATTGCTTTTGTGATTTATGTTGCTTGAAGAGACAGTATAGAGCTTGAGCTTAGAGCTTGAAAAAGAATGCAAGCCTCATGATGGGATATAGGGCAAAAGTCCCCTGTGGAAAGACTTTGAAAACCTGTCTCAGTCTGAGCAATTCTGAAGGCAAAGGCAAAAATGATACCACAAAATGTTTTGAATCTGGGAATAAAGTTGCCTTTGATGAGGTTACTTAGAAACCTGGAAGAGGTAGAAGGATCAGGGAAATTCTGAAGGTTGCCAGTTGAAAATAACTTGTGGAAAATGTGGACTGTATTCAGGGAAGCATTTAATATATGTTTATGCTGTAAAATGACTTCTACGTGTGGAAAACAATTGCTTTCCTTAGATAGGCAAATCTATTTCTATACAAGATAATAGAAGTTAGAGGTGAAAAAGACTTCATTAGATCATTTTCTCTGTCCCCTTCCAATGAAATAATTTTAGAAAGCTGTACACTGTTTGAGCTTTCTAAATGGCTGTCAGCAATTTCATACCCATGTCAATAGTGTTTTTCCTTAAAAATTCAGTTTTGTATTAGCAATAGCACTCAAAGAAATAGTGCCTTTCTGTGATATAGTAAGTTTTTTTAATCTTCTTAGGTGATTACAATCACTAGCCTTTTAAATTTGTGCCTTATATCATCACACAAGCTTTGATATTAAATTTCCCCAAAAAGGCACTACCAGAATTGCTTTGTTTTCTTATTTTATTATCACACATTTCTAAAGCAACCATCATGAATGTCTTCTTACACAAACATATCCAACATAGGATTTCTCTCAAAATGGTAGTAGAGCTCTATAACCTCTTCTGTACATCAGAGTCTCTTAATAAAATTGTCAGATATTAAGTGGAGTCCAGAGATCTCAACACTTGCTAATAAAATGTTTTACTGGGAGATATATGTTATACCTTACCTTAAAAACAGTAAAATATATAAATGGAGATAGGAAAGATTAAGTCTTTTAACTTCAGGAGGAAGCCACAGCTACAGAACTTTCCTATATATATATATATACTTACTCCTTAGCACACTTGCCTTTCTGGATGCAGCTGAGAAATTGCAAGCTATTGGTAAGGTGTCTAGTCCTCCAACTGTTCAGGATTTGATAAACATGAATTTTAGAAATTCACGTAACTATGTAGGCATATAAAAGGAGTTTGGGCCTCGGGTTGGGTGCACAACTGAGCAGGCAAACCTCTATTGTGAGCACTGACAGAGTATACTTTCTGATGCAGGGAGCAGCATGTGTTGGAATCTAGTGGGCAGTTACTGGGTTGATTTTTCAGATAATTTCAATCACAGTATAGTACAGAAACCTACCGTGGCTATGGCATAGGTGATGTTCGTGCCCTGGGATGACTCTAAGGTAGACTTTCATTCAGCAGAAAATGGCATGACTGCCATTGGTCTTTTCGGCCTCTGTGACTGTCTGAGAGCCAAATGGACTTTGCAGCTAGTACCTATATGAAAGTGAGCAGATGAAAAGTCTCATTCCAGTTAGGCAGCCAGTCTGGAACAATGCAAACAGTTTGGAAATACTTCTGCTCATCTCCTCTTTTGTATTGAAGACCCATAATGCACTTTTCAAGCAGCAAGAATCTGTCTGCTCTAGTGCTACATGGTTAAGAAATTTGAATATTATAAAGCATTGAAAATTATTACATGTGGAAATATAATACTGAACCAGGGAGGCTGCCAACATAGTGTAGAGGATAGTCTGAAATTTGCTGCCTGGTGAGCCATAGGGAATTGAAGATTTCCTTTTGCCTCCACAACAAAAAATATTTGGTTTTTCCCCTGAGGTCATCTCAGCCTGTGCCACCTAATCATGTCTCTACCTTTGCAGAGGCCTAGGGGATAAATGGCATCTTGGTTTCTCTTGTTCTTATCTTGAAATAGACTCTGGATTTATTTTTACTGGGAAATAAAATGTAGATAAGGTTTTTGGGTGTGCTGCAGATACATGTGTAACATATGGAATGCCAGTCTAAAAGCACAGTCCAGTGTCCTTTGTGGTCTTGATTTCTGTGAATCTTATTTTCTGCTGCAATAAACCCAAACATTTATCTAGAAGCAGAAAGACCCTGTGGTATCTATGCAGTATTCTCAAAAAAATTGTTTGGTCAAAGTTACCATGTAATTATAAATGGTATAGGAAAACTTTGTTCCTGCCATTGTTCTCACTGCTGCCAGTGTCAGTCAGACTTGATTCCATGTAAAGTTACTGGAGCCCACCCAGCATGAGTCAAACCAAATGAAATCAGAATAGACACTGTAAGCAGTGGTTAGTTAAGGTATGGATAATAACTGTTGGCTGGTGTTTTGTGGCTTCTTTGCTGCCTGCTCATTAAAAATCAGGCTTGTGATCTTCAACAGTAAACAAGAGACTGAGAGCTCTTACCTGCCTCTGAAAACCTTTTGGTGGTGCCACAGGTATCCATATATGCAACAAAGTAGCAACATAAATCTTGTCAGATGTCTGCAGTTCTGTGTGTTTGTGCCTGAGAGTACTGCATTTTCAGGCAATTGCTTTCCCAGTGTTTTGCTTTTCCCTTCCCTGGAAGGATGATTCTGTAATGGTGCTCATCACTTGTACTCATTCTGCAGGCAGGCATGCTGGGCAAGTAGCTAGATCACTATACAATACAAAAAAAAAAAAAAAAAACAAAAAAACCAAAACCAAACCAAAAAAAAAAAAAAACCAACAACCAAAACAACCCTCTGATAATCTTCACAAATTGTTAATAAGAGTGTCAGATGACATTTCCCTTGTCATATGGGTGTCATTAAAAAAACCCAACACAAACCAAAACAGTCTACTACTCAATCTGTGAAGCAAATATAAAGTTGTGTAATATTACCATTTGTGTCTGAAGGGCTTTTTATTTCTATTTCCACTTTTGACATCTACAGCACAGTGTGATGTTATTTCTTCTTTGAGACCTTGACTACAATGATGTTAAAGACATTCAGCAAAGGCAGAGTCGGCACCATAATTTGGGTTGACTTCATGATACAATTTCTAATCTAAGTATTTAACATGATGCATAGATTTTTAGGACACAAAATCTAACTCTGTCTCCATTTTATACTTCTTTTACTATAGGGTTTAAGGATTTACTCTAAGAGGGATTATTTTCTTGCTTTTGCTGAGAATTTCTGTCAGGTTATTTCCCCTCCAAAACCACAGTTTGATGTGTTATTTGTGAAGCATCTAACTATTCAACCTTTACAGTACCATTAAATCAGGTGTGCATGTGGGCTGTGAGCAGTATCAAGCAACAAAAGCAGAAAAGAGCTTTTGTGTTCTATTAAAACATCTTTGTGAGTTTAACACCCCACCCCCAATTTTAGTGTTGATGATGAAAATTGTTGCTAGGAGAAGAAATAGAAGAATTTGGGTAGAATTTCCATCCTGCACCCCCAATACAGTTGAACTTCAGAGTTCTGGTTAGCCAGAGACACCCATGCTGCTTATGAATGAGATTGTCTAAAAACATGATCTAGTTCAGTCCTAAAACACTAGCTTGGATGCCAGGAGGATTACAGCCCTATTACCACTGTGCTGCACCCAAGGTACCGTGTCCTGTTGAAACACCTTATGGGCCTCTTCTATTTCAATTAGCACATCCAAAGTTAGGTAAGAGATCGCCAACAGCTTCAGCACATCATTTATGCATACTTGTTATGTATTTCAGCTCACAGATTTCATGTTCTTTAAACAAGAAAGTAGCTTCTGTGACATATTCTGTGATAAAGCAGAGATCTAATTCTGATGTCCTCAGACCTTGTGTCATCATTCATATCTGAGGAAAGTGCATATTGCAATTCAGACATGATGATGTACTGGTATGACTGGCTGTGTAAAACACACAGCAGGGGGGAGCCAGTCCCAAGGCCCTGCCCTGGCACACATCAACTTGCATTGTCTCTTTTGGCTTCAGAGATACTATTCTAACTTTATACTATTGAAAAGCATGAATATTGCCTCAGTCTTCATGGAAGACAAAAGTCCTTATCAAAATGGATTTCACGGGAGTGCATAATTACTATAAACTAAGGCCTGAGTAGTCTCATAGTTCAACATTTCTGCATATGCCGCATGATATAGCACAATGATACAATACACATCAGAATTAAACACTTGGTTTGATACAGCAGATTTTGTTCTTGGAATTACATTGGAGCCAGATGTTTTCCTTCTAGCTTTAAAAGGCAGGATTTAGACAAAGGTTGACTGCTTAACCTCAATCCAAAATGAAACTGGTTTATCTCATAGACTAAACAGAATATAATTTAAAGCTTATTTCTTTGCTTCATGTTGGAACAAAGTAGGTTGGCTTTATGGTCTGAATAATTTTATTTTGCATTATTAAGTTGATGCTATTAGAAGCAGCTAGTAGTCACTCAGCAATAGAGACATTTCTTCATGCCATTATGTTTGGATTTAACTTTTCTGACCTTTATAGGTTATCTAAGAGAAAGAGAAAGCTTGAGAGACATATCTTATTGTGCCAGACAATATATACAGTCAAGACAAACTGCAAAGAGCCACGTTTTCATAGCATAAATCTTTTTTTGCCTCAGCCAGGTTGGAAGTGCTCAGTAATTCACAGGAACAACCTTTAATTTACTGTTTTCCCTGGATACCACTGAGGGCTGGTAGGAGGGAAAAAACTTATTACAAAGAGCATCTTTTCTCTATTGGAGAGCAAAGATAGGAGGCAAAGGATGCCAAGGATTGGTTATCACTTCTCAATTGCCTATCATCTTGAAAACTGAGCTTAAATCTCTTTGCAAATAATACTTTAAATGTACATTAGCAATTTCTTTAATTTTATAGTAGGCAGAAAACAAAACCAGAGACACTAGTTAAATTATTTTAAACAGCTAGTGTTTGTTTTAATATGTCAGTGAGCTCTGAGGATATACTTATTCCCTGCCATGATAAAATGTCTCCTCCTGCTCAAGTTCTGAGGTCCCTCTATAAGCTACAAATGAAATTTTGGAGGATAAAAGATCATTTGCAAGGCTTTATCACAAGTCTTGGGAATCTTGTTTGTTCTATTTGCTTGTTTATCAGAGCAGTTGCTTATATTTCTTAGGTAGAGAGAAGAAGAAAGAGAAAGAGAAAATATGTCAAATATAGAGAAAATGAAAGGAAAGAAACTGCAGAGTCTTTTCTAGTTCAAAGAATAATATTATTTATTTTGTATTTACTTGCTTTCCTGCTACGGTAAGTTTCTTGCTTTTAGTAGCTTCAGGTGCATTTTCATTATTCAGTAGAAGGAGGCATGGTTGCCAGCACCATAACTGTGTGCTTTTCAGTGCCATTAGGCAATGAATGTCAGTAGCATTTATCGTTACTTCAGTTACTCTAAGCTCTATAGGCTCTATTGAAAGAGACACACAACCATGACAGAGAAATTTGCACAGTATGAAGAAAGACAGCAGCAGTTAAAAGCATACTGCTTCAGACCATGACTTCTGATTTCTCAGAGAATCACTCACAGCAATATGCACTTCCTTGAACAGAAAGTCATGTCTCAGTTCAAAGAAGAAAGGCTCCTCCTAAACAAATGCTTAGCATGGTGTTTCAGGGGCATTTCGGGAATTCCTAGAGTGTTGCACATAACAGACACTTGAAGAAAAGCATCAAATAGTGTATCTGTAATCCCTAAGTCATGTGAAAATGACATTAGAATTGGACTGGAGTGTATAGAACAGAAAGAGGTGAAATAACAAGTAATGTCTGGGACAGTCATGCTCTGATTCTCCTCTTTCATGTAAGTGTAATCTCAAATCATCATATTTTTTCTATTATCAGAGGACTTTCCTTTTTTTAAAAAAACCATAGAGACAATTCACTGAACACTTTAGAAAAGAAAGTATTTAGAAAATTACTCAAATCTAAAGATGTGAAACGTGAACTATTGAAATTTTTCCCCTTTAGGTTAGTAATGTGTTAGGATTTCACTAGTACTATACAAACATTGTTCACAGTTAGCAGAGTTAATGAAGCTTTGGTTTTATACATTGTTGGCAGTATTTTTATTCCAATATTTGAAAATTCCATTTCATGTTTTTAATATATATAATCAGTTTTACTTGAATAACATTTAATTTAATTCTAATACTCAGTCTTTCAATTACTGCTTATGTTGGAAGGAGTTGTTCTACACCGGCCTGCTTC
Organism: Buteo buteo; assembly: GCF_964188355.1. Taxonomy (NCBI): domain Eukaryota; kingdom Metazoa; phylum Chordata; class Aves; order Accipitriformes; family Accipitridae; genus Buteo; species Buteo buteo. The sequence goes on from NC_134204.1 coordinate 63,203,073, forward strand.
TCAGTTCCCTGGCCTTTGTGAAAATTTTTTTAATATGGGTTTGCTATAACATTTAACACTGATACATGCAGCAGACCTTATACCAATGGAATATTTGTGTGTATTATGACTTTAATAATAATGTGCTTCAGGGTGTGGTATCTCGTTCTCCACAATACGCCTGGTAATACCTTTTTCCTTCTTCCATCAGGAGACCATACTTCATCAGCTTTCACCAGGAGGTAATGCCTCCCATCCCTTTTAAGGTGATTTTCTCATTATTTATGTTGAAGGTGATTTAATACTATCCTGTGCTGTATGTGTAACACAAAGCAGTTTTATCACTAAAATGTACAGCAGTCACGTGGACAGTATTAGATTGACATCTCAATAACTTTTGTCATTGTAACTATTACTAGCTGTACTGACAGGGGATTTAAGTCCAATTTCAGTATATCTTTGCCTTTGAGACTCTAAAGACCCATACAGTAACTTGATTTGTTTATGATTAACTGAAAATGGAAAACTCCACATGGTGTGAACAATAGGTTGAGGTTGTCACCCATGTTTTAACTGACAACTGAGTACTGAGGCAGTGTTTTCTGAATTAGGATGTTTTCATAAGCAGAAAGTACAAGGTATTTAATTACCAAACCTCAGCTTTTAGTATTCTTCTTATCATTATTATTGTTGTTGTTGTTATTATTATCGTCCTCATCATTGTTATTTATTATTATTTAGAAGATTCTTACAAAATGAGTTAAATTACCTGTGGGCTAACATGCACTACCAGGCTTTGAATCATCACTCTGAGAGGAGTTCCAATGATTTGAGTAACATGTTTCAGGCCTCATGTAAATATTAGTTGAGTTTCCCAGTACTTTTTTCTAACTGATTAAAAATTCAGTCTCATCACTCCTCTTCCTTCCTCTTCAAAGGACTTGGAAGTGGTAACAGGTTATGTTAAGTCATGCTGGGAGAAATTGCTGAGTACGGTCATCATAGAATCATAGAATCATTTAGGTTGGAAAAGACTTTTAAGATCATTGAGTCCAACTGTAAACCTAGCACTGCCAAGTCCCACTAAACCATGTCTCAAAGTGCCATGTCTACGCATTTTTAAATACCTCCAGGGATGGTGACTCAACCAGTTCCCTGAGCAGCCTGTTCCAGGGCATGACAACCATGTCAGTGAAGAAACTTTTCCCATTATCCAATCTAAACCTCCCCTGTCAGGCAGGCAGGTCAAATGCACACCCTTCCTGCTGCTGTCACTGGCATTGGGAGTCAAAGAGATTACTGCTCTTGTGTTGCTGTCCTGAGGAAGTGTGGGGAGGCCCCCTAATTTTTATGTGCTAACTTGTTGAGCTAACTGTGGAATTTATACCTCACCATCTACTTCTTGCACTTGAAGTGCATTACTGGTTTTTTCCAGGGTATTTTCTGACATGCTTTTCTGCTGATTGGCAATATTATTTGAGCAGGTATCTGAACAGCACATTTTATTTTCCTGGGTCATATAGGTTGCTAGGCGTGTCTCAAGTAGTGGTAGAGACAGGAAAGGGGGTGGGGGTGAAGCAATGTGGTTGAGAGAAGAATTGCGTCTGTCGGGCAGATGTCAGCTTTAAGCAGGTGTGAATCAGCATGATTGTGCTGGGCTGTGTTAGCACAATGCCACAGTGTCATCCAGTCTTGTATCACATGACATCTTATTATGTTAATGTATTTATATAGGTGGATAAAATTAGAGCTGCCATTAGTAGCAATTTTGGATTGCCTAGATTTGCATTTTTTAAATATTTTTTGTATATCATGCATTTTTTTATTCCTCCTACATATGTCAATAAAGATAATGAATAAAATTTTATTATCAGTGATGCTATTCTGCTTTGTTTGTAATTGCTATGCTGTTGTAATACTAAGTGAGAAGAGTTATTTCAAAAAGTAAAATTCTATTACTACATTTTAAAATCATCATAAGTGTATCTATACAAAGAAATGTCATTTCTTGGTGAGAAAGCATCATATGAGCTAATGTCAGTTCTTGTTTACTTGTACTGTAGTAGAGTCCGTTACTTTTTTCATAGTAGGGACCAAACACGGTACAGATTCCAGAGGTTATTACCTTTCACCAAAAGCTGTAAATGTAAGTAGAGAATACTGATAAATGAGAGTTGTGAAGAAGCCTTGTAAGTACCATTTTTTAACCTGAGAGAGCTGCCTAGCTAGGCAAAGACAACATCTGTAAATTGGTCAGTATCTTAAAGTTTGTCCCATGTGCTGGATTCTGTAATGAGAATAAATTTCTGGTGTGTTTAGTGGTATGGCAGGCATACGTGTAAGCTGTGTCTTCGAAGATGTGTCCTTGTATTCACTGCACACATAATGGCAGATGTAGGTCCATCAGAGCTTCTCTGAGCACTGGCCCAAGTGGAAAATGTACACAGCTGGATGCAGCATGGTACCACAGACTCCCTCCTGTCCTGGGTCCCTGTGTACCAGCCTCAGCTGGCTGGAGGATCTGTGGTCTTTGACTCACTTTCTCTACACTACTGGATCCTACTAGAGACAGAGGCTGCCCTGCTGTGAGAAGAACACAGGGAGCATACATACAGCTGCAAGGAAATGTGAGAGAAACAACTAGGTGAGATCCATTTGACATATCTGAATCTATGGCAAGGAAAGGAATTGAAGTAATTTCAATGTAATGCCCATCCAGTTCCTTAACCAGAAGTCCTTTTTTCATTGTTGTTCACTGCTTGTGGGTTTGATGCATACAGATATTTGAAAAGTGTGAAGGCATATCTGAGTGGGGTACATGAGTCTGCAACTAACAGCTGTGTAGATTGTGACAGGAATTTTCCATGGAACATTTAGTCAAATGAATACTATTACATTCATTGTATGTTTCATTTGCTAACAAAAGATGTCCTTTTTTATCTGACGAAACTCAGTGCTCCTGCTTTATGTTGATGTTGGGTTTAGAGGCTTCAACAAAAAATAAATGAAAAAAAAATTAAATTAAGATCTCTGTAGACAGCTCACTTCTACCCTAGCAGATCTGACATGAGGGCTTGTGGTGTAAAATGTGGTCCTCAAGACAAAAGATTTAGTTATGTATTGCTCCTGATCTTTTCTTAAAATTTAGTTTGACTCCATTGGCAGATTGTCTTATATTAGAGATAACTCTTGGCAAAGTTTCAGAACTGTTACAGTTACTGCATGATGACTGCAGAGAGAAGAGCAGTAAGCCTTCAGTTTATGGTACTGTATGTTCTTTTATGTAATACATAATTGCATTCACATATTTCTGATCTACAGTTTTTCGCATCATATTTTCAATGTGGAAAATACGTGTCATAATATTAAATGCTTTGTTCTGTTGATCAGTTTTCCAGTCTGCTCCTGATCCTGCTCAAACACACTGACAACTGGACTCTGTGTCTGACCCTTTTAGAAGTGCCTGAGCCTCTCTCCTGTTCTGCATGGCATAAATACGTAAAACATGCTACAACATCAAGTTCAATTGCACCACCTTTTTCAAGTTTTAAATTTAGATTTAATGAGCAGGTGTTTCAGAATCAGTGCCATCACCTGATGTCCAACAGTTATATTAAATAAGTTGGTGGTCTCATGATGTGCTAGCCCTGAGCAATGACATGCATTTCTAGGATGCCCAAGCTGGCCTAAGCAGGCTTGCTTTAGGACCGATTGCCCTGTTTTTCCCAGCAAATTACTCAGGCTTCTCCATGTTAGGCTCCATTGGACTCTAAGAATATGCCTTGAGCGCTCACACCTAGTGCGAAAGCACTGTTACTACTCTGACTAGCCTCAGGAAGAAACTTTCAGAGAGTAAATGTGTGAGGCAAGCTCATTTATTGAAGTCTGAAGTAAAATACAAAAAAATCTTGCAATGTTTGCAGCCCTGTGTTGCATTAAATGGTAAAGGAATTTGGCAGAAAATAAACCCTCTTTCATTCCAGCTTATCCTCAGATGTCAGAGGGGCTGGGGGCGGCTAGGTTTAGTTTCTGAGTAATGTCCAATCCAGTGCTATAAGTCTGGCCATGTAACTATTACAATGACAGATGCACTTATAGCACACTGCACTCTTGGCTTAGCCGCGTTCAACACAAGAGAATTACCAGACTTAGGGAGTTTGGTTGCATTAAAGAACTATCACGACTAGATTAATGTGCAGAGCAGTTTATTAAAGCAACAGTACAGGTTCTTTTGGATTGCCGGTGATAAATACACTGTGGGCAAAGCACACGCAAATGATAATACAGTCAACTGCAAGCGCATAAAATTAGGAAAGAAAAGAGCTCTAAAGAATTCTAAGTTTCCTGGGGAAGTGCTCAGTACAGCCAAGTGTTTGAATCTCACCCAATAGGTGTCCCTATGGGGGGGAAGAGAGGTTCAGCCCATTGACTGATCCCAGAAGTCAGCGATGACCTCCCGACTTGTCTATGATGGTATCTTCCCTAATAGTCTTCCTCTTTTGTGGTCTTTTTATGCTGTTTTTCTTTTAGGTGGAGCTTGAGTGACTCTAGTCATACATACCTTTACTTTGATTGGTATAAAGTTCTCTTGCTTTGTTTTTAAAGGTATATGCTAGAAAAAATTCAGAGCACATGTGCCACTGGGGGGGTGGTTGCACCTTGGAGGTGGGTAGCTTTTGGGATTGAGGTGTGTTTTGGTATTATAATGAGCAAGGTTCACCCAAAGGACATGGTGTTACATGTCAGTACCCCAGAACTGGGCACGTGTGATATAAGTCAGAAATAGGGCATTAGGTCAACAGAACCCCCATAATTTTACCTCCTTGCTTCAGTGGATTCAATGCAGGGACAAACCGTTCTTGTTCCTATCGTTCCCTATCCCTGTGATCACAGACCCTGGCTGCGGTGCCTCCGCTCCGCTCCACCCTCCGTGTTACTTTTCAGAGTCAGCACACCAAGATCCCCTGGTATTGCTACCATCTAAAGTTGCTTGTTGCTATCTAAAGGCTATGTTGCTTAGGGAACTACCATGGAACTGATTTTTTATGTGTCCATTGTATTCCACCCTGGAGGTTCACCTTCCCTTGATGGGGGTGGGTGGGGCGGTGGATGTCATATCAATAAGTTACCTCCAGCAATCATCCCACACCCTGTTGTTAGGAATACCCAAAATATTAAGTAAGTAGGGGTAGAGGATTGCATCAGAATATCAAAAGATGCAGCTGAGACTATTTAACTCAGTTTTGGTTACATAAAACTGACTTGTATATTACAGCCTGGATTTTCTATTTTCCATTTGGATTAATTTTATAGCCATTCCATTTTTAAGCTAAGCAGGCAAATGTCAGTCTTTCATAGGTTTTTCATTTCTGTGGGGGAAGAATGAAAGCTTTGCTGAGAAATGACCCAGGGTTTTAAAAAAACAGGTTTTGATGTTGTAAGAGTAGTTTAAATACAAAATAACTGATTCCCTTGTGTTATAGGGACATTACATAAGTATGCAACCAAATATTTTTAAATAATTGAAAATATTTACACCATAGTAAGTATATGTGGATGGTCATTGAGATTTGGGATATGGAAGTTTCAAATAACTTATTTTTGTATAAGCAAGACGGTCCTGTTCTAACCAAAAATACAGTTAGGTTACAATTTACATTATTAATGCAATTGAGAGAGTGAAAAGAAATACCCATTCAAGCTTGACATTACATATAAAAATCACTGTATCATTTGGAAGGCTAATGTTAATCCTCTCTAGGTTTTGTGTATGTGTGAATGCTAATGCTAACTTATATTCAACAAGATAGCACCAAGTGTCCCATAAATATGCCAGGTCATTTAATTGTTGTTTTAAACCACTGCTGTCCAAGGTCTGTAGTGGATTTTTTAATTTCTGTGATAAAAGCCATAAAAAAGACAAGCACAAAAAAAGCCAGCTATCTTACCACCACTGTTACCTCCAGTGTAAACGTCTTCTGTGTTGAAAAGAAGGTATTATGAGCTTTTCAGTAATCTGAACTCATCAGAGATTAACCATGGGGTTTGTCAGATTCCTTGGCTGTTCGTAGTTGTTAGGAAAATGGATGCAGATAGAATAAGATATTTTTCCTTGATATAAAATTCTCACAGCACCTGATTAGCCAGACCAAGATCTGGCAAAAATTTGAAAAATATTTTGGTACACCTCCCACTTATTTCTTATCTTTTGCTACCCTACTGTGTTTGAAAATACATTGTTACAATTTCAGATATAGTTACAACCTCTCCAAAATCCTCTAGTGGATTAAAAATAAGAAAGCATTTTGAGTTACAGTCATGCTGGGTGTAATTAAAACATCTAGACTGGTTTGCTATGATAGGTTGTAAGCAGAGAAGTATGGGAGAGGAGGAACTAATGCTGGTGTTGTTTTGAAGGGTGTGAATCTTTACAGGACTATGATGACAACGATGAAGAACACACTAAAAGTTCTGCAGAGGCCCTTTCTGCTGCACTGTCAGCAGAACTCAATCTCTTCTCAAAAGCAACAGAGCAGCTCCATTGCTAATACCTAGTTAATGCTCTGTTCCATCGGCTATTTGTCACTGACTGCATAGATCTCATCTCTAAAAAATTACCTGGCCATACCCTGTATTTCTCTATTTTTTTCAGGCTCTTTTGCCTGCCTAAATGCTACAGATGTATTTTTTTCCCAAGGTAGAGCCTCTGTTTCAAGTAAGGTTTGTGAAGATAAATTTCAACTGTAGAGCCAAGTATCCAAATCTTTGTAGATGCATTCCTCACAAATATTTCTCAGTGGTTGAAGTAGAGAAGGACAAGGCATGGAAAGCTCTGTTGCTGTCTGCAATTGCTGCTGCTATTTCAAGATGAATTTGATGGCTCCTTCTGCAACTGAAATTCAAAGCTAAGACAGACACTGCAGTAAAAGTCAAGTAGGTGCCCACAGGGTCAGTTACGACCCTGAAATGTAGCCACGAGTGTGTAAGGAAGCTATTTTGCTTGTGCAAGCCATTTATTTTAGCCCAGGACAAATATAAATGTGGCAGTAGAAAAATAACCTTGGATAAATACAGTTTCTGATATCAATTTGTAAGTCTTCATGCAGTTTTGACAGTAAGGGCAACAGTACCAAAATAAGGTGTCCTTTAGTGAAAATAGAACTTATTCAGTAGGTTTAGGAAAAAATACTATATTCAGTGAAATGTTTGAAAAGTTAAACCTTTTATTGGTGTATTATTATTCAGTTTTCCACGGGATGTTGATCCTTCAGCCACTGATGATTTGTTGTCTTTTAAATTTCATGTAATGTTGGTTTATGCTATATTCTTTCCGAAAAGACCAGTAACTGGTTGCCAAGATTTCTCTGCTTGCCCTCTGTGTTACAGGTCCTTGGAATTCTTCAGAGGGGACTTGTCTATTGCTGGTAGCTCTGGCCTGGAAATGACTGAATCATGGTGGCTATTTAGCAAGCAAGATACCATTCAGGACACACTATGGGGAAGAAATTAAGAGTGTATGATCTGAGAGAGGAACCTTGGCTATGGCTAAAGTGTTGCTATTTAAATAAGCAAATCTAAGCAGGAGAAATTTGAACTAGAAGCAGAATGACAATCACGGTAGCTCACTCCATTATCTGTTTTCTTTCTTTAAGCAATCTGGTGGACTGATCTGTGTAAGAAGAGAGGAATTCAGTGCCGATACCTTTTTCTGTATTTCCCCAAGGAAGAACTGAAATTACATTCTTTGATACTGAGACAAAAACTGCTACCCTGTATTCAAATTCCTCCCAGGTTGGTGTGAAAATATGTGAGTTTCAATTTAGTGCCTCAGATAATGCTTCCCCATCTGGAGGAACTGATCCTAGAAAAATGTATTGCCAGCTACCTTGACCTGGGCAGCACTCACCAGAGGCAGTTTTTAAAAGCTGTAACTCTCCAGGAAATATATGGAACAAGTGCATCCTCTTGTTTCACTGGTAAGCAGAAGTCATTTGCTGCAATGTGTTTGTGCCTTTAAGTTTCTACATCCTCTCTTTAGGTAGTTTGTCATTTCTGGGCTGCAAGCATGGTTTGTATGAATGGAAACTAACATAAGACTGAACTGAGTCTTGCTGTTTAGTATGACTGCATTGGGTGGATTATTTAGTTGCTTTATCTAGTGCAGTTATTTGCTGGTGTAATGCAATATTATCTATCAATATCCATATAAGGAAATTGCCTGTATTGGAGAAAGAGAGAGGATCACTGTCATAAGACACAGGCCCAAAGACCGGGAGGTATTCTGTTCAACTCTAGCAAAGACACTGCTGATGTTTTCAGTTATTGATCTGAGTACTAAGGACTGGAGTTACAGAGCAAAACTGATCTGAGAATAAGCAGTGCTTGTGTCACTGGTGACAGGACAGAGTTTATATCCTTTCTTGGTTTTATGATATTAAAAAAAAAAGAGGCTAAAATTAGTGTGAGATAGATAGGTTTCTTCCTGTTTTACTCTTGCATTCAAGAATAATGTTCCTTAAACGTATAATCATGATGAACTAGCTACCAGGTTTTTGTCAGACTTTTACCTCATGAGAAAGCAAGCTGCAGAAAACTAACTGTATACAGAGCATTCAGCAGAGAGAGAAAGACAGTGCTTGGGGGAGATAATTTATATGGTGTCATTTTTGGAAGGCTGTGTTCCTACTAAAAAAAAAAAAGTTTCGCAAAAGTAAAATGTGAGAATTTGAGCAAGATAAACTTTTCAAACTTACTAGGTTAGTGTGAAGGAAAAAGGCCAGAAAACCCATGGTATTTAGCAGTCCCTGTGGAGGGGCAGCATGCATCCTGTCTACCAACTCGTAACAGAAGGATCAGTAACCTCTGTCTTCCAACAGTGTTATAAGGTATCAACACATACTCTAATAGTCTGATAGCTGCTATGACCTGGACCCCCAGTTCCTTGGACTGCAGTTCATGGCTGCTGTAACCAGGTATGTGTTTTCTTCTACGTGACTTGATATTCTCAGAAACCCTCCAGTTCTCCCCTGCTGTAAGCATTACCTACTGCCACTGCAGTGTTCCGACAAGGTATGTGAAGGCAGCACTTCCATTCTGATCAAATTTTCTTGCACTTCACTTTGTCACTTGCATTCTGCTGTCAGTGGGAGAATGAAACGCCATGCTTTGACTGCAGTAAAAATCAAATGTCTTGCTTCCTCTTCACAGTAGAACACCTCTAAAATAAAAGACCATTTTTAAAAAAGTATCTTTTGACTATTTGTTTCAGATCGCCTTATTCTTGTGCCTTGTTTTTTTGGGCAAAGTACACATTACCTGGCTAAAAGTAAATGAAAGATATTTTTTTAACACCTTCCTATTTTTATTTAAACCTTGCCTTACAGTTTGTTGAAAATCATCTCTGTTTAGGCAGGCAGCAAGGTGTGCTTGGTGTGCTTCATTATGATGATGATGCTTACCCTTTCCCTTTTGCTCCAGTACCTCTAAAAGCTTTAGCTATATAACTCCAACTTGCTAAATTGAAAGGAAACATTACTCAGTGTACTGAGTGCCATGACTTTGAGCTGGGTTTTTAGGAAAATACATTCCCTTTCACTGTGTGTGTTCAGAATTGCCTTTTATATCCACTAACTCTTAATACCAAAAAAAATTTCCACTGTAGAGAAAATAACATGGAGCAGAAAAATGTTGGAAACTGTGAGGAGGGGAGAATTGATAATGAATTCAAAAACATAGAAAAGAGAAGGAAAATATAGAGATTATTTATGAATATGGAAGGTTTTTCCTAATCATGGCAAAGCTTTACTGAATTTCTGTTTTCAGAGGATGACTTTCATTCAGTAGCAGGAAAATCCTTCACATATGTAGAAAAAAATTGGATAGAAGGATTTTCATTTCCCAAATTTCAAAATTATATCAGAATTTCTGACTCTTAGTTATTTCTCTCAGGCTTCCCCTCCCCCCTTTCTCTTCATTTTTATAGTGGAAGCTAGATGACCATTGATGCTCCTCACCTACAGCATCTCTGCCTTCAAGTTCATATGTTTTAGCTTTGGCTTATTGGCAGACTCTAGGTGAGAAAACTAAAGGAGATGAGAAAACCAAAGGAGATGAGGAAACCAGGTAGAAAAGCCTTTACACCTCTCATGTTTTTTAAAATAGTGTAAGGACCTAAAGAAATGGAGCATCTGTAGGGAAAGAAAGGGCTAATAATTCAGGACATAGGACACAGAAGGAAGCCAGCTAATGATTCAGGGCAAAAAAATTTAGAAAAACTCATAATGAAGAGGTAACTGCTGTATGTTAGGAGACATGTTAGGAAGGAGTAAATTTTCTGAGAGCAGGTATGTTGAGTCACCAAGTCTTCCAAAGCTGTATGAGCATCAAAATGGGTATTCCTGTGGGCCAATACTATTTCTGAAGTATTTGCAAGGACTAATAAAGGAAAAGGCAGAAAGAAAAGACATCATGAAAACTCTTCAATCCCATTGAGGCTTCACTGTATTCACTTCAAAAGACATGTGGTATTGTTTGAGTGTTCCACAGTTAGGCTGAGAAAATTCATAGTTGGGTGTGAAAATGGGAAAAAAGTGTGTTACAAGAAATCTTTGGTGCTTGCAGTGGAGCCTCTGCTTACAGCAACAAATTATTACCACTGTGTATGCTGTAGTTTTATTTCAAAGACTTCAGCACCACAGTCCACGATCTGTTATAATTCACATAGTTTGGGCTTTTGTTTTTTTAGTCAGAAACATGTTTTGCTTGATCTGCCATAACACTGACTGTCTAGCTGTGGTGATGGACATCCACACAGACCAAATTTTGCCCTCACTTTCTTCAGTATTAATCTGAAGTACCACTGGTACACTGGATAAATTTACTTATAATGTTATAAATGACTGAATATAGTTATTATTTATTCTCTATCTCTGTATTGTTATTTAGCTGAATTGTGATAATTCACAAGAAATACAATGTAGTCATTCTTAGATTTATTTATTTATTTTAGAATTATGACCTTTGCAGTCCTCTCTTATCTTTCCCTACTTCTGGGAATATTGACTATGTTCACACTACACTCATGAACATCATCCTCTGACCCTGTCAACTTTTCTTGCTTAAGGTGATAAAGTGAGATCTGATTGGAGTTACATTTGCTGATAAAAAACTGAATTCATGTCCCTTGATTTCTTTATAAGAGCCAGTCTGCAAATTAAAGAACCAGTATAATAACAAGGGCATTGAATTTTCATGTAGCAGAAGTTACACTTTTAGTTGTAATATATAATGAAGTTTTTTGGTTAGAAAATGCTTAAATCCATCTTCATCTTTAGTCACTGTCTTCAGGAATGGAATGTTCTAGTTTTACTTTAAAAATTAACTATTAAAATCTTATCTCTATTACAATATTCTGTCATGCATACTTTGGCAGGATAATGAAGCCTTAGGTATTAAAACAGGTTCTTCATTGTTCATTCATGCATTCTGACATCTCGTTTTCCTAAACTAATACAGTCTTTGACTCTGAAAATATAGCATTGTTATTGGTAGCCTTCCTAAAGATGTGAAAGATGGTACAGCAGCATTATATTATGCGTAAGTTGAAAGAAGCAGCTCTGTTCCTGGCTAGGGAAACACTGAGATTTTGGTTACATGTGAGCAAAAATGATGGCTGAAGTATCACATTCTTATGAATGCAGTAATGTAGTGTGTTTATTCTCTGTATAATACTTAAATGTTCCTCTGTAAGTTTATACAGACATACACATTAACACATAAATGTGTAAATGCAACATCATGGGGAAAACAACTAATACCCTGACAATATATTTCAGACACATGTTTAGTCCACCAAAAGGAGGTGTGGGGTAAGAGCCTGGGCCTTGTGTACTCAAATTTCATTCTAATGTAATTTATTCCAGTTCTATAAAGTGCCCTTAAGGTCCTTATCTCCTCTTTTATAATAACTGTGGTATGCAACTGAACTGTTTGTTAAGATAAAATCCAGTAGCTAATATTCCTGGGGATAAGTTTCCCCATTGTCTTCTCTGTATAACCTGGCTTCAGCCTTTGAAAGTTTAATTCAGTTATTCCTGCAAGATCTTTTCAGCTGGAAAAGCTCTTTATTAGCTTTGGTTGCTACACACCTTAGCTTCACTGAGTCCAGTGTCTTCCTGGCTCACCCTTCAGTGGTCTTTGCTGTTTGTACATCATTTTCATAGTTGCTGCCTGCAGTATTAGAGACTGAAGAAAGTATGCACAGTCATCTCTTTCACTTACTGTTTTGTAGAAGGCTGGATAATATGAGTCAGTCCATCTTTGCCACAGATAAGCTGTAATACTGGTTTGATAACAATGAAAGAACTTAAAAACCTCTTTGGTGGAGGTGGCCCAAGAAATTTAATCATTGTCTGAAGGTATCAGACAAAGCTGTTTTCCCACCTGCATCATTGACTTCAGATTTCTGCTTTCAAGATACATGATAACATCACTAGACTGTATTATCTCTAGATGAGCATTATGCAGATAGAAACAGTTATTGTTGAACTGAAGTTTTTGTCTACATGTGAGAGGTAGTGGCCTATCAGTATTTAACTTGGATGTACATATAATAGCTTAATTTTTGAAGCACATCAAATTTGGAATAACTTCTTAGTATGAATCCTGTTCAGCTAGAAAATGTTATTAAATGTGTGTATTTCTGTGACTTTGGATGACACTGCTTTGTATATGTAACTAGCAAAACTTTTGTTAATGTGGGTTCATGTCAATGGGTATTTTACACCTGATTTGCTTTAAATCTAATTCCAGGATATCTAGTACATTTCTTCTGTACGTACTCACACATACAAACATGGAAAAATGCCCCAAACTCCCAGTTCTTGATCTCTTTCTACATTTCAGCTGGCTTTCATGCTGATCAGTATAAACTCTCCAATAGTGTGGAGCAACCTATTAACATACTTTATTGACCTTTTCAAAAAGCTATTTCCTTCCTTCTCTGGGCATCTAATATTTAGAACATAGCTCTTTCTTCATGCAAGGGAGGAACAAAAGTTACACAGCTGGTCTTGTGCCTGAAAGGTATTCCCAGGTGTTTACCAAGATGTTTACCATCTTATATTAACAATTTTGTATGCAGAGTACATTTCCAGGTGTCTTGATCCCTCAAGAAAGGAGTACTGTGTTTGGCTTGGGCCTAGTCCAAACAAAATGAGATTCCATCAAGTTTTGTTGCTGCATGTCCAAAATCCTCAGCCTTAGTGGCTCTGTCCTTCCAGCACATAAGCTCCAATGTAGTTATGCTACCTTCATGCTGAATAACTACATCTCTTTGCAGAAGCCACCACTGATGTCTGCTGTGATTTTGACACCAAAGCGTTTTACTTTTGGGGTATAAAACATCAGTAACAGGCAGATGTTTATAAGCTGCTGGCATAGGCATTGTCAACATAGAAAAGAGAAGACATTCATTATTCTTGTAAATCCCTGTGCTTCCATACATTTATGTTATGGGAAAGTGTGAGATTGCTCCTGGGTTCATCATCTCTGCTAGGAATGAGAGTTCCAATAAGAATGAAATCCATGAGAAACTTTTCTTTCCCCACAAAGATGCCTTACAAAGGAGATTTTCTTGTGGAAGAACAATGGGGCAACAACTGCAGTTTAGCAGTCGAGGAAAATCTTGGTGCATCTTTCAGAACAGGATGGTTCTCCAGGAGGTAATGACGTGCCAGCATTTCACATTTAGAAAAGGACATAGTTGTGTCTTATCTCTAAACTGCTTTTCTTTAATGTATTTATAACCTGTGTCTGGCCTATGTCTCATGCTTTTCATGCTGAATGGATATTACTGTGTTTGTAAAATATTCACAGCAACATCCAGAAACATCACATTTCTGTTTTGATGATCTCATTTAATGAAATTTTATCAAACAGTTTTACAATCACAAAAGAAATGCTCAGTGCAAAGCTGGAAACATTTTTATTGTGATGTTATCTGTTTTCATGTTTCTCCTTTATGCTCTCTGCAAACCACATCAGCCTTCTCATGGCACTGAAGCCATATCGTAGAATGCAATATATTTGATGGCATATCTGTCATTGAGAGGTGGGTTTGGTTAGGCAACTGTGACTATTGGTTTTATATGGATCAGAGCTCTGTTGACCAAATCTGGCCCGCTGTTTGAGGGGGAGTAGCTGAAAAACATCAAAGAATAAACTTACTGTGGTGTAGGTATGCTACTTCTTACACAATGGGGCAGACAAGTCTGGTCTTCGGATGAGCTTGTTTTATTCTGAATGCACAGCAGGTTAATGTTTATTACCTGGTTGTCCTCATGGAAGGTTACATGCAGCTGAAGCAGCGATTCAGGGTAGGGTTTTTTCCCCCCATAAGAAACACAACCTATTCCAACCTTAATTTTTCAGATTTCCTTAGGAAACATGTCTTCATGGGAAGCACATGATTGTGTCCAGGAGAATACTGGAATATATATATTTGGAATAATTTTTTCTTTCTGAATTTTGGTTGTCAAGAATTTGCTAACTCTTTTATTTGATATTTAAAAGCATAATTTTATTCATACAGCCATTAGATCCTTCCATCATCGTTGACCTGATTCAGCATAATTTGAATTGGCCTGCGCCATGGGACAGTATAACCATAAAGATGGGCAGGTAGCCCTTTAGGATTCTTCAAGAGCCTAATGATTTCTTTTATAATCATTACCATTCCATGTGAATCTGGAGATGTGTTTATTAAGTAATTCTGTTTCACGGGGATTGGCTGTTGAACATATTTGCACAGAAATAGGATTCTTGGGAGAATGTTCATTTTTATTGTTTCTATTCTAACTACAAAGACAAGCACAGAAAATCCCATCTATTTAAATCATCTGTTACTTTTTGAAATAAGTTACTGTAATTTTCTCTAAATAAGCCTTTTAAAGCAGGTGTTGTGCATGCTCTTGGGTACTAGTGTCTCAGTTCTGGGGACATTTATTCATAAATGTATTCACCTACTTCTAGTGAGAGCAGCAGGAATAAAGCTGCAAGCACGCAATGGGTCCAAAGTGAGAGGAAGAGGATGAGCAGTGGTACTCCATGTACCTTATTCTTTGACATAATGTGGTCTTTGACATGGACATCTTCCATCACCACCACAAAAAAGGAGAGGGCAGAAGAAGCATCAATGCTGTGCAGGTGCCATTGCACTGTCTGTACTTGTGAAGAGGTAGGAGGAATTTGATCTTGCCCCTCCTCCGCTGCCTGTATCTAATTCAAACCATTTAGATCATTTTATGCTTTTACTTTTTCACATATTGCCTCCAGTAATTACACTAAAATGGCAGATAGGAGGGAGGAGGAAAAAAAGCAAACCTATCATGTGCCTGTACTTAATCTTAAGCACCTCAGATTGTATCCACTGATCTTAAAATAAACTTTCTAGTTATGAAATCTGGCTTTCAACCAAAGTGGGTGTTTTTCCTTCACCTGAAATAAACAAAGATTAATTTATTTTATCAAAGTCCTTTGGCGCCCTTGTCTGGAAGAATACCAAATGTGTTTGTTTTTTTTCCCACCAATAACTTCCACAAAACAAGAGATTTTTGAGGGCAAGAGTGCAAACTAACAAACGATATGGCTGCCACAGATGATCTGACAGGTCCTCCCCAGCCAAAGGCTGGGAAACCTTGGAAGGGTCTCAGGGTGCAGCTGAATTTCATGCCCTCTGGTAATTCCTTTTCAGAAAACAGCCTGAAGCCTGTGCTGCCTCCCACTCCCTCATATTGCTAATTGTGTTACTTTGACAAAGTTAGCATGGATATGTGTGCCATATTAGGAAAACATGTTAGGGGGCACGGCACTCTTTTTCTGCTGTACACTCGGATGAGGCTGTTCTGGTCTCTCCAATACCGTCTGGTTTTGTAACTTCAAGGTGGCACTTGAACTGGTATCATGAAACTTGTAGGCTCACTTTCTTCCTCAGTTTTTAGGATCTCTTGCAACTTAGTGCTAATGTTTCATGGATTTTTTTATTGAGAGGGGAAAAATTATTTTTCTAACTATACACCAATTAACAGGACTCAAAAACCTTCATTATGATTTTTTTCCTAATGTTGACAAGCACACACTATCCTGCCCCTCCACCCTTTCAGTATTTATTGTTTGTCTGAAAAAGTCATGGTCTGCCATTGCAGATTCCTTTGGGCCGGAAAAGGGAAACAGCTGGCCAGCTGCAGTGTGAGGGGCAATACCACTTATAGTGAGTTACTTGCAGCAGCAACGGTTACCTTTAAGTCTTTTTCAGACTGAAAGCGGACAACGTATGTGAGTAACTGGCTTAATCACCCAAAGCAGCCACCTGCCATGGCCATGTCGAGGACAATAGTGCAAATTTCAAAGAGAATGAGAAAGGTGATATTTGAGCACAACGAATGAAGCTGGTTGTTAACAGTTTTGTTTTCATGTTGCTGTGGCTGACTAGATGACATTCAAAAACTGTATCTATCTTGGAAATATGACTTCTTTGGCTGGCTGGACTTCCATGTATTTATTTGAATAGTACCTCATGCATAGTTTCTAGACATAACTAAAAGGGGGCTCAGCAGTTGTCTTAGTTCTTTTGTGTTTCCCATCATTATCAATGAAAGCATTCATTATGATTCTCATTGCAAATATAAATAAAATCTGACAAAATTGTAAGTAAATCCTTTAGTGCTGAAAGTTGATGGAATAGGGCAAAAATTAATTTTATGCATGAAAAATCTCATTAAGCAGCTTCATGGAAATAAAAGAAATTGTCAGCAGAGCCCATGATGTATGCAGTTCATCGCTTTGTCATTGCCACCACTCAGCCTGGTCTGCTCATATTGCTTATGTAAGCCATGTTTTCCTTTATGGGATCTATGTTAGTCTACCTAGACAACAAAAAGGTCAATGGGATCTGAGGGAAAAATGCCCTGCTTTTCTCATATGTGATCAGAAACTTAATACAGATCAGCTGAAACAGTGTAATTTTCTGAACTGTTTTTTCCCTGATGTGTAGCAGCGTCCCCTAGAGGCTACAAGGACAAGCAAGGGAAGACTTAGGTCATTTAGGACTCATAAACCCCATTAACTAAAGTGCATGAAGCATTGCTTATAACTAAATTGTATTTCACAGAATAAGCAAACACACAATCCCTTCAAGATGCAATTGCAAGGCATTGGCTCCTCTTCTCAGAACACTTCACTTTCTAATTTTAACAGCAGAGAATGTCCTCAAGGTACAAAGAGGAGATAATCAAATGAAGTGGGGGATTTGAAAAGGCCAAAAGCAGCACTTGCTAATTCCCCTACATTAAATGTGGAGAAGCCTTTGTACCTTTGTGACTCCTTCAGCTGTATGGAAGTACAAATATTCCTGCTTTTTCTTTTGGGCCAGAGATAGGTAACTTTGATTAATAACTGAGTGGCACTAAGAATGTCTAATCACTACATTTTCTGTGCTTGACTCTGAAAGTTTTAACATCAGTGAACCCTTCAGTATGTTTGATAATTTTTTTCTTTTCAAAAATGATATCTTACCATAAAGAGGGATGTCATCTCCTGCTTAATCTATACTATGAACTCCGATCAATTTTGCATTTCTATGATATGCCAATTATGATTAATGTTATATAAAGCAACAGTTGTGTCCTTTGTAATCATTTATATAAGTATGTACCTGACTCAGCGCAGCAATAAAAATCTTCAATTTTTAATGAAATAGAAGTTAGTAATATAGGTAAATATATGTAAATTGTCTACACAAGAATTTAATAATTCTTTTTTAATAATAAATATGCATTGTTTTCACATATGCACATTAAACTACCACAGTGTGATCTTAGAAAGGGAGAAAAACATCTCACTCATGGCTCTGACTCTCAAACAAGAAAAGCATAGCTGGTATGACTCAGAAACTACTGCCCCTACCTGTTCTTTCCACCTGCAGGGGCCAGACATCTGAGATGTTTGTGGGGATGTTCCTGAAGCACTATAGTTAACAGGATAGTGTTTTAACATAAATTGAAGGCAGTGGTGCTTCGTAGTACAACTCCCTCCAGTTTCTTGGTTGAGTCATTGGTGGCTCAGCAGTCTCTGTATGGAGGCTGAGACAGGTGACTATGGCAATAACCTGAGCACCCATCTGAAACTGTGTCGTCTCTGAGATGTGCTGTAGTCATGTTATCTGATGTTATGGCTAAAAATCTGAGGAAATATGTAAGGCAAACCTTAAGACTTGGGCTTTTCTCTTTTGCAGCAGCTTAGAAACTCTCAGTTATCTTTAGATATGAAAAAATACTTAGAACAGTGATAGACCGACGTTCCTTCACAGTATCTCTGACTTCTTTCACTTTTAAACTTTCTTTATCCAGATTGGGATACCCTTTGGATCTTGGTATCTCCTCCTTCTTAATGATAACCTCTTTTAAATTCATGCAGCTCCCTTATTGCTTGGCCTGTGTGCACATCCTGCTGCTGCATTTGCCCTTTGTTTTGTGTATGGCTAGAAGAGATAATCTCTTGGCTATTAACACCTCATTTAGGTTGGTCTGGAAATTATCTAACTAGCTATTATCCATAGAACTCATTAGGGAATTGGCTATTTATGTATGAGTGAAGACAATTTTGTTACCTAGTAAAATCTACAAATCTACTAATATCAGGTACAGTCTGTTCTTGAAAATATCTCTCTGACAATACAGCCGAAAGAAAAATATTAAAACTCTACTCATACATTTTTAGGAATTTGCATTTTATATTATTTTCTTTTTTGGTGTTTTGGTAAGCTAATTCCTCTGCTGTGTTCAAATTGATATACCAGATGAAGAAAGAGTGTCAGTAATTTAACATCCTTAACTAAGAAGCACTAGACTGAGTTTGTGCTATTTTGTCACGTGATTTGAGCTAGAAATTACACACTTATCAGCCTATTGTAAGTGGTTTAAAATTTGCTTATGAAGGGGTTTCAAAATTCAGATCATTCTGTGTATATGGGTATTTTCGTTCAAAAATCACCACTATAACATACACTGTAGTTAAGGGAAAGAGTATTAGAAACTGACTACGCATTCTGCAAAATGCATAAAAAAAAAAATTCTAAGGGTTCCATGGCTTTTGCCAGACACATTTCATGGGTTTGTTTTCCACATCTGCAAGTTGCGAAGGAGGTGAAAGGTCCAGTAGATGGACTTTATGATTCCATTAGGTCTATTAGTTTTCCACACTTTGCACAAATGCAGTTTTTATGTTTTGACAGAAAGGAAGAAAACATATGAACCTGTATTTTCTGACAAAATACATATTTTTTTTTATTTGCAATCTAAAGCCATAAAAATCATTCAGCCAGAGCCAGCTCAGGATAAAAGGCTCATTAAAAGCTTCAGGTACAAAAACTCTCCTGTGTGAGACTGAGTTCTTGCTGAGAAAAGCCTAGCGTAGCTCCTAATAGTTCTGCTGTGCTGTCAGACATTTCTCTTTTACTCAATGTGCTTCATGGCCTCTTGCAACCTGTGGGGACCCCAATTTGTGTTCCTTCTCTGAAGCTGTGATTGTCACACCTTCAGCCACAGAATGTGGGACTGCAGTAATTGGTTAAGTCAGCCTAAAGTGTCTATTCTCTTGTCAGCAGACACCATTGGCCTAACATTTAAGTAGCAGCACAAAGATATATATTAATCTTTTATTTGCTCAGTCATCATGATTTCATCAATTAAGATGTGCAGCAGGCCCTACCAGCCATGACTGGAGTTTACCATCACAGTATTTTCCCCCACTATAAAAATACGAC
The DNA here is from genome assembly GCF_964188355.1 of Buteo buteo. NCBI lineage: Eukaryota > Metazoa > Chordata > Aves > Accipitriformes > Accipitridae > Buteo > Buteo buteo. The sequence goes on from NC_134204.1 coordinate 63,222,871, forward strand.
TACAAAAGTTGCTGTTGTTTGGCTTCATACAGTTGCAAATACAGTTCTTAAGTATTTCTGGTAGCAATAAGCCTTGCACCCAAATACTCTTATGTTCTAGGAAGTAGGGGATGTAAGAATTTCAAGATAATAATTCCATGAGAATTGTGGAACCAGAAGTTGAAACTAATGTTCTTTCCAAATTTTTACCCTTTCATTATAGCGCTTCCCCCAGTTCTGTGTGGGCAATGTCTACCTTTATTTAATTCAGCTTACAGCCACTGATCATGCCCTCTTCAGCCCTGGGAACTCATCACACACAAAGATAAGAGAGACATATATCAAAGTTGAACAAAGGAAAAAGAGCAGATAAATTAATTCAGTTACTAGGATCTTCATCTGACCACAGGAGGGCAGACTTTAGGAGAAAACTTTGTGGCCTCTTACAGTCAGAGAAGGTGGGATGAGAAAAAGTTTTGATGCTATACTGTGATTCAGATATTAGTTTGAGTGAAATACTGAAAAATATTCCAATGCAAACATTTTCAAGTATCCATGGCACATCTGCCTGGCCACATCAGGCCACATTTGAAGGTCAACACCCTAACATTGGAGTACACTCAAAAGCAGGGTAATGCAGTATTTGAGAGTGTGTTACACTGACTGCTGTAGGAGTCAGGGCTGTGCATAGATCCCAAGACTGATCTTCTCATTCCTGCCATTTCAAGGTAAAGGGAATGATCCAGGACCTCTTGTAGATGTAAATCTCCAAATGGGTTGGAGACAGATTGTGTGAGGATTTCTACTCCTTTTGAGATTAACCAGGTAACACTGGTATCTTCAATGTGAGAAGCAAGATCAGCCAGCTCCCACCTAAGGACTGCACAACTGCTCCTCATCTACTCCCCTTTACAGTAATGTCAGAGAAGGTATTTTAGCCACTGGATTAAGGTCATCCATGTATTCAAGCACTGGTCTTGGCTGCAGCTGGCAATCTCACCTTCTCACCTCTCACATCCTAGGTGAGACCAGTGCCTCTGCATGTCTCCTGCCAGGGAAGAGAGGCACAGAAGCTGGCACACCTTAGACCCGAAAGTATGTGAATGCTCCTTCTGCCCTTGGTTTCTGTGAAAAGATGAACAATTCAGCTTAAAGTCTTAGTGGTTTGGACCGAGAAGGAGGGAAGCATTCAGGCCTGTACTCTGCTAAGGGGCAGTGATTAACAGCAGCAAAACTGTGTGCTCCACTGTTACTTGTAGCACAAAATACTACTCATTGAAGTCAAAATGCCCGAATTCCCGCTGAGAGGAAGAGGAGCAGAAGGAGTGGCCCTCACAGTTGGAATCAGCTGAGAAGCAGTTGAAGAACCTACTATTCCTCAGCTGCAGCTAGTTCCTGCCTGCTTTCTGACACTGGTGCCCGGCTGCAATAGTGTGAGTTGGTTTTTACAGGTGTTTACACCTCAAGTGTGACAGCATATTTGGTGTGCTTACAGGCATACTGTGAATAAACTGGAGATTGTGACCTCAGCTGCCTGCCTGTGCAGGCATAGCTCCAGATTCTCCATATCACAGCCTTCGAGAGCATGGAGTGCTCCTCATGACCAAACAATCTTGTAACTCAAGCATATGCTTGCTGCATGTGCTTCTTCAACTCCCAGCCTTGTTTCCTAGGAGAAAACCAAAAGGAGGATAGAAAATATGAAGTGACAAAACTGGAAGGGCCTGAAGAGGAAATATGTCAATAAACAAACTCATCCACTGAGAGACTACCTGTGCTACAAACAACTTTCCTAAGAGGAAGGGAGAAGATCTTATTAATGGCTAGCAATTAGTTTGTATGGCACAGACACCAAAAAGGAACATTGTAGGGGTTTTTGACTCATACTTTTTATGCTTTAGCACTGAACAAGGAGTGAGACATGAGTTGTCTTCTGCCAGTTTGTGAAATCTAAACAAACAAACCCACTTCAAAACCAAGTAATAACCTATGGACAATCTGTCAGATTCCTCCCTCTGAGCAGATATATAGGAATTTAAGACACAAATTAGAAATTAAACATTTGTAGTTTTTTCATGGTAAACTAAAGAAATAGCAGAAGGATCAGACAAAAAGGACAACTTTAAACTGAAAGTAGTCATATTATTAGAGAAAATGGGTAATGGTTACTACAGATTCCAGCAGTATTTTGACATGTAGATTCGTATAAACTGTGTACCACTTTGAAAGCTTCAAAACCATAGTTTAATGAAGAGTCTTGTGAAATAATCAAGTGATATACATTGCCAAGCTACACAGAGTGTCTGACCTGGAGTTTTTCAGTCATAGCAACAAACTAGTATGTGGTATGTAAATGACTGGGAAACTGAGTGCAGAAGCTTGACTGTGAACACTTAGCCCACAGTAGCTTTGCCAAAACCTAAAGAGCTGTGTTTAGTGCAGAGCTGGCACAACTAACTCTCCACATAGAATAGAAAAAGCAGGAAAGTGAAAGGGGAAAAAAATCCATACAAAAATCTGTGGAAAGGCAACTGTGCAAACACAGGACAAAAGAGACAAATAGATTCATAGAATAATTTAGGCTGGAAAAGACCATTAAGATCATTGAGTTCAACCATTAACTTAACACTGCGAAGTCCACCATTAACCATGACCCTAAGCACCTGGTCTACACATCTTTTGAATACCTCCAGGGATGGTGACTCAACCACTTCCCTGGGCAGCTTGTTCCGGTGGTTGATAAACCCTTTGGTGAAGAAATTTTTCCTAATATCCAATTTAAAACTCCCCTGAAATAGAAAGTAGATCAAGACCTGTGTCCACTATAGAGAAAATTTTAATTGGAAAAATGCTACAAATGACATTGTATTCAATAATTATCCCAAGAAAAATAAAGAGAAGAAGATATTAAAACAAGAAGAAAAATTAATAAGTCCCTCAGAATACAAAATTTTGGATGTCGGTGGTATAAATGTAGTGCAGAAATGTGAAAGTAAATGATTTGTAAAACTCAGCTGAGGACTAGACGCAAAGACGGAATTTAAGAAATTGAATCATAAATAGCTACAAAGGGTAAAAGGTTATTGGCTACAGACATTTTATCTGGCCTTTGTAACTTCAATTTCTTTTCATACAAGCAAGGCCAACTAGAAGTTGTATACTGGCATTGTCTTACAGCCATTGTGTACCCTTTAAACAGAAACGTTGTAGGAAAATATGTGGGAAAATTTTAGGTTAGCACTGGAAACACAAAATCCACTGTTTTCAGCTAGACCAAGTGGATTCAAGAACCTAGTAACATTAATCTTATGGCAAATGATTCGTATGGTATCATAGAATGACAGAATGGTTGGCAGGGACCTCTGGAGGCCACTTTGTCCAACCCCCCTGCTCAAGCTGGACCACCTAGAGCAGGTTGCCCAGGACCATGTCCAGATGGCTTTTGAACATGTCCAAGGATGGGGAGTCCACAACCTCCTTGGGCACTGTGTGCCAGTGCTTGGTCACCAGTGCTCCAGGTGTGGCCTCACCAGTACTGAGTAAAGGGGAAGGATCACCTCCCTTGACCTGCTTGCAACACTCCTAATGCAGCCCAAGATCCCTTTAGCCTTTGCTGCAAGGGCATGTTGCTGGCTCATGTTCACGGTGGTTGTCGTTTTCTACAAAGCTGTTTTCTACCGGTTTGGTCCCTAGTGTGTACTGGTACCTGGGGTTGTTCCTCCCCAGATGCAGGCTTTGCACTTCCCGTTGTTGAACTGCATGAGGTTCCTGTCAACCCATTTCTCCTGCCTGTCCAGGTCCCTCTGGACAGCAGCATGACCTGCTGGTGTCTCAGCTCCTCCTCTCAGTTTTGTGTCATCTGCAAACTTGCTTGTGTATAAGCACAACAAAACCAAAAATATCAGCAAGGTTTTGCAATTCTTGTGGCAAAGTATTACTGAAATGTTTTTTAAGAACTAGAATATCTTTCAAATTTATTGCATTTGAAAGTAGACAGATTCAGTCATTTCAGTACAAGCCTCTTCCTCTTGAAGTACCCATGCACTAACCAAAAAAACAAAGTTGGTTCAGCAGCTTGGTGACAATTTAGATGTCAAACAAACTTTGAGTATGTCTTAATGAAGCACCAAAGCCAAGTGACTGCCAAATGCCTGAAGTTTAAGAACTACCTGTTGTCCATATGGGTTTCAAGGAAAGATACTGTCAGTTTCTACTTGGCAAGTAAACCACTACTTCACTGTATTTAGGCACCAAGGTGGATACAAAGATGGCTGAGGATGCTGCATAGGAAGAATTTTGATAATTTTGACAGGAGTAACATGGATTAGATGTCTGACTGATGACCATCTGAAGTAAGGACATGGAGTCAGTATAGCAGAAATAGTGGTATCTTTCATTCATGTCTCACTGGTCTTCATAAAACTAAATTAATTACAATACATATATTACAATATAATTAATATTACAATATATGCAGCATTTGCCAACCTTCTATGGACTATGCCATGAACTCTAAATGTTACAGGCCGCACTCTAAATGTTACAAGCTGCACTTGAAGATACTAGATCAGTTATATATGCATAGAAGAAGCATTAGATTTGTAAATTCTCACAATGTCTCTTAACTATCTCAGATATGTGTGAATCTTTATGGTGACTACTGAAGAATGCTAAAGCATGAGTGTAGTTAGATGTTGACATCTTTCAGCTGCTGGCTGTACTAACGACCACTGTCCCTTTTTTTTGTGTGGTATTATATGAATATAGGGGCACATATACGTATAAAGGGGTACTTTTCTGCCAGCAAAGGCATAGATGTTAACTGTCACTTATTGTCACAATCACCAATGGAGGCAAAAATACACCCAAGGTTAAAAAGAAAGTTTTGCTGTAACATTCACATTTTGAAGAGCTCAACAGTTTCCTCTGAGGCAGCTGTTTCTACTCTTCAAGTAGAAAGTGACCATAAGCTAATAGCAAACACTCTTTAAAAGCTACTGTTATTATCTTAAAATGCTGTCACTACATATTATGGTTTATATTAACTTAATTTTCTTTAAAAGTATATGTACAAAGAGGATTTCCCTACCTCAGAATTGTGCTACACACAAAGTATGGAAACTGCACATGAAAGTGAGCTTTTAGTCAGAGAGAAACACACAAAAATATAAAAACACACAAAATGTCAGCCAACTCAGGTTGTGCACTAATTTAAGATCTACAGGGATGAGAACAATCTGGTTACAATCTGTTCAGGATGTACATTGACAGTGACAAAGTGGTAAAAAGGCTGTAGACCAGTTGGACATACCCCTACAACTTCTAGGTAAACTCATACTCTGTCCATGATCTGAGTGAGAACACAAGACAGCATCCTGTGTAAAAGCTGCTGAATGGTGATTTATAGCAAGAAAAGAAAAACTCTGAAACAGGAAGCTGCATCCAGAAAACAAGAATTTACTGCCCATTGACTAAACACAACCCTGGATTTAAGACTTGGTAGCCATCTGTAATACATGTGGGACTGTAATGCAAGCAGCAAACGAGACTTCACACAATATTTTTTGTAGTTTGTAGAAAAGGAAGAGTTTCTTTGCTAACTTACTCTTTTCTGTAGATTACTTTTTGTTCACTTCATGGAAGATAAACACAGGTCTAAATACCCTCATAAAGATCAGTGAAGGGTTTGAAAAGGTTTGATATTGCAAACCATGTCTTTTCAGACAGGAGGACCTAGTATATCTGCAATGAATTTATGCAATTTACTTTGTCAATTTCTGGATTGTATTTTTTTCTCATAGAAAGTGACTACTGAATTTGCAATTCTGCTGTTGTGCTGAACAGTGGAAACTGCAGATGATATTATCCTGATGAAAGGAGAAAAGCAGAGTTGTTCTTGAATGTAATGAGCTTGCTTCACATGTTAGACATATGTTGTTCCTGCTTTGTGGTTTCATTTTTTTACTTATTGTCTTGGTTTCAGCTGGGATAGAGTTAATTGTCTTCCTGGTAGCTGGTACAGTGCTATGTTTTGAGTTCAGTATGAGAAGAATGTTGATAATGCTGATACTTTCAGTTGCTAAGTAGTGTTCAGACTAAAGTCAAGGATTTTTCAGCTTCTCATGCCCAGCCAGCGAGAAAGCTGGAGGGGCACAAGAAGTTGGCACAGGACACAGCCAGGGCACCTGACCCAAACTGGCCAATGGTGTATTCCATACCATGGGACGTCACATCTAGTATAGGAACTGGGGGGAGTGGGGGTGGGGGGAATCGCCGCTTGGGGACTGGCTGGGTGTCGGTCGGCAGGTGGTGAGCAATTGCACTGTGCATCATTTGTACATTCCAATCCTTTTATTATTGCTGTTGTCGTTTTATTAGTGTTATCATTATCATTATTAGTTTCTTCTTTTCTGTTCTATTAAACCGTTCTTATCTCAACCTATGAGTTTTACTTCTTTTCCCGATTTTCTCCCCCATCCCACTGGGTGGGGGGGCAGTGAATGAGCAGCTGTGTGGTGCTTAGTTGCTGGCTGGGGTTAAACCATGACACTTGTGTAATAAACTTATTAGAAATTTGCTTACTTTTCCCACTCAGCTACACAAAAGAAACAGAATTCAGCTATGTCACTGCATCATGATGACAGCACCAGTCTAACAGTAAAGCTGAGCTGGCTGTTAAAATCACTAATGTTACTGAAGGAAGTTGCAAAAGGGAAATAAAATGTATCACCGGTCATGCCTGAATTAAGATATAGTTCCACAGAAGGTCTTATTGTGTCTTATCGTAATGCTTGATGTGAAGCTGTGGTCTGTGGTCCCAAAATTATCAGTTGGCAATGATGAGAGAAATAATTGAGAAAATTGAATGAGTCAAGAGTCAAAGCCTGTAACAACTAACAAACTAAGCTTCCGAGAATTAAAAACTTCATTGTTTAAAGGTCAGACTAATTCTATATGTTGAATAATAGCAAATGGTATGTATCAAACAAGCACATCTACATTCAAATGCCGTGGAAGATGAATATTCAAGAAAATTCTTTCAATATTCAAGTGCACACAGACTGGAGGGTGCAAAGGAGGGCCACAAAGATGATCAAAGGGCTGGAGAACCTTCCCTACAAGGAAAGACTGAAGGAGTTAGGTCTCTTCTCCAGGAAGAAGAGAAAGCATGGGGGGACCTCATCAGAGTTTTCCAGTACTTCAGGGGAGGCTACAGAGATGAGAGAGGCTCTATTGTCACAAGGAGCCACATGGAGAAGACAAGGGGCAATGGGTACAAGTTGCACCAGGAGAGGTTTCAACTCAGCGTAAGAAAGAAATTTTTTACAGTATGAACAATAATTCAGTGGAACAACCTCCCTAGGGATGTGGTAGCGTCCCCATCACTGGAGATTTTCAAGACGCGATTGGACAGGGTGCTAGATAATCCACCTAGGCTCTCTTTCCCATGAAAGGTTGGACCAGATGATTTTTTGAGGTGCCTTCCAAGTGGGACTGTTCTATGAATTTATGATTCTATGATAACACTGCAAATGCCATGCATAGGCCTGTACACAGAAAAAGAAAAAAAAAAAAAGTGGAGCATGGTGTAATGCACATCTGATGAAATTTGGTTAGTAAGACAAAAGAAGAAAGTGGTTAAGGAATGGGTAAATAATCTGGCACTGGAACTTCAAAATATCACATCATGAGGTCAGTCATCAATAGGAAAATTGCCTTTTGTTGCAAGAAACATGTCCACCAGTTTAGAAACATAAGTTGTCCACAAGGTATAAATAAAACACCAGGCACTGTAAAACATAAAAGAACAATCCTTTTAAAGGAAAAGGAAAATAAATTTGTTTCCAAGCTAGTTAAGATGTATCTAATAACATTAAAACAAAAACTAAATTTAATAATAGAATTTGAAGTATATGTGCAAGTTATGATAATCATATTTAATTTTGCTATCTTGTGTAAATATGACAGAAGGCAAATGAGGAGTAATAGTTTTTCAGTGGAAGTAAATATCAGGTCTGGAATGCAAAGCACTAGCTAGACAATGGTATCATAGGACAGGGGAATAAAAGCTTCAGTGTTGCATTGCCTGTGCTTACAACTGCTTTTAATGCTTGAACATTGAGTAAGGAATCATTTTGTAGCAGGTCGTGGCTCAATCACCATTTGAAATTTTCACTTTCTATTGAAAAGCTAAATTAGGAGTCTAGTTTACTTTATTCAATAGAAAATGACAACTGCAGAGCCAATAATTACACCATAACAGACAAGAGAGGGGAATGCAGGGAGAGAATGTGACTGCTAAGTGCAGGAAACTTACTCATAACAAAATGGTGATTTTGCAGAATAGAATCTAGCACTGAGTGTTTTCCAAGTATCAAGTAAGTTATGTTAACTTTTTCTGTCCTGAGGTTTCTGATTTTTCTACCAGGACCTTCCAGAGGATATAACATTGCATAACCTCCCTTCTCTTCACCTACATAACTTCTTTAATAGACATATTAGTTTTAAAATAAGTAATGTGTTTCATCATGCTTATTATCTACTACTTGTAAAATGGCTCAAGAATACATTGACAGTATGCCCAAGCAAACAACTGTTGATTGCTAATAATTTTCTTCTGTATGTTTTAAATAACTGCTAAGAAAAACACAAGCCTGAGGGCCCTATAAACAGAGTCCTTTTAAAAAATATTTAATTATTTTTTAATGAAGTTGTGTATTTCTTTGTATTGGCAAGCTATCCTAGCTTGCTGCAATTCACTCCAAAGCACAAGAAAAAGTTTACATTTTCACCAAATGAAGCCTGACACTATGAATAGCTCTTGTGCTGGTTCTTCATACAGGGGGTATTATTTTACCCACAGGTGATGACTTCAAGTGTGTAAGTGTTCTTAACTGCTGAAAATCATCTAAGACAGAAATTGATTTGCAGTTCTTACAGACAGAATTCTGATATTGTCCCAGGTGATGCTTCAAATGCTCTCTTGTAGTTTCTTCTAAACTCTTTGGATTTAAGTTAGGGAGTATGGCTGGCTAACAGTGTATTTGAGTGTTTTTCCAATTGTTTTCTCCTCTCTATGAGAGTTGGGCAGACAACAGTCTTAGTGATGAGCATAAATTACTTTGTAATAGAAACTATATCCTTCAGGTAAACTAATTCTGCAAGGAGTTGATTGTAGACTTAATGTTTCATAAAGGCTGAGTCACCACTGCATTCATGGCAGGGTCACCACTAAGAGAATTTCAGTCCTTGCCATTTTTCACTTTGTGTATAGCATCTGAAGACAACCCTGGCAGCTGGTGATATCTCCTAGTGACTGGTACAAACAACACAGTAGGGAGCACTTTGTATTCAGATATCAATTTTATTTAAAAACATAACTTGTTCATCATGCTGGAAACTATTCAAATTTTTATTTCCATGATTATTATAACTCTCTTCAAAGAAATCTGCATAATTCTGTCAGTTTTAACATGCTGAATACTCCACATTGAAATCCAAACATATAAATTGCCAGGAATCAGAATTTTCTGAGAGGAGCTTTTAGTGGACAAATGTCTTTAAATTTCAAGATCATACTCTGTTTAGTACACCAAATCCGCTTTTCAGTGTTATCATGGAATGAGACCTAGCCATCCACCTTTGTATGCCTGCCATTTTTATTCAGCTAATTCTTACTTATCTTCATCAATCAGAGTGGAGCAACAATAAAGCCTTATGTCCTTTAGTGTACCTGGACTTCAGTGAATATCACTACAGTAGCATGATCTTGAATAGCAAGGGTAAGCACAAAGATTAGCCAACTTTGATGTTTGTTGTCATGAAACCTGCAAGCAGATCATTTCCAAAGGATACTGTTTTCTCTAGGAAAGTCAGTGAGCCTTCCTTTAAAAGGGTGGTGTTATTCAGCTAGAAGGTGAACATAGAAATAGTTACCTGAGCAGTTGGCCCAGCTATAGAGCTGAAGACAAAGGTAATGAGGATCACTATGTCAAAAGGCAAACCCTCTCAGACTAATAAAGTTTCTTCCTCTGGGTTTAATCAATAAAAAATATGCATTCTTTCTACAAATGATGAACAAGCTTAGCCTGCTTTCATGGAAACTATCAGAGTTTTATCAGAGTTAAAGATTAATCACAGCCTGTCAACTGGGGCAATTCTGTTGTGACTTTATTTGTTGGCTGAAGCCAGGTTCACCATATACTGGATCACATTTCTGCTAATTAGACAACACTTGCCTGTTGGCTGCAGAAACTAAAACATCTATTTAGTGTAAACTTTGTAGACAATTATTTTGCCCTATTGATGATTTCTTACGTGCTGCTTTGGTCTGGTGAATCACGAAAGCATCCAAACATCACACACCTGCAGTGCTATCTGACAGTGGGAAGGAATGTCTGAGCACTTCACATGTAAAAAGCCAGTACAGTTCTGGTGAATAGTAAAATGGTTACATTTTAAAGAGAAATTTCTAAGCATAGGCCAGAAATGCTTGATCCTTCTGCTTGCTTGTTAGACAATATCTAGATAAACACCTTGTAGCAACAGGAAATGTTGACCATTAGACAAATTTGTATTTGTCACATGGTTATAACTCCTAAATTTTGGTATACTTGCCATTTGTTTTTATTTTATGATTATCCATTTTCATTTTGATGTTCATACATTTTGTAATTACTGCTTGTTGGGGGACACAAAAATGAAGCAATAAAGCGTAAATGTAGATTTGCATGCAATAATCATGCTTCTTCAGTATTGCGAAATTTGAGCTACAGCTAAATTGCTCCCATCCCTTATAGGGTCTGAATAGTCTTCTTGTGACATTTAAATTAAATTATTTTGCTATCATAAAATATGTGCCATGTGGTATAATTTGTACATGTTTCATGAAAGTTTTGTGTTTGCTAAAGTGAAAGCTGAGCATTTCAGTATTTTGCCAGGGAAAATAATAGGTAACTTTAACACTATATTTTATGTCTGTTTTTTACGTCATGCTCTCTGGCCCCATTATTATTTTTTAACACATTACATCCAGGTATCTGTCAATGAGTAGCAGCTTCCAAAACATCAGGACCTTCAAATCAACTGAATCATTTGCTTCCCCTGTCAAAAAAAAACCCAAACAGATGAGACCTGAGCTGCCTCTATTCTGAATTGATATGGCATTCACATGTATGTATGCTTGTTTTTGAGTACCTCCTGCCCCAAGATACCTCAAATCAATCAGTGTCCCTACTTAAGTTAGGATGGCCAATTGCTCAAGCTCAGAAATGTTCCACTGATTAGGTGGGACTCCATCTCTCTATCTGGAGAAAGAACAAGGAGGCATCAAAATCTCTAAAGGTACCTTATCTGTTAAATGAATTTGGGACAATCTGTCATACACAGGCCTCTGGGCACTGAGTACAGCAGTCATCACCACCTTCACAGCTGGAAGGCGAGACTGGGTTCTCCTGATTTTCTATAATAATCTAGCTAGAGCCCTCAGGTAGGAAACCTGTCTCTCTGTCACCTTCATGCAGGAGGGTAGGGAAGAAATTGACCTCCGAACCTCTGAAACTCTGCAGTGTTTTGAACACTGGCCTCTGGGCTGGACTACTCCCATTAAGCCAAGACACTCAACAGAAAGACATACATGGATCATGGGATTCAGTGAAAAATGAGTGAAGATTTCTGACGCTCTGCCCTTTAGCTGGGTGATCCCCAGGCGTTGGATTTCTGGGATTTGGCACACAGTGCCATTGCTATTTACTAAAGATTTTGTTACCAGATGCAAGATTTTCCCTAGAACAGGAACCAGTGTCTCTGTTACTCTTCATCAGGCTACACTGTCAGATGCTTTCTTACTTCCCTTGCACTGCCACCTCCTTCCACACCAAAAGAGTCTCTGCAGATAATGCATGTAATCAGCCTCACCTTGTTCTGCTTCCTTCCAATGTCAAAGTTTCATCAGCTTTCATGTGTATTGGCCAAACATTAACTCAGTTTTCAAAGTTATGTTTGAGAGAATTATATTTAGCTTAAGCAGAATGAACCATTTATTGGTATATGAGAAAGCAGAGAGAAAAGACATAAGTCAAAAGGGTTATAAATTCCTACCATCCCTAAATGAGTAGTGTGAAAAGAATTTCCAGACTGACATTAACCCTGAATTAACAGAATCTCACCTTGAAGAGTTTATCTAGAAATATGCTGTGTTCTCTTCTGGATTCAACGACAAAAGGCTCTCCAACCTATATACTGTTTTAGTACATGCACATCTTGAGAGAAATCATCTGAAATACATCCAGTTTAGTGTCTCAAGAAAAAAATCATCTCTGCATGGAAACTTACTGGCAATTTAGTGCTGAAGTCCATGCTAACGTAGTTACATTATGCCATTAACAAAGTTCACATTTTGTCAGATACCAAATGTAGCCACATTTTAAAATATGATCATGTTTTCCTGTACAAATGCATGAAGTGAAGCAATAATGTTTTGTCTCCCAAATACCCAAGGTTACACATTGCGTAATCTGTAATAGTAAAGGCCAATATGATGACTCACTGCACCAAGCCATTTCAGGGAAACACTGTATCTGTCAGATATCCTATTGTCACCATGGAATCATAGAATAGTTTGGGTGGGAAGGGACCTTTAAAGATCATCTAGTCCAACCTCCCTGCCATGAGCAGGGACATCTTCAACTAGATCAGGTTGCTCAAAGCCCCGTCCGACCTGACCTTGAAAATTTCTAGCAATGGGGCATCTACAAACTCTGGGCAGCCTGTTCGAGTGGTTCACCACCCTCATCATAAAAAATTTCTTCCTTATAGCTAGTCTGAATCTCCTCTCTTTTAGTTTAAAGCCATTACCCCTTGCCATATTGCAACTGGCCCTGCTAAAGAGTTTGTCCCCATCTTTCTTATAAGCCCCCTTTATGTAATGTGCAGAGCAAAGCTGTGCAGTATGCTTCACTCTCAACATCCAGGCAGCTCTGCTAGCTCCTGGGGAGAAGGGGTGGCTCCCTTTATAATCCTACCCTGCTTCTGTGTTTTATCACCCAGCAAGTGCTAGAAGGAGTTTTGACAGGAGTACTAACAGTCCTTTTTACATGAAGCTTATGAATCTTTTTCTCCCCACTGAAATCACATTGACTAGTGATAAAACAGGTATAATCCAGCCATCAATTTTCACATTCACTCTCTCCCTCTCTCCAGGCAAGGCTATGCATTTCTGTTGGTATATGCCTTTGATGTTATGATTTCATTTTTCATCACCCTTAGTAGCTTTGACTAATTCAGTTAAGGACGATTGTCCCAGGAAAAAGAAATACTGTTACATAAAATGTTATGGTTTCTCCCTGAACAAAGCTAATAAATCCACACTTATGTTCAATAGAAGTCTAGGTCTTTAAACAGACTAAATCCAAATTCACCCTGTAGATCTATTTTCAGATGAAGAGTTCAGGTTTGAAATGAAATTCGAACTGCAGTGAAATTATAGGAATATTACATTCAGCTGAAGTCAGCTAATGCTGTTCACTTCTGTTTGCTTGTGAGTTGCTGGCTTTACCTTTGTTGTCCACTGGCTTTCTCTCTGATAGTGTAAAAAGAGATAAAAAACTGAACAGCCAATGGAAAATTAATTTATGGAAAAATCCTATAAAATCTCAATTGGTATTTTATGCCTTAATCTCAAGAAGTATTGCTTGTCACTTTCACCAGTAGTATATTGAAGTTAGGACATTGAATTATAAAAAAGTCATTCTATTGCCCATTTTATCACAGCTAAACATAGCCATAGAAAGGAAAAGAGAACCTACACTAAAAATACCTGTCTCCTTCTTTATTTAACTGCTGATGCATAAAGATTAATAAAAGATTAACAGCCACAGATATATGTAGGTAGGGATTTAAAATGGAGAAGAGCTGGTATATTTTAAAGATATATTAATGTTTTAATGCTCTAGGATTTTAAGTAGTGCAAACATACATAACAGTGTTCTTGCACCTATCTTTTGAGAGGATTTACTTCACTTCACTTCACTTCACTTCACTTCACTTCACTTCACTTCACTTCTATTCATTACAGCCTAGCCCAGCCCAACCCAACCCACCCTACCACATACCACCCTAGCCTATCCCACTCCACCCAATTCTCCTCATCACTAAGCATCTGTCTGAATTCCCAGTACTGTAATTTGCAATTTATTATTCTCCTTCTCCTCTGTGAGGAGACTTGATAGTTGTACTCCTTGGTATTCATAGGAATATGGTTTTTTTGCTGTTGGCTTTGTAAAAAAGTTTTTTGCACAGAGCTGGTTTTTTATGCTAGCATAGGAAAGGCAAAAGGCCTTTGCTTTGGGAACAGAGGGTGGTCTAATTTGTGATGATCCTTATCTTCCCCTGGGAGCTTGTTGCACAGTAGTGGCCTTAAGAAAAACCTTCACAGACAAGCTTTACCACTCTAGCAGAAGGTTCCACTGCACCTGAGAAGTGGGGCAGTCACTTCAGTTCTCCGCCCATGGCATAGGAACTCATAATATCATGTTTCCAAAGATTGTGTTTCAGGAAATAATTTGGGACCTATTGTGATATTTTCTCAAGACATTTAACCTTTTATGCAATAGGCTTCATTGTTACTGATCTTGACTTTCTTCTCAGACAGGTACATTGTAAATATAAAATATTAATATGTGTTGTAGAGAAATAATGGATCCCACCTGGAGGTATTAAATTATTGTTGCGCAACTTTTATGTCTGTTCCTAAGGCAGACAGGTTAGCTACTAACTTCTTCCTCTTAACCCTTTTGACAATCACTCTCACAGATTACCTTCTAGCTTCTACTGATCATCCAGGATTTTTTACACATTTCCTTCTTTTCATTCTCTTGACATGTGATTCAAATTCTATTTTTCCCTTCAAATCTCAGTGGCCAAAATATTCAGACTTACAGATGCTCCAAATACGTTTACATGATCAGTATTTCAACTTGCAAGGTTATAGCAAATAAAGAAAAAAAAATGTCATTTTTAAAAGTGCTGTAGAAAGCCTACAGAAAAGATTATATAACAACAGCCATCCACTATATTCCAGGGAAAAAAGCTCAGGATATCATAATATCCTTAACATCGAGTTTTAACCAAGGTACAAAATGGAATGATGGAATTGGAAAGTATTAGTGGTTTACTTTAAATGTAAAACATAAATTCATCTTGAATTTACAAAGCAAAAATTAACTGCAGCACTCAAAATCATTAGTTTACAGACAGTGCTTGATTTCATCTGGCTGATGATAGCATCTGATATCAGTATCAGCGACAGGGTAGTGGCTGTGGTGTAAAGCAGTTGTGACATAGCCTTTCTTGGATTTACGTTTCCTCAGGGCACAAGCTCTAGAACAGGGTAGCACTGGTTGAAAATGATGCATTGCCTGGGCTGAATCCAGTGCTTTTCTATGGGCAGGTCCTGGAGCCTAACTTTCAGGACAAAGCTGCTCTTGTCTAGAAGAAATCTCTTAAATTGAGTACTGCTCTTACTGGGTGAATGCCAGGGAAGTAGATGAAACCTATAAATACAGCCACGGTAGAGCACACCCAGGGTCCCAAACATCAGGGATGACATACAATTCATATACGATCTGTCTACTGTAATAACTTCTAATTAGGTATTTTATCTTTTTTCACTGTTAGGTTTCATGAATTTCTGCATTGTATCAGGGCTGGGAAAATTCAGATATGCTCTGCCAAATTTCTTCTGGATCAGCCCGCTGCATTAAATTAGCAAGCTTTCATAAGAATATACTAAAATTACTTTTTTGCTAATACATTTTTAAAGTCTTGCTGCATCAGTAGCTTTCATATCTAATGCTAATGAGAGATGATGAATAATTGCTAATACAACTGCCAATTGAAGTCATCTTAGCAATTTGATTGTTAAAATTATCATTAATATAGTGTGATGAAAAATTGCTGGTATAATATAAAGGTTTTCCTATCAGAAAAGCATGCTACTGTTAGTCTCTTCCAGTGTTACAGCTAAAAGATAGCTGGAGTGGGGTTTCCATACTCCTTTACTCCCACTTCTGCAAAGCCAAATTCTGACAAGATCCACATAGTGTGCAGTATGGTCCAATTTTATTCAGTGGTGGAGTAAAACTGGAACTGGGGCAGAGCTTGGTTGTTTATTTACACACAATAATGTTCTGCATTCTACATTTCTTGACTCTAAATCAAACATATTTCTTACTTGGTATTTTTTCCAGATATCTGAATGAATATATTGTTACCTATGGCATCATGACTACTGTTCTGCTGTCTACAGGAGGGATTAAATAGAATTTTGACTCTCACACCCCGAAGACTTCTGGAGTTCAGGGAGGATGTACGCTCAGTTTTACCCTATGGAACTAATGGCTCAGTGTTCAGACTCTTGTGCAATCCGGGGCAATATGTATACAATCATGTTATGGTTTTGTCTTTATTTTTCCAAAACATGAAATCTATAGTGTATATAATGGACAGTATTTAAAGTATTTAATCCTGGTTGTTTCACATAAAGCTAAAAACCATAGATACTTCAATCTCTTATCCTGAGAGATTTTAACAGGAAAAGAGTCTTGTGGTGGCGGTGATTAAAATAAAAAGCTGCTGATTCATTGTTTATGATGAGGCTTTGTATAACAAACACAAATACATGCCTTTAATTTTTTAATTAATTGATTAGATATTAGCTACAGGGCATTTTGTTTCTCTGTTTCTTTTCAATGAAAACCAAGAGCAAGTTTTTCACAGCATGACAATCATTCTGCCACACTTACTGCTGGGAAAAAGTGTTTAACACCCTTCTGGCTTTCCTTCTGAAAACAGAATTCTTTTCTTTAGCTCATGGAATTAAAGAATACCCATTAGCCAAGGAGGTGGTCCAAGGTCAGGCAAAAGTACGTTCATCCATCTTTCCTCTTCATGAGCTATCAGCAGGAGAAATATTCCCATTTTTCCTCTGTTTTCAGATTTGAGACTCTAGACCTCTTTGTATTTTATATTTCCTTTTGTGAAGTTTGTACTTTCATAACTTGCTAAAGTGAGGCTATTGGAGAAAGCAGTCCATTACACAACAGTTACAGCACAAGCACTAACAGTGTGAACTCTACATCTTGTTGTGCCAAAACAATAATGAGAACTCACTAATAAGTGGGAGACAATGTATTTGCCTCCATGCCTTTATCTGTGGGGCAATTTGAGGAATCAATCACTGGAAAGCCTTAAATAATATTTTTGTATATTGTTTATAAGTCGTGTTTCTGTAGAGAGTGCAGTTGCCTTCAAATTTTTTGATTAGAGGTCAATAATTTCCTGCATTAAGTGAAACTTATTTGATTTAAAGTATTTCAAAATCAGATATTTTCAGAAATAATTCCCATTTTGTGGCAGTCAGTACTTGCACTTGGGTCTTCTCCCATGATCTTTTGCATGTCTGCTGAGTTCCCTGAATGAGGCTTTTATCTGCACCATTACCACTAT